>NC_083365.1:40765003-41491253 GCF_030254825.1 Meriones unguiculatus | reverse complement strand
CCAGTCTCCAGTTACAGCAGGACGTGGCAGCGGAGCAGTACTGAACTGGCGGGGCACCACAGCCCTCCAGTTTAAGACTAACCAGGGCCAAACCAGAGAACAGAGAGCCTGATTACCCCATCCCTACTGAAGTGACCACCCTGAAATCTCCAGCTGCAGCAAGACCTCAGAGCCTGGCAGTGACAGCAGCACAGAACTGGCGGAACACATCAAAGAAGCAGGGCCAAACCAGAGAGCAGAGAGCCCCAGATACCACGATCTCGGCCAAGAGACCTGCCTGTAAGTGAGTGCACCCTTGAGAGTCTGCAGTTCCCCAGATCCTGGGTCCTTCTAAATCAGAAGCCAGGCATCGAACCCCCCTCCCACCCACATACCCACTTTGGGAAACAGAGGGGCACTGGGGACATTGAAGTTCCTGCCCTGTGGGCCTGATTGAGGAGCTGGGACAGTTGATACCAGAAATTGCGCTGCGATCATCATTAGCGCCTGCGACATATACAGTACAGAGCCCCTCCCACACACTCAAGGGTTCAACATTAGCCATCGCTCTGTCCCTCGAGAAACTCATCCACGCACACTTGCACACACAGACACACACGCGCGCGCGCGCACACACACGCTTGCATTTGCCCCGTTTGCGCCTGCGTGCTTTCCTCCCACAGGTACAGCTGGTCCTCAGCACACGCTGAGAGTGCTCAGCTTCCTGAAGAACTCTCCAGACACCAGAGGGAGATAGCACCAGTCTGATCTGCAGAATCCAAAAACAAACAGGGAAGGTTTCAGATAGGCCAATGGCCAGAGGTAGGCGAAAGAACACTTCCAACATAAATCAGGACATCATGACTTCACCAGCAAACCCCAAAATCGATGGATACACCAATTCAGCAGAAGCACAGGAAAATGATTTTAAAGCCATGCTTGCCCAATTATTTGAGGCTCATAAGGAGGAAATGAACAAGTCTTTCAAAGAGATGGCCAGTCAATTGGAGGCAAAGAAAGAAGAAATAGACAATATCCTTAAAGAAACACAGGCAAACATAGCCAAACAAATAGATACACAAGTAGAGGAAAAATTAGTGGCATATAAGAAGGAAATGAAAAAAGAAATAGAGGCCATCGTAGAGAGACAGGAATCCAAATTCAAACACATGAAAGAAATGGTGCAAGGCATGAAAACAGAATTAGAATCAATAAAGAAAACACAAAATGAGAAAACCCTTGAGCTGGAGAACTTGGAGAAAAGATCAGGAACCACAAAAGTAAGCATCACCAACAGAATACAAGAGATGGAAGAGAGAATCTCTGGAGCTGAAGACACACTTGCAGAAATGGATACTTCTCTCAAAAAAAAGTAAAATCAGAAAAGTTCCAGTCACAAAATATCCAAGAAATCAAGGATGCTATGAAAAGACAAAATCTAAGAATAATAGGAATTCACGAAAAAGAAGACTCCAGACTCCAAGGTCCAGAAAATATTTTCAAGAAAATCATAGAAGAAAATTTTCCCAACTTAAAGAAAGAGATGTCCATAAATATACAAGAGGCCTACAGAACTCCAAATAGACTAGACCAGAAAAGAAACACATCACGTCACATCATAGTCAAAACACTAAATCTACAGAACAAAGAAAAGATATTAAAAGCAGCAAGGGAAAAAGGCCAAGTAACATATGAAGGTAGACCTATCAGAATCACGCCGGACTTCTCATCAGAAACTATGAAAGCCAGAAGGGCCTGGGCAAGTATCATGGAGACTCTAAGAGATCACAAATGTCAACCCAGACTACTATACCCTGCAAAGCTTTCAATCAACATAGATGGAGAAAACAAAATATTCCATGACAAAACTAAATTTATACAATATCTACACAGCAAACCATCCCTACTGAAGATACTAGAAGGAAAACTCCAATCCAATGAAAACAAATTCACCCAAGAAAACAGGGCATACAGATAATATCCCAACAAAAATGAAAAGAAAACAAGCAATGAATCAGGGTTAGATCATCGACTCCATTACAAAAGGAACTAACATGCATTGATCACTATTATCTATCAATATCAATGGACTCAACTCACCAATAAAAAGACACAGGCTAACAGAATGGTTAAGGAAACAGGATCCAACATTCTGTTGCATCCAAGAAACACACCTATGCAACAAAGACAAACACTACCTCAGAGTAAAGGGCTGGAAAACTGTTTTTCAAGCAAACGGTTCCAGAAAACAAGCTGGAGTAGCCATCCTATTATCTAATAAAATAGACTTTCAACCCAAGTTAATGAAAAAAGACAAGGAGGGCCACTATATTCTCATCAAAGGAAAAATCCACCAAGAGGACATCACAATCTTGAATATCTATGCCCCAAATACAAGAGCACCGACATTCGTAAATGAAACATTATTAAAGCTTAAATCATACATTGATCCTAATACCTTAATAGTGGGAGACTTCAACACTCCACTCTCACCAAGGGACAGATCAACTAGACAGACACCAAATAGGGAAATAAAAGCACTCACAGAATCCCTAAATCAAATGGACCTAATAGACGTCTACAGATCATTTCACCCAAACTCAAAAGAGTACACCTTCTTTTCAGCACCCCATGGAACCTTTTCCAAAATAGACCATATATTGGGCCACAAAGCAAGCCTCAACAGATACAAAAGGATTGAAATAATCCCTTGTATACTATCTGACCACCATGGACTAAAGCTCGACCTCAACAACAACAGAAACAACAAAAAGCCGACACGCACATGGAAACTAAACAACTTACTACTCAATGACAGCTGGGTTAAGGAAGAAATAAAGAAAGAAATTAAAGACTTCCTAGAATTCAATGAAAAGGAAGGTACAACATACCCAAATTTATGGGACACACTGAAAGCAGTGCTCAGAGGAAAATTTATAGCACTAAGTGCCTGCAAGAAGAAATTCGTAACATCACATACAAACAACTTAATGGCCCAACTGAAAACCCTAGAACAAAAAGAAGCAGATACACCCAAAAGGAGCAGACGGCTGGAAATAATCAAACTAAGGGCTGAAATCAATCAACTAGAAACAAATAAAACTATCCAAAGAATCAATGAAACAAAAAGCTGGTTCTTTGAGAAAATCAACAAGATAGACAAACCCTTAGCCAAACTAAGTAAAAAGCAGAGAGAAACTATCCAGATCAGCAAAATCAGAAATGAAAATGGGGACATAACCACAGACATTGAGGAAATCCAAACAATTATTAGGTCATACTACAAAAGCCTATATGCCACAAAATTTGAGAATCTAAATGAAATGGATAATTTTCTTGAAAGATTCCATCTACCAAAACTAAGTCAAGATCAGGTAGAAAGACTGAATAGCCCTATATCTCCCAAGGAAATCGAAGCAGTCATTAACAGTCTCCCCTCCAAAAAAAGCCCTGGACCAGATGGCTTCAGCGCAGAATTCTACAAGACCTTCAAAGAAGTGCTAACTCCAATTCTCCTCAAGCTATTCCACAAAATAGAAACAGAAGGAACACTACCAAACTCATTCTATGAAGCCACAGTCACCTTAATACCTAAACCACACAAAGACCCAACAAAAATAGAGAACTTTAGGCCTATCTCTCTTATGAACATTGACGCAAAAATACTCAATAAAATACTTGCAAACCAAATCCAAGAACACATCAAAGATATCATCCACCATGACCAAGTAGGCTTCAACACAGGCATGCAAGGGTGGTTCAACATACGGAAATCCATCAATGTAATCCACTACATAAACAAACTGAAGGAGAAAAACCACATGATCATCTCCTTAGACGCCGAAAAAGCATTTGACAAAGTCCAACACCCATTCATGTTTAAAGTCTTGGAGAGATCAGGGATACAAGGCACATACCTAAACATAGTAAAGGCAATATACAGCAAGCCTATAGCTAACATCAAACTCAATGGAGAGAAACTTAAATCAATCCCACTGAAATCAGGGACAAGACAAGGCTGTCCATTGTCCCCATATCTCTTCAACATAGTACTTGAGGTCCTAGCCAGAGCAATAAGACAACTAAAGGAGATCAAGGGGATACAAATCGGAAAGGAAGAGGTCAAAGTGTCACTATTTGCAGATGATATGATAGTATACATGAGCGACCCCAAAAATTCAACCAGAGAACTCCTTCAGCTGATAAACACCTTCAGCAAAGTGGCAGGATACAAAATCAACTCAAAAAAATCAGAAGCCCTCCTATATACCAAAGACAAAAAGGCTGAGAAAGAAATTAGGGAAACAACACCCTTCACAATAGCCACTAATAACATAAAGTACCTTGGTGTGACCCTAACCAAGCAAGTGAAAGACCTGTTTGAGAAAAACTTCAAGTCTCTGAAGAAAGAAATCGAAGAAGATATCAGAAGATGGAAAGATCTCCCGTGCTCATGGATTGGTAGGATTAACATTGTGAAAATGGCCATACTGCCAAAAGCAATCTACAAATTCAATGCAATTCCCATCAAAATACCAACTCAATTCTTTATAGACCTTGAAAAAAAGATTCTCAGCTTCATATGGAGAAACAAAAAACCCAGAATCTCCAAAACGATCCTGTACAACAACAGATCATCTGGAGGTATCTCCATTCCTGATCTCAAGCTGTACTACAGGGCAACAGTAATAAAAACTGCATGGTACTGGCATAGAAACAGAAAGGAGGATCAATGGAACCGCATAGAAGACCCAGAAATAAATCCACACACCTATGAATACTCGATATTCGACAAAGAAGCCAATTCCATTCAATGGAAAAAAGACAGCATCTTCAACAAATGGTGCTGGACCAACTGGATGTCTACATGCAGAAAAATGAAAATAGATCCATATTTATCACCCTGCACAAAACTAAAGTCAAAGTGGATCAAGGACCTCAACATAAAACCAGATACCCTAAATCAATTGGAAATAAAAGTGGGGAACAGCCTAGAACTCATTGGCACAGGAGACAACTTCCTGAACAGAACACCAACAGCACAGGCTCTAAGAGCAACAATCAATAAATGGGACCTCATGAAACTGAAAAGTTTCTGTAAAGCAAAGGATACCGTCATCAAAACAAAACGACTGCCTACAGATTGGGAAAGAAACTTCACTAACCCTTTATCTGACAGAGGACTAATATCCAGTATATACAAAGAACTAAAGAAGCTGAAAAGCAGCAATCCAAGTAATCCAATTAAAAAATGGGGAACAGAGCTAAACAGAGAATTCTCGACAGAGGAATATCGAATGGCAGAAAAACACTTAAAGAAATGCTCATCCTCATTAGCCATCAGGGAAATGCAAATCAAAACGACCCTGAGATATCACCTTACACCCATCAGAATGGCCAAGATGAAAAACACAAATGACAACACATGCTGGAGAGGTTGTGGAGAAAGGGGAACCCTGCTCCACTGCTGGTGGGAATGTAAACTGGTACAACCACTCTGGAAAGCTATCTGGCGCTTTCTAAGACAAATAGGAATAGTGCTTCCTCCAGACCCAGCTATACCACTGCTAGGTATATACCCAAAGTTTGTTCAAGTACACAAAAAGGACACTTGCTCAACCATGTTTATAGCAGCTCTATTTGTAATAGCCAGAACCTGGAAACAACCCAGATGTCCATCAATGGTGGAATGGGTACAGAAATTGTGGTATTTTTATACAATGGAATACTACTCAGCAATCAAAAAGGAGGAAATCATGAAATTTGCAGGCAAATGGTGGGATCTAGAAAAGATCATTCTGAGTGAAATATCCCAGAAGGAGAAAGACAAACATGGGATATACTCACTTATATAGACCTATAAGATATGATAAACATAATGAAATCTATACACCTAAAAAAAGATAATCAATTGAGCGGACATGGGGTAAGATGATCAATCCTCGTTTAGAAAGACAGATGGGATGTGCATTGAACGTATGACAGGAGTCTACTGAGCGCATCTGAAAGACTCTAACTAGCAGTGTTTTCAAAGCAAAGACTCATGACCAAACCTTTGGCAGAGTACAGGGAATCATAAGAAAGAAGGGGAGTTAGTCTGATGGGGAAAGGATAGGAGCTCCACAAGGACCAAATATATCTGGGCACAGGGTCTTTTCTGAGACTGACATTCAACCAAGGACCATGTATGGATATAACCTAGAACCTCCACTCAGATGTAGCCTGTGGTAGCTCAGTAACCAATTGGTTTCCCAAAGTGAGGGGAACAGGGACTATTTCTAACAGGAACTCGATGACTGGCTCTTTGGTCTCCCCACCCCCGAAGGGAGGAGCAGTCCTGTTAGGCCACAGAGGAGGGCTTTGCAGCCAGTCCTGAAGATACCTGATAAAACAGGATCAGATGAATGGGGAGGAGGTCCCCCCATCATCGGACTTGGAAAGGGGCACGGTGGAGATGAGGGAGGGAGGGAGGGACTGGGAGGGAATGAGGGATCGGGACACGGCTGGGATACAGAGTTAATAAAATGTAACTGATAAAAAAAAATAAAAGAAAAAAAAAGAAAAAAAAAAAAAAGAAAATGGACTCTGGTGGGGAACTTGTTTCAGTTAGAATTAAGTAGAAAATAAGTTATCTGTTGTCATTGTAGGGATCATCATTGCCTCTGGTTTAATTTGAAATATTTGTTTAAATGTAGTTTTTAAAAACTGTATTTGAAAAAATAACTGGGACTCTCTATTTTTTAAGGATTCATCCTGCTTGTTTTTAGAAAAAAAAATGTTTTATTTCAGAAGCTCAAGATTTATCTGGATCTGGAAATAGAGAAGACTGATCCTTCAAATAGAGTTCCTAATACCATTCGGTGCTATTCAGCAAAATAAAAATAAAAAAATAAATAAAAAAAAAAAAGGTTTACGAAGCAGAATAAGACCAGAAATCAACAAAAGTAAGCCAAAGAGCAAGTGGGGAATAATGCCCCCAAGGATGTCACTATGGAAACAAAGGAAGCTCAAGTTAGCAAAACCAGACAAAGTGATGAAGAGAAACTGAGCTGGAAACAAATCAAACCAAAATCTTGAGTCTGCAGCTGAAGCAGTATTTATAATCCCTTACAATGCATGTCTTTTTTCATATTTCTTTTCCCATGTTGGTTCTAGGCTCTGTAAATACCCATGACCATAAGAGTCAGCCATTCCACCTCAGCATCACTACTTCATCATTACAAAACTTATTTCAAGCTACATTAGGCTTCCCAGGCTAGGCTAAATATGATGGTAATATAATATTTGTTTCTAAAAAAATATAAGAAAAAACAGTTTTCTTTTACTAGCCTGTGAGCTGAGACTGCTGTATCTGAAAATCTCCATTGAACTTCAGAATCATAAAGTAAGTCTTGGTCTTCTGAATAATAAATTAATCTCTAGATTTTCCTTTTCCTCTTTAGAAAAGGAAAACAACTCAAATAAATTTGAGTGGTTTAAAGATATGCTTACCCTATGAGAAATGTTTTAGGAAAGAGTGATCATCCAAATATACTTCAAAGAAATGTAGATTTTCACTGCTAATTTGTATGTCAGATCAGGCTGATTTTATTTGTAAATCTTGCTAGTCATCAAGTGTGTGCATTCTAACACTAAAGTACCCAAATTTGTGTCTCAATTTTGGTCACAAAGATTTTCTGTCATAGACAGGACACATAGAATTAAACATAGATTAAACACTTTCTTATTTGTGATCTGAAAATTTCCAAATTAAGAATGCATAGATGTGTATGTATATAATTAAGAATATACATATGAATATATATAATTAAGAATGTGTAAACTAATAGAGTCTTTTTTTTATTTTTCCTTCTAATTAGAGCAATATTTTTACAGTCGCTTTTACCAGTTGCTAGTACCTCTCTTTTTATTCACATGATGAGTTAATTATAGTTTCCCTTCCCTTCAGTTAGGATAGATAAATACATGTGTGCAACTCTTCAGCTACAAGTTGATGACTGGGGTTTTAGAAACCATGAGGTACTGAGAACCTCAAGTTAATCAAAATACCGTGTATTGGAGGGACACTAATTATTTCTGCTCTCTTATTCCTGGAGGAACAGAAAAAAAAAATGCCCTGATTATAAGTGTATGACAAAGCCTTTTCTTGAAAACTATTTTGTGATCCCTGAGGACTAGGGCTAGCTCCGATAAGGTAGGGTACACAATGGTCTGCTTACTTGAGATCTGAATTTGACTGATTGTTAAACTAGTTAAATAATGTGACACTTGTCAGAAAGTCCTTTTATTAATATTTTTGATATCTGTACTAAAAGGGCATTTTTAAAATCAGTGATTACTTTGTGAGGGACCAGCTCATAGGAGGTGGTGCTACTCCTGAATTGGTGATTCTGGAGATCAGAAGAAATCAGGCTGAGCAAGCCATAAGGTCCATGCAGGTAAGCAGCACCCCTCCATCGCCTCCGCATCAGCCCCTGCATCCAGTTTTGTGCCCTGTTTGAGTTCCTGACCTGACTTTCTTCCATGATGATCACTGGTGTGGAAATGTAAGCCAAATAAATCCTTTCCTCTCCAACTACCTTTTAGTCCTGATGTTTCATTACAGCAATAGTTCCCCTAATTAAGCCAGTCTCTTTACTAGGAGATTGTTTTATTTTTAATATTTTTCATGGTTTACTAAATCAATTTACCTATTGGTCATAGGACCCTCTTCCTTCTCCTCCCAGTCCTACCCTCTCTCAGGCATCCCTCCTCACCTATCCTCAGAACAGGGGAGCTTCCCTACCCAGATACTCATGCTCATCTATTCACATGAGGAGTGAGGTAGCCATTCCAGTGGACCTGAGGTGGTCATGTGCCTGCAAGTCATGCTCACTTGCTATTCTTGTTGTTTTCAGCAGACACCTCCTGTTTTGCTTAAGTTTCCTGTTTTGCTTGGTTAAGCCTCCTGTTTTGCTTGGATATGTTTACTTGGAAAGTCCTTTGTGGTTTGCCTATATAAGTGGCTTTCTTTGTTTTTTGTGTTTATTTGTTTGTTTGTTTTTTAAATTTAATTTTATTTTTTATTATTAGTTACACTTTATTAACTCTTTATCCCAGCTGTATCCCACTTCCTTATTCCCTCCCAATCCTACCCTCTCTCCCTCATCTCCTCCCTGCCCCTTTCCAAGTCTGCTGATTGGGGAGGACATCGTCTCCTTTCATCTGACCCTGTTTTATCAGGTATCTTCAGGACTGGCTGCAATGTCTTCCTCTGTGGCCTAGCAGGACTTCTCTTCCCTTTGGGATTGGGGGAGGGGTCAAAGATCCTACCATTGAGTTCCTGTCAGAAATAGTCTCTGTTCCCCTTACTATTGGAAACCAAATGGTTACATAGCTACCATTGGCTTCATCTGAGCAAAGGTTCTAGGTTATCTCCATACATGGTCCTTGGTGGAGTGTCAGTCTCAGAAAAAGCCCCTGTGCCCAGATATATTTGGTCCTTGTGGAGCTCCTATCCTCTCCACGTCATACTAACTCCTCTTCTGCCGAAAGTTTGGTTATGAATCTCAGTATTTGTTTTGAAACACTGTTAGGTAGAGTCTTTCAGATGCCTTCTCTAGTAGATTCCTGTCATATGTTCAATGCACATCCCATTTAGCTTTCTATGTGAGGATTAATCATCTTACCCCGTGTCTGCTTTCTTATTTATCTTCTTTAGGTGTATAGACCTACAAGATATGATAAACATATTGGCTTACTTTGTAATAAAGATGGCACCTTGATCAGAGCACAGTCTTGGTGTCCCTCTTCCTGTTCTCTGTCTCTTTTACTTCCCAGTCCCTTGTGCAGGCGGTTACTACTGGTGGTCACGTGTGACTACAGAGGACTGAGTTAATTTTCTTCCCCTGTGGCCTGGTAGGGGAGTCCATCGTGGGGAATTAATCAAAAAAGCAGGCAACATATTCCATGTCAGAGATATTCCCTTCTCCCCTAACTAGTGAGCCCATATAAGGGCTAAAATGCCCACCAGCTACTTATACGAAGAAAACCTAGGCCCAGAACATGCACTGTACTTAAATTTTTAATATTTTAAGTTCTTGAGATCATAATTTAATCACATTAACACTCCTTTCCATGCCCCCAAAATGTGTGTGTGCATGTGTTTGCATGTCTGTGTGTCTGTGTTCATAATACATAAATATAACCTTTTTCTACTGTCTAATGCTACTTGTACATATATGTTTTCAGGACCAACCATTTGGTATTGAATAACTAGTAAGCTCAGTTTTTATGGCTTTGTAGCCATATAATAAGGCTAAACATACTAAAATCTATACTCCTAAAGAAGCTAAACAACAAGGAAGACCCTAGAGAAGATGCTTAATCCTCATTCAGAAGGACAAACACAATAGACTTTGGAAGCAGAAGAAGAGAGGGGACAGAACAGGAGCCTACCACAGACAGATTCTGACTCTACTGATCGAAGTATTGAAGCAAAGGCTGAGACTCATAGCCAAACTTTGGGCAGAATACATAGAATTTTATGAATGTAAGGGGAGATAGAAAGACCTGGAGGAGACAAGAGCTCTAAAAGGAGACCAACAGAACCAAGAAACAACCTTGGCAGCTCTGAAGGGACACCAACAGCTCAGCTTGTAAGAGCAACAATCAATAAATGGGACCTCATGAAATTGTAAAGCTTCTTAAAGCAAAGGACATTGTCATCAGAACAAAACATCAACCTACAGACCAGGAAAAGCTCTTCACCAACCCTACATATGACAGAAGGCTTATATCAGTAATATATAAAGAACTGAAGAATTTAAACATAAACAGACCAAGTAATCCAATTAAAAAATGAGGTACAGAGCTAAATAGAATCCTCAACAGAGGAAATGCAGAGAAACACTTAAAGAAATACTCAAAGTCCTTACTCATCAGGGAAATGCAAATCAAAAAGACCCTGTGATTCCACCTCACACACATTGGAACGGCTAGGATCAAAAGCTCAAGGGAAGATAAATGATGAAGAGGTTTTGGAGAAAGCACAATCCTCCTCCATTGTTGGGGAGGGGGAGGAATGTAAGCTTATACAATCACTGAGACACACTATTGATCAATCAATCAATCAGATTAATCAATCTGACACTTTCTCAGGAAATTGGTAATAGTGGAACCTCATGATCCATCTATATGGCTAGTACGCATATACCCAAAGCTGCCCCACCATTCAATAAGGACACGTGCTCAACTATGTTTGTAGTAGCTCCAGGGCTCTCAGTCTGAACTGACAGTTAGGGAGCTTGTATGCGTATGAGCCAGCTCCTCTGCATATATCTTATGATTATGTGGCTTGGTGTTCTGTAGAATTCTCTCTCTCTTTAGTTTATTTACTTTATATCCCAAGGGTGACCCTCCCTCCCCTCCTACCAGTCTCCATCACTTTTCCTTCTTCCCTCTTTCCCACTCCCTTTTCCCCCAGAAAAGCAGCCCCCTACTCCCCCCATTACCCTTTCCGAACACATCAAATCACATCAGGACTGAGCATATCTTCATCTCCTGGGGAAAGGAAAGGTAGTGCTGCCAGTGGGAAGTGTTCCAAAAGCAGACAACAGAGTCCATGTCAGAGATATCTCTCCTCACCCTGCCTCCACTTGCCAGGCACCCCCATATAAAAACCAGGTTGCCCACAAAAACATAAGTTGCCCATGTGTGCAGGGGCCTTAGGTCCAGATCATGCATGCTTCCTGGTTGATATTTCAGTCTCTGAAAACTCCCAAGGAGCTGGGATAGTTGTCTCTGTTGGTCTTTTCTTGAGGTTCTTTCCTCCTCTAATACTTCCAAATGACCCCCAGAGTTCGCTTCCATGCTTGGCTGCAAATCCCAACCTCTGTCTCGATTCCATGCTCACTGGATCCTCCTAGATGACTGTCAAGTTAGGTTCCTGTCTGAAAGCATAACAGAATATGATTAATATTGTCAGAGGTTGGCTCTCTACCTTAGGGTACATCTTGGGTTGGGCCAATTATTATTTTGACTTTCCCTAAGTCATTGTTCCCTCTCACCCCAAGGCTGGATAGAATTAAGAAAGATTATCCTATGTGAGGTAACCCAAACCAAGAATGACACACATATCATATGTACTCACTTATAAGTGGATATTAGAGCTATAGTACAAGATAATCATATTACAATCCACAGATCCAAAGAAGATAAGTAGCAAAGAGGGTGCTGGAATTTCACTCAGAAGGGGGAATAGAAGAGACAGCAAAAATGGATGAAGAGAGGGAATTGGACAGGAGATGGGAGGGTAACAAGGGTGGGGATCAGATGTGGGAAGAACAGGGTTGAGAGGTGAGAGGGCTGGGAACAAAAAGGGAAACTGTGGGAGGGGCACATAGTTTTGTCAAGCTGTAGGCCTGTGACAAGTTAGGCTCCTGGGAAGATATGCATGTGATTCTAACTGAGATTATTTATTTATTTATCTATCTATCTATCTATCTATCTATCTATCTATCCATTCACTTATTTATCCATTTATTTATTTATTTATTTGATTTATTCACTTTGTATTCTAGTTGTAGCCCCCTCCCTCATCCCCTCCTTATTCTCCCCTCCCTCCCTCTTCTCCTCCCATTCCCTTCCCTCAGTCCACTGGTAAGAGAGGTACTCCTCACCTTCCATCTGCCCCTAGCCTATCAGGTTTCATCATTACAGGTTGCATTGTCTTCCTCTGTGGCCAGGTACAGCTGCATATCCCTGGACATGAAGAGTGAAGTGACCATCTCCTAGCCAGGCAGGACTAGTGGAAGGAGTGGTACAAACCCACTGACAAAACCTGTGATCCAAAAATGTCCTTGCCTGTGGGTCTCTTAACAGTGAGAGCAGGGGCATGCATTTTCAGCAAACTCAAGATCGAAATCTGGCATTTCCAGATAGTCTCTTATCTCAGTATAAAATGATGGACTTTCTTTGTCAGCAGATCTCCCTCTTCTCTGCCTGTCTTGAGGAGCCTGAACCCCCATATCCTCTACCTGAGGATGGTCACATAGTCCAAACAAACAAACAAATGAACAAACAAAAAACAGACTTAACTCTCTTTCTCCTGGTAGAATCTGTTTAGCAAGCATCTGGGGATTCCTAAAGATACCCACCCTGTGCTAGTAAGATGTCTTGGTGTCTTGGCTTTCAAAAAATGACCATTAATTTTACCTGCACCCATAGGATAATGAAGTATTGTGTTCTCCTTGTTGTGATAGGACTGTGCCCCTGGATGTAAGTGAGGGACCGTGCCACTACATTTAAATCAAGTATCCCTAACATCTCCAGCCCCAGCTATCAAACCTCTTCACTTTCTCCTGCTCCTTCCCCTACTGTACCTCTAGCCAAATTAGAGGAAGTGGTCCCTGATTTGACTTCCCCTACCAACAAAACCACACTCTTCAAAATACACACACACACACACACACACACACACACACACAAAAGAGAAGCAGAGTAACTCCATGCCTTCTCACTCTCCTCCCCACGCTCTTCTATGCGACAGCTTTGCAATCTTTGTGATTCTGTTGGGGAGGGGTGGGACTCAAAGTAAAACCCTGTTGAATTCCACTTCTCCTTCTATTTATGACTCCAATTTAGAGACAGAATTATTTTTGGACTCCCAAGCATTTTCAGTTAGACCATTCAACTAATACCAAACTAAAACTCCAGATTTAAAAGAACTCAGAGAGGAAGTAAAAGAAGATGGCTTCCAGGAATCTTGCTGCATTGCTACCTTAAATATGTCCAAAGACTGGTGGGGTGTTCGTTGCTCCTTCCTACCTGTCCCACTCTTTTTATAGTGTGAGGAGTATTTCAGAGCAGAATGTCTCCAACAAGTTATGAGAAATCAGGGCTGAGAAGGCACCCCATGGGGGTTTGATAAATGTTTTAGATAGGGAAAATTTCTTACAGGAGTACAGAATATGACATTACCAACAGGTATATCACTGCAATTAAAGCTTAGGATAGAATAACCCCTTCCTTTAGTTCCCAAGAGCATATTCACTCTGAAGTCTCCACTCCTGACCTTGCTCTGGACTCCAGGCTGCACAAACCAATGCACAGCTTGTTATGGGCCTTATGTAAAGTGGGCACTGTGGTGGTTCAATGGCACTATGTTGGTGGCAGTGACAACAATGTCTACCCAAACCATATCCTTCCTATGTTGGGCACCAGCTGTCATTCTTCATTCACTGATAATCTGGGCAAAGCTGTTAGCTTCTAAATGTTTTTTTTTTTTTTTAATTTTATTTTTCTTTTTAGTTACATTTTGTTAACTCTGTATTCCTGCTATATCCTGCTCCCTCATTCCCTCCCCAACTCCACACTCCATCCCTGGTCTCCTCCCTGCCCCTTTCCAAGTCCACTGATAGGGAAGGACCTTCTCCCCTTTTATTTGACACTGTTTTATCAGGTGTCTTCAGGGCTGGCTGTAGAGTCTTCCTCTGTGACCTAACAGGACTGCTCAATGGGATGTGCATTTAAGGTATGACAGGAATCTACCACAAAAGGCTTCTAAATGAAGAACAAAGGGACCCTGAGATCAAAGGTTTCCTTTCTCTCAGGAGCTCTTAGAGTGTGACTTGTGTGCTAAGCAAAGCTTCTGGTCTCCTGGCTGAAGTGGAAATGAGTTTCCCACTGTATGTTACAGCTAGCTCTTTGAAAATGAGATTGCTGGTGCCATATGGCAGTGGAGGCTTGGGTATTTGAGAAGTCTGTGATGATGCTGTAGCTCTTTAGTAAAACTGCTGTATTAATGGCAGCGATATGGACAAAAGCCTGTGCCTGGTAGGCTTGGTGGACATGAAGTCAGTTCCAGTCCTTTGTATATATGTCATATTTGTGTGGTTTGGTGTGCTTGTGGAACTCTTAACTGTGAAAGATCATTCTTTAATTAGGGTGTAGCCTAGTGCATGGCAAAACACCTATACACATAAGAATAGCCCTAACTACAGTTGTTGTTATAAAAAGATGTGAAGTTTTTAGAGAAACATTTAGATGGTTATAGTGAGTATTGGATGGGAGAACTAGAAAGTAGATATGTTAATATTTCATTGTATACATGTGTGAAAATTTTCAAAAAAAAGAAAAGACTGAAAGAAAACCACCAAAAAACCCCATGACTACCTACTACTTCCTAGGGAAATTACTGAAAGCATTTCTCTGAAGAGGAAAAATAAATCACACACACACACACACACACACACACACACAATCATGTGTTTAGAATATTCCATATCTTTAGCTATTAAAATAAGTATTGAAACTTCTTTGAGATTTCATTTCACCTTAGTAAGAAAGGCTATCATGAATAAAATAAATAACAGTAGATTCTGGTCAGGATGTGGGGAAAGTCAGAGAATAGTACACTGTTCATGGAAACATAAGCTGGAATGTCGCAATGAAAATTAATATAGAAGCTTCCCAGGGAACAAAAATAAAATCTAGTGTAAGGCCCAACTTTCTAGCTACATCACTACTTGGCATATACTCAGAAGACTCTACTTCCTACTTTCAAGAAACTTGCAGGTCCATTATTTCAAAATTGCAAAGACATGCAAAAATTCTCCTAGCCTAGCTATACACATATACAGAATGGGATTTTTTAATTGATTCTTTGAAAACTGCATCCATTTAAAACACGTATTTTGGTCATATTCAAGCATCTAATACGTACTTCCAACACTATCTAGTGTCTCATATCCTATCTCATTCCAAACTTCATGTGTTATTTTGATGTGTTGTTGGGGTTTTTATCAATCCACTGAGTTCTATTAGTGTTACTCATATATTCACAGCTTAGAGAACATCTGATAGGAAATGAGCTGCCTATGAGAAGCCAGATGGAATAGACAGTGGCTCTCCTTCCCTTAACAGCAATTAAGTAAAACTAGTTCATCTGCTAAGAGTGCTTGTTGGGAGCCCTTCCTCATGCACAGCATAAAGTTGACTCTCTTAGACTTGTGTTGGTGATCACAGTTGCTGTGAGCAAATATGGACAGGAGCCTTATCATATCCAGAATTCTTCATTTTATTATTCTACTTCTTATTTTTTCAACTTTTACATTCTTTCTACCTACTCTTCCATGGAGGTCAATGAGCAATGTGTTAGGGAGAGTTAATATTTATTGCTTATCCACAGGTGAGTACCCAATTACTTCCATATGACATTTTGTTGTGGTATGAGTATCTTCATGAATTATTATCCACTGCACAAAAGAGTGTCTTTGACCTAATTTGAGAACACCACAAATCTATAGGTGTATACATTAAGTATTTAAGAAGGCAGTTTTCCAGCATAACCATTTATCAATTCAGCAACAGAAGATAATTCCATAAGGCTGAATCGGGTTTTTAAAGTCAGAAAATTTCGAGAGCATTTAAAGTATCCAGTGTAGAAGAATTTTAATTCAGAAATATGGCTACTTTGGCAAGGGATCACTTTCAAATACTTAAGCATGTGTGATCCAACTAGAATACAGACATGTCCTTGGTACAGAATGATAAAAACTATGGTTGGAGTACACACCTTTAATTTCTCTGGCTGGAATTTAGTACATACCTTTACTACCAAACAATGATGTCTAATTGAGAGGCAGACAGTGATGAACCATAGAAAGATTTGATGTACTGAATTAGAAATAAGATAAACTCAACTCTCATTAGGACAGGAAAGTGAAACTACTTAAGAATACAGAGAGAGAGAGAGAGAGAGAGAGAGCACAAGAGAGTTCATGGAGGCAGTAGAGAGAGGAGAATAGTACAATACAGAAAACAGTAGCATTCCTTCAATCAGGTGCAGTTTGGTTGAACTTGGTTCAGGCAGTTCTGTGAAGTTCAGGTGGTGGAGTTCAGAGGCAGTTTTCCAAGCAGAATAATTCAGACAAAAGCCAAGAGTAGCCAATTTGAATCAGTCAGCTTGAAGAGGAGTTTTGAGCCAGAATAGCTAGGTCGATCCAGACGTCCAGAGTTCAGAAAGAATAAGAAAGGGTGTGCTTACTTAGCAGCAACTTTGAGCCTGACAACTTTCTAAGCCTAGGTTAACAGAAGAGGATGGAAGCTGAAGCCTTCAAGATCTAGGCTCGTAGATGATTACATTGTAATGAGGCTAGAAGCTTCCAGGCTGAGCCCTAGAGAGATATTTAGATAGAAACACTCTGGGATAAGCTCATGCCATGTATTAGTAAAGCTTGCATATGGCTCTCACTTATCCTTTCTTCTAAAGAAATAAAAAAAAAACATTTATAATCAGGCATTAGAATTCTCCTATATAGGAGACCTCAGATTCAATCATAAAGTTATTGGTTACATCCAAATCTGTCATTGCATTGTCTTGTAGTTCAGTACTCTAGCATGCATGCTCTAGCGTTGGGAGAGACTACTGATGTATATTCTTTGCCAGCATCAAAAGTAAACTATGTAACAGGAAAATACTTTGCTGGTCAGTTGAAATTGATTTGTCTATATCATGAATCCAAAGTGACATCTTTAGCAGCAAGGTCTTACCTTCTGGTTATGGTGGGAAATCGAGAAGACTGTTTATGGTCTGCTTTATTCTAAGCACCCTTGTGGTCTCCATGATGAAAAACTCAAAGGGAAATATTATTTGCTTATTTTGTGTTCTTAAAATAACATTGTTCATGCAGGAACACTTTTGTTCAAATTCACTTTTTATAGAGAATACTTTTGACTAGTCTGTAAGATAGTGGATTTCCATAGGCTTCTTTGTATACCATTAGTTTTGGTTAACTCACTTCCAACCCTTTGTTCTCCACTTTCTCACTTAAACTTTGAACATCAAGAAGCAATTGAAAGAGTTAGACTAACTTTTTAACCTATATGTCTTCTAAAGCCTATAGTTTTGACTTTTAGGTTCAGGTTAAGCTAAAGCCTCTTAGTACCTTTCCAGAGAATAAAAAAAAAAAAAAAATGTGAATGACCTTCACTCAGCAAAAAGAAGGACCAGACCCTTGTCTTTGAGATAGCGTTTCTTAGTAATGAACCCAGACTTCCTCTGAGTAGCTTTTGACTTGTAGCCAAGAGCCAGCAGCCCTAAGCTTCAAGGATGAGTTAACCACCCCCACCTTTAATTGCAGCTGCATCCACACTTGGCAGGACTGGCCAAGCTTGAGCACCTAAGACTAACCCATTATCTTACTATATAGCTTCCTCATCCAATCCTAAATTGCTAAGACTGCAACTTCAAATCTCCTGCATTTTTTTTCTTTTAAAAACCTAAAGGCCTTTGTCTCCCGGGGACCACTCTTTGCTGACTGGCAGGGGTGACCCCATTGAGCAATGGTTAATAAGCCTCTTGCTTTTGCAAGGAGTCTTGGTCTGGAGGAGTTTCTGGGAAGGGCAAGATTGAACTCCTGAGCTGTGAGACCCCAGGTCTTACACAATGAATCACAGAGTTTACACACACACACACACACACACACACAAAAAAAAAAAAAATGAGTTGAACTGGAAAACTGTACTAAGAATGACAAATAGTGCATGCTCTTGCATACTCAGATAGTAGCTTCCAAATTGATAATATGTATAATTAAGTGGGAGAAAGTTTTGGTAGAAACAACCGTGATAGAAATAGGCCTATAAAATAGGTCTGATAGATGCTTAAAACAAGTCAGATGAGGAGGATAACAGAGTGCATGAGTTGTGAAAAAGGAAGGAAGTGAGTACAGGGAAGGGAGATAAGTGATAGCATTTATATCTGAACGTTACTTGTAAATTTTATGTTATTTTAGTAATATATTTATACATCATTCATATTACTTGAGATATCTGAGAAAGGTACAAGAAAGCTTAAGAAGGAAATCAATCAGGGGAGTAAGAATATATAAATATACTCATGAATAAGGAATAAAAATTCTGTGATTATGATTTCAGAAATGAAGGTAAAAATTTACAGTACATTCTTGCATTCTCAAATTTGAGCCTTTATATTAGGTGGGTAATAACTATATTAAGAATGTTAAAGTTGTCATACATAAAGTGCACCAGATAAGCTTATAGAAAGTGTTCACACCGATGAAGAAAATAAGTGTATAGTAGTCTCACCTAAACATGCACCATTGCCACGAGTCTTGGTAGTTTTGTTCCATTTTGCATTTTATCATATTGATTGCTTGTAGTCTTTTCTGCAAAGAAAGTTCTGATGGAAAGTTTCTAGAACGAAGCCTTATCTTGCATATGAATACCTATTTGTTGCATTAAGAAAAGATCCGCAAAACAAAGTTGTTTTTTTTTTTTTTTATTTTTCGCATTAGTTACATTTTGTTAATTCTGTATCCCAGCTGTATCCCTCATTCCCTCCCCAATCCCATCCTCCCTCCCTCATCTCCTCCCTGCCCCTTTCCAAGTCCACTGATAGGGGAGGACCTCCTCCCCTTTCAAATGACTCCCTTTTGTCAGGTATTTTCAGGACTGGCTGCAAAATCCTCCTCTGTGGCCTAAAAGTACTGCTCCTCCCTTGGGAGGTGGGGAGGTCAGAGAGCCAGTCATTGAGTTCCTGTTAGAAATAGTCCTTGTTCCCCTTACTATGGAAAACCAATTGATTACTGAGCTATCACGGGTCACATTCGAGCAGAGGTTCTAGGTTTTATCCTCTCATGGACTTTGGTTGAGTGTCCATCTCAGAAAAGACCCTGTGCCCAGATATGTTTGGTCCTTGTGGAGCTCCTATCCTTTCCACATCAAACTTCCCTTCTTTCATACCATTCCCTGCACTCTGTCGATGGTTTGGTTTTGAGTCTTAGTATCTACTTTGAACACTGCTAGGTAGAGTCTTTCAGATGCTTTCTGCGGTAGACTCCTGTCATACGTTCAATGGATATCCAATTTGTCTTTCTAAATGAGGATTGATCATCATACCCCGTGTCTGCTTTCTTGATTATCTTCTTTAGGTGTATAGATTTCATTATGTTTATCATATCTTTTAGGTCTATATAAGCGAGTATATTCCATGTTTGTCTTTCTCCTTCTGGGATACTTCACTCAGAATGATCTTTTTTAGATTCCACCATTTGCCTGCAAATTTCATGATTTCCTCTTTTTTGATTACTGAGTAGTATTCCATTGTGTAAAAATTTTAATAATATTCTGATGGCCTCACACTGGCTATCTTTCCTCCTCCTTCTCTCATGTGCTGGGATCACAGGCTCTCTCATCAGCAAGCCCAGTGTATTATTTTATTTCTTAAACTGGTGGCAGGTGCAGAGGCAGTCACTGCATTCTTTTTTATAATCTGAATTATTCGGTTGCAAAGGCATTTGAAATTTTATTAAAATGGCCTAACATAGGGTAAAATAAAGGAGTAAGACACGCATAATTTTTACATAAGAACTGTATGTCTCTAGTCCTGCCCTTAATGCCTCTTAGCTTAGGTTTATTTTTCTATTAGCCTACAAAAAGCAAGTGACACTGTTATACTTTCAAATAAGACTGGTTTGGATGTACTTATTAAGGCATAATAAAATGACTGTGCACACTTCAAAAAAAATTTTAATAATATTCTAAAACATGAAAATTATTTTCTACATCTATGCAATTTCAATTTCAAATTTCTTTTCTTTATCCTATTTTGCATTTCAAACTTGATTAATGATCTCAAAATTTAGAGAAAATATCAGGTGAAATAATTTAATATTAAGCATGTTTGCTATTTTGGTTGGAGTCAGTTCTTAATATGCATGGAAACTTCCTGATGTGGTAGAAAACAGTTTTTCATTGCTGCTTTTATCTGCTACTATAGCATGAGAAGCTGGGAAAGAAATTTCTCGATGCTCAACCACATTACCGAGAGTATTTACCTTTCAAGATAAAACAGAGTTCAATGAGTTTTTTGATGTATCATCTATCTGTATTTTGTCTATTTATCTATCATTTGGATATCTATATCTCCTTTAGAGCAAAGTGGCCCAGGTACTATGAGATCCAGCTGAAGCCCATGATAAAAGGTTGGAGGATCCAAGCTTGTGTTTAGAAAGGCAATCAGGTATGGAATAGTGGTGAAATTGCTTGACCTCAAATGTTTAGTACTATCCATTTTTATTGAATGCACTCCTTTTTTTTTTCTTATAAACTTTCCCTCCTCCCTTTCCCCTTTGTTCTCTCTGCAACCTATTATAAACTCAGTCCTTTACTCC
The DNA here is from genome assembly GCF_030254825.1 of Meriones unguiculatus. Classification (NCBI taxonomy): domain Eukaryota; kingdom Metazoa; phylum Chordata; class Mammalia; order Rodentia; family Muridae; genus Meriones; species Meriones unguiculatus. The sequence continues at coordinate 41,470,098 of NC_083365.1, read as the reverse complement.
CTCCTTCTTTCTCTTTCTATCTCTTCCTTTCTTCTTTTAGTTTTCTTTTTTCTTTCTTTTTACTCATTCATTGTTTATTTTGTTCTTTTTTCTTTTTCCTCAGCTGAGGATTGTCTCAGAGATTCACTCCCTTACAATCTAAAAATGTTTTACCGTTGACCTATATCCCTAGCCTTTATTGTTTTGTTTGAGGTTGTTTGTTGTTTAAGGTACAAAGGCCAGGACCTTATATACACTAAGCAAGCATTCTACCAGAGAGCTACAATCCAAGTGACTTCTATTTTCAAATCTACTCAATTATTAAGAATAATGACAGAAAATAAGAAATTCTAATGCCTTTCAAGCTTCTGCTCTGAAACCGAGATGTTAACATATTGTAGTTTTGAGGCTAAGTGCAGCTTTATTTAGTTAAAAATGAGTTTTCTGGAAATTGCTTTGTCTTACAAATAACATAATGCATGAGTTATGTAACTCTCATTTAAAAAGGATAATGATTTTACTTTGAACCAGCTTTTATTGCCTCCAATATAATTTAGGAAAGTGTAACAAACAATCTCAATTACAAAAAGGTAAAAAAAAAAAAAAAAAAAAAGCAGCTGTATTTTACATTATTTTTTTTTTCCAAATTTAACAACTGTTTCCTCAGAGGAAAAATGTGTTTCATTGCCAGACTCAGCGGGGAGACAGCTCTCTGAAAGTTCTGTCCTTACTGTTTGGTAACTATCATTTATTTAGGCTCTGATCTATAACTGCCTACACTGACTGTGAGATTAGCTGCTGCTCTTTAAATACCTTGTGTGTGTGTGTGTGTGTGTGTGTGTGTGTGTGTGTGTTTAACATGTAATCTTTGCAGTGTCTGTACTTCCAAAGAAACTGTAACAATTTTTTTTTAAATTATGCTTATAATAATATGGTGGTACTTTTATTTCCCAATAGTCAAGGACATTTTACCAATGGTCTCATAGAATTTCTTCATTGATATAATAATTTCCGTATAGTTATTTGGTAAGTCCAAGTGCCTCTAACGCTGTTATTTCTATTTTCATTTATTCATCATTATTAAATTATATTTTTCAGTTTTTTATATTGAGAAACTTTAGATAATTGTAAAAAACCTGTTTAGTTACAGGTTATAATAACTAAAATACTTGCAATCAATGTATTCTTATAACAATACAAGAAGCATAATTTTTATAAAATAAAAATTTGACTATACTATGGAATAAGTATGTAAATAAGGCTCTGAATGAAGACCTGACAGAAGCAACAATCTAATGAACAAGTTTCATCTCAATTTTTTTTCCTTAAAAGAAAAAAAAGTTACAAGTAAAACTACAGCATTCAAAATGACCAGTATTTGATGTGAATTTTTTTTATCTGTCACATACCAGTTCTTTTTTTTTAATTTTAATTTTTTATATTAATCACAGGTTATTTACTTTGTATCCCAGCTGTAGCCCCCTCCCTCATTCCCTCCCAATCCCACCTTCCCTCCCTCATCGCCTCCCTGCCCCTTTCCAAGTCCTGATGGAGGAGGTCCTCCTCCCCTTCCATCTGACTCTAACTTATCAGGTATCTTCAGAACTGGCTGCAATGTCCTCCTGTGTGGCCTAGCAAGGCTGCTCCTCCTTCGGGTGGGGGGAAATCAAAGAGCCTGCCATTGAGTACATGTCAGAAACAGTTCCTATTCCCCTTACTAGGGTATCCACTTGGATACTGAGCTACCATGGGCTACATCTGAGCAGGAGTTCTAGGTTATATCTATACATGGTCCTTGGTTGGAGAAACAGTCTCATAGAAAACCCTTGTGCCCTGATATATTTGGTCCTTGTGGAGCTCCTGTCCTCTCCAGGTCATATTAACTCCCCCTTCTTTCATATGATTCTCTGCACTCTGCTGAAGGTTTGGTTATGTGAATTTTAAAATGAAAAGAGCCCCAACAATTGGGACGAAATGAAGAACTTGTAAATATGAGTTATCCTTAAACACTATAAATATTTAACATGATGTACTCAGTGACTGGAGAAAAAAAAAAAGATTAAAAGTCTTCATGGCAACCCACACCCAGTAACCTTAATTAACATTGACAATGTTCTTCTTAAGAATACCTGCTTATTTTCAATTAATGAAAATAAGATTTTTATTTTAATTTATTTTGAAATTTGACAGTTTTTGATAACTTCATAAAATATATTTTATATACTTTCCCTTCCCCCAACTCCTCCCAGATCCTCTCTTCCAGACAAGTTCTTGCTCTTTCTCTCCAAAGAAAGTACACACACACACACAGACACACACATTTAAATTTTGTTAGTTAACTATTCTTGAACACAAGCATGGTAATTACTCCAGAGTGTGGTTATATACCCTGTGTCACTCCATTGACAAAATAATTTTTTTAGCTCTTCCAACAGCTATCAATTGAGAGTAGCATTTTGTTGAGGGGTAGGACATGAGAGTGCTTCCCTTATCCACGTGGAAAGTTTTCTGGCCTGAAATAGTGCAGTATTTTTTTATGAATGCTGTCACATGTTTGGATATAGCGACATATCATTAGGAGTCATTTTATGGCTATTTCCTTTAACAAAGTAATAATAGTAATAGGTTTTCTCCTAGGGCCCATGACCTATCTAGTCTTAATGTTGTGGCTTCAGTTATTAGATATGGGTTCCATATCATGGAGCAGACCTTAAATATAAAGAATAAAAATACATGGACAGTTTCACAAATGTGCATATTATCCTTGCACAGAGGCTATAATAATTTTGTATAATTTTAATTTTAAGCATTTAGTATCTTTTCAAATCTCCAAGGGACTAGATTTTAGCAGTTTATTGCAGGACAGGAGCTTTCCACAGGGGGCCTCTGAAAGACTCTACTCATCATGGTACCGAAGGAGATACTGAGACTCATAGTCGAACTATGGGCAGAGTGAAGGAAACCTTATAGAAGAAGAGAAAGATAGGATGACCCGGAGGGGACAGAAACTCCACAAGGAGACCAAAAGAGCCAAAAACCTGGGCCCAAGGGGGCCTGCAGAGACCAATACTCCAACCAAAGACCATGTATGGAGAGGACCTAGACCCCCTGCTCAGATGAAGGCCATAAGTCATAAGTTGCTCAGTTTCCAAGTGGGCTCCCTAGTAAGGGGAGCAGGGGCTGTCTCTGATTTGAACTCAGTGGCTAGCTGTCTGATCAGCTCACCCTGGGGGCTGAGGCATTGCAAGGCCACAGAGGAAAATGATACAGCCAGCCCTGATGAGACCTGATAGGCTAGGGTCAGATAGAAGGGGAGGAGGTCCTCCCCTATCAGTGGACTAAGGAAGTGGCATAAGGGGAGAAGAGGAGGGTGGGTAGAACTGGGAGGAGATGAGGGAGGAGATACAGCCAGAGTATAAAGTAAATAAACTGTAGGAAGTAAATTAATAAATTAATTAAATTTAAAAAAAAAAAAAAAACAAGAAAAAAGAAAAACCAGGCATTTGTATTTGCATCAAACTGTTTCGGGGTCCTCTTGTGTCCTTCTATTGTGCATTAGCTCCCCATTGATGTTTATTTCAAACTTTGTAAAAATGTTTCTTTTAATGCCCTTTTTATTCCAGTCACTAGTAGGCTTCTCTATTCCACACTAGTTTATGATAATGTATGTCTGCTGGCTAGATATCTGGGTCCATATCAGATCCTCTGATTGCTCCATAGACGAGAATGATATTCCTCATGTTTGGAGTTAATATTTTCTAACTTGCATAAGGCTTACTGTGGCATCTAGCTTTTCATATTTAGAGGTTATCATCCAGATTCCCAAGCTGAGAGGTGACACATAACCATGTGCGAAGATAATTTAAGTATCTATGTGCAAGTACATAAGAGAGAAAGAAAAAAGAAAGAAAGAAAGAGAGAGAGAGAGAGAGAAAGTAGGAAAGAGAAATGAAAGGATGGAAAAGAAAAGGAAAGAAGGAAAGATATCCTTCTATAAGGTCATAAGGAAGAAACAAATTGAATATATAAAAATATAATTCACTATATTTTCCATTTTTATTTAATTTAAATTTACATATATACACACATATGAATAATTTTGCCCATATTCACCCCATCATACTATTATCTCCTTTTCATTTCTACCCAATATGATCTTTTTCTCAGCAAGTTCACTTCCTAATTTCACAGCTTGTTTCTTGTTTATCTTTTATTTTATTTTTATTTTTGTGTGACCTACCGTATTTAATTATAGTTCCCTGAAGGATCTTGCATGTATATGATTTATCCATGTAAGGTCAACTTAATATTGCCTACACACTGGGGATTATGGTTTTCAATACTGCTGTAACTATTAACCACCTAGCATTCCTCTCCCTTAACCATGATGCATCGTTAACAGTTTTGGGCAGGTAACAAAAAGCATTTATGAGAATAATATCCATGTTATATTCGTAAGAGTGCATTCTTATGAAACTTCTCCCATCCTCAAACTCTTACATTCTTTACATATCTCCTTCTGCATTTTGTCCAATTATGAGCCTCTGTCCTTATCCTCTGAAGATTCTCCAATGATAGGGAAAAATTTAAATGTATACAATTCTACATCCAATAATACCAGTTATATTTTTCTGTTTTTCCTGATTATTGTGCAGTCAATAATTTATTATTTCTCCAGGAGTATAACTTTAATCTTGTTTAGTTAAACTTTTTATATTTATATTTCAAAAGTTTAACTTCATTTTTCTAGTGCTGTTCTTTACATTTATCCGTATGAAGTTTTGGTTCTTCCCTGGACTTAATGTTCCATAGATCATAATCTTATTAATTTAGATTTCTAAGTATCATGTACCATAGCTTCTCTTTATGTTTAGACATACTCTGTGGCTTAACACTACACCACAAGTTCAAAGACCGGTTTTATCCTATTTCTAACTCTAAAGTAACTTTGGAAAATTAGTATTGCTCTGTCCTAAGTTAACAAAAGTTTATTCATTATTTATTCATTTCTTAAGGTTATCTCTTCAAAATTTGATTTTATCTATTGCTTTTTCCAGACTTGATAATTTGACTGTACATGTATTAGAATTCTAAATATTCTTCCAACTTTTCTAACTTGTGAAAATTCTGACATCTCACTCCCATTAAATTCTACATACCCTGTGGCTTTCTAAATGAGGATTGATCATCTTACCCCATGTCCGCTCAATTGATTATCTTTTTTAGGTGTATAGATTTCATTATGTTTATCATATCTTATAGGTCTATATAAGTGAGTATATCCCATGTTTGTCTTTCTCCTTCTGGGATATTTCACTCAGAATGATCTTTTCTAGATCCCACCATTCACAGAGGAGGGCTTTGCAGCCAGTCCTGAAGATACCTGATAAAACAGGATCAGATGAATGGGGAGGAGGTCCCCCCTATCAGTGGACTTGGAAAGGGGCACGGTGGAGATGAGAAAGGGAGGGAGGAACTGGGAGGGAATGAGGGATCAGGACACGGCTTGGATACAGAGTTAAAAAAATGTAACTGATAAAAAAATAAAAAAATAAAAAAAATAAAATCTTATGCGTGGTGAACATTTAAAAAAAAATTCTACATACCCTCTTTCTCATTAGGTGGATGGGCTGCAGCATTTTTACTACTCAAAGGCAAACAAAATAAATTTCTTCACCAACACCTGAAATGATGTTATTTCATTTCATAATAGTACTATTTTTAGTAATAACCATTTTTATATCTGTGTGTTTACATTCAAGTTATTTCTAATTTAAAATCAAGTTGTTGTTTATTAATTTTGTACTTTAGAGGCATGAAGATGAATTTTCCATAAGACACTCATTTGGAAAACTCCATTTCAGAAATTTATCACTTTTCCCATATCATTGATTATTAATTTCTTTCCCTTGTTAATACAAACATATCATGTAGGAGAATATTTTCCCATTAATTTACACACACACATACACATACACACACATACATATATGATAGATTTCTTATATAAACTACAACCTTAAATGCCTCAGGTAATTAGGATTTTCACCAACTTTATGGACGGAAATTCCCATATATTTGACTAACCATTAATTCTGGCATGTCTATGATGATGTTTTGAGGGAAATTAGTATTATAGTAGGCAACATATATTTCATAAACCCTCAACCAATCAAAATGCAGCACTATGGATCCAAGTCCCAGTGAGTAGATCAACACAGTACTCTCAAACCTACAGTTCAGGGAACACTGGAGAAGAGCAATTGGAAGGACTGTAAGAACCAAAGGAACAGGGAGGTTTGTTGAGATTTTGTGCATGCTGGTAACATCAAAAGACACAGTCACCACCATGACTGATCAAACATAAGCAGAAAAAAAAAAATCACATAACAAAGTAAATGATTAACCAAGGAAAAGCTGAGAGCATGAAATGTGGCCCTTTCCAGGAAGGGGCACATAAGTTGGATGTTAAAAAACAAATGATCGCTGAGTAGTATTCCATTGTGTAAAAATACCACAATTTCTGTACCCATTCCACCGTTGATGGACATCTGGGTTGTTTCCAGGTTCTGGCTATTACAAATAAAGCTGCTATAAACATGGTTGAGCAAGTATCCCTTTTGTGTACTTGAGCAAACTTTGGGTATATACCTAGCAGTGGTATGGCTGAATCTTGGGGAAGCGCTATTCCTAGTTGTCTGAGAAAGCTCCAGATTGATTTCCAGAGTGGTTGTACAAGTTTACATTCCCACCAGCAGTGGAGAAAGGGTTCCCCTTTCTCCACAACCTCTCCAGCATGTGTTATCGCTTGAGTTTTTCATCTTGGCCATTCTGATGGGTGTAAGGTGATATCTCAGGATCGTTTTGATTTGCATTTTCCTGATGGCTAATGAGGATGAGCATTTCTTTAAGTGTTTTTCTGCCATTCGATATTCCTCTGTCGAGAATTCTCTGTTTAGCTCTGTTCCCCATTTTTTAATTGGATTACTTGTTTTGCTGCTTTTCAGCTTCTTTAGTTCTTTGTATATACTGGATATTAGTCCTCTGTCAGATAAAGGGTTAGTGAAGATTCTTTCCCAATCTGTAGGCAGTCGTTTTGTTTTGATGACAGTATCCTTTGCTTTACAGAAACTTTTCAGTTTCATGAGGTCCCATTTATTGATTGTTGCTCTTAGAGCCTGTGCTGTTGGTGTTCTGTTCAGGAAGTTGTCTCCTGTGCCAATGAGTTCTAGGCTGTTACCCACTTTTTTTTTTCCAATTGATTTAGGGTATCTGGTTTTATGTTGAGGTCTTTGATCCACTTTGACTTTAGTTTTGTGCAGGGTGATAAATATGGATCTATTTTCATTTTTCTGCATGTAGGCATCCAGTTGGTCCAGCACCATTTGTTGAAGATGCTGTCTTTTTTCCATTGAATGGATTTGGCTTCTTTGTCAAATATTGAGTATTCATAGGTGTGTGGATTTATTTCTGGGTCTTCCACAATGGAATACTATTCAGCAATCAAAAAGGAGGAAATCATGAAATTTGCAGGCAAATGGTGGGATCTAGAAAAGATCATTCTGAGTGAAATATCCCAGAAGGAGAAAGACAAACATGGGATATACTCACTTATATAGACCTATAAGATATGATAAACATAATGAAATCTATACACCTAAAAAAGATAATCAATTGAGCAGCCATGGGGTAAGATGATCAATCCTCATTTAGAAAGACAGATGGGATGTGCATTGAACGTATGACAGGAGTCTACTGAGCGCATCTGAAAGACTCTAACTAGCAGTGTTTTCAAAGCAAAGACTCATGAACAAACCTTTGGCAGAGTACAGGGAATCATAAGAAAGAAGGGGAGTTAGTCTGATGGGGAAAGGATAGGAGCTCCACAAGGACCAAATATATCTGGGCACAGGGTCTTTTCTGAGACTGACATTCAACCAAGGACCATGTATGGATATAACCTAGAACCTCCACTCAGATGTAGCCTGTGGTAGCTCAGTAACCAATTGGTTTCCCAAAGTGAGGGGAACAGGGACTATTTCTAACAGGAACTCAATGACTGGCTCTTTGGTCTCCCCACCCCCGAAGGGAGGAGCAGTCCTGTTAGGCCACAGAGGAGGGCTTTGCAGCCAGTCCTGAAGATACCTGATAAAACAGGATCAGATGAATGGGGAGGAGGTCCCCTCTATCAGTGGACTTGGAAAGGGGCACGGTGGAGATGAGGGAGGGAGGGAGGGACTGGGAGGGAATGAGGGATGGGGACAAGGCTGGGATACAGTTAATAAAATAAAGTAAAAAAAAAAAAAAAACAAATAAAAACAAAAAAACCAAATGATCTTTCCTGAAAACATACCCACAAGTAAGATTATACAGATAGGAGAAGTTATATTTAGGAATAAATATGTATATGCATAGATATGCACTCAATAGCAATAAAAAAGGAAGCCAAGCATTTGAAAAAGAGCAGGGAAAGGTATATGGAAGAATAGAGAGGGAGAAAAGGGAAGGGAGAAATGATTCAATTATATTTTAACCTCTAAAAATTATAAAAAAATAAAAGGACACATTTATATTCTCATATAACACTAACTAACTGAATAAAAATATTATGTGTATTTGAAAAAAATAATATGTTGCTGTATGCAATAAGTGAGTATCTGCCAATCTTAGACAATAAAGGCTAAGACAAAACAATAGACAAATGGTCACCTCTCTTGGCTTGTTTAAAAGCATGAGAGTCAGTTTGGAATTTTTAACACTGGCATTTTTCACTGTGTATTTTAAGACTTTCCTTGTCAATGTTTTATTATTCTCTTTTCTGTGTTGACGTAAATTATTATTTTTTTTCTTTATAAGGCAACAAGCAAAGCACTAAAATACTCAATAGCTATTACAACCATGTAAAGGACTTCTATTGATGGGAAACCACTCTGCTACTCCAACTAGACAGATGACACTAGGTCAGATGTTTGGAACAAAAATAGTGACAGAATGACAAGGCAAGGCCAAAACTGCTAAAAATAATTACCTGTATCTCCACAGTTGGTTAAATACAGTGAAATGAAAACCATGCATTGACAAAGAGTGTGCAAAAAGAAGACACAACATGATGCTTCCCATTATCATGTATGGCTAGGTCTGAGAAAAACCAATTTCTTCTCTCAGTTACTATGCTGCCCATTTAGTTACTTCACAATAAATTGAAGAATGCCTTAGACTGTGACAAGGATCCAAGCAAGCAAAATAATTGTGATTCCAAGTGAAATTAGCTGACATACTATTAAATCAGGGATCTGCATTCAGTTATTGACAATGAGTGATAGGTATTTTGTTCAAAAATCATATATTCACCTTGAACTACTTGTCAGTTCTGATCACTGGTTTTACTTTACGGGCTTCAGTTAGGTAACACAATGTAGAGATTCTTATTCTTATCAGTACTACTAATATTATCTATATTCAAGAAGAAAAACAACTGGGATCCTGAGGAACACAGCTTCTGAGCACAATTGTCTCCATCATGTAAGTTCAGGATACCATCCTGGAATAGCTGTCTTTTAGTTAGAAATCAACATCAGTCCAAGCATGAATAAGAAAAGCATGCAAAAATATAATTTTATTCATAGAGGCTGAAGATCTTCCTTACTTCAGTCTGTGAACAATATTTAGATTTTTGTATATTTTCAAACCATGTGATGCAATCCATGTAGATATGCATGTATGTACAATTTTACACACACACACAAACACTGCTTTTATGTCTTAGCCAAAATTCATCTGTTTCCGTAGTATTAACAGGAGGAGCTTTAGAGAGTTGAAAAGACCTGAAAGTTCTCCTGTACGGGATTGAAGTCATTGAAAGTGGAATTTCTTTCAAAGATTCCCTGCACTCTGCCCAGACGCTGAGACTTATGGCTAACCATTGGGCAGAGTGCATGAAATCTTATATAAGAAGTGGGAAATAGTAAGATCTGGAGAGGACAAGAACCCCACAAGGAGAGCAACAGAACCAGAAATTTTGAACACAGGGGTCTTCCCAGAGACTCATGCTCCAACCAAGTACCAGGCATGGAGATAACCCAGAACCCCTGCACAGATGTAGCCCATGACAGTTCAGTGTCCAAGTGGGTTACATAGTAATGGGAAGAGGGACTGCCTCTGACAAAATCTGATTCGCCTGCTCTTTGATCACCTCCCCCTGAGGAGGGAGCAGCCTTACCAGGCCACAGAAGATGACAATGCAGCCACTCCTGATGTGATCTGATAGACTAAGATCAGAAGGAAGGAGAGGAGGACCTCCCCTATCAGTGGACTTGGGGAGGGGCATGCATGAAGAAAGGGGAGGGAGGGTGGGACCGAGAGGGGAGGAGGGAGGGGCTTATGGGGGGATACAAAGTGAATAAAGTGTAATTAATAAAATAAAATTAAATTAAAGAAAAAAGAAATGGGGGGGAGAGTCTCAGCATCTGCCTCTGTACCCTGATGGATAGAGACTTTCAGTAGTCCTCTGTGGTAGGTTCCTTTCCTGTTCCCTGTTTTTTCCCTCTTCTGATGTCTGTCCTATTTGCCTTTCTGAATGAGGATTGATCATCTTACCCAAGGTCCTCCTTCTTGCTTAGCTTCTTTAGGTGTACAGATTTTAGTATGTTACCAATCTACTCATCAGGGACATGTGATTTTGGATTCTATTCTTGACAAGATATACAAAATTTACAAGCAACTTAATCCATATCTTATATCCTAAGACAGCCTTATTCACACATGGGCACTACATATACTTGGTTCAATTACTTATGCAGCTAGGTTGAAGACCACATGACTTGATTTTGCCTTCCAGCCATTTCTCTTGCCTCTCCAAGCAGGTGGGAATTGCAGATTCCCAATACCAACTCATTATACATTTTTCTCATTCTTTTATTTGTCTATACTGTTTGCCCATCTGAATAAGGACTAAGCCTCTTCCTTAGGGACCTCCTTGTTATTTAGCCTCTTTAGGACTATAGATTTTAGTGTGTTTATTCTATATTATATGGCTAATATCCACTTATAAGTGAGTATATACCATGTGTGTCTTTTTGCTTCTGGGTTACCTCACTCATTTAATCTTTTCTAGTTCCATCCATTTCCCTGAAAATTTCATGATTTCCTTGTTTTTAATTGCTGATTAGTATTCCATTGTGTAAATGTTCCACAATTTCTGTATCCATTCCTAGTTTGAGGGACATCCAGATTCTAGTTATTACTAATAAAGCTGCTATGAACATAGTTGAACAAATGTCCTTGTTGTAGGGTTGAGCATCTTTCAGATATAAGCCTAAGAGTTGTCAAACATTGATTTTAAATTATTTTATTTTATTTTTTAAATTTTAATTTACATTTTTTATTACTAATTACATTTTATTCACTTTGTATCCCCCCATAAGCCCCTCCCTTCTCCCCTCCTGGTCCCACCCTCCCTCCCCCTTCTTCACCCATGTCCCTCCATAAGTCCACTGGTAGGGGAGGTCCTCTTCTCCTTCCTTCTGATCTCATTCCATCAGATCTCATCAGGAGTGGCTGCATTGTCATCTTCTGTGGCCTGGTAAGGCTGCTTCCCCCTCAGGGGAAGGTGATCAAAGAGAAGGCCAATCAGATTATGTCAGAGGCAGTCCCTCTTCCCATTACTATGTAACCCACTTGGACACTGAACTGTCATGGGCTACATCTGTGCAGGGGTTTTAGGTTATCTCCATGAATAGTCCTTGGTTGGAGTATGAGTTATTTAAAAAAAAAACCTGTATTAGTTACTGTTTTTTTATGATTTTTGTTGCAATTTCTTACATGATACTTGAGACTTTCTGCTTCCACAGGAAGTACTCATATAAATTCATATTATAATTTGACTTTACTTTTATCTAACTGTTTGACAGAATCTTATCATTAATCATCATTAGCCTTTTCACTTATTGTGCTTAGAATGCCAAAGTTTTTGTGCTACTCTACAGAAGGAAAAACAAAAGAAAATGATTACATGTACATGTTTTATGAAATATCTGGATATCATATTGTTTGTTTGCTTTGTTTCAATTATTGATGTCTAACACTGGCTCTCTTGTAAGTGGCTATCAGTTTACCACCAAGAGAAACTTAAGGTTCCAGATAACCTATTTGTATGTTATTTTTATGCTTAGAAAATTCCATACCCCCAAAGAAATAAATTGAAAAGAATATTTTCATTTGTAGTTGAACCTTTTGATAACGCAGCTATTAGAATGGTGTGAAAGTATGAAGTAAAAATGAAGTCACAGTTGGTGTAACAATTTTTTTTCTGACATCTAGAAAGTTGTTCAACCTCTTAGATATAATTTTTCTCTCTGTTAAACATGAATTTGGACATTATATTTATGAACTGACTGACTGACAGGCCTTTAACACTTTCTGGTTATTGCCTAAATTTCCAACTTTTTGAGGCTATTTTTATAATTTTTCCTCTGTTTAAAGCATATATTTTAATTTATATGTAAAATATAATTATCTTGAATTACACCAGCAAAAAGGTTTTATAGGATATTATTCAGTCAATTATAAATTCATAAAATTACTTTGCTCTGATGCCACCTTTCACAGATTAAATCTCTCAGTCTTCATTTAGGTTGGTTTAAAGCAGGTAATGTTTCCACACACAAAGATGATGAGCTGCCTCAGAAGAACAGTTAAATAGGCCATAGTTTTGGCTCAGTAACTTTAGATGCACAGTAAGTTTTTTTTTTTTTCCATTTCAGACAATTTTTTTTTCTTGAGAGTTGAGACTTAAAGGACTTAGGATATATATATATATATATATATATATATATATATGTCTTTATATATATATAGTCTTTGTTTCTCTCATAATTGGACAACATTTTAAAGTAGAAAAATATAACCTTTTGTGTGAAAATTTCGATGCTGAATTATCTGGTGGAAGTAGAGTGGTCATACAACTATTCTGGAATCTCTACTTCCATTTTCTGAAACTCTGGACTGAGCATTAGTCAGAGATGGCTGGAATGACTTGTTCAATACCTGTCATGGAGGAGAATCTAGAGTTGATGTAGCAGTTTTTTCTTTTGATTTATATTTTATATTAATTACAGTTTATGCAATTTTTATTGCAGCTGTAGCCCCCTCCTTCATTCCTTCCCAACCCCACCCTCCCTCCCTAATATCCTCTCATGCCCCTCTCCTAGTCCACTGATAGGTGAGCTCCTCTTTCCCTTCCATCTGACCCTAGCCTATCAGGCCTCATCAGGACTATCTGCATTGTCTTCCTCTGTGGCCTGGCAAATTTTTTTTATTTTGTTGTGCAACTGAAATTTTAGAAAGAAATCAAAGAAAAATAGCATTTACAAACATAAATCTTAACATGAATTACTTTAATTTTTTTAATTTCTTAACAATATTCCCACAATAACATGAAAAAAGAGAAAAAGGAACATCATATATATTTTTACATTTTTCCAGTATAATAGAAAGAAATACTCTGTGTTACCTAGACTTAGGAAGTCTAGGAGGTTCAGAAGGTTTTCCTTGCTAGTACAATTTTATTCATTAAAGTACACAAAAGCAATGCATTTGGATAGTGGAAAGAAAAGTGATGGTGCCTCATGTGTGGCTGATGACAGGCCATGTATGAGATACTTAACCATGACCAGAAAAAACTAACAATATAAAACTAACTAAACACAAAGCAACTCAGTGGCTGACTATTTGATCACTTCCCCCCTGAGGGGGGAACAGCGTTGTCATCCACAAAAAAGGACAATGCAGCAAGTCCTGATGAGAACTGATAGTCTAAGATCAGACGGAGGGGGAGGAGAACCTCCCCAATCAGTGAACTTGGAGAGGGGCATGGGAGGAGATGAGAGAGGGAGGGTGGGATTGGGAGGGAATAAGGGAGGGGGATAGAGCTGGGATACAAAGTGAGTAAACTGTAAATATATACATAAATTTTAAAAAGTGAAAGAAAAATAAACAACCACCCCCCCAAAAAAAAACAGCAATAGAAAGAACGTGTATGTTGTTTGTGTCACTAATTAAAAAAAAAAAAAAAAAGAAGAAGACAGATAGAAAAAGAAGGAAAAAAAAAACAAAAATTAAAGAAATAAAATAAAATACCCGACACAGGTAAGTGAGCTGGCCCCAAGGGCATGAAGGCATAGGAGGTGACCCAGTCCCTGACCTGGGCTGCACAATAAGGCAGGCCCTGGTGGCATGGGTGCAGGGGCACTGGTGGGCTGACCAGCTAAGATTGCAACCAAGCTTTGATCCAGTGCTCTGAGTTGGCCCCTCCTGATATCTACCCCATCTGTGAACTACTGAAGTGTGCAAAGGGAACTGTCCTGCAGTTCCAAAGCTGCAGGATTTCTATGACTCAGGCTATCTGAGAGAAGTCCCAATGAGGATCCGGTACTGATAGGGTAGCAGATGCCAGAGGGCTTGAACCAGACCAATGACTCTTTAAGATGATCATGTGCAAGTGAATCTGTTTATTTAGACAAAATGGTGTACGGTGTGACATACTGCATATTAAGCAAAGAAATCTTTTAAATTTGTTCTTTGTTTTCTTCAGGGAGGGGAGTTTTCAAGTTTGAGGGTGGATAAGAAGCAAAAGGGAGATGAGTGGGATTGGGATGGGTAATGTGAAATTCACAAAGAATCAATTAAAAGTTAAAAAAAAAAAAACCTTAAAATTTGAGTGGCATCAACCAAGGACTATGCAGGGACTGGACCTAGACACCCTAGACACCCTAGGTCCAGTAACCAATGGGCAGCTGCGGCTTCATGTGGGATCTCAAGTAAGGGAACCAGAGACATCTCACAGGAACATTTTTGCCAGGATTTTGATTATTACCTGTGGCTGGACTGCCTTGCCAGGCCACAGGGAAATAGAATCTGAGCTGGGGTGGAAGGGAAGGTGGAGTTACACTTTTCTGAGGAATAGGGGAAGGGGAGGGAGGAGGAGGGTAGGAGGAAGGGAGGAAGGAAAGATTGGGAAGGGAGAAGGGATAGGGCTACAACCAGGATGTAAAGTAAATGGAAACAAGAAAGGAAATATATATATATATATTTATATATATATATGTATATATATATAGAGAGAGAGAAAGGAAGGAAAGAAGGAGAAAAAAGAAAGAAGAAAGAGAGAACAAAGAAAGAAATTGACAAATAAAAATTCTGCATATTCAAGTCTGAAAGAGAAAATTAATATCATTACTTTGACTTGCAATGCAAGCCTAGGAAAAGCTGTTACAGAAAGTATCTGAAAAGCATTTGTGTGTGTGTGTGTGTGTGTGTGTGTGTGTGTGTGTGTGTGTTTAACTTGGGCATGTCTCTATAATGAATTGTGTCTGAAAGGAAGAACAATATTATAAATGTCCACCCACTCACCTCAAAAGACAGAGAATGAAACTCATTTATCTCAATTTCTTGAAGCCTGAGAAACTTGATGTAGATGTTATAAATTGATGATATTTTTGTTAACCAGAGGAGTAATAAAAGGAAAATACTATGTAAGGATGCATACAAAATGGTAACCACTTTCCCAATAGTAAAATGTATTTTGGTATAGTCATGAGGTTTTAAGATAAGGTTTAAGGAAACATGATTAGAACTGAAAAGATGTTTCCTTGGGCAAGAGCCCTATTCCTAGAAGCATGAAAACCTGATTTAAATCTACAGTCCTACTTAAAAAGATGAACATAAGGTCCCATTTATTGATTGTTGCTCTTAGAGCCTGTTCTGTTGGTGTTCTGTTCAGGAAGTTGTCTGCTGTACCAATTAGGTCTAGGGCATTCCCCACTTTTTCTTCTAACCAATTTAATCTGTCTGGTTTTATGTTGAGGTCTTTGATCCACTTGGACTTTAGTTTTGTGCAGGGTAATAAGTATGGATCTATTTGCATTTTTCTACATGTAGACATCCAGTTAGACCATTTGTTGAAGATGCTATCTTTTTTCCATTGTATGGTTTTGGCATCTTTGTCAAATATTGAGTATTCATGGGTGTGTGGATTTATTTCTGGGTCTTCTATTCAGTTCCATTGATCCACCAGTCTGTTTCTATGCCATGCAATTTTTAGCAATTCTGAGTTTCTTGTTATTTCATATGAACTGGAGAATTTTTCTTTCAAGGTATGTAAAGAATTTAAAAGGAATTTCATTGAATTTAATGGTAATTTAATAGGAATTGCATTGAATCTGTAGATTGCTTTTGGAAGATGGCCATTTTTACTATGTTAATCCTGCCAAGCCATGAACATGGGAGATCTTTCCATCTTCTGATATCTTCTTCTAATTCTTTCTTCATAGACTTGAAATTTTTTTCATACAAGACTTTGACTTGCTTGGTTAGGGTCACAACAAGGTACTTTATGTCTTTTGTGGCTATTGTGAAGAGTATTGTTTCCTCAACTTCTTTCTCAGCCCTTTTGTCTTTTGTATACAGGAGGGCTACTGATTTTTTTAGTTAATTTTCTATCCTGCCACATTGCTGAATGAGTTTATCAGCTGTACGTGTTCCCTGGTAGAATTTTTGGGGTCACTCACATATACTATCATATCATCTGCAAATAGTGATACTTTGACTTCTTCCTTCCCGATTTTTATCCCCTTGATCTTCTTCAATTGTCTTATTGCTCTAGCAAGGACTTCTAGAACTATGTTGAAGAGATACGGAGAGAGTGGGCGACCTTGCCTTGTCCCAGACTTCAGTATGATTGCTTTAAGTTTCTCTCCTTTTTGTTTGATGTTGGCTATAGGTTTGCAGTATGTTGCCTTTACTATGTTTAGATATGTGCCTTGTATCCCTGATCTCTGGAAGACTTTAAACATGAATGGATGTTGGATTTTAACAAATGCTTTTTCAGCATCTAAGGAGATTATCGTGTTTTTTTTTCTTTCACTTTGTTAATATGGTGGATCACATTAATGCATTTCTGTATATTGAATCACCCCTGAATACCTGGGATGAAGCCTAAGCTTCTGTAAAGCAAAGGACACTGGCCTCAAAACAAAATGACTGCCTACAGATTGGGAATCTTCAACAAACCTCTATATGACAGAGGGCTAATATCCAGTATATATAAAGAACTAAAGAAGTTGAAAAGCAACAAATCAAGTAATCCAATTAAAAAATGGAGAAAAGAGCTAAACAGAGAATTCTAGATAAAGGAATATCAAATGGCAGAGAAACACTTAAAGAAATGCTCAACGTGCAGGGAATCATATGAAAGAAGAGGGAGTTTGTATGGCCTAGGAGGACAGGAGGTCATTAGTCATCAAGGAAATGCAAATCAAAACGACCCTGAGATTTCACCTTACACCCATCAGAATGGCAAATATCAAAACTTCAAGTGACAACACATGCTGGAGAGGTTGTGGAGAAAGGGGAACCTTCCTCCACTGCTGGTCGGAATGTAAACTTGTACTACCATTCTGGAAATCAATCTGGTGCTTTCTCAGACAACTAGGAATAGTGCTTCCTCAAGATCCAGCTATACCACTCCTAGGCATATATCTAAAAGTTGCTCAAGTACACAATAAGGACATTTGCTCAACCATGTTTGTAGCAGTTTCATTTGTAATAGCCAGAAGCTGGAAACAACCCAGATGCCCCTCAACTGAATAATGGATACAGAAATTGTGGTACATCCACACAATGGAATATTACTCAGCTATTAAAAACAAGGAAGTCATGAAATGGTAAATGGCGGGACCTGGAAAGGATCATCATGAGTGAGATATCCCAGAAACAGAAAGAAACACACGGTATATATCCACTCATATAGACATACAATATTGAATAAACCTACTAAAATCTGTACACCTAAAGAAACTAATCAAGAGGGAGGACTCTGGCTGAAATGCTCAATCCCCACCCTGAAAGGCAAAGAAGATGGACATCAGAAGAAGAAGAACAGAAGAAACAAGCTAGGATCCTCCCACAGAGGTCCTCTGAATGTCTCTGCCCTGTAGACTATCAAAGCAGATGTTGAGACTTTCAGCCAAAATTTGGGCAGAATGAAGGGAATCTTATGAAAGAAGTGGGAAGTAATAGTTAGAGATGGAAAGGAGAGGAAGTCCACAAGGAGAGCAACAAAACCAAAAACTTTGAGCACAGGGTTCATTCCTGAGACTCATACTTCAACCAAGTACCATGTATGGTGATAATTTAGAACCCCTGCACAGATGTAGCCCATGATAGTTCAGTGTCTAAGTGGGTTCCATAGTAATGGGAACAGGGACTACTTCTGACATGAACTGGTTGGCCTACTCTTTGATCACCTCCTCCTGAAGGGGGAGCAGCCTTACCAGGCCCCAGAGGAAGACAATGCAGCCACTCTTGATGAGACCTAACAAACTAGGATCAGAAGGAAGAAAAAGAAACCCTCCCCTACCAGTGGACTTGGGGAGGGGATGTGTGGAGAAGGGGGAGGAAGGGAAGGGTTGGGATGGGAGGAGGGAGGGAACTAGAGGGGGATACAAAGTAAATTAAGTATAATTAAAAATAAAAAAAGATACAAACAAAAAAAAAAGATGAACATGTTGACTATGTCTGCCTCCTTAGGACTGTGAAGTTGGACAGGACATAGCCACCATGGATTACTTTTGCTGGTAATCAGACCAACTCCAGGTTCACTGGTGTGGGATGGGAAGTATACTATGTGATATTAAATTAACTCCTTTTCTGAAAGTAAATGTCCTTTCCTTTTTAATTTTTTTTCACATTTTATTCATTATCTATCCGATTGAAGACCCTTCCCTCAACTTCCTCCAGTTCCATTCTCCCTCCCTTTCCCTGCCCCTAGTCCACTGAAAAGGTGAGATTTCCACATCTTTACTCATCAGGGCAGTTCAGAATGGCTAAGATAAAAAGCTCAAGTGACAACACATGCTGAAAAGGAAGTGCATAACTTGAATGGGGAAACCTTCACCATTGGTTGTGGGAGTGCAAAATTATATAACCACTTTGGAAATCAATATGGCACTTTCTCAGAAAATTGGGAATAGTACTACCTCAAAATACAGCTATACCACTCCTGGGCATATACCCAAAAGATGCCCCACCATTCAATAAGGACATTTGCTCAACTATGTTCAAAGCAGCTCTATTTGTAATAGCCACAATCTAGAAATCAATGGAAGAATGGATACAGAAATTGTGGTACATCTACACAGTGAAATACTACTCAGCTATTAAAAACAAGAAAGTCATGAAATATGCAGGAAAATGGTGGGAACTAGATCATCCTGAGTGAGGTAACCAGAAACAGAAAAACAGGCATGGTCTACACTCCCTTATAATTGGATATCAGTCATATAATATAGGAGAGCCATCTACAGAACTAAAGGAGCTAAACATTATTTTCTAAGTTATTCACATGGTTTCCTTGTCACTGAGAGATGCATATTGCAAAAATTAGTGTCTGTGATTCATGATTGTTAGCATGGAATAGCTTTTAAGTGGTTTGGCAGAGGTAGGACAGAATATTACTAGTGAATACCTGTCTTTAATTTCTCAAGTTCATGTTTATGCACAGTTTACCGTGAAAGAATCATCATGTTAAGGCACGTATTGTTACCCCAGAGTGATGGTTCATAGCTCTAATCTCAGCATTAATGAGCTGAGGCAGCAGAATTGCCATGAGTCCCTATCTGGAATATGTAGTGAGTTCCAAACCAGCAGAATGGAAGAGTGAGAACTTATTTAGAACATAACACTTTAAAAATAAAAAAAAAAGAAAGAAAGGAATAGATTCTACTGGAAAGCAGTACTTAAGTCTATCAATGACACACAAGCACTTTCTCCATTTAGAAGCACCATGTCATTGCTTTAGCACTGTATTTTCAGAAGAAAAAACTAAAGCATACTCATTCAACAAGATTATATATGATTCAAATGATTAGCTCCTATGCTTAGATTTTTTACAGAGATGGTGGTAATTCTACATAAGTTCCTAGTGTTTGTGTTCATAAGCCAATTTTTCAGCTCCCAATGTCTTTTAATATATCTGTAATATCACAATTAATGGAGAAATTGTTGACTACTTTATGAGAAGCAAATGTGAAATTTTAACTGTACAGAAACCCCATCCCCAGCCTCTTTTGTGCTATGTTCACAGTCTTATGCCACCAAGTCCACCCATAATTTTTTATCTATCTTCTGTCTGGAGCACAGTTTCAATACAAGTCTCTATTTTTCATAAATTATTTTTAATTAAATTTTTATTTTTAATATTAGTTACAGTTTAGTAACTTTGTATCCCGGCTGTAGCCCACTCCCTCATTCCCTCCCAATCCCACCCTTCCTCCAACAACTCCTCCCTGCCCCTTTCCTAGTCCACTGATAGGGGAGATCCTCCTCCAATTCCATCTGACCCTAGCTTATCAGGTATAGTCAGGACTGGCTGCAAAGTCTTCCTCTGTAGCATAGCAAGGCTGCTCCTTCCTCAGGAAGGGGGCAGGGAAGGACAAAGAGCCCACCATTGAGTTCATGTCAGAAATTGTCCCTGTTCCCCTTAATATAACTTCTTTAGTTCTTTATATATTCTGGATACATTTGGATACTGAGCTAACATGTGCTACATCCTAGCAGGAGTTCTAGATTATATCCATGCATGGTCCATAGTTGGAGAGACAATCTCATAAAAGACCCATGTACCCAGATATATTTGTTCCATGTGGAGCTCCTGTACTCTCTAGGTCATACTAACTCCCCCTTCTTTCATATGATTCCCTGTACTCTGCCAAAGATTTGGTTATGAGTCTCAGTATCTGCTCTGATACACTGCTAGGTAGAGTCTTTCAGAGGCCCTCTGTGGTAGGCCACTGTCCTGTTACTTGTTTTCTCCTACATCCGATGTCCATCTCATTTGTCTTTCTAAGTGAGGATTGGTCATCCTACCCCAGGTCCTCTTTCTTGTTTATCTTCTTTCAGTGTACAGTTTTCAGTATATTTATCCTATCTTATAAGTCTAGTACACGCATATAAGTGAATGTATACCATATGTGACATTCTTCTGTGATACATCACTCTGGATGAGCTTTTATAGTTCCCACCATTTGCCTTCAAATTTCATGATTTCCTTGTTTTTATTTTCTGAGTAGTATTCCATTGCATAAAATTACCACAATTTCTGTATCCATTCCTCCAATGATGGGCATCTGGGTTGTTTCCAGGTTCTGGCTATTACAAATAAAGTTGCTACAAACATGGTTGAGCAAATGTCCTTGTTGTTTATTTGAGCATCTTTTTGGTATATACCTATGAGTGGTATAACTAGATCTTGAGGAAGCACTCTTTTTAAATGTTTGAGAACTTGAGAGATTGATTTCCAAAGTAGTTATACAAAGGGGTTATATTCCAAAGTGGTTATACTGGTGGGTTTGCATTCCCACCAGTAATAGAGGAGGGTTCTCCTTTCTCCACAACCGCTGTAGCATGTGTTGTCACTTGAGTTTTGATATTAGCCATTCTGATGTGTGTAAGGTAAAATCTCAGGGTCGTTTTGATTTGCATTTCCTTGATGACTGATGACCTCCTGTCCTCTCTAGGTCATACAAACTCCCTCTTCTTTCATATGACTCCCTGCACTCTGCCGAAGATTTGATTATGAGTTTCAGTATCTCTTTAAGTGTTTCTCTGCCAGTCTATATTCCTCTACAGAGAGTTCTCTGTTTAGCTCCATACCCCATTTTTTAAAATTGGATTGCTAGATTTATTGCTTTATAACTTCTTTAGTTCTTTATATATTCTGGATATCAGCCCTCTGTCAGATATAGGGTTGTTGAAGATCCTTTCTCATAAGACACTTTCCCATGCTGTCGTTTTGTTCTGACAACAGTGTACTTTGCTTTCCAAAAAAAAAAAAAAAAAATTCACTTTCATGAGGTCCCATTTTTTTATTGTTAATTTTAGAGCCTTTAATGTTGATTTTCTGTTCAGGATGTTGTCTTCTGTGCCAATGAGTTCTAGGCTCTCCCCCCCCCCTTTTTTTTTTCTTCTAACAGATTTAGAGTAGCTGGTTTTATCTTGAGGTCTTTGATTCATTTGGACTTTAGTTTTTGTGCAAGGTAATAAATATGGATCTAGGTTCATTTTTCTGAAGGAAGATATCTAGTTAGACTAGCACCATTTGTTGAAGATGCTTTCTTTTTTCCATTTAATGGCTTTGGCTTCTTTGTCAAAAATCAAGTATTCATAGGTATGTGGGTTTACTTTTGTGTCTTCCATCTGGTTCCTTTGATCCTCCTTTCTGTTTCTATGCCAATACCATGCAGTTTTTATTACTATTGCTCTGTAGTACAGCTTGAGATTAGGGATGCAGATACCTCCAGATGATCTGTTTTTGTACAGGTTCATGTTGGAAATTCTGGGTTTTTTGTTTCCCCATATGAAGGGAAGGACTGTAAAGAATTTTCTTTCAAGGTCTGTAAAGGATTGTGTTCATATGTTGATGGGGATTGCATTGGATCTGTAGAATGCTTTTTGCAGGATGGATGGTCATTTTCCCTATGTTAATCCTATAAATCCATGGGCACGGGAGAGATCATCTGATATCTTCTTCAATTTCTTTCTTCAGAGACTTGAAGTTTTTTTTTTTTGTTTGTTTGTTTGTTTGTTTGTTTGTTTTCCAAACAGGTATTTCACTTGCTTGGTTAAAGTTACACCAAGACTTGTGTCACTAGCATACAATATGAGAATTTTTCCTGTGCTGCAAATCTGTCTAAACAATTGTCTAGCTATATTTTAGGTAACTGGACTAGAGAATTCGATACTATGATGGAGCAGCTGAGAGTGGCCATTGTCAAGGTAAATTCTACCAGAGTGGACACAGGACTAGCCACAGGATTATCATCATGGATTGCTGTAGCCATGAATCATCTGAAGGAATGGGCGGGCATGGGAGCATTAGCAGGCCTTCTGGTGTTGGTCTCCTTGGTATGCTGTGGTATATATGCAAGATTTGAGTCTCACAACAGCGTAATGCAGTCATGACCTTTCAGGCCTTTACATCCATTGAAGCAGGACAGTCTCCCCAAGCATAGGAGCTAAAATGTTACGCTCAGGATGCGAGGCTAAGCACTGCACTCAGGGTCAGCCACTTTCGACCCAGAGAAG
This sequence comes from Meriones unguiculatus, assembly GCF_030254825.1. Classification (NCBI taxonomy): domain Eukaryota; kingdom Metazoa; phylum Chordata; class Mammalia; order Rodentia; family Muridae; genus Meriones; species Meriones unguiculatus. Next base: position 41,446,980 of record NC_083365.1, on the reverse strand, counting down.
AGCATGTCTGATTGCATGCAGGTTGATGCCCCAGGTCCCGCCTCTGAGAAAAAGGTATAGGACGGGTCTGATGCTCTTTGGGTGGATGACACCTAAATGAACATCAGTACAAAGTCCCAGTTTATCTCTAGTATCAGAGATCAGACCTCTACTCTTGCCTGATGTGTCTAAAATAAAAAGGGGGAACTGTAGAGAGCTGTGTAATGCAGTGCCTTAAAGGTGTTGCTGGTTTCTGCCTTCCACCTTCTGATGGTGAGTGCTCTCTGTCACAAACAACTCCATATTTGGCTAAGGCTGAGGATCTGGCTTGCTTCCATGTATGTGGGCCTATCTGCATTGGCCATGTGGCATGCTGGGGTTGGCTACCCAGAGGCTATTTAAGCTGTGGGCTGGCTTTCCCCAGGGTCAGAAGATTGTTCAAGCTTCCTGAATAAACTGCATTTAAAAAAAAATTAAGTCAAGATACTTTATGTTATTAGTGGCTATTGTGAAGGGTGTTTTTCCCCTGATTTCTTTCTAGGCCCTTTTTGTCTTTGGTACACAGGAGGGCTTTTGAGGTTTTTATTTTTTTTTCTTTTTTTTAGTTGATTTTGTATCCAGCCACTTTGCTGAAAGTGTCATCAGCTGAAGGAGTTCTCTGGTTGAATTTTGGTGTCACTCATGTATCCTATCATATAATCTGAGAATAGTGAAACTTTGACCTCTTCCATTCTGATTTGTATCCCCTTGATCTCTTTAATTGTCTTATTGTTTTAGCTAGAACATCAAGTATGATGTTGAAGAGATATGGAGAGAGTGGGCAGCCTTGCCTCATCCCTGATTTCAGTGGGATTGATTTAAGTTTCTCTCTCTTTAGTTTGATGTTGGCTCTAGGTTTGCTGTATATTGCCTTTATTATGTTTAGGTATGTGCCTTGTATCCCTGATCTCTCCAAGACCTTACATATAACTGGGTGTTGGAATTTGACAAATTCATTTTTTTGGCATCTAAGGAGATGATCATGTGGTTTTTCTCCTTCAGTTTGTTTATATGGTGAATTACTTTTAAATTTATTTACTTTTTATACCAACTGTAGCCCCTTTCTCATCCCCTCCCAATCCCACCCTCCCTCTGTCTTCTCCTCCCATACCCTTTCCCTAGTCCACTAATGGGGAAGGTCCTCCTCCATTTCCAACTGACCCTAGCCTATCAGTTCTTATCAGGACTGTCTACATAGTCTTTCTTTGTGGCTTGGTAAGGCTGCCCCTGTTATAAGAAATTTGATGAAATGGAGAAACACTGTATAGATAAATATACAAATATATAAATAAACCTGCAGATGTAGGAAACATAGGAGGGGTCTATTTTACATCGGCAAAAGCAAGCACAAGGATTAACATAAATTGATGTGGGAGAAGATGAAGAGGAAGAAATGGAATTGGAACAATGCAATAAGTTTTTTTGGTAACACCTTTCACTTACTCTAAACCATATATATGACTTCCTCAGTTATAAAGTTGATTATTTTCTATATTTTAGAGTTGAGTTTTGTGATGGAAAGTAACAATTAAGCCAGAAGGACTATTTTTTTACTATTAAAAACAGGACTGGAAAAAGTATTTTTTAAAAAGAAAACTTTTATTGTGTGCTAAGAAGCACACTAGAGTATAAACATGAATTAATATTGCATCTTCTTAGAGATCAATTAAATGTGAATTTATCTCACAATGACAATTTGACATTTTAAAAATGCAAGAAAGAAATTTTGCAAATACATATTACTACAGGATACAGAGAGAAAAAGAGCAGGAAAGAGGATCATACAGATGGAGCAACAAAGATGAAGGCAAAAGGAGATGGAGGACATAACAGTGAGGGAAACAGCCTAAATTTAGGATAGTCAGAGGTAATCTATATATCTAACCCCCCAAACCAAGAGGTACAATTTTTCATCATTTTAAGCTAACTTTGTGGTATTGAGAAAACAAAGAAATAAACAGGCACCATATGTACTACCCTGACAAAGTACAACAAGAAGAACCAAAGTTCCCATTTTGCTAAAAAAACTTTTGCTCTTGGGAACACTAACCTTAACCCCAAATGTGTGATCAAAGAATCAGGAGCCATGGTATCTGTTCTTGAAGAAAAAAGTTTACAAACTAGTGTGATTTTCCAATGGGAAAACACGACCATATGGCAGAGATGTTAGAAGCATAAAATCGTGCCAACAGGATAATCAACCATCATTTACAGGGCCAGCAATCCCAGAGAACTGGCAAGCAAGGGACATCTCTGCAGCAGCTGTTACCATGCCCCCAAATCCTCGAAAAGAGACTGAAAAAGAAACAAAACAAATCAGAAAAGGAACTCCTCTGAGATACTGAATTTGTAAAATTTGGGTTTGGTATGGTGTAATCAAACAGTGCAGACCTACCTTAGCCTGTCTTGATTGTCAGCACAACCACCCCAAAAAATGTTTGTTTTCCTGGCCAAGTTAAGTCAAGACTACTATGTTCCTTCCTGTGAACAATATTGTATTTTTCTATCTTTTGTCTTGAAATTGGCTGAAATCACATACAAAATAAGAAGTCATTTTTATTTTTTTCTACTTCCTTTCTTCTCTCTACCTTCCTTTTCTCCTTTTCATTGCTTTTTCACTGCTAGTTTCACATCCTCTTGCAAACTTTTCCTTTCCTCTTTCAATAAAACATACAAAAATCAGACACATAAGCCTATTTTTTTTTCTAGAGAAGACATATATATGTAGGCAAATGCTACAAAAAGTTTTGGTACATAAACAGAAAATTTAAATTTTTATGTAGCCACTTTTTTAATGAAGGTTCACCAGCACAATTGTATTTTTTGCATATGCATGTGTGTATATTTCTTTATATCTCAATATATACAGATTTTAACTAATGGGATTCGTTTTGGATGATTAATGAATAATGAGATTTCCAAGGTTTTGAATTTTGTTAGGTAAATGTCCAGAGAGTCATTACAATGTGAATCAAAGAAGTTGAGACCAAAGACACCCAGTAGTCTGTTCTCTCTCGGAAAGCTAGCAGGCTCAAATAATAGGAGGGTTTCTCTGTCCATTTATTGGCAAAGGGAAGAACTATGTTTTAAATAAATATTATCAGAAATCAATTATCTTCTAGGAGAAATATTTTTGTCCTTTTCTTCCCTTCTGTGAATAGGCGGTTTCCACCAATGATACAAAGAGCAATATACTCTGAATTTTTATATTAATATTGTTCTGAAACACTGGAATAGATTTCAAATGTTTGACCTAATATCAGGGCATCCCTTAGCTGGACCAAATAAATACATTAAAAAAAAAATCAACAATCCCTTCTAAAAACTCCTTTACTCATTATTTATAATTTTGTACAATATAAATCAAATACTTTAGCAATAAAATAATATTATTCACTACAAGTATTCAATATATCATCAAAACTCTATGACTTAAAAAATATGACCAGAAAGAGCTGCTCTTAAAAGCAAACTGCTTTTTGGTCATTCTTTTACATACTTCTCTCTAATTCCCAAATTAGAACCCACCTATTTCTGTGAGCATGTTTCCGAGCAAATAAGGCAATTACAAATGTAAACCAGGCAGACAAGGTGGCACATTCCTCCATAATCCTGATGCTCTGGAGACTGAGAAAAAGGCCAACCAGTCTGAAGCCAGACTTAACCAAAGAGCGACCCCGTAGGCTCTAAGAGCATCAATCAATAAGTGGGACCTCATGAAACTGAAAAGCTTTTGTAAACCAAAGGACACTGTCATCAGAACAAAACGACAACCTACAGATTGGAAAATCAACAACCCTATATCTGAAAGAGCGTTAATATCCAGAATATGTAGGAAGAATTCAAGAAGTTAAACAGCAAAATATCAAATAATCCAATTTAAAAATGGGGTACAAAGCTAAATGGATAATTCTCTATAGAAGAATATCTAATGACAGAAAAACACTTAAAGAAATGCTCCACATCCTTAGCCATCAGGCAAATGCAAATCAAAACAACTCTGATATTTCACCTTTCACCCATCAGCATGTCTAAGATCAAAAATTCAAGTGACAATTCATGCTGGAGAGGGTTTGGAGAAAGGGGAATGCTCCTCCAGTGGTGGTGGGAATGTAAAATTGTACAACCACTTTGTAAATCAATCTGGTACTTTCTCAGACAACTAGGAATAGTGCTTCCTCAAGATGCAGCTATACCACTCCTAGGCATCTATCCAAAATATGCTCAAGTACACAACAAAGATATTTGTTCAACCATGTTTGTAGCAGTTTTATTCATAATATTCAGAATCTGGAAAGAACCCAGATGCCCTTCAACTGAGGAGTGGATACAGAAATTGTGGTACATTTACACAGTGGAATATTACTCAGCAATAAATAACAAGGAAATCATGAAATTTGCAGGCAAATGGTGGTATCTATAGAAGATCATCCTGAGTGAGGTATCCCAGAAGCAGAAAGACAAACATGGCATAGACTCACTTATAAGTGGATATTAGGCATATAATATAGGATAAACATACTAAAATCTATACACTTAAATAAGCTAAGCATGAAGGAGGGCCTTGGGTAAGATAATAAATCCTGACTCAGAAAGACAAACCAGAGGGACATCTTGAGAAGGAGAAAAGAGGGAACAGGAGAGTACCCTACCACAGAGGGCCTCTAAAAGACTCTACCCAGCTGGCTATCAAAGCAGATGCTGAGGCTCATAACAAAGCTTTGGGCAGAGTGCAGAGAATCTTATGAAAGAAAGGGGAGATAGAAAGAACTGGAAGGAAAGGAGCTCCACAAGGAGAGCAATGGAAACAAAAAATCTGGGCCCAGGGGTCTTGTCTGAGACTTATACTCCATCTAAGTTTCATGCATGGTGATAACCTACTACACCTGCACAAATGCAGCCTGTGATAGCTTAGTATGGAAGTGGGTTGCCTAGTAAATGTAACAGGGACTGTCTCTGACATGAAAACAGTGGCTGGCTCTTTGATCACTTCCCCCTGATGGGGGAGCAGCCTTACCAGGCCACAGAGGAAGGCAATGCAGCTAGTCCTGATAAGACCTAATAGGCTAGGCTCAGATGGATGGAGAGGAGGACCTCCTTTACCATTGGACTTGGAGAGGGGTGTGGGTGGAGATGAGGAAGAGATGGTGATTTGGGAGGGGACTAGAGAGGGGGCTACAGCTGGAATACAAAGGGAATAAGCTGTAATAGATAGATAGTTAGAAAGATAGATAAATAGATAGATATAAATAATAAAAGAAAAAGTTAAAAGAGAAAATAGTACCATCTCTTCTATTTTTCCAGGAGCAATCTGTAACCCCCAGTATGGAAGAATCTTTTATGTTTCCTTAAATGTTTCTCTAAAGTATCTTTATCAGAATCATTCAACAAAATATCATCCATGTAATGATAAATAATAGAATGAGAAAATTGCTTGTGGATTATTTCTAGTGGTTTTTGCACAAAATATTGACATAAATTTGGACTATTTAAAATTCCTTGTGGAATAACTTACCAATGATATATTTTTATTGATCCACAATTATTTTAAGTAATTGCTGTGAAAGCAAACCTTTCCCTATATTGCTCATGCAAGAAGATTGTGAACAAGAAATGTTTTAAGAAGTCAATTATTGCAATAGGCCTTGCCTTAGGTAATAATGAATGTAAAGGAATTCTGTAGCAGACCCATTGTTGAATTACTCTATTTACCGTGCTTAGATTTGTTAATATCCTTCATTTTCCTGCTTTCTTTTTTTTTTTTTTTTTATAATAAGCACAGGGGAATTCCATGGGCTGGTAGATTATCTTTTATGTTAAGACTCCAGCTGCTCTTGTAGCAGCTGTTCCAATGTCTTCACTTTTGTATTAGTTAGGGGCCACTTCTCTACCCATACTGGCTTCCATTTCAACAATTTCAGGGGTAGGGCCATTGGTATGTCATCAGTGTCCTCCCTTACAAATTTGAGATTTCTGTTTCTAGGATGTCCTGTGTTTAGAGAATTGGCACAGCATGAAGGTTTCATATTTTAATAACATATATCAATAACTTCTTTAGGAACATTTCCCCCCTGTATTCATAGCTATATCTGGGATTGCAAGAGTATTAGTATGAGTACACTACTGTTTTAAAAGATACAATCCCTATAAATTTATGGGTATTTAAGGGTTTAACTTTCCATTGTGAACTTCCAGTGCTACACATTTAATGCACCAGATACTTTTTTCTTTTTTAATTTGAGATAATTTTTCAATTCCCTTATCCCTTTCAACCCCTCAACAGCAGGTAGGAGAGAAATAAGGTTACTGCGCAAGGGGAATGTTGATATTATTATACTGCTTCCTGCTGATTAAGGGCATCAATTTTCCAAATGTAAATTATCTTCAGCTGGCAAAATCACACTCTTGCCAGAGCATGGATAAATCATAGTTAACTGCTGTAGATAGTCTGAAGCAGCCCCATAGTCCACACTTGCAGTTAAAACAAATACATATTTCCATAACAATAACATTTATATACTGTTTAAAAAGGAGGACCTCCTTTATCAGGGTGCTAGGAGAGGGGGAAAAGGGTGGAAGAGAAGAGCATTGGTGGGAGAAGATGAAGGAGGGGGCCACAGCCAAGATACAATTTGAATAAATTGTAAATAATAATAATAATAATAATAATGATAAATAGAAAAAAATTCTCACTGCTGGCTAATAAAGAGACTTGTGCCCAAAGGGAACACACATTTAATTTGTACCATCATAGAAGGCTGCACAACTCTTTTGATATTGCTCTTGTTACCAAAGAAGACGCTTTCTTCATAGTTAAAATAAACAGATGAAATTTAATCTGAAAAAGTAGACAATGTATTCAAGACTTTATCATGATGATGTGCTGAATTATTGTCAAAGGCTTTTTCAGCACCTAATTCAGCATTTTTTTTTCTTTCAGATTATTTATATGGTAGACTATTGATTGATTCTCTTAAGTTCAGCCATCGATGCATCTCTGGGCTGATGTCTATCTACTTAACCATGGTGTATATTTTAATGTGTTCTTGGATTTGGCCTGCTATTATTTTATTGAGAATTTTTTCATCTCTTATCATAAGGAAAATTATTTGTCTGTAATTCTCTTTTTTTGTTGAATATTTGTATAGTTGTGTATCACTGTGACTGTGGCCTCATAAAATAATTTTGACAATGTTCCTTTTATTTTGTGAAGTAATTTTTTGAAATTTATTTCTTTTTCTAAAAGTGTTCTGTGGAGTGATTTGAGGAGTATTGGTGAAATGATCTTCCACAAGACCCACCTATATGACTTTAGGACATGTACCCAAAACAGTTTTATCTACCAAAAGGATATTTGCTCATCTATGTTCCTTGAGGCTTTATCAATAATAGCCAGAAAGTGGAAACAACTTAGATATCCCTTAACTGAAAAATGGATAAATAAATGTGGTGTATTTACATAACGGCGTATTATTCAGCTGTTAGAAAAAAAGAATGACATCAGGAAATATGCATGAAATGAATGGAACTAGAAAAAAAAGTATCATCCTGAGTGAGGTAATCCAGTCCTCTGAACATAAACATTACACATGTACTTAAAACTGAATATTATATAGTAAGTAAAAATAATCACACTACAATTCACAGATCCAAAGAGGCTAAGTTACAAGGAAACCTCTAGCAGGGCCACATGGATTTCCATGGGAAGAGAAAATAGAATAGATTTTATGGGTGGACTAAAGACAGGTGGGGAGAGGTTTAGAAAAGTGAGGGAGGAAAGGAAGGGAGAAGAGAGTATAGGGAGAGATGACTGGAAAAAGCATGAATTTATGACACAATATGGAAACATAGTGCAGTGGAAACTTCTTGGAACCTTTGAGGATGACATTAAGGAAGATTCCTAGAAATGAAAATCATAAGCCTGAACTAGACATCTTCTGTAACTCAGACACCAGCCCAGCCACAAAACCCCCAATCTGCAGCCTTTCCTGCCTGAAAGATGTCCTAGAGCATTGATGGTTCATAGATTAAGTGAGTGGTCAACCAATGATGGTCTAACTCCAGGCCCAAACCACAAGAAGAAGCACATGGATGGCCTGGATGGCCAGGAATCAGAAGCTGAATGGCTCAAAGATATGTGGTAGAACTAGAAAGAATGAAAATAAAGAAATAAATATATAAATATATAAATTGCCTACAAAGAGTCAATGAAATGATTCTTATCATTCCTAATGATAATATGTTGTACTTAATTGGTTTGTGCCAATTGTCATCCGAGAGGCTTCCTTTAACAGCTAATGGGAGCAGATGCAGTTAGATATTAGACGGAGCTCAGGGAACCAAGGAATAGAGGGAAGAAAGATTAGAGGAGTCACAGGAAACTGGGAAGCCTGGAGAATAAGGTTCACAGAATCAATAAAACAGGGCTCATAGGGGCTCACGGAGAATGAAGCAGCAGTCACAGAGCATGCATGTGCCTGAACTAAGCTCTCTGCAAAAATGCCAGGGTTGTTTTGCTTGAGGTTTTTGTGGGATTTCTTTTTTCATTTTTTTCATTGTTATCATTTATTACAACTTATTCGATTTATATCCCACCTGTGTCCCCCTTCCTCATCTACTCCCAATCCCACCTTCCCTCCTTCTTCTCCCCCTATACCTCTGCCCTAATCCACTGATAAGTGAGGTCTTCCTTTTCTTCTATCTGATCCTAGCATATCAGCTCTCATCAGGACTGGTTGTATTGTCTTCCTCTGTGGCCTGAAAAGGCTGCACATCCTTAGGGGGAGGTGATAGAAAGCCTGTCACTAAGTTCATGCCTGAGAAAGTTCCTGTACACCTTATTAGGGAATGCCATTTAAATACTACTCTACAGGACAATCATACAAGAATAAAGAAGAGTAACCAATGTTCAATATTCTTCCAGAAGAGTATAAACTATAATTATAAAAAATATATATGTTATTCACAAAGGGTGTTGAAAAAGTTCTTTTTAGCAGAAAATGTGTTCAATACTAAATCTAGTCTTCCTAAATTGAATGGTACACGTAGTCCATCACACAAATGTTTCTGCATATTAATTAATGCAAATTGGGAGTTTGATTCCTAAATATAGATAAAAGTAATTAATAGTCAAAATATTTGCCAAATATCAAACACAAAGAGATGTCTTGATTTTAAAGATTGACTGGGAATCTCCAGTAATGAAGGATGGTAGTTGATATTTCCACAGCGGTCAGGCACAGAATTTCTTAAACCATGTTAAGACATCTGGAAATCACTCAACATACAGTGGCAAAAACTTTAAATAATTATAGGTACATACTGTAATTTAATTTGTTTTTAAAATGAGGTACTGTAGAATACACAGTGAAGAGAGTTTGATTTGTGGTAGAAATGGTGATGCAAAGTCATGGATAGTTCAGAAAGAGCTATGCATGTGGATGTCAATGAACGGGACACTGGCAAGTCAGGATGCTGGTAGCTGAAAGGTTGCTGTTTCTTCTTTGTTAGGGTAAGATCCAAGATGGCTATGACTATCATCTGATGTACAAGCAGATTATCTTGGCAGATCTTTCCCAAAATCTATAGCAGAAGAATAACCTGATTTTACATAGTGCTCCTAGCTGGCATGCAGGAGAGGGATTAGGCAGTGACTCGGTGTCTGGCATTATGTTTGTCACTTAATGTCTGTTAGCAAAAATCTAACATGATGTCTGCCACGTCTCACAGTTATGAAACTTCTCTTTAAAACATATTATAGTACACAGTGCCTCCAAATAAACAGCACTAAAAATGAACTTTTCAGATTACTATTACCCCAAAAGAAAATTAACTAAGTAAAACAAAATTTTCTTATTATATTACGCTACACTTAGGGATCGTGGTCCTAAATTAGAAACGTTTGCATAGCATAGATAGTTTTGAAAACAAACTAATAATATGAATATACTTTATATAGTAATTTGGAATTCATCAAAGTAAAATTCTGTTCATTATGTGATGAAGAAAATTTTGCTAAAATAAAATGTCACATACAAAATGCCACTAACGGAAAGCTAAACAAAAAAGCACATAGTCAGGTGTATGACAGATGCATAAGTTATATGTATAAAAGATATGAAAAGGACAAAATCTAATAAGAAAAATAATGAAAAGTTCACAGCATTTGAAATTTTTTGTAGTTTTAAATAAGGTTTAAGAAGTTGTGTTAAGTTATCTGCCATCTGGGCTTTGATGATTTAAATCCTCTAAGTAAAGTAACACCCTGAAAAGAGAGATGAAACTTAGCAAGGACTAAATTTAGAAAACAATAGTGGACAAGTATTTATTCATTAAATGTCTGAACTTTCATTTAGCTGACAGGGTTATACCATGTCATTACAGTTTCATTTCAAATATAACCAATTTCTTTAAAAAAAAAAAGTGTATGTTTTTTATGGAAAATTTAAAATGCTTACCTCTTTGTTAGTCTAAAAAAGAAAAACATGAGTATGAACAAAAGTATTTTTCAAAAGTATTCATGGAAAAAAACAATTATGAATAACTCAATGTAGAAACAGGCCATTATAAACAACAGATGGGGTATAAATTTCACTATAAATCAACAGAGTGGAGTGTGAGCAAGCAACTAAACAGGATAAAATATTAATACACAGAATATTGGCTTAGTGAAATAAGATTTCCTACATGTACATTTTGAATATAATTGTGTGTACCAAAAATTTAATATGAGACAAAATTAATATCTATAGAAATCAAGAAATTATTCAGCTATATGATGAAAATTAAGGACATTTAACCTTAAAGTTTCTGTGATTATGAGTATGTTCTACTTGTAAATTGTTCAGAGGGTTTCTTATAGATAGAAATAGTAATAACATTTTTCACTCCTTTTTTCTTAGAACAATAAACTCTTCACATTGGTTCAAATAGTAACATAATAATTTGTTAATTGTAAAATATTAATTATAAGAAAGGTGTTAGATAATTATTTATTTTCTAAACAACAATATTAAAAAAACAATGCAAGTATTATCCTAATTAGTATTTGATCTAATAATCCATAAATTGTTCAGATATGGTATTTTTGAAAAACAATGTTAAACATATACCAGTATATCTAAAACATGGTGATGTAGAAAAAGTATAAGAAACTGAAACTTTCAGTAACATAATTACTAAAAATTAAAAAACCCAATAGAACTCAATAGATACATTTTAAAAAGGAAATTTACAAATGAACAGACTACAAACACACAGAAACACGAACAAACACACACACATGCACAAAACGTCCACATCACTGATTATCAGATGGTTGTCAGTATAAAACATAGTGACATATCAGCTTACCCCATCAAGAACGATAATTACCTCAGAGGATAATGATAACAAGTCTCAACATCTCAAAGAGAAAAGTATCTCACAGTTAGTGAGATTATAAATTCTAACGTACAGTTTGTTTATTCGGCTTAGTTCCTCTTGGAACATAGGATGCAAACTTACTATAGAGATGACAATGACCTTGGATTACAATTGCTCTTGCCTTCATGTTTCAAGGGATAGGTTTACTGACATTTAATATGACAGCCAGCATTACAGACATTTTAGTAAACATTAAGAGATTTTTTTGTTCCCCAGAAAATCAAATTAGACTTATCACGTGATGAACTTCACATACAGAGGCAATGGCAATGGAAACAGGTTTTCAGGAGACGTCTGCCTTCCCATGTTCATTACAGCATTGTTCATACTAACTGACAGGAAAACATCCTGTCTATCTCGTCATATGAATAGAAAAGTAAAGCTCTGCTAGTCATGACAACATAGATGGGACTATAAATTATTATACTAAGTGGAATGAGTAAGGCACAAAAATATAATAGAAGCATTGCTTAATACACGTATGTGCATTATTGAGGTTGATACCATTGGTTGTCAGGTGGCAGTTAATACAAAACAAAGAATTAAAGAGGATGAAAGAGATAGAGAATGGCAAAGTGTAATAAATTACAATAGCCCAAAGGTAAGACATTCCAATGTTACTGAACTTCTCTGTAACTGTAGATTATAGTGATATAATGTTCATTTCAAAAATACAGAAACATAGCATTAAACATGGATGTGAAAATATCTACAAGATATGCTGTCGAGTTCTCTAAATATATGCCCAGAAATGAAATGACTGGACCATATGATAATTTCATTCATAATTGTTTTGTGTAACTTCCAAACTGATTTTCAGAATGGCTATATTATTCTGTTCTTCAACCAGAATTCAATTAGGGTTCCCCTTTTCTCACAAATCTGCAATTCAACTTGCAATTTCAAAGAAATGGAACCAACATACTTGCATACCTACAAAAGGATAATGAGACTGTGTCACATACACAAAATAGGATTCTATTAATAGGATTCTATTCAACTTTAAATAAAAACAAAATTCCGAAATTTGCAGGAAGATGGATGATCTCTTGGAGGGAAAAACTGAAAGTAAAAACAAATAAACAACAGGAAGAAGAACAAACCAGTAAGTTCACTCTCATATACAGACCTCACCTACAATGCATACATGTACTTATGTGAATAGATATAACTGTGGGGAAAAGTATGAAATCTAGAAAGGAGACCAGGAGAGGATACTATTAGGTGACAAGGAAGGACAAAAGGCAGGCAAACGGAAACAGGAGTTACAAAAGAGTATACATAGCTAAATATTTTTTTTTCTATTTCCAACTCTTTTATGGTGAATAAACACAAAGATGAAAAAGTATAGTGGAAGACAAGGCTATATAATTTCAAATCCTACATTAGTGATATACTTCCTCCAGAAAGTCACATCTTTCAAAGCTGCACAAACTGAGACCAAAAACATTAAAATGTCTGAGCCTATACGGGGCTTGTGTCATTCAAACCACCACACTGCGCAACTGCTTTTCTCGGTGACAGTCATTGACCTCTATGGTTGCAACAAAACTGTTTCTTCTGAAAAATAAACAACAAATTAATATAATACTAGAGGGTGAGAAATTTATAACGGTAAGGCCATCAAGGGTATGGTTTCATAACTGGCTTTCTTAAAAAAAAAAATCAAGGTGTTGGCTCAGTTCATTCCACTTTCATTATAATGGTACACTGGCAAAAAATTTCCAAGATAGGCTTTAGTTACTTTGGTACGAATGTCAACATAGTGAAAACAAGCCATTACATTTTTTGTATTATTACGAAATGATTTTTGACCTCACAAACTCTCCATATGAATGTTGAAAGTGTCTAAAGATTCTTAGACCAGCATTCTACATCAGTATTCTCCATTCCGAACATGTGATGATAGTGCCATATGCTATGCCAATTTTTGTTCATGAAAGAGAGTTCCTATTTTTCCTTTTTGGTAATTAGAAATTGGTTACAGAGCACTATCAATTCAAGAAGCAATATAAAAACATCATTGTCTTCATCTGTGGTTTTTATGTCGTTATTTCTTCTATAATTTGCATGGCACTTTAAAGTATATTAATACTCCAATTTTACAACTTCATCATTGAGATGTCTATCTGGTAGAGGTAATAAAAACTTTATCCTGGTGACTAGTATTTTAACTGAAAAGTGTTTTTGCATAAAATGTGAATTACTATTCTGAGAAATTGTTGCTTTGGTGCCATTTCCAATTATAAACATCGTAGTAGTTTCTAAAGCACATTTTACCTACTGATCAATGACAGTAAAATCTACCAGCTGGCATTTCAATCAAATCAGCAACTGCACATAACTAAAATACATTCGTTCTAGGCATAATCTGTAACATGACAAGGAGGTGGATGCTTTACTAAAATATTAACCGGAGCTCACTAGTAATAATGCTATTTGGATCACCTCCCCTGAGTGGGGAGCAGCCTTACCAGGCCACAGAGGAAGACAATGCAACCACTCCTGATGAGACCTAACAGACTAGGATCAGAAGGAAGAAAAAGAAACCCTCCCCTACCAGTGGACTTGGGGAGGGGAGTGTGTGGAGAAAGGGGAGGAAGGGAGGCATTGGGAGGGGAGGAGAGAGGGAACTAGAGGGAGGATGCAAATTAAATAAAGTATAATTAAAAATAAAAGAGAATAAAAGAATTGGAAAGAAAAAAAGACTAAATATTTCATTTGTGCTTTACATAAATCAAAATAAATATTTTGGTTCTAGGAAAAAAAAATGAAATCATCCAAGGAGAAATCTTTTTTTTTTTTTTTGAAGGATAGACCTTATTAAAGTTCTATTATCTTTTCATTTTTTTTTTAAATTTTTCATCAATTACACTTTATTCATTCTGCATCCCCCCATAAGCCCCTCCCTCCTTCCCTCCCAATCCCACCCTCCCTCCTCCCTCTGCTTGCATGCCACTCCCCAAGTCCACTGATAGGGGAGGTTCTCCTCTCCTTTCTGATCTTAGTATATCAGTTCACATCAAAAGTGGCTGCATTGTCCTCTTAACAATTATTACCTAATTTTTCAAGTCTCTTCTTTAATGTCACTTTCTCCAATATAGTATATCTTTCATTAATCTCACTGTTTAATATTCCAAATCCAGTTTCCATTATTAGGGTTTTTTGTTTGTTTGTTTGTTTTTTTCGGTGCCTGCTCTATCTAGAAGACCAGATTTGTTACAAATGAGATATATCTGAAAATAAAAAAAATGTCCCCAATAGCTATTTTTTTTTAATTTTGTATAATTTTATATTTTTTCTTGGAAGAATCTTTTCACTCTATTTTATTTATTCTTTGAAATTATTTTACATTCGTGCAATGTATTTTGATCATCTCTTCATCACTACTTCCCTCCAGATCCCCTAGTGCAGCAAATGCATCTCCTTCAGAACGTTATTTCCTCCTTTCTGTCGTAGTCCTGGAAAACTTTCAAATTGTTCAATATTTTAAACAAAAAGAAAGATGGATCAGTGTCTCCTTATCTGGAAAATGATAATTTATGGAGATACAAGACCTCTAGTTTTAACTAGAGCCTTTTTCTGTTCTGTGCTATATTCTGGGACATAATATGGAATTGAAAGCAAAACTTGGCTCTCTAAATAAAATAAACTGCAGCCTTTTCCAGAGATTTAAGATATAGCCTTGTGCCTGGAGAGATAACCCAGTTCCTTAGAGAACTTGTTTTTGCAATGGATCCTGTTTTAGTGTCCAGCACTCACATGGTTACTTATAATCATCTGCAAGTCCAATAAAATACTGTTCATAAATAAAGAAAAATGAAATTTTTAGGTAAAATTAATGGAAGTAGAAAATATTTTATTAAATGAATTAACCCAGACTCACAAAAACAAACAAGAAATGACCCCTGTCATTTGTGGTTTCTACCTCCAAATATTCCTATGTGAATATATAACCTGAAATCACAACCAGCCAGCCAACCAACCAACCAACCAACCAAGCAAACAAACAGAAAACATGAAAGCAAAAAGGTACGCTAAGGGCAAGGAAAGATCTAAAGTGGGGGAATAACAAGATGCAGGCAATATGAAAGAGTAAATGGAGAGAATGGAGGGAGGTTTATAACCAAAAAAAATGACAGGAAAGAGGAATAAATAGGACCAAGAATGCTTGAAATACACATTGCAAAAAACATTATTTTATATTTAACTAAAACACATAATATGACTATATGCATATAATATTACATTCACTAAACATGCTTTATTTATGAATATATGTTTGTACTCTATAATTACAATAAGGACAATTAATGGGAAAGAAAAACAGGCCTTGAACTTAAAAAAAAATAGAAAGTTACAGTAAATGAGATCTTTTGGGGAGAACAAAGTGACATGGAAAATGATGAAGTTATCTCATAATCTCAAAAATTAAAGGATATTAAAATGCATATTTAGTTTTTATAATGAATTTGAACCACTTGGGATTCTACAACCACTTCAAGTAATCACAGATGATTTAACAAAAGCACTAGTAGCAGACATGAGAAACCTCCTTTCAAATTGTTCAGAGAAGACTAAATGACTCCCACACCTTTGTAACCTATTTTCGTTTCTCTTGCTTGCTTTCCAGAGTGGAAGGTGACTCACGATGGCCAAACAGAACATGAACTATTTTCCACAGAGGACTCTCAAATGGCCTAGAAACACTTAAAGAAATGTTCAACATCATTAGCTATCAGGGAAATGCAATTCAAAATGACTCTGAGATTCTATCTTACACTCTTAGAATTTCTGAGACCAAAAACTTAAGTGATACAACATGTTGGCACGGATGTGGAGAAGGAGAACAATCCTCCATTGCTGATGGGAGTGCAAACGTGTACAACCATTTTGGAAATCTGGCCTTTTCTCAGAAAACTGGGAATAGTTCTACCCCAAGACCCCGCTATACCACTCTTGGGCATATGCCCAAAAGATGATTCACTGTACAACATCTGCTCAACGTTCATAGTGGCTTTATTTGTAATAGCTAGAAACTGGAAACAACCCAGATGTCCCTCAACCAAAGAATGGATAAAGAGAATGTTGTACATTTACACAGTAGAATACTACTCAGCTATTAAAAACAACGAAATCATGAAATATTTAAGCAAATGGATGGAACTGGAGGACAACACCCTGAGTGAGGTAACCCAGACTCAGAAAGACACATAAAGTATGCACTCAGTTATGAGCGGATATTAACCATATAGTACAGGATAACCATACTACAATTCACTGAACCAAAGACACTAAGCATCAAGGAGGGCCCAAGAGAGGAAGTTTGAATTTTACTAAGGGAAAAGAGACTTGGCATTGGAACTAATTGAAAAAAACAGAACAGGAGTATGGAGGCAAACAAAGATGGGGAGCAGGTATAGGGAGGGTAGGGGCAGGAGGACAGAGGGCTTACAGAGGAAAGAGAAACTACAGGAACAGGCAATTCTGAGACAAGCTGGAGACCTGTAACAGGTAGGCTCCAGGGAGGATATGGGGTGACACTAACTGAAACCTATAGTGGCGGAGGTCATGGAGACTGAAGAGGCCACCCATTGACTAGACAGGATTCCTACTGAAGGGAGGTAGAACACCAACCCACCCACAAAAACTTCAACCTCAAATTTTCCCTGAGTACAAAATTTGCAGGGATAGAGATAGGACAGAGGGAATGTCCAACCAATCTCTGGCTGAACCTGAGACCCATCCCATGGGAGAGAGCCAACCCCTGACATCGAAAAGAACACTCTTCTATGTTTGCAGACAGGAGTCTGGTATAGCTGTTGTCTGAGAGTCTCTACCCAGCAAAGGATGGAAGCAGATGCTGAGTCTCACAGCTTTGGGCAGAGCATAGGGAGCTTTGTGGAAGAGTTTGGGGAAAGATAGAAGGACCTGGGGTGGACAGGAGCTTCATAATAAAAACAACCAAGACATATAACCTGGGCCCAAGAGAGCATACAGAAACTGAAGAACCAGCAAAGGACCATGAATACATGAACTGGATTTACATATTCACCCAATGGACAGCCTGGTCTTCTTGTGGGTCCCCTAGTAAATGGAGTAGGGGTTGTTTCTGACATGGTCTCTGTTGCATGCTTTTTGATCACTTCCCCATGGTGCTATTGCCTTGCCATGCTACAATGGAATGGGATGTGCTGAGTACTGAGGAGACTTCAAGTGCTGGGTTCCGTAAGTAGGTGGAGGTGCTTTCTTGAGGAGTAGGGAACAGAGGAGTGAGGAAGAAGCAAATACGATAAAAAACCTCTCCAAAGAATATGAGATGACCTAACAAAAGCACTTAGAGCAGACATGAGAAAACTTTTGACTTGTTCAGAGGAGGCAAAATGATTCCTAAAATTTTGTAGCCTATTTTCGTTTCTCTTGGTTGCTTTCCAGAAGTGGAAGGTGAATTACCATGCACTTTGCCATTGCACCAGCAGGAAACAAGCTGAGTCTGATTTGAAAGCCCCTTCCGTGAAGACTAGCATTGATAGTGCTAAAATTTGATATTATACCTGCTAAAGGAGAAAAAGACATTGAATACTCCTATTTATCAGTGAAACTACTACAATCACCACAATTGCAAAATATCACTAAAAGTGTAACAGTGGCATTTATTCCTTGGTGGTAACCAACAGGTGCCTAATGTCGCCTGGCCCTACTCAACATTGGAGAAGTCATGTCCAGTTCTGTAAGCACAACAAATCACATGTAGCTAGTGGATTTATGGATCTTAGAGGACCACATATTATTATCATTTTTCTAACTCTTATAATTCCTAACTGCATCCTAAAAACTTATACTTTCATGAACTTTCAGCTCTCATCAAGGAAGCTTCTATTGCAGCTGATGGAGACCATTACAGAATGTCGTGTCATAACTGCTTAAAGTGAAAAGAACAATGACTGTGGAATGTCAACCCCACTGAACAGTCTTCCACAGAAACTATACACCCAAATTGCAGAACATTTCACAGGATCTGGAGGAAAGACTGTAAGAGCAGTAAAACCAGGAAATCTGTGAATTGTCAATAATATGGCTGCATGAACAAGCCTAAGCAATGATAGTCGACATGGTAGTGTGAACTGAGGAAACCTTACAGGGTCTCTCCTCTCCATGAAGAGCTACAAAAATTAATGACTATCTGAGAGGGAGAATTAGTTTTTCTTTTTTTTTTTATTTTTTGATTTATATTATTAGTTACATTTCGTTAACTCTGTATCCCAACTATATATGGATCCCTCATTTCCCCCCAATCTCACCCTCCCTCCCTCATCTCCTCCCTGCCCCTTTCCAAGTCCACTGCTTGGGGGAGGACCTCCTCCCCTTCCATCTGACCCTGTTTTATCAGGCATCTTCAGGACTGGCTGCAAAGTCCTCCTCTGTGGCCTAGCAGGACTGCTCCTCCTTTGGGGGGTGGGGAGGTCAAAGAGCCAGTCATTGAGTTCCTGTCAGAAATAGTCCCTGTTCCCCTCACTATAATGGATGAGCCCCCTCCTAAACCAAGTGGTCAGCTCTGAAAACATATACATGCAAGCAACACTAAATGGACTCGGCAAGTTGACTTCATATTTAAGTGAATACATATATATATATATATGATATATACAACAATATGTTAATCAATATGAATCATGTTATATATGAAATATATATTATCGTGTTATATATAAAATATGTTATATATTCAATAAATATTTGTTATATACTTAATGTATTATATGTATATATATATATATTAAGATATATGTGTGTATGTTCATTAAAGAAAAACAAAACAAACCATGACTTTGAGAAGGTTCAAGGGAGCGTACATAAAAGGCGTTGAAGAGAGGAGACATGGGCATAAATGGTGTAAAGGTATTTCAATTAAATAACATATATTTTAGATACTAGAGCTACTGAATTAATAAAATGAGGTACCTGTCTTGGATGATTTTTCAGTTAACCAAATGACCTATTGACTGTATATATACTTGATGAAGAGGGACTTGATTTAAGATGTTCTTTCTCTCTGGTGATGTCTGTCAGACACAGCTTATAATGATCCGTTTCTTCAAACATACCTAACAAGAATAAAAAGCCTGGAAACAGGAAATGAGATTTCTGAAACAGGGTTAATATATTCAGAACTGGGGACTTATCTCCCCTAATTCACTCTCAAGTTATCAAAAATTACTGCTTGAATGACGCACTGGACTTCCTAGCCCCACCTTTACCACCTGGAAAAACAGTAAGAAACAAATTATTGAACAATGTCCTTGGCAGTTTGCATGCATTTGTGATGAGTAGAGGCTGCAGTCTCCACATTGCTTGCCACATCTACAGACAGCAGTCTGCTAATGATGGCTAATTAGATTTGTGTAATCTTGCCATTGTTTTGGAGGTGATATTTTATCAGCATTTCTCATGTGGCTTCTTGGTTGTACAGTGTTATAAGGAATATTTTCTCTCAGCCAACTCGACTTTTGTCATTTTCCTGGAATGGAGGTTCCCTCTGTTGATATAAAACAAAGCATATCCATTCCCACCCAGCTCTGAAGCTCAGCCTTTAAACAAGGTAAGGAAAAAGATCATCTGACTAGTCAAAAGTTCTCATGTTCAAAATCTATTTCCAAAAACAAATAATAGAATTGGATTGTGCCTCGTTTAGAAAGACAGATGGGATGTGCATTGAACGTATGACAGGAGTCTACTGAGCGCATCTGAAAGACTCTAACTAGCAGTGTTTTCAAAGCAAAGACTCATGACCAAACCTTTGGCAGAGTACAGGGAATCATAAGAAAGAAGGGGAGTTAGTCTGATGGGGAAAGGATAGGAGCTCCACAAGGACAATATATCTGGGCACAGGGTCTTTTCTGAGACTGACATTCAACCAAGGACCATGTATGGATATAACCTAGAACCTCCACTCAGATGTAGCCTGTGGTAGCTCAGTAACCAATTGGTTTCCCAAAGTGAGGGGAACAGGGACTATTTCTAACAGGAACTCAATGACTGGCTCTTTGGTCTCCCCACCCCCGAAGGAAGGAGCAGTCCTGTTAGGCCACAGAGGAGGGCTTTGCAGCCAGTCCTGAAGATATCTGATAAAACAGGATCAGATGAATGGGGAGGAGGTCCCCCCTATCAGTGGACTTGGAAAGGGGCACGGTGGAGATGAGGGAGGGAGGGAGGGACTGGGAGGGAATGAGGGATCGGGACACGGCTGGGATACAGAGTTAATAAAATGTAACTGATAAAAAAAAAATTAAAAAAAAGAAAAAAAAAGAATTGGATTGTGTTCAGGGTGGAAGAGTGACTTAAGTATTATCACACATTTTTGTACCTATTATTTAACAAGAAGAAAGTTGATGGATTATGAAGTATTACATTCTTATTTTCAGTTGAATATGAACCACAGTCTTTTTTAAAATAATACCTATTCAGTTCTTTAAAAATGCAGAAAAAATCCTATGTCTCTTAGACCATAGCATCTATATTTTAGTCAGTAAAACATCAGTATTTAACATGATTCACATATAAACAGAAGTTATTGTAACATTGTGCATAATTAGTTTTAAATAGTTAGGCATGATGGAACTCTTGGGAGACAGAGGAAGGATGAACTCTCTGTGCTCCACATAGCAAGTTCCCCACCCACCAGAGCTGTACAGTGGGACAGTGTCTCCAAACAAATTTACTAAATAAAAGTATATTCTCTGATGATTTTTTTGTTTGTATGATTTAGTTAATTATATTCTCTACGTTTTAGTTCCTATTTGCAGAAGAAGCAATAATATTTTTATTGTTCATTTTGTGAATGAATCTTCTACAAATATAATCAAATTATATTTGTTTCTAACATATTTTCATTTTATTTAAATGTGTGTCTGGATATGTATCTCCAAGTCCAATATCCATTCTGTATCTCACTGTCTTAACCATATCAGGAGCTCCAAACAATATTTTCAGAGGTCAATCCCATTCCTGCAACCATTTTTTTTTAACGATTTATAATTGCCTTATTTACCCTGGGCCTTGGCACATATTTCACTTACATTGTCTCAATATGTTCACCGTCCATCTCCCGACCAAACCCAATGACATCCGCATTAATCCTTCCTTTCTGGACTACTATACATACATAATCCTATGATATTTGCTTATATTTTTCATCTGGGCCTTTTCACACCATTATTTGAGTCCTTCCTCGGCCTGCATGGTGTTTTCTCCAGGCTAATCCATCCTGTTGTCCTCCTCCTTTCTCTCTTCCTGTCTGTTTTTCTCTTTTAATTTTTCTTTATTATTGTTATTTATTACAATTTGTACACTTTTTATCCCAGTTTTAACCCCCTCCCTCAACTTCTCCTGCTCCCACTCTCCCTTGCTCTTCCCTGTCTATGTCCCTCCCCTAGTACTGATAGGGGGTACCTCCTCCCCTACTATCTGACCCTAGCCTATCAGGTCTCATCAGGACTGTCTGGATCTTCTTTCTCTGTGGCCTACAAGGGCACCTTGCCAGGTGGAGGTGACCAAAGAGCAGGCAACCAAGTTCATGCCAGTGACTGACCCTGCTCCCCTTATCAGGGAACCCACTTGGAAACTGAGCTGCCCATGGGCTACATCTGAGCAGGGGATCTAGGTCCTCTCCATGCATGGTCTTTGATTCATTGGTCTCTGCAAGACCTGCTGAAGCCAGAATTTTTGGCTCTGTTGGTCTCCTTGTTGAGCTCCTGTCCTCTCCAGATCTTAATATTTCCCACTTCTTTCCTAAGATTCCATGCACTCTGCCCAACAGTTGGCCATAAGTCTCAGTATCTGCTTTGATAGTCTTCAGGACAGAGCCTTTCAGAGGCCCTCTGTGGCAGGTTCCTAACTTATTTCCTGTTTTCTTCTTCTTCTGATGTCCATCCTCTTTGCCTTTCGGGATGGGGATTGAGCACTTTAGTCAGGGACAAGGCAAGGCTGCCTACTCTCTCTCTCTTCAATATAGTCCTTGCTAGAGCAATAAGAGAGTTGAAGGAGATCAAAGGAATACAAATTGGAAAGGAAGAAGTGAAATTATCTCTATTTGCAGATGATATGATAGTATACCTGAGTGACCCCAAAAATTCTACCTGGGAACTCCTAAAGCAGATAAACACCTTTGGCAAAGTGTGCAAATCTGCCACTTTCAAAGAAAAATATGAATAGTGCTACTTCAAGATCCAGCTATACCATTCCTAGGTATATATCTGAAAAATATATTCAACTATACAACAAGGACATTTGCCCAACCATATTTGTACTAGATTTATTCGTAATAACCATAACCTGGAAACAACTCAGATATCCCTCAGTTGAGGAATGGATTCAGAAATTGTGTCTCATTTACACAAAGGAATAACACTCAGCAATTAAACAAGGAAATCATTAAATTTCTGGGTAAATGATGGGAACTAGAAAAGATCATCCTGAGTGAGGTATTCTAGAAGTAGAAGACACACATGGTATATACTCACTCATAAGTGTATATTAGACATATAATACAGGATAAACTTACTAAAACCTATATTCCTAAAGAAGCTAAACAACAAGGAAGATGGTCAATTCTCATTCAGAAGGACAAACACAGTAGACATCAGGAGCAGAAGATGACAGGGAACAGGACAGGAGCCTACCACCCAGGGCTTCTGAAAGACTCTACAGATTGCGGTATTGAAGCAGAGTCTGAGACTCATGCCAAACTTTGGGCAGAGGGCAAGGAATTTTACAAAAGAAGGGGAGATGGAAAGACTGGAGGGGACAGAAGTTCCAAAGGAAAGCAACAGAGCCAAAAAAGGAAAAAAAGAAAAAGAAGAAAGAAAGAAAGAAAGAAAGAAAGAAAGAAAGAAAGAAAGAAAGAAAGAAAGAAAGAAAGAAAGAAAGAAAGAAAGAAAACTGCAACCTGAGGCCTTGCCGAGGCTGGTACCCCAACCAGCACACTGCATGGAAAATACCTAAAACCCAGGCCCAGATGTAGCCCATATCTCAGTCTCCAACTGGGGTCCCTAAAAAGGGGAACAGGGAGTTACTCTGGCATGAACTCAGTGGCTGGCTCTTTGATCACCTCCCCATTGGGGTGCAGCCTTGCCAGGTGACCAATGAAGACAATACAGCCAGTCCTGATGAGACCTGATAGACTAGGGTCAGACAAGGGGTGGAGGACCTCCCCTATCAGTGGATTAGAGGAGAGGCATAGGGGGAGAAAAGGGAAGGAAAGAAAAGGGGAGAAAAGAAAGGATTGGGAGGATACAAGGAAGGCAGGCAGAGCAGCGATACAAAGTGAATAAATTGTAATAAATGATAATATTAAAAAACTATACTGAAGTAAATAATAAATAAAAAGACAAATACAGCTGCTATGAGCACATGAGCAAAAGTTCTTGTATGGTTGAGTATCTTTCTTTATTGGGCATACTCATTTAGTTTCAGTGTCTTAAAAGAGGGTTTATGCCTTCCCAAGGGCAGACAGGGAGCCAGCTGGATAACGATCATACATCCCTAACTGTTATCCTATAGAAGATCTCTCTCTCTCTCTCTCTCTCTCTCTCTCTCTCTCTCTCTCTCTCTCTCACACACACACACACACACACACACACACACACACAGTTCTCCATCAGTATTTTGACAAATGCACCATATTCCATGTGTCAATACATTTCTGTGCAAACATTTTTTTTCCTAAGTGATTAGTTTTGCCCATTTTCTTCTTTAATTTAGCTATTTTTTAATGTGGTAAATTCAAGAAATATGTTCCTTGATGTCAAAAGATCTATTATCTTCTATAATCAGTGTCAACCTATTTGTCATTCAAAAGGAAGTCACCAATCCTCAGAATTACATCACAAAATTTCTACGAAAAGCTACAAATGCCTGCCTGTTTTCTTTTTTGTTTCTGCTTTGTCCTGTTTTAAATTTAAAGTACTGTTTTATTCTCTTGCCATAGTAAAATTTGAGATTGACTTACTTCATAGATAACTTGTTTTTATAATTTTTATTTCTTTATATTAATTAGTTTATTCACTTTGTATCTCAGCTGTAGCCCCCTCACTCATTAGCTCCAAATCTCACCCTCACTCCCTCTACTCCTCCCATGCCTCTCTCCAAGTCCAAAGATGGGGAGATCCTCCTCCCCTTTCTTCTGACCCTTACCTATCAGGTCTCATCAGGACTGGCTGCATTGTCTTCCTCTTTGGCCTGGTAAGGCTGTTCACCCATCAGGGGTCAGTGATCAAAGAGCCAGCCACTGAGTTCATGCCAGAGACAGTCCCTGTTCTCCTTACTAGGGAACCCATTTGGAGACTGAGCTGCCTTGGGCTATATCTTTGCAGGTTTTCTAGGCTATCTTCCATGCATGGTCCTGTGTTGGAGTATTGGTCTCAGAAACCTAGGCCAAGATTTCTTGGTATTGTTGCTCTCCTTGTAGAGCTCCTGCCCTTTCCAGGTCTTTCTATCTCCCCCTTCTTTCATAAGATTTCTAGCATTCTGCCCAAAGTTTGGCTGTGATTCTCAGCATCTGCTTTGATACCTTACTGGGTAAAGTCTTTCAGAGGCTCTCTGTGGTATCAGAATGGTTATGATCAAAAACTCAAGTGACAATGCATGCTGTTGAAGATGTAGAGAAAGGGGAATGCTCCTCCATTGCTGGTGTGAAGGTAAACTTGTACAACCATTTTGGAAATCAATCTGGTGCTTTCTCTGAAAATTAGGAATAATACTTCCTCAAGATCCAGCTATACCACTCCTAGGCATATATCCAAAAGATGCTCAAATACACAACAAGGACATTTGCTTAACCATATTCTTAGCATCTTTATTGATAATAGCCAGAATCTGGAAACCACCCAGATGCCCCTCAGCTGAGGAATGGATACAGAAACTGTGGTACATTTACATAATGGAATACTACTCAGCAATTAAAAACAAGGAAATCATGAAATTTTCAGGCAAATGATGGGAACTAGAAAAGATCATCCTAAGTGAGGTATCCCAGAAGCAGAAAGACACACTTGGTATATACTCACTTTTAAGTGGATATTTAAACTTTCTAAAATCTGTACACCTAAAGAAGCTAAACAAGGATGAGGACCCTGGGTAAGATGATCAATCCTCACTCAGAAAGGCAAACGGGAAGGACATTAGAAGCAGGAGAAACCAGGGAACAAGACAAGAGCCTAGATAGCTTCTTAAATTTTGCCTTTTGGATAATTTAAACATATGTATGTTTACTCATCACTGGTGATTATTTATTAACAATTATATTTATATTATTTACTTGTTTTAAAACTATAATTGAAAATTTTTATACAATAATTATATGGTAGTGTCATTAAAATGTTTTCATTAATTCCATATCTAAGCACTTCCAAACAATATTTTTTGGTAGGATGCCTTGGAAAGTTATGAAAATATCAATGTAAAAGTGATTAGTGAAGCATGGAAAACAAATTAACTCTCTATTAGAAATGAGTAAAGACTGCTAAAGAACAATCATTTTAATGAATTAAAAAAAAACTGATGATTTTTACTAGAAAACAAATTTATGGAGGACCTTCCTCTAGCACTGACAAGTTGAAAATTAACCAAACAAATAAACAAAACCAACCTCATCCTCTTTAGAAAATAAATGCCTGCTTCTTATAAAGAAGAGCCTTCAATTATCTCCCACACCAAATGAAATTTTCAGTGGTGGCAATGAGGCATAAGTGTCTATTTCTATCAGAAAGGAAATTGTAAGATGTGGTAGACACTTGAGCATAATCACTTCATAGTTTTAGTAGGCCATTTCATATCAACGACTCAGAATGTAATCATGCTCAAGAATAATACCTGAAAACAAAGTATTTCAATTAATTTTCATTAATATTCTATTTGAATTCAGTAGTAAACAATCAATTTGTATTTGGTCCTTGTTTCACTTTTAGTGTTTCTCAATATGCTAATGTAGCCCTGCAAATAACATTACAAAAAAAGCTAATTTCATGGTGTATTTAAAGTATCTGATGGATGAAAGAATACAAATTACTAATTACAGGATGATTATTTAGTATTTTAGTGGATTTTCACTCATTACACTTAGAAAATCACATAATATCACAAAAAAGCATGAGTAATGGAACTGAGTTTCCACTTACACATTCTCTCAAACCATTGACATCATTTTTTTCCCATTCAGAATACTCCCATACCTTTGAGGAAAACACTATTTGCAAATAAATAGCATGTTCTCTGGACTTCCATCTCTGTGAAACTTTGGATAAGGGAATAAAAAACGTTATCTCAAAAATATATATTAATGGGCTCCTACTAGATCTTATTTCAGATAAATCCCTATTACTTGTGAGGCATTTTCTGATTTCTGTTAGGATAGCTTTTAGAAACACGATTATCTTTTTCTTTTAGTGACAGATTCATCTGTCAAGCTGTATCCCAAGTGACATATATATATGGAATACTTTCAAAATAGATCAGAAGTAAAATAACATGTAATGCCCTCTTTGCAGGCTGGATTCCATTTACTGACTCACCTCTTTCCCCTTGATACTATGGCTTATAAGGAACCTTATAAAAATAAGGATTTGATCTTACACAGTTTGACATTTCTTTAACAAGTTAGTATTGTCTATTAAATATTCTTTGCCTTTTATTAAAGAATAGATTGAAAATATACAATTACACATGTCAAGTGAATAATATCCATTTGTTCTAAATGAAAAAAAAATCAATTTTATGTGTGTGCACATTGTGATCTATTCAAGGTATCCATTGAAATCCTCAGTTATATTTGCATTGATACATATACAGACATCCACCAAGAAGTACAAAATGAGAATTATGGCTTACATACGGCTTAAAAATTCACAGACACATCTTAGTTATCAGATAATTAGAAAATTAAGACAATAAGATCAGGTACATGCCTGTAAGAATTGTTAAAATTAAAACTGCCTGCAGCATTCAATGGGTGTGTGTCTGTGGGCCCAGAACTATTGCTTAATGCTCACTAGGCTGCAAATATGAGTCCTGCTGTTTTAAAAGGGTCTCATATGCCATTTATTTTAAATGTGGGAGGATTTTTTTTTTATATATGAAGAACTCCTAAATTTTATTACTGTTTTAATATTATTTTTAATAAAAAAGTAAAACAAAGAAAATATAACCACTTTAATATAATTCATCTTTAGTATAAGGAACTATGTAGGTAAAAGGCCATGAAAACCATAACAGTTAATCTTCATTGTCCATTGAGCAGGTATCAATAAAATACAGTTTGGTTCTGTCTATAAAAGTGAGGAAGGACCACAGTGAATATTATTGGCACAATCCAATAGAATTAAATATATATTTTGAAAAAATCCTTTAGTGCATTCTGAACCCCAAAATTTTGAAAAGGAACTTTCAAATTGCCATAAGGTAAAGTAAGCTCGGACGTTTGTTTTGTCTGCACTCACGGCCACGTATTCCATGGTTACAGAAGTACCAATTGGAAATTGAATTCCCAATTTTAAGCTATTAGAAAACACAAAAGGAAGTAGAATGAAGGATGGAGGCTTGCCTGGTACTAAGCTGCCGAATATCCCTTGTACTAGAGATGACATGATTCTATTCAATTCCAATGCAGAATGAACAGAGAAAGAAACTGATAGGATAGCAAATGGAAACAGCTGTGTTTTACTGCAACACAGACAGCGGGCACATTCTGCTGCTGATTTGTAATGAAAACGGAAATTGTAACTGACAGGCTGATGGTCCTTTATAAAGCAAACATTTGGAAGCTGCAGAGGTGCTTGTGCTTCATAAAAAAGAGCCATCTGACCCACCTTTTCCTTTAAGCACAGTTACTGAGTTTTCTGTTCATCATGGAGATGCAACATGTCCACATGAAAAGCAGCAGTTTACATTGGGATTAGATTAAAGTAATGTGTCACACACTTCAGGGTGAACATGGAGATTTTCTAACTCTTAATCCAATGGGCAGGCAGCTCAAACTTCATGTGGGGCCAGTGGGGAGTAGGGTATATATCTGCCCTGGACTCTGTTGCCTTCTCCTGGATGGGACTGCATTAGTAGGCCACAGTGA
Source organism: Meriones unguiculatus (assembly GCF_030254825.1). Classification (NCBI taxonomy): domain Eukaryota; kingdom Metazoa; phylum Chordata; class Mammalia; order Rodentia; family Muridae; genus Meriones; species Meriones unguiculatus. The sequence continues at coordinate 41,418,419 of NC_083365.1, read as the reverse complement.
AAGAAGACAAATGCAGTCCTCATGCAGCTATAGAAGCTGGGGCAGGTGGGTAGGGGATCTCCCTTATTCTGAGGAATAGAGAAGGGGAGTATGTCTTTTACTGTTTATTTGCTGCATCTTAAGACCTTGTGACTCAGTGACAATACATGCATAAAGATGGCTGGGATGAAAGATTCATATTTTAGCTGAGCCACCAATCATAAAAGGATTAGCTTTATATCACCACAAGTAACAATATTGTCTGCATTTCTGGTGTGTTATCAATATCTCAGAATAACTTTGGCACATAAATGCGCTGGGTCTCAGAAGACATAGTTTTATTTCAATCTGGTAACAGTAGTTCCCATTTGCTGTAACCCTCTTATTCCTCAGTACAGAGGCAATTTGGCTCAGAGGTTGGTCAAATACATATTACCTTGCACAGTAAATGCCAACCATTTCTCCAGCATTCAGGCTTGTAGCTGAATCTGGATATATAGTCCACACTTTTACTACCCTCTATGATATTTCTTACAGAAGCTTATTTGTTTCCTACAATGTTAAGACAAGTGAAAAGATTTTTGCAACAACAGCAACAGCCTGTACACATACTTAACAAGCTATATGTCTGAGATTCAACAATTTATTTTTCCAGCCTGGCACTGTAAGATTTTCAAATAAATCTGTTTATCTTCTTCTTTTCTATTTTTAATTTATTCATCTCTCACACATTAAATCCTAACCACAGTTTTCCCTCCCTTTAATCTTTTAATTTTCCTATCAGTTCTGCTCTACCCCAGATACACTCCTCTGTTTTCCTTCAAAAAAGAGTAGACCTCCCAGAGATATCAACCAAACATGGCATGAAAACTTACAATAAGACAAGATACAAACTATTATATCAAGGATGAACCAGGCAATCTAGTCAGAAGAAAAGAGTCCCAAGGGCAGGTAGAGTCAAGGACAACTTCCTCTCTTAATGTTTGGAGTCCCACAAGAACATCAAGCTATATAACCACAATATATATAGAGGGTTCCTAGATCAGACCCATGCAGGCTCAGTGATTGTCACTTCAGGTTCTGTGATCTCTATGAGCCTTACTTAGTTGATTTTGTGGGCTAGCTCCTGCAATTCTTTTGTTCCTTCTTCTGTAAGGGTTCCCCAAGCTCTAGTTTATGTTTAGCTCTGTGTCTCTGAAGCTGATTACATGAGTTTCTGAATGAAGCCTATGTGATGATGATGATGATGACACAACATCATCATCAATTGGGCTGGGACCTGACGTATGAATGAATGTACAGGAATATTATTAGTAATCATTTCATTGAAGTTTTATTTTATAGTACTGTGTGGTTCTACCCTACGTCTCTGAGCCATACAGCCTTTGGCCATGTACCATCCAGGCAGTGTCAGGAAGGGGCTTCCTTTTGTGGCATGGGCCTCAAAATGACTGGACATTAGTAGGCCACTTCCATAGTCTATGCCACAGTTACCACCTTGAAGGCAAGATAAATTCTAGATCAAAATTTTTTTCCCTTGAGTTGATGTCCTACTCCCACCACTGATAGGCTTGCCTGGCTACAGAAGATGGCCAGTTTAGACTCAGTTCCTCCATTACCCAGAATTTTTCAGTTCCTAGCTATTATTGATAAAGCTGCTATGAATATAGCAGTGTCCTGTGGTAGGATTTAAAATCTTATGGGTATATGCCCAAGAGTAGTTTAGATTATCTTGGGGAAGAACTATTTCCAGTTTTCTGAGGGACCACCATATTGATTTCCACAATCACTACACAAGGAGCACTCATTTCTTCACATCCTTGCTATCATGAGGCAGTATTGATCTTAGCCATTCTGACAGGTAGAAAATGGAATCTCAAAGGAGTTTTGATTTGCATTATCCTGATGGCTAAGAATGCTGAACACCTTTTTAAAAGTTTCTCAGCCATTTCAGAATCATTTGTTAAAAATTATCTTTTGGATTGGTACCCCAGTTTTAATTGGATTGTTTGATTTGTTGGTATCTACTTTCTTTTGTTCTTTATATACTTTTATTTTTTTATTAATTATTTATTACAATGTATTCACTTTGTATCCTGGATGCAGCCCCCTCCTTTGTCTCCTCCCAATCCCCCCCAGCCTCCCTCTTCTCCTCCTATGTTCTTTCCCTAGTCCATTGATAGGGGAAGTGCTCCTTCCCTTATATCCGACCCTAACCTATCAGGTCTCATTAGACCTGGTTGCACTGTCTTTCTCTATTGCCTGGCAAGACTTCCCCCCAGGGGGAGGTGATCAGAGGGCCTGCCACTGAGTTCATGCCAGAAACAGCTCCTGAGCCCCTTACTAGGGAACGCAAGTGGATACTAATTTTATGGACGGCATCTGAGCAGGGGTTTAAGGTCCTCTCCATACATGGTCCTTGCTTGGAATATCAGGCTTTGTAGAGCTGCCAAAGCCCAGGAATTTTTTGGCTCTGTTGGTCTCTTTTTAGAACTCCTGTCCTGTCCAGGACTTTCTATCTATCTCCCCTTCTTTCTTAAAATTCCAATGAAATTCGCAGGTAAATGGTGGGATCTGGAAAGGATCATCCTGAGTGAGTTGTCCCAGAAGCAAAAAGACACACATGGTATATACTCACTCATATAGACATACAACATAGGACAAACACACTAAAACCTGTGCATCTAAAGAAACTAAGCAAGAGAGAGGACCCTAACTAAAATGTCCAATCCCCATCCGGAAAGGCAAAGAGGATGGATATCAGAAGAAGAAAAGAGGAAACAACCTAGGAACCTACCACAGAGGACCTCTGAAAGCCTCTGCCCTTCAGACTATCAAAGCAGATGCTGAGCCTGATGGGCAACTGTTGGGCAGAGTGAATGGAATTTTAGCTATATTTTAGGTAATTGGACTGGAGAATTCGATACTACGATGGAGCAGCTGAGAGTGGCCATTGTCACAGTAAATTCTACCAGAGTGGACGCAGGACTAGCCACAGGATTATCATCATGGATTGCTGCAGCCATGAATCATCTGAAGGAATGGGCAGGCATGGGAGCGTTAGCAGGCCTTCTGGTGTTGGTCTCCTTGGTTTGCCTGTGGTATATATGCAAGATTAGAGTCTCACAACAGTGTGATGCAGCCATGATCATTCAGGCCTTTACAGCCATTGAAGCAGGACATTCTCCCCAAGCATGGTTGGATACCATAAAAAGCTAAAATGTTACGCTCAGGATGTGAGGCTAAGCACTGCACTCAGGGTCAGCAGCTTTGGACCCAGAGAAGAGCATGTCTGGTTGCATGCGGGTTGATGCCCCAGGTCCCGCCTCTGAGAAAAAGGTTTCGGACGGGTCTGATGCTCTTTGGGTGGATGACACCCAAATGAACATTGGTACAAAGTCCCAATTTATTTCTAATATCAGAGATCAGACCTCTACTCTTGCCTGATGCGTCTGAAACAAAAAGGGGGAACTGTAGAGAGCTGCGGAATGCTATGCCTTAAAGATGGAGCTGGTTTCCCCCTTCCACCTTCCCGATGGTGAGTGCTCTCTGTCACGAACAATTCCACATTTGGCTAAGGCTGAGGATCTGGCTTGCTTCCATGTATGTGGACCTATCTGCATTGCCCCCGTGGCACGCCTGGGTTGGCTACCCAGAGGCTATTTAAGCTGTGGGCTGGCTTTCCCCAGGGTCCGAGGATTGTTCAAGGTTCCTGAATAAACTACATTGAAAAAAAAAAAAAAATTCCAAGCACACAGCCCAAAATTTGGATATGAGTCATAGCCTCTGTTTGGATACCTCAATCAGTAGTCTTTCAGAGGCCTTCTGTGGTAGGCTTATTTACTGTTTCCTGTCTTATCCTGCTTCTGTTGTCTATCGCATTTGCTCATCTGAATGATGACTGAGCATCTTCCCTAGCGTTTTCTTTGTTGTTTCCCTTTTTTAGGACTATAGATTTTAGTATGTTAATCCTATATTATATCTCTAATAACCACTTAAGAGGGAGTATATACCATGTGTGTCTTTCTATTTCTTGGTTACCTTACTCAAGATGACCATTACTAGTCCTCACCATTTGCCTGCAAATTTCATGATTTCCTTGTTTTTAATTGCTGACTGGTATTCCATTGTGTAAATGTACCAGAATTTCTACATCCATCACTCCATTGAGTGACCTATAGGTTTTTTCCAGCTTCTATCTATTACAAATAGACCTGCTACAAACATGGTTGAGCAAATATCCTTGTTGTATAGTTGAGCATATTTTGGATCTAAGCCTAGGAGTTGTATAGCTGGATCTTGAGGAAACACTATTCCTACTTGTCTGAGACAGCACCGGATTGATTTCCAAAGTGACAAGTTTACATTCCTACCAGCAATGGAGGAGGGTTCCCCTTTCTCCATATCCTCTCCATCATGTGTTGTTACTTGAGTTTTTGGTCTTAGTCATTCTGATGGATAGAGGGTGAAATCACAGGGTCGTTTTGATTTGCATTTGAATTCTTTGTATATATATTTAGTTCTTTATATTATTCTTGTCAAATATGGATTTCATGAAAATATTTTTCTTTCTGTTTGGACCAACTGAACGTTTCCTTCATCTTTCCAAAGCTTTTGATTTAATGAGGTTCTATTTTTTTAATTGTTGATCATATTGCCTGTGACTTTTTGAGAAAAAAAAATTTAGTTCTGTCAATATGAATCTAGATTATTACCAGTATACTCCAAAGACTTTCCGCTAATTTCTAAATGCTGATTTATAAGATACTAAAGTAAGCACAAGTGGAAAATTAGATGTAGGGTTGATAAAGATCTCTTTCCAGTCTTTCAGCTATCATTTTGTTCTGTTGACAGTGTCTTTGCTTTACAGGAACTTTTCAGTTTCATGAGGTCCTATTTATTCATTGTTGATCTTAGAGCCTGCACTGTTAATGTTCTGTTCAGGAAACTACCTCCTGTACCAATGAGGTCAAGGCTCTTTCCTACTTTTTCTTTTAATAGATTTAGTGTGTCTGGTTTAATGTTAAGTTCTTTGATCCATTTGGACTTTACTTTAGTGCAGGGTTATGAATATGGGTCCATTTGCATTTTTCTACATATAATTATCAGTTAGACCAGCACCATTTGTTGAAGGTGCTATCTTTTTTCTATTGTAAGATTTTGGATTCTTTATCAAAAATCAAGTACTCGTAGGTATGTGGGTACATTTCTGTATCATTGATTTGATTCCACTGATCCACCAGTCTGTTTCTATGCTCTTACTATGCCAAAATAACTACACTCTAAAAACAACCTATATGTACCTCAACTAAGGAATGGATACAGAAATTTTGGCACATTTACCCAATGGAATAACACTCAGCAATTAAAAACAAAGCAATCCTGATATTTCTAGACAAATGGATGGAAGTAGAAGATATCCTGAATAACGTAACCCAGAAGCAGAAAGATACATACATAATACTCACTTATGAGTGGATATTAGCCATAAATATAGGATAAACATACTAAAATCTATAGTCATTAAGAAGCTAATTAACAAGGAGGACTCAAAAGAAGAGGCTGAAACCTCATTCCACAGGGTAAAGTGGATAGACGTTGGAAGTAAAAAAAGACAAGGAACAGGACAGTTGCCTTCTATGGGGGGCCTCTGAAAGATTATCCATCAGGGAATCAAAGGAGATGCTGAGACTCATAGATAAACTTTGGGCATAGCGCAGCATACTTATGGAATAATGGGAGTTAGAAAGACCTGGAGGGGACAGGAACTCCACAAAAAGACAAATAAAGCCAAAAATTCCTGAGCCCAGGGGGATCTGAAAAGACTGATACTCCAACCACGGACCATGCACAGAGAAGACCTAGACACCCTGTTCAGTTGAAGTCCATAGACGACTCTGTATCCAAGAGGGTTCCCTAATAAAGGGTACTTGGCTGTCTTTGACATGAAAACACTGGCTGGCTCTTTGATTACCCTTCCCTGGAAGGTACAGCCTTGCCAGGTCGCAGAGGAAAATGATGTAGCCAGCCCTGATGAGACCACATAGGCTAGCGTCAAATAGAAGAGGAGGAGGTACTCTCCATCAGTGGACTAGGGGAGGGGCATAGGGAGAGAAGAGTTAGTGTCAAAGGGACAGGGAGGAAAAGAGGGATAGGGGCTACAGCAAATATGTGAATAACTTGCAATAAATAAATAAACTCAATAAATAAGAAACATTTAAAATATGAATTAGAATAGATACTATAGGGTATTTAAATTGAATATTTCAAATTAGTAAACAAGATATAAACAGGAAGACAATAGGTGACATTAATATCATGAACAGACTAATAAAAATCATAAGGTATTGAGTTAAATGAGGATAGGTCCAGGCAAGATACTCTTCAGAGCATTAGAACTCAATCTTGGAAAAGACATAGGAGAAAAATAACAAGAAAAAGTGTAAAGGTATTTGGAGATATATTACAATATGAGCAAGGGCATGAAACTTTGAAAGTTGAAGAGATGCCTTGGTCATCAGAAATAATACTTCATACTTTTTTGTGAACTGGTACTGAGAAGAATGTGGGCAATATATTTGAGAGTTTTGAACTAAGTCTGGAAAAGAAGATCAGGGGCTCAAATATCAACATAATTTTAAATCCAAGACACATTAGCATGACATTTAGAAAAAAAAAAAAAAACACCTTTGTGCCAATGAGTTCAAGGCCTTTCTCCACTTTTTCTTCTAACAGGTTTATTGTGTCTGGTTTCATATTGAGGTCTTTGATCCATATGAACTTTAGTTTGTTGAAGGGTGTTAAGTATGGATCAGTTTGCATTTTTCTAAATGTAAATATATAGTCGGAACAGAACCATTTGTTGAAGATTCTATCTTTTTTTCCATTGTATGGTTTTGGCATCTTTGTCAAAAATCAGGTGTCCATAATTGTGTGGGTTTATTTCTGGGTCTTTTATTCAATTTCATTTATCCACAAGCTGGTTTCTATGCCAGTAAAATTTAGATATTATTACCATTGCTCTATAGTTCAGCTTTAAATCAGGGATGGAGATACCTCCGGAAGATCCTTTATTGTAGAGGATTGTTTTAGCAATTCTGGATTTCTTGTTATTACATATGAAGTTGAGAATTGCTCTTTCACAGTCTGGAAAGATTTGTGTTGGTGATTTGATGGGAATTGCATTGAATCTGTAGATTGATTTTAGTAAGATGGTAATTTATACTACGTTAATCTGCTAAGCCATGAGCATGGGGGAGATTTCCATCTTCTGTTATCTTCTTCTATTTCTTTTATCAGAGACTGGAAGTTGTAACAACTTCCTGAACAGAACACCAACAGTACAGGTTCTAAAATCAACAATCAATAAATGGGACCTCATGAAACTCAAAAGCTTCTGTAAAGCAAAGGACACTGAAACCAGAACAAAATGACACCTTACTGATTTTGAAAGGAGCTTCACCAACCCTATATCTGACAGAGGGCTAATATCCAGAATATATAAGGACCTCAAGATGTTAATCAGCAACAAATTAAGTAATCCAATTAAAATATGGAGTACAGATCTCCTTAGATGCCAAAAAGCATTTGACAAAGTCCAACACCCATTCATGTTTAAAGTCTTGGAAAGATCAGGGATACAAGGCACATACCTAAACATAGTAAAGGCAATATACAGCAAGCCTATAACCAACATCAAACTCAATGGAGAGAAACTTAAATAAATCCCACTGAAATCAGGAACAAGACAAGGTTGCCCACTCTCTCCATACCTCTTCATCATATTACTTAAAGTCCTGGCTAGAGCAATAAGACAACTAAAGGAGATCAAGAGGAAAGAAATCAAAAAGAAAAAGGTCAAAGTGTCACTATTCACAGATGATATGATAGTAAAAATGAGCAACCAGAAAAATTCAGCCAGAGAACTCCTTCAGCTGATAATCACCTTTAGCAAAGCGGCAGGATACAAAACTCAAAAAAAAAAAAAAAAAAAATCAGAAGCCCTCCTGTATAGCAAAGAAAAAAGGGGCAAGAAAAGAATAGTCCAGGGAATTACCCAGGGAAGGGTAATCAAAGAGCCAGCTGGTGTTTTCATGTCAAAGACAGCCACATACCCCTTACTAGGAAACGCACTTGGATACTGAGTAGTCTATGGACTTCAACTGAACAGCATGTCTAGGTCTTAGTCTCTGAAGAAAGAATTTGAAGAAGATATCAGAAGATGGAAAGATCTCCCATGCTCATGGATTGGTAGGATTAACATAGGGAAAATGGCCATCTTACCAAAAGCAATCTACAGATTCAATGCAATTCCCAACAACAACAACAACAAAAAAAAAAAAAAAAAAAAAACTCATTTCTTTGCAGACCTTTAAAGAAAAATTCTCAGCTTCATATGGAGAAAAAACAAACAAACAACAACAACAACAGCAAAAAACAAAATCTCCAAAATGATACCGTAGAGCAACAGATCATGTGGAAGTATGCATGGTACTGGCATAGAAACAGAAAGAAGGATCAATGGAACTGAACAGAAGACCCAGAAATAAACCCACACACCTATGAATACTTGATTTTTGCCAAAGAAGCCAAAACCATTCAATGGAAAAAAGACAGCATCTTCAACGAATGGTGCTGGTCCAACTGGATGTCTACATGTAGAAAAATGAAAATAGATCCATATTGATCACCCTGCACAAATCTAAAGTCCAAGTGGATCAAAGACCTCAACATAAAACCAGACAAATGAAAACTTTTAGAAGAAAAAGTGTGGAAGAGACTTGAACTCAACGGCACAGAAGACAAGTTTCCTGAACAAAACACCAATAGCACAGGCTCTAAGAGCAACAATCAATAAATGGAAAGCTGAAACTTAAAAGCTTCTGTAAAGCAAAAGACCCTGTCATTAGAACAAAACGACACAGTACAGACTAGGAAAGGATCTTCACCAACCCTATATCTGACAGAGGGCTGGTATCCAGAATATATAAAGAACTAAAGAAGTTAAAAAGCAATAAATCAAGTAATTCAATTAAAAAATGGAGTATGGAGCTAAACAGAGAATTCTCAGTAGAGGAATATATAATGACAGAGAAACACTTAAAGAGATGCTCAACATCCTTAGTCATCAGGGAGATGCAAATCAAAACGACCCTGAGATTTCACCTTATACCCATTTAAATGGCTAAAATAAAAATCTCAAATGAAAACACATGATGGAGAGGTTGTGGAGAAAGGGGAACCCTCCTCCATTGCTGGTGGGAATGTAAACTGGTACAAAAACTTTGGAAGTCAATCTGGTGCTTTCTCAGACAATTAGGAATAGTGCTTCCTAAGACCCAGCTATACCACTCCTAGGCATATACCCAAAATTTGCTCAAGTACACAACAAGGACACTTGCCCAACCACATTTGTAGCAGCTTTATTTGTAATAGCCAGAACCTGGAAACAACCCAGATGTCCATCAATGGAGGAATGGATACAGAAATTGTGGTGCTTTTACACAATGAAATACTACTCAGCAATCAAAAATGAGGAAATTATGAAATTTGCAGACAAATGGGGGGGATCTGGAAAAGATCATTCTGAGTGAGGTATCCCAGAAGGAGAAAGACACACATGGTATATACTCATTTATATAGACCAATAAGATATGATAAACATAATGAAATCTATACACCTTAAGAAGATAAACAAGAGGACCCAGGGTAAGTTGATCAGTCATCACTTAGAAAAACAATTGGGATGTGCATTGGAAGTAGGAGAAAGCAAGTAACGGGACAGGAGCCTACCACAAAGGGCCTCTGAAAGACTCTACATAGCAGTGTATCAAAGCAGATACTGAGACTCATAACCAAACCTTCGGCAGAGTGCAGGGAATCATATGAAAGAAGGGAGAGTTATTATGACTTGGAAAGGATAGGAGCTCCACAAGGACCATATATATCTGGGCACAGAAAAGTCTGAGAATGATACTCCGCCAAGGACCATGTATGGATATAATCTAGAACCTCTGCTCAGATGTAGTCTGTGGTAGCTCAGTAACCAATTGTTCTCCCATAGTAAGGGGAGCAGGGACTATTTCTTACAGGAACTCAATGGCAAGCTCTTTTACCTCCCAACCCCACCCCCTAAGGGAGGAGCAGTCTTGCTATGCCACAGTGGAGGACTTTGCAGCCAGTCCTGAAGACACCTGGTAAAACAGGGTCAGATGAAAGGGGCAGAGTTCCTCCGTTATCTTGGAAAGGAGTAGGGAGAAGACAAGGGAGGGTGGGAATGGAGGGAATGAAAGAGTGGGATACAGCTGGGATACAAAGTTAATAAACTGTAAGTAACATTTAAAAAATAAAAATTTAATTAAAAAAAACTGTAAGGAGGGTTTCTTGTCATATTCCAAAAAAAGAGTTAGTTTGGAAATTGGGGAATGCATATAACCATAATGTATTTTATACATGTATGGAATTCTCAAAGAACAAATAAAAATATCTTGTAAGATCAAAAAAAAAAAAAAAAAAAGAAAAGAAAAGAAAAGAATCAGGCCTTCTTTGCATTAGTTCAACCATTTCTGTACTAGTTACTGATAAATGAAGGCAAAGCACACCAGGGGAGTTTTTTGCAAGACTAATTCTTATACAGTTGCAATATTTATAATACAAAAAAAATAGTTTTGAGCAGACATGGTGAAGAACAATTTTAATATCAGCACTCAAGGAAGCAGAAGTAGGAGATCATGTGAGTTATTGGCCAGCCTGGCCTGCAACGCAGGTTTAGGACAGCCAAAAAAAGAAAGAAAGAAAGAAAGAAAGAAAGAAAGAAAGAAAGAAAGAAAGAAAGAAAGAAAGAAAGAAAGAAAGAAAGAAAAGACAGCTATGTTAACACAAATCAGTAAGAAAACAAGCCACCTGTTTAAAAAATTTTCCCTGAGCTTTATAATTACTAGTGAAGAGAAATAGCAAATAAATATTTTAAACATCTATGTCACTGGGCGATTGCAAATACATTAATAGGAAAATTTTATCCCCTAGTTCCTAAGACTGAAGTACAATATATTGGTAACACTCAGCCATTGCTGGTGAGAAGCCCTTTGGAGGAGGTTATCACCTCAATATTAAAATATTAGGGTAATTCCAACTTCACAGGTGAGTTCATTGTTTTCAAAAACTAAACACAGCCTTACCATGTGACTTTTGTAATCACAGTAATTTCTGTCTACACAAATGAAGAATAACATGTCCATACAAAATTTTGCCAAATGGTATTGATTGTAGCTTTATTCATAATAGCTCAAAACTAGGAACAAATAATATGTAATATTATATAACAAATAATATAATGTTCATCAGCATTCAATTGCACAAAAAAATTACTAAAAATAACTAAAAAAAAAAAAAAAAACAACAACGAAACAACACCCTGGGTTTTATTCTTCCCATAAAAAAAACAAAGAGATGTATGTAGCTGTAGAAGAGTTTGAATAGCATTTGCTGGAGCCTGAGCTCAGTTCTTGGGACCCTAAAATAAACCATAGCATGAACAAAGGTGGGGCTGTAGCACTTTTATTTTGAAAGATCCCACCTGTGGATTGAAAGTCATTGATATGCAAATAAAGCATATGAAGGTTGATAAGTAGACTTGTGATTTAGTTGATCATAGAGAATATCAGTTTAAAAAAAAAAAGTGTTTACATACTATCCCAGGTAAGAAGATGAATGTTTTCATTATGTACGATTTTACATATTTTTATACATCATTTTCCTGATAATGTAAACAGACCTGTATCTTAGAGAAATAATGTATACAAATTGCACTTGATAATTCTGGTTTCATTTTCTTGTTCCTGTTCTCAGTCGAACATCCTGGCAGACAGAAACATGAAAGCATAGAACACTTACATTGATATCTAATACTGCTTCAGTAGTCTTGCTTAAACAAAGCACAGACTTTTTTTCTTAAGTACAAATCAGCTAAGTAAGAGTTTGCTGGCAGGTGGAATTGAAATCCTCAGTTCTTAGACAACTGTCTGAAGAGAAATACAAACTAGAGGTCTTGAATATGTTAAAGATCTCAGTGCTACAGCCTAGGCATAAACATGGCACTGTTCCATTCACAGAGTCTTTGGAGACCTGGACCTGGAGAGTGCAGAGGAGAACAGCTCGCAGAGGGAGGTGAAGAGGCACACAGGGAGCTATAAAACACTTTCATTTCCTGGGAACTGAGTGAAAGATTTTGCAGTCTCGATAAGCCTCTTTTCTAAGATTGGATCCTCTCCAAAGGGCATGTGTACTGCTGATAGTCATCAGCACTGTAAGCTAGCTTGGTCTCTAAATTCCAGTGCCTTGTGTGTCCAATATCTCATTTCCCACTCTCAGTGGGAACAATGTTGACATTATAATCCTTTCAGGAAATATATATATATATAATGAAAATTTAGGAGGAAATTTGTTCTGCCTCTACAAATAGGAGAGAACTCTTATACTGATGAGGAAGCAGATGTGTCTTCTTTGTCATTTCCTTCTTGCCACTCTTTTTGCTGCTATCTAACTTAAAAATCACACTATGAAAAAAATGGCAGCAGTCATTAGGGTGTAATACAGAAGCACAAGTTTCCTATAATTTTTCTAAATGCATTTTTTATTGTTTGAGAATTTTATACATGTGCATGCAATGTGACTTGATCAAAGCCAGGCCCTATCACCCTCTCCTCCCTGTTCTCTACTCTTCACCCACTTCCTTTTCCTCCCCCCAACTTCAGGTATGTTTATATTTAGTTTCTTGACACAGAGGGCCTACTTAGTGCAGCATATATGTTCATGATTGTAGCATCATCTGCTGAAGCATGAGAAGCCTCTCACCTATTGCATCCCTGAGGAAAACTGTTTCTACCTTTTCTAGTAGCCATCAGTGGACAAAATCTCCTCAGATGGGGTGGGCTAAATTTAAGAGCCTCTTTCCATATAAGTTAACTGAACAAATTATCGATACAGTGATTACTATAATGATATAAAGCAGAAAAGAAAGATTTAGAATGATAAATGAACATCTGTACAAAGTTCCAATTTATTTCTAATATCAGAGATCAGACCTCTACTCTTGCCTGATGCGTCTAAAACAAAAAGGGGGAACTGTAGAGAGCTGCGGAATGCTATGCCTTAAAGATGGAGCTGGTTTCCGCCTTCCACCTTCCCGATGGTGAGTGCTCCCTGTCACGAACAACTCCACATTTGGCTAAGGCCGAGGATCTGGCTTGCTTCCATGTATGTGGACCTATCTGCATTGCCCCCGTGGCACGCCTGGGTTGGCTACCCAGAGGCTATTTAAGCTGTGGGCTGGCTTTCCCCGGGGTCCGAGGATTGTTCAATGTTCCTGAATAAACTGCATTGAAAAAAAAAAAAAAAAAAGCATGAGGAAAGGTAGTTTACATTATATATTGGTAAATTGCCTTATACTGGTTAAACTCACTAAAAAACTAACTCCAAAGCTTGGGTTACCTCCACCATGACCCCTTTTTTCAGACTCAAACATGATTGCCTCAAAAGTGTCGGTCAAGGTCCTTTGTCTGTGATGGGCTGAATAAGTCCATAAGTAAGTCTGTGATAGCCCACTACAAGAACACCAAAACCAACCAAACAAACAAACAAGCAAAAAAACACAATCATCATGTTCCTGAGAACAAAAGTGAAACATTTCAAAAAGATATTGCTGATGTTTATCCTATGGTATAAAATTGTCTGTAGTCAGAAAGAGTACTTGGAAGTTCAGACACGAGAAATTCATTCACACAGAGAGTGCTATATTGGAAAATATAGCTGACTGCTCAGTTTCCCCTAGTTGGTTTCTCCTGGATATTGTGAATGTCCAGTTTAATGATTTTTACCTCCATCTGTTGCTACTTCTTTTGTTTCTTGGAACTTCACCTGATTGGATATTCTGCACTCTCCACAACTCCCTTGAATATGAACTTTAGCAGATTGTGTTACTAAAGTTTCCTTGGTCAACATTTGCTGAATATTTTAAGCATCAGATTCGATGACGTTTTATAATCTGTCTATCCGATATCACTTCATATTTACTATTTTACTTTTGTTTGCTATGTTCATAATAAACACAGTACTTAATAAAGCCAAAATACAAGCACTGTAGATAATCATTCTTGGAGCATAACAAATAAGTAAGCAAGATGTTTTTATTGGAGAGGTTCAAAAAAATTTGTTCAAGTTATAATTTTTGGATTGGAGTATTAGAATAAATAAACAGTCTATTGAAAGAAGCAAGAGATTCCAAATAGAAGAAACACTTCATAAACTTCTGTGAGCTGGGAAAGCATTCATTATGCTTCAAAATGTGAAAGAAAATAAGAAGTGGTAGTTCATGAGAGTGCAGAGTATATCAAAGGAGGCTGGATTAACACAAGAATTTCTCACCATCTATACATGAACAGTAGGAAAGGAAGTTCATACATATTGTGATGTAAAAGGCAACCACTGAATTAATTAGCAGGAAACATATGACATGACTTTATGTTTTAGAAATTAATTGCTGGTACTAAGTTGTACTTGAATTAAAAGGAAATTAGTGTAAAAATATTCACAAATGAATAAATGCTGATGTATATTTTTGTAAGACCTTAGAAAACAACTCATTCTAAACCTTCATTGAAAACTGAATCAAAGTGATTTATTGATGCGTTTCATGCATAAATGGGAAAACACTTTAAATACTATGTCATGTATAAAGGTGTCTATAAGATTCTTTAAATTTTATATTAGTTTATTTACTTTACATCCCAGGGGTGCATCCTCCCTTCCCTCCTCCTAGTCCCCCACTTTCCCTCCTTTCCTCTTCCCATCTCCCTTTGCTCCCAGGAAAGGAGAGCTCGCCTCACCCCCATTAACCTTCCTGAACATATCAAATCACACCAGGACTGTGCATATCTTCATCTCTGTGGGCCAAGCAAGGCTGCCCTGCTAGGGGGAAGTGGCCCAAAAGCAAGCAATAGAGTCTATGGTGGAACAGCCCTCCTTATATACACTACCCCACCCCATTTGAAGAGCAAGGCTCCCTTCGGCTACATGTATGCAAGGGGTCTACATCCAGATCATGTATGCTCTTTGGTTGATATCTCAGTCTCTGAAAATACTCATGTGACTGAGTTAGTTGTCTCTGTTGGTCTTCTTTTTTTTTTTGAAATTATATATATGTATATGTATATATTTATTTCAAAATAGATATACACACATATGTGTGTACACACTTATATATATAATTCAAAATACAAAGGGAAAGAATTTTCATCAAAATTAAGCTCTCTGAATGTCATGTTAAATAGTATACAGATTCAGCTAATATCCAGCAGTGTATTACCACACTAGAAGCTGAAGATGGTAAAAATTAAATCTATAATAATAATAAAAGCAGACATCTTTAAATGGTAGGATTTATACTAATAATACATAAGGCTCTACCGGCACATTAAATATTTTGAAAAAATTGGTCACATTGATTCATTTGTATACTAAAATAGAGCTCTAAATTGATGCCCTATTTCTAAAATTCCCAATGGAATATTGCTCAGTTTTTTACTGGAAATGGTTAACTTCTAGTGTCCTAACTTACTTTTTTATTGTCAAGGTGTTTTATTAGTGAGGAGGCAATCTTAATTCTGGATAATTTTCATTGTCTATTTCTTTTATACAGTGAAAGTAAGTTCCTAGAAAATAGATTACTTAACACTATTATTCTTCCCTCCCTGTTCTTCTGAATGGCAATCAAAATGACTTCTTAAAAATTCTGTTGGTCTTCTTATAAGCTTCCTGTCCCCTCCAGGTCCTTCCATCTTTCCCACAACAGTTCAACAGGATTCCCAGAGTTCTGCCCCATTCTTGGCTGCCAGCATCTTTGTAGATGTGCCGTTGGCTGGAGCCTCCCAAACGAAGACACTCACATATATATCTGTTTAGCAGCCTACAACTTAATCTTTTTTTATTTTTTTTTTATTTTTATGGCTGTTGAAATGCTATAGAGAGCAACCTAAAGTTCAACTACTAATTCTTTAAGGAAAAAAAAATACTTTTATTTTCATAAAATCTTGGAGCTGTCTAGATTTTTCTGTCCAGCATTTGCATTTTTACTGAATAATTGCACAGCGTTTAGTTTCCTTTGGCTACTGGTGGCAAAAATTGAAATTTTAAAAGCTGAGACAAAGAAAAAGAGAAGTGTTGTTTTTTTCTGTTTTTTTTTTCTTTTTTTTTTTTTTTGTACAGCAAAATATGCAGAAATCTAATTTTGCTTTTGCAATTTCTGTTTGCCTCTGCCAAAGGCACACTTCTCAGGAATAATGCTGTATATAAATCCCTTTATAATGCTGGTGCTTGAGGTAAGGATGTTCTAGCCAGATAAGTAGCAAGAGCTGGCCTTGTTAGGAGATCAATGTGTTATAACAGATTTAGACTGAACATGTAGTTGTGTTTGGGGGGAAAATGTCATCAGTGTGTTTTTAGAGATAAAAAGAACTTTATGGTCCATCTGCTCTCAGTTCTGCAGAAAAAGAAACTAAAGTTCACAGTGGGTGAGTCAATTTTTCAAGGTCACTCTGCTAATTAGTGGCAGATGTGGAAATTGAACTCAAGCTTTCAGGTTGGGGCCACTATGCTTGCTCAGCCTTGTTTGACCCAGCATGCATATGTATCTGACAGCCCTGCCATTGCATCAGTGAGACCCTACAGAGGACATTCAACTTCTGGCAAGAGAGCTTCTTAATTGGAGTTATAAACCTGACTGTAAAGCAAAAAAATATATCTTCAAGTCTACAGGAGGTCTCTTCAGAGTTTAAGAATATAAGATCAACTCTGGGAAAAGGGCAGATCCAAAGGCATTTTCACTTTCTTCCCCTGATCTAGTTGAAATTCCCTCCAGATTTTGAGCTACTGCCTCTTTGACATTGTAACTTTGAGATTAAGAATGAGGAGGTTCAGAAAATTACAAAAATCAATCTTTTCCACCTTACATATTGCCATGGGGTTTTTAAAATTACAGATGCTTGAAACAGCTTTCTGTAAGATCACAGTATATGAATTAATTCTTGAAAAAAATCATATTTACCTTCCCATAATTGATTGCAAGTTTTTGTTAATGACTTCCATTCTGAGTCTTAGTTAAAATATAGCCTTGATCAATTGAATGTCACAGATTATTAAGGGCTGAAGTAGTTTATTGATTGATTACTGGTAGTGCAAGGATAGATGTTTGTGAGTGAGTTGTTGGCATGTGGCAATAAGGAGAAAGCACCAAGAACAATAATCTTTTTGCTTTATCTTACCTTTATTGATGCATCCTCACGAACTTCTGAATTCACATCCTCACCTGCTACCACTCACACTAAGTATCACTTGCATTCCGCTGGTGATTGAAACAAATCTGGGTTTCTTGATAATGACAGTATAATAACTCAACACTTGAAAGACTTCATAAACTTTTCACCAGGCGGTTGTTCCTATTATCATATTATATTACTATTCTAGATTCTTACATGGGTTAATGTGTTGGTAAAGTTTCTTTTATGCTCAAATTTTCAAATCAGTTTGTGGTTTCTTCTCTCCAGTACCATCGGCTTTTGTAGAAGGTGGAAGCATCTAAGATCTCCTTAATAGTCTTATCGTATTTCTTCATTAGAAAATGACTGAGACCCAGGCTGGATATATTTTTGCACTTCATCATTTACGCCAAAATATATTATAAAATTAAATTGAATTAAAATATAAGGATTTACAACCACAAATTAATTTTTTTTTTTACTTCTTACCATAGAAAACAAACTAATTGATGGGCAAGAATTAAGGGCACATGCTTCCTCCTAGCTGGACTGCCTTGTCAGACCTAAGTGGAAGATGATGTGTTTAGCCTTGAGGTGACTTGAGGTGCCTGGGTGTGGGTTGATACCCAATCAGATCCTCCCCTTCTCTGAGAAAAAAGCTGGGGGGAATGAAGGGAGGCAGTGTGAGGATGGAGCTTGGAGGGGAGGAGGGAGGGAGTTGGGATCAGGCTGTAAAGAGATTAAGTTAATACGTAAGTGAAAAAATTCCTGAACAACAACAACAAAAACAAAAACAGGGGCACTAAAAACTGAGCTTTTATAACACGGTCTTTAACATGTGTTCAAAATATTACTTACTAAAAACATAGACTATTTACATATATGGTATCAGCATTTTAATATATGACATGATTCTCCCAAAATGCCTCTCAGGTCCTTATATTATACTGTTGAACATTTTATGATAAACTTTATTGTATAGTTATTGCAAGGGTAATCCAGAAATTTCTCATATACATCTATGGTTTTTCTTTTAGCATCTTGCATCTTTAGAGTACATCAGTCTTAGTAATAGAAAAAAATCTTCATAATGTTTCATTAAAGCTGATATCTTGTTTACATTCCAGTACTTATTTCCTTCAACACTGATTTTAACCATACTATTTATTAGTCACTGTGTTTCCTTAGGCTACTCTTGTTTATGGTAATTTCTCATATTGGCTTTTCTTGCCAATCATAAAAAAAAGAAAAAGAAAAAAAAAAAAACTTGGAGATGTACTCTGTACAATGCTAATCAATTAAAAAGTGACAGCTTCCTTTCAGCTAATGAGATTTGGGTCATGTGGTTTTAGGAGAATGGCCATGGAAGCCAAGTGTTATTCTTTTTTATTTATTTTTTTTAGCTTTTTAAAAACTTTTATTTATTCATTTATTTACTTAGTTGGTTACCTATTTATTACAATTTATTCACTTTGTATCCCCACTGCAGCCCCTCCCTCATCTTCTCCCATTCCCACCCACCCTCCCTTTTCTTCCCTTATGCCCTTTTCCCTACGTGAGGTCCTCCTGGGGGCCTGCAGAGACTGATACTCCAACCAAGAACCATGCATGGAGAGGACCTGGACCCCCTGCTCAGGTGAAAGCCATACGTTGCTCAGTTTCCAAGTGGGATCCCTAGTAAGGGTACAGGGAAACCTGACATGAACTCAGTGGCTAGCTCGTTGATCACCTCTCGTTGGGGTGTGTGGGGGGTGCAGCCTTTCCAGGCCACAGAGGAAGATGATGCACCCAGCCTTGATGAGATCTGACAGGCTAGGGTCAGATAAAAGGTGGAGGAGGAAGTCAAGTGCTATTCTTAAATCATGACAAGAGGATGAAAATTAATTGATAAAGAATTATTTCCCCAATTTGACTTATAATAGTTGGTGTTAAAATTGATTCCTGAAGAACACTATGTAAGAAATTTCTGTACTGAAAATGATTAATTTTCCTTGTTAATCTATCAACTTTGAAAGAGGGCACTTTGTGCCACTGACACTCATAGTAATGAATGATATGGACACACTTTTTATAAACATTGTACTAGCAATGGAAATTTTTTCTCTGCAGGAAAGTTTACACAATCTTCCTGCCTCCCATTCATATATCTTTTTATTTTGTGTGTGCATGAATGCATATTCCTACACGTACAGATGTAAATTCATGTGCATGGTCATATATGTGGCAGGAAGATCTCTATGAATATGAGTCAGCTTGGTCTACATAACTAGTTCCGAAATAACTATGGCTAGATAAAGAGAACCTACCTAAAAATCAATAAACAAACTAACTAGCTAATAGTCTCATCTCTTGTCTACTGGGAGTATGATGTTGAAGATCTAAAATGTACATATTTCCTTTTTAAAAATATTGGTCATTTTATTGCTGTTTCTAGGTGCCAAGCATGCTTGTTTCTAACTGGTTGAACTGTTTATAGAAGCAGTCTTATTCTAGAGAATTGGAGACTTATGTACACAAGTTGATGAATATCCATACATATTTAAATATTTATGTATTTAGACATATGTCAATAAAAGTTTATATGAAATGTTCATCTGTACCAAGCATCTTTAACATAATATAATATAGTTATAATTCTTCTAAAGTATTCTTTTTTCTTTATCCGGAGTTTTCTTAGCTGTTCTCTCCATTTTCTACCTTAGTATTTTGGACTTGATATCTCTCCTAAAGTTTGGAAATTTAGTGGTCACTATTTCTTGTTTTATTTTCATGTTTATTGGTTTGTAAAGTTTTCATTATTTCATCCTTTGTTCAGATAATCTCTGCTTATCTGTCCTGAATTTTACATATCAGAGACACTTATCATATCTCCTATAGTTTTGAGGGTTCTAGAATTTCTTTTTGATCATTTCTTATGCTGTCCATTTTTCTCCTTTGAGACTTAATTTATGAGTTTCTCTATTGTCTTTTTCTTTCTATAAATTTACAAAATTATTTTCAGTATGCTAAAAGAGTGTTATAATCCTCTAATAGGAATAAGGAGAATACTCCATTGATAAAATGCTTGCTAGAAAAGCATGAGGATCTGAATTTGATATCCTGGCAACCATATAAAAGCAGAGTATGGTAGTACCTACACTGGATATCCCAGCTCTGGATAGGCAGACATCTTTGAGTCTCACTGGCTAGGTAACCCACCTAACAGGATGACTGAAAGTCTTTGTGTCCAAAAGCGAAAAGGAAAGCAATTGAGAAAGACATACAATTTTAACCTCTGTTCAAGTGTATGCATGTACATCGACACATACGCGCACACACACACACACACACACACACACACACACACACACACTTTTGCCCAAAACAAGATCTCTTCAGTGCTTGCTGTTAAGTAGCTCCTCCAGTCCCTGTAAATAAGACTTGGGGTTCAATTGTTCTTGTTTCTGCTCCTATTATGCCAGATGTGTACTGATAATACTTAGAAGAGGTGAAACAACTTATGCTTTTCCAGCTGTATATGATATTTGATGAAAAAAATCTCTGATCTGTGGCACTCACAAGTGTATCTTCTTATCCAACATCCATTTTGCTAATGTGACCAAAGGAACATTAGAGGCATTTGGAGGCATTTTCATATTGAGATTTCCTTATCTCAGATGACTTCAGTTTGTTTCAACTTGACATAAAATTATTCAGCACAAATATCTCTCTCTAAAGACCCATGCTTTCAAGGACTGTTTCCCATATGGGAGAGCCTTTGAGAAGTGATTTGGCTGTGAGAATGCTAATGTCTTACTGATGAGATTTATTTCTCCTTCACAATTTTTTTCTTTTTTTTAATTCACTTTACATCCTTGTTGTAGCCCCATTCTTCATCCCCCGAGTGCCACCTCCATTCTTCCCCCACCCTTTTCCCTTTTCCTTAGAAAAGCAAAGTTCCCTTTCCACGAAACCCAGCTCATCAGTTTGCAGCAGGACTAAGTTTGTCCTCTTCCTCTGTGACCTGGAAAGGCAGTCTCACCAGGGGAAGTGACCTGAACGCTGGCAAGTGAGTCCATGTCCAATGCAGTGAACACTTCCCACTTCTCGTACAGGAGAACACACATGAAGCCCAAGCTGCCCACCTGCTACATCTCTATAGCAGGCCTAGGTCCAGTTCATTCACGGCCCTTGGTTGGTGCTTCAGTCTCAGCAAAACCCTCTGGGCTCTGGTTAGTTGGCTCTTTTTGTCTCCTTTAAAGCTTCTGTCACCTCCAGGTGCTTTTCTCTTTCCTACCACTTTTCCACAAGACTCCCTTCTCACATAAAATTCCATCCACTTTGCTCGACTTTTGGCCATCAGGCTCAGCATCTGCTTTGATAGTCTGGAATTTTATGTAAGAAGTGGGAAATAGTAAAAGCTGGAGAGGACAGGAACTCCACAAGGAGAGCAACAGAACAAGAAAATTTGAACACAGGGAACTTCCCAGAGATTCATACTCCAACCAAGGACTATTCATGGAGATAACCTAGAACCCCTGCACAGATGTAGCCCATGACAGTTCAGTGTCCAAGTGGGTTACATAGTAATGGGAAGAGGGACTGCTTCTGACATAATCTGATTGGCCTGCTCTTTGATCACCTCCCCTTGAGGAGGGAGCAGCCTTACCAGGCCACAGAAAAGTACAATACAGCTGCTTTTGCTGAGAGCTGATAGACTAAGATCAGAAAGTAGGAGAGGAGAACCTCCCCTATCAGTGGACTTGGGGAGGGGCATGCATGCAGAAAGGAGAGGGAAGGTGGGATTGGGAGGGGAGAAGGGAGGGGCTTATGGGGGGATACAAAATGAATAAAGTGTACTAATAAAATATTTAAAAAAATCTATAAAAAAAAAAAAAGACTCCCTTCTCATCTCACAATGTTTGGCTGTTAGTCTCAGCATCTGTTTTGAGAAGATGCTTGGTAGAGCCTTTCAGAAGACAACTCTGTCAGGCTCATGTCTGTCAGCTTAACAGAATATCAAGGTTCAGCACTGGCCAAGAGGGTGGGTCTTTGGTTGGGTCAGTCATTGGTTGGGCATTCCCTCATTCTGTTCTACCTGCCCCTTCTTTTTTTTTTTTAATTTTTCATCAATTACACTTTATTCATTCTGCATCCACCCATAAGCCCCTCCCTCCTCCCCTCCCAATCCTACCCTCCCTCCTCCCTCTGCATGCATGCCACTCCCCAAGTCCACTGATAGGGGAGGTTCTCCTCTCTTTTCTGATCTTAGTCTATCAGTTCACATCAAAAGTGGCTGCATTGTCCTCTACTATGGCCTGGTAAGGCTGCTCCCCCCCAGGGGGAGGTGATCAAAGAGCAGGCCAATCAGATTATGTCAGAGGCAGTCCCTCTTCACATTACTATGTAACCCAATTGGACTCTGAACTGCCCTTTGGCTACATCTGTGCAGGGGTTCTGGGTTATCTTTATGAATAGTCCTTGGTTGGAGTATGAATCTCTGGGAAGTTCCCTGTGTTCAAATTTTCTTGTTCTGTTGTTCTCCTTGTGGAGACCCTGTCCTCTCCAGCTCTTACTATTTCCCAGTTCTTACATAAAATTCCATTCACTTTGCCCGACAGTTGCCCATCAGGCTCAGCATCTGCTTTGATAGTCTGAAGGGCAGAGGCTTTCAGAGGCCCTCTGTGGTAGGTTCCTAGGTTGTTTCCTGTTTTCTTCTTCTTCTGATGTCCATCCTCTTTGCCTTTCCGGATGGGGATTGGACATTTTAGTTAGGGTCCTCTCTCTTGCTTAGTTTCTTTAGATGTACAGGTTTTAGTGGGTTTGTCCTATGTTGTATGTCTATATGAGTGAGTATATACCATGTGTGTCTTTTTGCTTCTGGGACAACTCACTCAGGATGATCCTTTCCAGATCCCACCATTTACCTGCAAATTTCATGATTTCCTTATTTTTCATTGCTAAGTAATATTCCATTGTGTAGATGTACCACAATTTCTGCATCCATTCTTCAGTTGAGGGGCATCTGGGTTGTTTCCAGCTTCTGGCTATTACAAATAAAGCTGCTACAAACATGGTTGAGCAAATGTCCTTTTTGTGTACTTGAGCCTCTTTTGGATATATGCCCAGGAGTGGTATGGCTGGATCTTGAGGAAGCGCTATTCCTAGTTGTCTGAGAAAGCACCAGATTGATTTCCAGATCCCTGCACATCTTGAAGGCAGGGTAAAATTTGGGTTGAAGTTTCTGTGGATAGGTTGCTGTTGCCCTCCCTCTCCTAGAAAACTACACTAGTTAGTGGGTCTTCTCTTCAATCTCTATGGCCTTTGTTGCTAGGATTCTCTCCTTGAGTACCTCTCATATCCTCCTAGGAGCCTACTCTGCCTTAGGTCTCCAGCTTGTGACAGAAATACCCCCACTCTCAGATTCTCTTTTCTCCACAGGTCTTCTGTCCTCTCGCTCTTGCTCTCCCCACATTTGATCTCCATCCTCTTAACTCTCTGTTTCCCCTCTTCTACTTTGTTCCCTGTTTTTGGACCCTACCTGTGTCTATTCTATCTCTCCTTCCAAGTGAGATTTATGCATCCTCCCTTGTATTTGGAGACAATGTATGGTGATTAACCTTCAATACATTCTCTTATCCCCTTCTTGTTGACTTCCTTTTGGTCCCTCACTAGCCTCCTTCTTTCATTTCAAATATATTTGTATGTGTGTGTGCATGTGTGTGTGTGTGCATGTGTGTGTGTGTGTGTGTGTGTAGATTATTTGTAAATTTGTAAACACAGATACCCTGTGTTCAGGTGTGTCACAGTCAGAAGACAGAATCTCATAAAAATTGTGCATATTTTTCCAATACTTACAATCTTTGCACATCTTCTTCCAAGACTCACTTAGACCACAGAGGGAGTGGTACAGTTGATAATATCTTTATAATACCGTGCACTTCTAGTCTAGCAGTAACTTCATGGATATGGATGACATTTTCAAATAAGCATCATAAAGAACTTAGTAATTATAATGATATAGCCCTCGTTGTAGTCTTGATGGAAAACACACACACAAACACACAAACACACACACACACACATACACACATAAATGAATTCTCACAATCTGCTTTTAATTCATGTACCAGAAATAGCAGAATTAAAGTCAAAACTGCATTGGAGAGAGACCAGGAAAGAGACTACTATAATCAGATGCTACAATGATTTAGGAATTCAAATACAAGCAGTTATTTAAAAATTTTATGTTTGTATAACCATTTATATTTATTTAGAATATATATGCACATTCTAAATTTTAAAATAAATCAGAATATTAAGCACATTAATTTTTTATCGGTTTTGATAAAAGGGTAACTATGAGATCTGTTAAAGTATTTTTCAAGTCAAAATATTGTATTTCGAAGGGATGAATTAATTGAAAGTGTCACACTCTTAAAATTAAACTATAACTGCTACTATTTGCTGAAAATTAAAAACTTAACATAAGTGAAATTTAAAAACTATATGTGGTCTTAAGAAAATATCAATGATTTAATAGACAGTTCAAAAAATTTAAATGTAGAATGTTCTTAAAATCTCTTTCTAAATATTTACAGGAAGGTAGGATTGGTGCATGAGAAGTCTGCATGTTTAAGGCTCACTTTTCTCATACAATCACTTTGTATGCAAGCACTAGGCAATGTTTTTCATGTCATTATCTTTACTACTGTTGTTAAAAGTAGTATCAGGGGCTGGAGTTATGGCTCAGAGGCTAAGAGCACTGACTTTTCTACCAAAGGTCCTGAGTTCAATTCCCAGCAACCACATGGTGGCTCATAACCATCAGTAATGAGATCTGGTGCCCTCTTCTGTCTTGCAGGCATACATGCAGACAGAATATTGTATAAATAATAAAAGTAGTATCAGCCAGGCATGGTGGTACATGCCTAGCACTTCGTAGGCAGAAGGGCAGATCTCTTTGAATTCAATCTATATTTGGTTATTGTGATTCTTTTGGTAAATATACATATTTACAGGTCACTGATAGGAATTTTACAACCTACCAGAGGTATCTTCCCTACACATACTTCATTCTCCCACTTTGAGCATCCTTGAATGCTTCTAGCTTTTCATCTAAGGGGTATGCTTGACATTTCTCCCACACACACTTTGTTCTTTCTACTGGTATGGTCATTATGTAGGTCTTGTTTGGAAAAAAAAAAAACTATTATTTTTGAGATTTCATGGGTGCAGAATCCCTCTCATGTCTAAATGAAACTTCCTAGCCTTAGACGTGCTAGAGATTTGGTTTTCACAGTTATGCTGATCTTCTTTCAGGGTGATCCGTGGTTCTTAGGGGTAGAGATTGTGTAATAGATGTATCAATTTTGGCTGAGCTCTCATGGACCTTTCTATAAATCAAGGCCTAAGTCCAATTAGATGTCAGTTTGCGTTCCCAACATAAGGCTGTCAGTAATGCACCACTGGGGTTATCTATCTATTAGGTCATTTTTGTTTTTGATTTTAGGCTTTACTCGGTAGGTAGGATTATCAATTAATTTGACTCTATGCAGTATGCAAAGTACCGTAAAACATTACAAGAGCTAGTCCTCACAGAGGAGGTTTCTAGGTAAGTTCTGCCTCAATTTATCCAAATTCTGTGCCAATAGCCTTACCTTCAAAGTTGGGGAGGGTACCCAGGATAACAACCATACCCTATAGTCTTTATGGAGTCCCTTGTATCCTGATGACCAAAAATCAAAGGGTAATTTTCTGGCATTTTGTTTGAGTCTACAGCTCTTTCAGGGTAATATTAACTCTCTAAGTCACATAGCTCCGTTTAAACTCTATAATTTCACAAATATACACACATATATAAAGTAGTCTCTTTTTCAATGGCTTTTTAAACATCCTTAGTGCTACCTATTTCTCTTTTCTTCCTCCCCCCCCCCCGTATTGTACTTCATCTCTGCTGCTGAAGTTAATTCTCTGCCCCTTGGTTTTTTCCTTTTTCCTTTCATAGCACCAGTGTCTTAAAATTTTTCCTTTGTGTTTTCTATCATGGACCCTTGTTATTTTCCTGGTTTCTGTGATTATTTCTTGTTATATCCTCAAATCAGAAGATCTTAACCCAGGGTGCACAATTAAGAACAATTATACAGCATTTGCCTTTCTATGTCTGTTTTACCTCAGTAAGTCTATTTTCCAGTTTCACAGATATACCTGCCATTTTAGTGATTTCATTTTTATTTAGAGCAAAATAGAATTCTATCATCTGTTCACATCATTCATTATCCATTCATCATTTGAAGAAAGTTTAGGATGCAATATCCTTACTCCTGTGCGGAGTAGAAATGAACACGGTCAATTGTACCACTGTGGTGAGATCTTGTGTCCTTCAGGCATAGTTTATTGGATGATACAGCTGAATAATATAGTTCATTTATTATTAATTTTGGGGGGGACTTCTCTATACAGATTATAATAATAGCCTTTATCATTTTTTAAAAATAGACACTAGAAAGTAGCTACACAAATTTAAAATGGGACAATTATTGCAAATGCAAAAGTAATAATATTAAGAATTAAATGCATAGCTGCACTAACCGATCTCTGTACTTCAATTTTCTAATTTGGCATTTTCTCATAAGCCATTTGGAAATCTAGATGGCTCTTCAATAATGCTTTGAAAATTCAACTGAATTTGTATTTGCATAAATGTATGTATTAATTCCTATTATATATTTTAATGCAAAAATAAACTAAATACCAATAGAAATAAACATATTTGTTGAGAATAGGAGAGTCTATAAAACATAATTTTCCAGATTTAGTTAACTAATATTTAACAGCTATGTTTTAGACAAAATATATGCAAAGGAACTCCCTCAGGGAATAAAAATGTCAGATTATCTCAATTAGTCCTTACAATAATGCCTTTAATTTGCTGCTTTATATGCTCATAACTATAAAAGTAAACCGTGTCTTATGTTTACAGAGGTGTGTGGGTGTGACTATTTGATATTTTGTGTTAATGGTGATTATTTTAATCAGGTTTATAAAGAACTAACAGTACATGATACATACACATGCACACACAGGTAAGATTATGTAAATATCATAATGAGTTTCTGTATAGGGCAATGTATAGCATTACTATAAAACAATAATTCACCAAAGAAGGATAAAGATAAAAGGCTCATGCTGCATCAGGATTTATGGTTACCTATGTCTTCATCAGGAAGAGGTCCACATCAGGATGTTTCTCTTGATGTGGAAGGGAGAAAAAAGTTGTAGCTTAAGAGGATGCTTTATCCATATCAACTCCACTGTTCCATCACAAGAAATCAGCACAGTAGCACATTGTGTGGGAAAGTCAGCAGATGTGACTTGAAGACAAATAGGGAGCAGATGTGATGAGCTGGGCAGTTTACTTTTACATGTACAAATGTGGCTATAGCCACCATAATTGGAAAATGCTTCAGCTGCAAAATTCACTCTGTCTCTTAAGTGCCAGGCTGGTGTTTCATACTCTCTTGGAGTTTCTCAGGAAATCATGGGGAAGACTTCTAAATCTAAGGTCCTATGTGGGAATATTGAAGATTAATTTAAATGAGATTAGTAGAAAGTGATTGAAAAGGCAGTAATTTTTTACTATTAAAAAGCTAAAATGTTACGCTCAGGATGCGAGGCTAAGCACTGCACTCAGGGTCAGCCGCTTTGGACCCAGAGAAGAGCATGTCTGATTGCATGCGGGTTGATGCCCCAGGTCCCGCCTCTGAGCAAAAGGTATCAGACGGGTCTGATGCTCTTTGGGTGGATGACACCCTAAATGAACATCTGTACAAAGTCCCAATTTATTTCTAGTATCAGAGATCAGACCTCTATTCTTGCCTGATGCGTCTAAAACAAAAAGGGGGAACTGCAGAAAGCTGTGTAATGCTGCGCCTTAAAGATGGAGCTGGTTTCCGCCTTCCACCTTCCCGATGGTGAGTGCTCCCTGTCAAGAACAACTCCACATTTGGCTAAGGCCAAGGATCTGGCTTGCTTCCATGTATGTGGACCTATCTGCATTGCCCACGTGGCATGTTGGGGTTGGCTACCCAGAGGCTATTTAAGCAGTGGGCTGGCTTTCCCCAGGGTCAGATGATTGTTCAAGGTTCCTGAATAAACTGCATTGAAAAAAAAAATACAATATTTTAAAAGTTTTACTGTTACAGTGAAAGAAGATGAATAAAATAAAAGAAGGCTGTCTTTTTCAGAACTGGAGGGGAAAAGTACTAGGAAGGCAGGGATAGTGTTTACCATATTAATAGAGAAGATGTGCTGACAAAAAAAAAAAAAATCTTGTCTTTACTTTGTGGGTAATTTTTTTCAGATGTTAATTTTTCTCAAAAAATCCAATATATGCAGTTCTTGGACTTCCAGCTCGGTACCAAATACATCAGTTACCCTCAGACAGAGTTTTGGTTACTTTGGCTATCTCACTGCAATCTTTTGAGGAAAACTGCAGAGAAAATATGCCCCATCTTACTTAATGAATTTCAACCAATATCACAGACTTGGGGAAACAATGATATCACTCCTGCAGTCTAGGTCTGCTTATATTTCTCCTATCAGTACTGTATTTGGTCAGGGTGATATGCCAGGCAGCTAATCTAGCCAGCAACAACACTGAATTGCTTTGTGTCTACTCTGGTTTTTAAGTAGATGGTGTACAACTTTAAACACATTTAAAACATTGAGATTGTGTATGCTCAGCAGCTATATACACATGCACATGCATGTAGACATGCACACAAGTGTGTGTAGGTGTGTGACTGGGTGTGTTTCTGGATGGATCGTTGTGTCATATGCCATTTTCCAACCAATAGAGCTGTCCTCACTGCTTTAACATGCCCCATACTTAAACATTCTTTCAAGTGGTATTCCTGAGAAAAGCTTCTCTCTTGACACTGTCAAATGATGAGGAAGAAAATTCATCCTGAAATCAGAGGCTATCCTGAGATCCATGACAGTGCTCTACGCAAACAGCAATACACAAAAGCATAATGTGGTACAACAGTCTTTTGATAAAACACACTGTTTCCTTTCTGTGAATGAAGACAACAGGTACTGGATCATGACTTCTTATATTTCACAAGATGAACAAATAAAATGTCTTCTGTAAGCCAGAATTATTATTTCAACCTGTTGTAAGTTTTATTTTACTCCTATTTATTCACATATGTCATTAAGTTTATAGCACATGTTATAAAGAAAGAGATCAGGAACTCATGTTATGAATTAGGTAAATTGATCTTTAAAAAAGAAAAACACTTTAGTAAGGGTCTTCTCTTTTGCTTAGTATGTTTAGAAGTATAGATTTTAGTGGGTTTATTCTGTTGTATGTATATATGAGTGAGTATATAGCATGTGTGTCTTTTTGCTTCTGGGACAACTCACTCAGGATGATCCTTTCCAGGTCCCACCATTTACCTGCAAATTTCATGATTTCCTTATTTTTCATTGCTGAGTAATACTCCATTGTATAGATGTACCACAGTTTCTGCATCCATTCTTCAGTGGAGGGGCATCTGGGCTGTTTCCAGCTTCTGGCTGTTACAAATAAAGCTGCTACAAACATGGTTGAGCAGATGTTCTTTTTGTGTACTTGAGCCTCTTTTGGGTATATGCCCAGTAGTGGTATGGCTGGATCTTGAGGAAGCGCTCTTCCTAGTTGTCTGAGAAAGTGCCAGATTGATTTCCAGAGTGGTTGTACAAATTTACATTTCCACCAGAAATGGAGAAGGGTTCCCCTTTCTCCACAACCTCTCCAGCATGTGTTGTCACTTGAGTTTTTTATCTTGGCCATTCTGATGGGTTTAAGGTGAAATCTCAAAGTTGTTTTGATTTGCATTTCCCTAATGGCTAATAAGAAGAAATCAGGAAACAACCTAGGAACCTGCTACAGAGGGCCTCTGAAAGCTAGAAGAAGAAAACAGAAAACAACCTCGGAACCTGCCACAGAGGGCATCTGAAAGCCTCTGCCATGAAGACTGCATAAGCAGATGCTGAGCCTGATGGCCAACTGATGGGCAGAGTGAATGGAATTTTATGTAAAAGGTGGGAAATAGTAAGAGCTGGAGAGGACAGGAACTCCACAAGGAGAGCAACAGAACAAGAAAATTTGAACACAGGGAACTTCCCAGAGACTCATACTCCAACCAAGGACTATTCATGGAGATAACCTAGAACCCTGACAATGCAGCCACTTCTGATGAGAACTGATAGACAAAGATCAGAAAGAAAGAGAGGAGGACCTCCTCTATCAGTGGACTTGGGGAGGGGCATGCAAGCAGAAACGGGGGGAAAGTGGGACCGGGAGGGGAGGAGGGAGGGGCTTATGGGGGGATACAAAATGAATAAAGTGTAATTAATAAAAGTTAAATAAAAAATTTAAAAAAAAAAGAAAAACACCCACCGTAGTGCAAACATGGTGCTTGATGGCTTAATTCTGAATCTTACTTATTAGATGGGTGGAGCAATAAGCATAACCTTGAAAATTAGTTTTCCAACTATGAGTTAATGACTTTTTGTGATTTTGTTTTATATGTTTTGTTCTTTTTTCTTCATTTCCATTATTATTATTATTATTATTATTATTATTTACGATTTATTCACTTAATATCCTAGCTGTGTAACATCCTCCTTTTCCTACCATCCCTCCTGTTTTTCCTCCCCTATGTTTCTCCCCTAGTCCACTGATAGTGGAGGTCCTCTTCCCCTATTATCTAACCCCAGCCTATCAGGTTTCATCTTGTGGAGCACTTGTCCCCTCTGGGTTTTTCTATCTCCCCCTTCTTTCATAAAAGTCCATGCTGTTTTCTTCCTCTTCTGATGTCCCTCCTCTTTGCCTTTCCGGATGGGGATTGGACATTTTAGTTAGGGTCCTCTCTCTTGCTTAGTTTCTTTAGATGCACAGGTTTTAGTGGGTTTGTCCTATGTTGTATGTCTATATGAATGAGTATATACCCTGTGTGTCTTTTTGCTTCTGGGACAACTCACTCAGGATGATCCTTTCCAGATCCCACCATTTACCTGCAAATTTCATGATTTCCTTATTTTTCATTGCTGAGTAATATTCCATTGTGTAGATGTACCACAATTTCTGCATCCATTCTTCAGTTGAGGGGCATCTGGGTTGTTTCCAGCTTCTGGCTATTACAAATAAAGCTGCTACAAACATGGTTGAGCAAATGTCCTTTTTGTGTACTTGAGCCTCTTTTGGATATATGCCCAGGAGTGGTATGGCTGGATCTTGAGGAATCTCTATTCCTAGTTGTCTGAGAAAGCACCAGATTGATTTCCAGAGTGGTTGTACAAGTTTACATTCCCACCAGCAGTGGAGAAGGGTTCCCCTTTCTCCACAACCTCTCCAGCATGTGTTGTCACTTGAGTTTTTCATTTTGGCCATTCTCATGCATGCGGAGGGAGGAGGGAGGGTGGGATTGGGAGGGGAGGAGGGAGGGGCTTATGGGGGGATGCAGAATGAATAAAGTGTAATTGATGAAAAATTTAAAAAAGATAAATAAAAAAAGAATACAAAAAAATAAATTTGGAAATGACTTAATTTTTACCTTCTTAAAAAACTAAAGTATTAAATATTTATAATGCACAATGTTAAGTGTAATTGGTTAGCTTCACTAGAGCTCTCAGACCGAAGCTAGACAAGGAGATGCAGGGAGGTAGATCTTGGAGAGAGGGGCACTTTGGAGGAACAGGGAGAAGAAGAGGGAGGGTAAATTCATCATGATGTATTGAGTGAGAAAAAATATTTTCAATAAAAGAAAGGAAAAATGTTTCTTCATGAAAAAAAAAAAGTCCATGCATTCTGCCAAGTGGTTTCTATAGTAAAGGAAACTCAGTGGCAAGCTCTCTGATCACCCCCTATTGGGGGGGTGCAACTTTCCCAGGCCAGAGAGGAAGACTATGCAACCAGTCCTGATGAGACCTGATAGGCTAGGGTCAGAAAGAAGGGAAAGATTAGAGAAGCATAGGGAAAGAAGAGACAGGAGGGTGAGATTGGGAGAGGATGAGGGAAAGAATCTCAGCAGCCAGAATACAAATTATATAAATTGTAATAAATGTTAATAACAAGAAAAAAAAATAAAAATAAATAACTGGGACCCCATGAAACTAAGAAGCTTCTGAAAAGCAAAGGACACTGTCAACAGAACAACTACTTTTTGTAGCAGATGAGAAGTAAAAAAAAAAAAAAAAAGCAACATGTTAAAATACTATAGTATATGTTAGTCTCAAAATTACCATTTATTTTTAAACATTAATTTATTTACTATATTAAGTATGCATGGTATAGGTGCTGGTGAGTATACACTAGCATCATAGGGCACATATACAGATCATATTGGAGCTCTTCTTCCATCATGTGAGTACTGGGCACAAAACTTAAGTAATCAGACTTGTGAACAGTGACTTTTACTAGACTTCTTGTTTGCCCAGTCATAGGGTTTATGGTTATCAGGACAAATTATTTATTGTCTTTTTATCTTCATTTCTGCCTATCACTTATTTAATTTATTAACTTTTAGACATCTACTTATTGATGTCAAAAACCTCAAGAATGTCACATAAAAATTTAGTATTTCTACTGTGTTTGATAAACTTCTGTTCTTAATTTATTCCTCAAAGCAGATATGGCATACTCAGTATAGTGCTCTAGCTTTCTGTCCTTTAGACCCTCCTTTTCTGGAAGATAATACACAACCACACAACAGTGTATCACAAACATAAATTTATTTTTTATCCCTTTCTTGATTTTTTTTTTTTTTTGAAAATTGGTTTTACTTTACATCCCCGGCTTTTTTATTTTTTTATTTTTATTTTTTATCCTCGGCTTTTAAAGAACATATTTTATGGACCAGCATCAAGTTTTTTATCTTAGCCATTCTGATGGGTGTAAGATGAAATCTCAGTGTCCTTTCAATTTGCATGTCTCTTATGGCTAAGGATGTTGAGCATCTCTTTAAGTATTTCTCTGCTATTCTATATTCCTCTACTGAGAATTCTCTGTTTAGCTCAGTACCCCAAATAGATCAATGGAACCGAATAGAATACCCAGAAATAAACCCACACAGCTATGAATACTTGATTTTTGATAAAGAAAACAAAACCATTCAATGGAAAAAAGACAGTATTTCAGCAAATGGTGCTGGTCCAAAGGTATGTCTACATTCAGAAAAATGAAAATGGATCCATATTCATCACCTTGCATAAAACTAAAGTTGAAGTGAATCAAAGACCTCAACATAAAACCAGATACACTAAATCGTTAAGAAGAAAAAGTGGGGAAGAATCTAGAACTCATTGGCATAGGAGACAACTTCCTGAACAGAACACCAATAGCACAGGTTCTAAAATATATCAGGGCACAGGGTTCTTTCATGAGACTGTTTATCCAACCAAGGACCATGTAGGGATATAATGTAGAACCCTTCCAGGATGTTGCCAGTGGTAACTCAGTATCCAAGTGGGTTCTCTAGTAAGGGGAACAGGGACTATTTCTAACATGAACTCAATGGTGAGCTCTTCGACCCCCTCTCCTGAGGGAGGAGCAGCCTTGCTAGGCTACAGAAGAGAACATTGCAGCCAGTCCTGAGGAGACCTGATAAACTAGCTTCGGATGGAAGGGGAGGAGGTCCTCCCTATCAGTGGACTTGGAAAAGGGCAGGGAGGAGATGAGGGAGGGAGGGTGGAATTGGGAGGGCCTGAAGGAGGGGGCTATGGCTAGGATACAAAGTAAAAATAACCTGTGATTAATATAAAAAATAAAAATTAAAAAAGAGCAACAATCAATAAACGGGACCTCAAGAAACTGAAAAGCTTCTGTAAAGCAAAGGATACTGTAGTCAGAACAAAACAGCCTATAGACTGGGAAAGGATCTTCACCAACCCTATATCTGACAGAGGGCTGATATCCAGAATATATAAAGAACCAAAGAAGTTAAAAAGCAATACACCATGGTAGCAATATACTACTGTTTCTAAAATTTTACCAGTACCAAAATCATCCTGATTTTTTTTTCCTTCTGCTATGTTCATCCAGAAAATACCAAATTAAGTTTCAGTTATTTTGAAGTTTTTACATATTTCAAAAGCAAAAACTACTGGGAATCACAAATTATCTTCCCTTAGTATTATAAATCAGTAATTTGTGCATATGTTCATGTATCTCCATGTTTGAATGGGTGGATTTGTTCTAAATGTGTGTGTGTGTGTGTGTTTACACATGTATATATATTTTTGAAATAGGTTCTTTCACCAGTCTGGGATTCATCAAGTAAGCTAGGTTGTTTAATTTTTGAGGCCGATGGACCCTATGATTTGCTTTCTCTATATCAAGTTGACAAGGCTCTATATCACACCTGGAATTGTTTTATTTTATTTTGAGATTAAAATATAGTTACATCAATTCTTCCTTTTCTTTATTTTATCCAAGCCATGTCTTCTGTATTTATCTTCCCTTTTCTATAATTAACTGTCCCCTACCATTCTTCAGATCAATTGTATTATGTTATTTTCTGCTCTAATGCTCACACCTCCTCAAAATGGTCCCTTTTAAGTTGCCTGGTTTCTAAAGTTACACCAGGCTTTACAAATCATAAATATTTATAATTACACTCCCAGATAAGTGCTGCTCTCAACTCTCAGCTAGGAGACTTCTTTTTGAAACAGGTGGCAATCATAACAGGAAATTCACAGCTGATCAACTGCACATTCTTGGAGTGCTGACACAAATATTATATCAGCACTACATCTCCTTCATCCAAGGTTTAAAAATCATCATGCAAGAGGGTGGAAGATTTGTAACAGTCAGAGGATAGGGAGTTTGCTGTGAGATTGTGTTTCCTAGAAATGTTAGAGAAGCTAAACTTATGGAAACTAAACAAGACGATTGTCTAAACATTATCTCAACAAGACAACACCAATAGACATATGGTTGGTGAAGGAGGATGCAAAAATCTCAGTCATAGGCAAAGAACTACAACTCTCATCATGAATACAAATACATATAAGCGAGAGAACATGGACTGAGCAAGTTGTGTTTATTTATTTAGAAGTATGAGCACACACACACCACCACCACCACCACCACCACCAAAAACAACAGTTAAAAGTGAAGCTAATCATGAATTTGGAAGAGAGCAAGGTATGCTCATGGCTGGTTTTGGTGGAAAGGGAAAATTATGCTATTATATTATATCCATCCAAAATTTAATATTAAAATAACGAGAAAAGGTTACAAAGGTGTTTGTAATCCCAGCATTGATAATGTAGAAGCAGAGGGATTCCTTGAGTGTGTCATCAGGCAGCCAGCTGGATAAGTGAGTAGCAGGACCTAGAGAAACCCTTTGTGCCAAAACAAGTAGAAATGACAGGATTTGGAGTTAGAACTTTGACCTACCCATCCCTCAAACTCAAAAATTAAAATAATATTTTGAATAATATATATGGAAATATTAAATCGATTAATATAGGTAGAAATATTCATATATGTTAAGGCAGGTTTACCGTGATAACACCTAAATGATTTGAGACTACTACATTATATACATTGAGTAATCAATGATAAAAACTTCATGATTTCAAAGTACATTTGAGAGTCTAAGAAATTTTCCTGAATATATACTCATAATGAATTTTTAAGTTTATATATTTTTAATTAATTTTTTAATTTTTTACATTAATTACATTATATTCATTTTGCATCTCAGCTGTAGCCCCTCCCTCTTTCCCTTCCTACCTCACCCTCCCTCCTGTCCTGTGGGTTCCTGTCCTGTTCCTCTCATTCTCCCTCTTATGACGTCCACCCTGTTTGCCTTTCTGCGTGAGGATTTATCATCTTACTCAGGGTCCTCTTCTTGCTTAGCTTCTTTGGGCGAACATATTTTAATATGTTTATCCTATATTATATGTCTAATTTCCATTTATAAATGAGTATATACTGTGTGTGTCTTTCTGCTTCTGGGATACCTCACTCAGGATGATCATTTCTAGTTCCCACCATTTGCCTACAAATTTTATGATTTCCTTGGTTTTAATTGCTGAGTAGTATACCATTGTATAAATGTACCACAATTTCTGTATTCACAACTTCTGTATCTGTTGAGGAAAACCTGGGTTGTTTCCAGATTCTGGCTAATATGAATAAAGCTGTTTCAAATGTGGTTGAGCAAATGTCCTTGTTGTATACTTGAGTATATATTAGATATATGCATAGAAGTGGTATGAAGACTAATATCCAGCATATATATAAAGAACTCAAGAAGTTAAAAAGTATCAAATAATGAAATCCAATTAAAAAATGGGGCACATTGATAAACAGAGAATTCTCAAAAGAAGAATATCAAATGGCAGAGAAACACTTAAAGAAATGCTCAGTGTCCTTAGTCATTGGGGAAATGAAAATTAAAATGACCCAGATATTTCACTTTATAACATCAGAATGGCTAAGACCAAAAACTCAAGTGACAATACATGCTGGAGAGGATGTGGAGAAAAGGGAAACCCACCTCCATTGCTGGTGGGACTGTAAACTTGTACAACCACTTTGTAAAGGAATTTGGCACTTTCTAAGAAAATTAGGAATAGTGCTACCTGAAGATCCAGCTATACCATTTCTAGACATATATCCAATATATGTTCAAAAAGATGATCCTATTAACAGATGCTGTGTGCTAACATTTGAGTCATGTTAAGACTGGCTCAGTTCCTCCAAAATGTATAGACACTTCACAAAAAAAATGTAAGAAATTCTGGATAAAGAAAGAACTTAGGTACTCTGGAAGATAGAAAAAGTCACAGGTCTAAAACATTATTTATCTTCTGCGCTTTTCCAGAAGCTAATACTGACCTATAGCTGGCAGTATCTCCTACCTATTTGTGAGAAACCATATAAGGATTTCAGGAGTAGTGGGACCTCTTCTTATTTAAAACAAAACAAAAAAAAAAAAAAAAAAAAAAAAAAAAAAAAAAAAAACAAAAAAAAACAAAACAAAAAAAACCTCACAGTAGTAAGTCTAAACTACCTTTCCTGAACCAACTACTAGCAACTATCTGGAACTTCAGTACTTTAATGGCACTTACATGTTTTTTGTTGCATGGTTTTATGAGGTAAAATAGTATCTACAGATACTGTCCTTTATTCGAAATATGTCAAATTATATAGTTACCAATATTTCATGAGTGAAGTAATTCAAGCTAAAAGACCTTTATGTCTATAATCAGTAAAAGATTTAAGACATCAGAAATAAACAGTTTTTTTTTCCAGTGTCAAAATTAGTGACACTGTAACAAAGTATAATAAATCACTCAGTTTTTCTAACAGGTTTAGTGTGTTTGGTTTTATGTTGAGCTCTTTCATCCACTTGGATTTTTGTTTTTTGTAGGGTGATAAATATGATCTATTTGCTTTTTTCTACATGTAGCCATACAGTTAGGCAGGCAACATTTGTTGAAGATGCTGTCTTTTTTCCATTGTATTGTTTTGGCTTCTTTGACAAAAATCAAGCATCCATAGGTGTGTGGGTTTATTTCTAGGTCTTCAATTCTGTAGATTATCAATTCTGTTTCTATGCCAATACCATGCAGTTTTTATTACTGTTTCTCTGTAGTTTAGCATGAGATCAGGGATTGAGATACCTGCAGACCATCTCTGGTTGCACAGGATTGATTTAGCAATTTTGAGGTTTGTTTTTTTTTTTTTTTTTTTTTCTTGATGGAATTGAGAATTGTTCTTTCAAGTTCTGTAAAGAATTTTGTTTATATTTTGATGGGAATTGCATTGAATTTGTAGATTACCTTTGGCAGGATGACCATCTTCACTATGTTAATCTTAACAATCCATGGACATTTACACAAAGAAATACTACTCAGCTTTTAAAAACAAGGAAGTACTGCAATATACAGGCAAATAGTGAGAACTAGAAAAGATCATCTTGAGTTAGATAACCCAGAAGCAGAAAGACAAATACCGTATATACTGACTCATAAGTGTTTATTAGATATACAATATAGGATAAACATTCTAATATCTATAGTCCTAAAAAAATCTTAACAAAGAAGACCCTTGGGAATATGCTTAGTCTTCATTCAGAAGGGCAAATATGATAGACATCAGAAGAAGGACAAAACAGGGAACAGTACAAGAGCCTACCACAGAGGGCCTTTGAAAGACTACCCAGCAGGGTATTAAAGTAGGTGGTGAGACTCACAGTTAAACTTTGGGCAGTTCAGGGAATCTTATGAAAGAAAGGGGAGATAGAAAGACCTGGAGTGGATAGGAGCTCCACAAGGAGAGCAACAGAACCAAAAAATCTGGGCACAGGGGTCTTTTCTGAGATTGATACTCCAATCAAGGACCATACATGGAGATAACCTAGAATCCCTGGCCATGATATAGCCCATGACTGCTCAGTCTCCAAGTGGTTTCCTATTTAGGGAATAGGGCTGTATCTGACATGAATTCAATAGCTGG
This sequence comes from Meriones unguiculatus, assembly GCF_030254825.1. NCBI lineage: Eukaryota > Metazoa > Chordata > Mammalia > Rodentia > Muridae > Meriones > Meriones unguiculatus. Next base: position 41,379,632 of record NC_083365.1, on the reverse strand, counting down.
CTCTTTGATCACCTCCCCCTTGGGTGAGTTCAGCCTTACCAGGACACAGAGGAAGACAATGCCACCAGTCCTGATGAGACCTGATAGGCTAGGGTCAGAGGGAAGAGGAAGAGGATCTTAGCTATCAGTGGACTTGGAGAGGAGCATGGGAGGAGAAGAGGGAGGGAGAGTATGATTGGGAGAATATGAGGAAGGGGGTAGAGCTGGGATACAAAGTGAATACATTTTATTAAAGAAAATAAGTTAAAAAAAGAAATAGAAAAAATCACTTGGAAAATTGTTGCCTGTTCCTGAGTTCACGGTACACATGATCTCAATGAACATGCAGGACACCTGCACATCCCTTAAAACAAAATATTAGGAACACATATTAAAACTGGGAAATTTAATTATAGGCACTCACAAATAATGAGAAAATGCTAATATCATCATCATTAAATTACATGCTTTGAAATAGCATATTTTATTGTCAAGTATCTACATGAAACATACATTATACTCCACACAACTTAAGTAATAAGAATAATGGTTATTTAAATGTTTATTTTGACCCTTGTCTATCAGTGTGATTATCAAGAGACTTATCTAACAATATGAAGATTTATATGAGATACTCGAGTTTTACAAACATATAGCAATAAAAATATTCAAAGTATCAGAAGGAAGGAGAAGAGGACCTCCCCTATCAGTGAAATCAGTGAACTTGGGGAGGGGCATGCATGAGGAAGGAGGAGGGAGGGTGGAGGCGGGAGGGGCTTATGGGGGAATACAAAATGAATAAAGTGTAATTAGTAGTAAAAAAAATTAAAAAAAACATTAAAAGTCAATAATTCATTTTCCCACAATAAGAATCCTAAAACTACCGTGGCAACATATTTTGTGTACATGTGTATAAACATATTTGAAGGTAAATTTATTTCCACTTGGGTGTACGTAATTTGAAGCTGATCAAATCAACAAGGTTAAGGAAACATTGAATAGTGAGTTTCCCAGCTGACTTTATGTTTCATTTAATATGTTGCAAAAGGAGAAGAGAAAGAAGCCCATTCAATTAAAAACAGGAGCATCCTCAACAAAGTGAGATAGTTAATTATTAGGCTATATTAATGATAATTCTCATTTCTGAGTTTTTAATCCCGTGCCAATAAATGCAGCCAAAAAAAAAATTGTTGAGTATCTTACCATGAAAAATCCAGATTAATACCACAGGGTTTGCAATTCTCATTGCTGTTTTCAGTGTTTCGCTTGTAGCACCATTATGTTAGCAGTGTATCAGTAAAGCCTGAAACTGAAGATTTCATTTCACGGAAAATAGCAGCAGGTGGAATGATTCCAATAGAGTGGGGAGAGAGACATCCATGTCAAAAACTTCATCTGGGGTCATTTCTTATTCCTTCCACGACGGTGCTGCTGAAATAGGGTCTGGAAGTTTTGCTGTATCATGGGGAAAGTAACAACAGAATATGATTCAAAGCAAACAGTTTCACAGACTCACTGAGATAAAGAACAGAAAAATGTAGTCCTTTGGGCTTTTTACTCTTCTGAATATCAATCACTACTTTACATTTGCTGATAAAAGTTGCCAGTATATATACCCATGGATATGTCCTCGGCCAGATTTTATTGGTAGGGGGAAAAACATACATTCTGCAGGCAGGTTTAGGTTCTAAAAGTATTCTTGAAGCCAATGTCATTAGTTTTGCTAAGGAGTATCGGAGGATGAGCTGAGTTTCCACATTTCCTGCCAATTCTAAGATTATATATATAATATTATCAATATATTAATATTATATAATATATAATATACATATATAGATAATTCTACATTTAGATACACACTATACATGCTAATATAATACTCCCTGTTTATGTACTTAAAGTGAGGGGAACAAGGACTATTTCTAACAGGAACTCAATGACTGGATCTTTGGTCTCCCCACCCCCGAAGGGAGGAGCAGTCCTGTTAGGCCACTGAGGAGGGCTTTGCAGCCAGTCCTGAAGATACCTGATAAAACAGGATCAGATGAATGGGGAGGAGGTCCCCCCTATCAGTGGACTTGGAAAGGGGCACGGTGGAGATGAGGGAGGGAGGGAGGGACTGGGAGGGAATGAGGGATCGGGACACGGCTGGGATACAGAGTTAATAAAATGTAACTGATAAAAAAAATAATAATAATAAAATTTAAAAAAAGAAAATCCGATAAAAATAAAATAAAATACAAAAAAATATCTTTCAAAATTATTGACTCCATTAAAATACACAAGACATAAAAATTTCCATATCGGGGGGGGGGGGTTAGAGTTGGAGAAATTGTCCAGCTATGAAGTGCAATCAAATGGTGACTCACTACCACCCATAAATAAAGTGTTAGTAGATGTGAACACTACATCTCACAAGTATGTCAAGGAGCAGGCAAGTATGTCTACACACATACATGCAGGTAAAACACATCAGTAAAACAAATTTTAAAAGTCATGTGCAAGTGTACAGTTAAGTTCCTATGCATAGTTCCTATACATAGATTAGGCGTGCTGTTGTATAACCACTCTCTAGAATTGTTAAACTGAAATTAAATACACATTAAAAATTGTTCTCTCACCATGTCTCCCAGAAGAGCATAAAGAAAAATAATGCATTTTTTTAATTTAATGAGTTAAGATTCATATAACTTAGTTTATATACTTACGAGAGTACAATGTTTATATTTGGTTTCACAGACATGTTTACTTCACTTAGAATTTGATATGTATCATGTATTTTATACTTAATTAACAATGAATTGGGTTATTAATTAGTGAATTGAAAGCAAAAATAAAATACTTAAGTTAATTTCTAACAAGACTGCTTTACTACTTGAATTTGAAATTCCAAATCATTACCTCTGCTGTATGGTATGTCCTCATTTAAAGCTCACTATCAAAAATATCAACAGGTGACAGAAGAGGAGGCCATAACCAAAGGGAGATAATTGTAGAATAGTTTTTTTTAATGCTAGGTAAAATGTATATATCTGTAGCTAGATATATACTTATCTATATATCTATCTATACATATATAGATAGATTTGTATCTATATATGTGTGTGTGAACACATATGTATATGCTAACAAAAAATGAATATATTTTCATTGGAAATTGTTGTTAATATAATATGTACTAACAACTATTGCAAATAAGCAAATTACTCAATGTATATGATTTATCAACATGGAAATTAAATGAATTAAATTAATTATGCATATAATTAATTTTGAAAGAGATTTAGGAATAAAAATGTGCCTCAACTAAAAACATTTTAGGACCATAAAGATCAACACAGAATGAGGGAGGGGGAGGAGGACCTCCCTTTTCAGTGAACTGGGAGAGGAACATGAGTGGGGAAGAGGGAGGGTGGGATTGGAAGGGGAAGTGAGAGGGAAGTGCAGGGGGGATACAATGTGAATAAACTGTAATTAATAACAATAAAATAATTGAAATAATAAGAAAAAATCACAGGAGCAACCCAACTCAATATTACCAAAAACAAATTTATATAAACAAAACTTCAAAATAATGAGAACAGCATGGTACAAGCATGGACTTATAGAGCAGATGATTTAATTAGAAGGCTCAGATTTAAATCCACACTACAGTTATTTATTTGAATATTCAAGATAAAGACAAAATTATTAATTCTATTTTTACTTTTTGAAGACTGCATCTTCAATAAATGATGCAGGAGATTTGGATGTCAACGTGGCTAAGAATAAAACTACATTGTTTTCTCTCCCTCTGCACACACAAAAATATCAACTTCAAATAGATCTAGGACTTCAGCCCAATACACAATAATCTCAAACTACTTGAGGAGAAAGCTAAGGAAAGAGCTTCAAACTACAGGCTAGAAAGGGATTTTCTAAATATGATTCAAGTATGACAGAAAATAAAACTAACAATAAACAAATATAGTCTCAAGAAACTCAAAAGTTTTTAGATAGCAAAGTACATATCTATCAATTGGGTGAAGACCCCACCTACAGAATAAGAGGAAATATCATCCAGCTATAACACTAAGAGAAAAATAGCTAATAGAATGTACAAAGACTTTAAAAACATACTAAACATAACTAAAATATAATCAGAATATGCTACAGAACTACACTGAGTTTTTATGAAAAAATAGCTTCTAAACACATCAAAATGTATTCAAATTCCTTATTTGAGAGTTGTAGATGAAAACATCTTTAAATTCCTCCTCCTTGGAATGGATACAGAAATTGTGGTACATTTACACAATGGAATACTACCCAGCAATTAAAAACAAGGAAATCATGAAATTTACAGGCAAATGGTGGGATCTAGAAAAGATCTTTGTGAGTGAGGTATCCCAGAAGCGGAAAGACACACACAGTATTTACTCACTTATAAGTGGAATGGGTACTAGACCTATAAGATAGGATAAACATACTGAAATCTGTACACCTAAAGAAGATAAACAAGAAAGAGGACCTGGGGTAAGATGATCAATCCTCACTTAGAAAGACAAATGAGTTGGACATTGGAAGTAAGGGAAAACAAGTAACAGGACAGGAGCCTACCACAGAGGGCCTCTGAGAGACTCTACCTAGCGGTGTTTCAAAGCAGATGCTGAGACTCCTAACCAAACTTTAGGCACAATACAGGGAATCATATGAAAGAAGGGGAAATTAGTTTGACCTGGAGAGGACAGGAGCTCCAAAAGGATCAAATATATCAGGGCACAGGGGTCTTTTATGAGACTGATTCTCCAACCCAGGACTATGCATGGATATAAGGTAGAACCCATGCTCGGATATAGCCTAGTAAGGGGAACAGGGACTGTCTCTAACATGAACTCAGTGGCTGGCTCTTTGACCTCTCCTCACCACCCCCTGAGGGAGAAAACAGCCTTGTTTGGAGGACATTGCAGCCAGTCCTGAAGAGACCTGTTAAACTAGGTTCAGATGGAAGGCACGGAAGATCTCCCCTATCATGGGACTTAGAGAGGGGCAAGGAGCAGATGAGGGAGGGATGGTGTGTTTGGGAGGGAATGAGGGAGGGGGCTACAGCTGGGATACAAAGTAAATAAACTGTAATTGATATAAAAAGTAAAAATTAAAAAAGGGGGCCCCTGAAAGGCTCTACTCATCAGGGTATCTAAGCAGATGCTGAGACTCATAGCCAAACTTTGGGCCGAGTGCAGGGAACCTTATGTTAGAAGGGAAAGATACAAAGACCTGGAGGAGATAGGCGCTCCACAAGGAGACCAAAAGAGCCAAAAATCCTGTTCCCAGAAAGACCTGAATAGACCATTACTGTACCCCAGCAAGGGCAATGCATGGAGAGGATTTAAACCCCCTGCTCAGATGAAGTCCATAGGCTGTTCATTTCCAAGTGGGTTACCTAGTAAAAGGATCATGTCATGGACATGAACTCAGTGACTGGCTTTCTGATCACCTTGCCCTGGGAGGCATAGCCTTGGCAGGCCACAAAGGAAGATGATGCAGACAGCCCTGATGAGACCTGATAAGCTAGGGCCAGATTGAAGGGGAGGAGGTCTTTCCCTATCAGTGTACTCAGGAAGGGGTATAGAGGGAGAAGAGGGAGGGTGGGTGGGACAAGGAGAAGCCAGGGGTCTAAAGCCAGGGTACACAATGAATGAATTTTAATAAAAAATAACTAATTAAAAATAAATAAAATAAAATGTAATGTGACTCATGGATCTCTTTCACTTAAGTATGAATTCACCCTTGTGTATTAAATCAAACATTACTGTTTGGTGAATTTCCCATATTGAGCCATTGCCACATTTGTTTTCTATATGTGTTTCCATCTTAGTACATGTTATTTTGATTTGCCTAAAGTACTATACCATTCTTTTATATTATTTTCCACCTCATTTTGGTCATTAAGCTTTATATTTCCATAATTTCAAAAACAGTCATAACATTTTGAACAATCTCTTGTCATTGTCTGTGCAATTATAATAATTTGGTCTTATTTCCTCTTGTCTTGAATTTGATTAGTCTTTTTACTCATTTCCTATCTATTGCTTTGAATTTGATTTTCTAGTCTCTGGCTCTAATATGAATTTACAATGCAGTTTTCCTCCCCGATTTGGGTATTTGATATTCATGTATGTTTGTTCAGTTACCATTCAGATGTATAACTGAGTGAGTATGTCATGCTATTTCTTCTAGAGAAAATTGTTTAGCTTCTGTTATTCCTTTTCATATTTACTTATAACTGGATTTGACTGAAATGATATTTTTGAGGCTTTATTTGTAGCTCCACTAACTTTTCACAGTATTTTAAGTGAATTACCGGTGTTAAATTTGTGCAATATCTCTTTAGTCAAAGTTCTATTATGTGATTTATAAAATATTTTTATTTGCTTCTTTGAACTGATTCAGCACATGATTTTCAGTGTACTTCTTGGACCTTAATACTTCAAATGCACAAATATGCTGGAATTATAGTTATTAAAATACCCTAATTTCTTAAATGTTGATATACTTAGAAAATTATATCCCAGTTTCATCTTCATCTCTTCATTTTGTGAACTTCCTGAAATTTTCTGTAGAATCTTCTAGATGGTTATATTCCATTAGTATTTTTATTATTTTTCTTATATTTTGATATCAGGAAATAATTGTATCTTTCCTCCACTCTTTCCTCCATTCAGCCACAACACATGGATTCCTCCTGGCTCACTTTAAAATTCAGAGCCTCTGTATTAATTGATCAATGCCCCAGCATTGAACAAAGAACTATGGCAACTAAGGAAAGCTGAGAATGGGACAAATAATTTCTCCAGGAAACTGTTTATATATTATCCTATGTGATGAAATATCAGTTTTGTCTGATTCTATAAACATGCTTTGATGACAAAGGCGTCTGACATTTTTGCTATTTGTCCTCTCCAGCCAGCCTCTGCAGGTCCGTGAGTTTCTATCTGCAACCTATATTTCAGTTTGTGCATGTGCCCTTTTCTGCATGCTCCATGTTTGCTGATATGTGCCTGGGTCCATGTGTGCCAGCGCCTCCCTGCTTAGCAGACCAAGTGCTGATGAATAAAGGTTGTCCTATCTGCTTATGACTCGTTAACATCTCATTATGTCTCCAGGTTTTCTTTTGCACCCCCCGCCCCCCGCGAGCACCGGAGGCTTCTCCTTTACTTGATGACTGTAATTGGAGCCAATGGAGAAATAAGGCTTTAGGAAAACTATCATTATGGAATATGGAAATTAGGGTAAACACCGAGTCACAGACAAGACCTTCCTAACCATAGCACAAGTTAGGGAAACCAGAAAATAATATGACACATACAGCAATTGATCAAACCATTTGGCTGAAGACAGGCCAAATGGCTCATGACAGCACAAACCTATAATATCAGCACTGTGATCATGGAGATAGATGAGTCTCTGCACCTTGCTTACCAGCCAGTCTAGCTGAATCAACAAGACCCCCTAGTTAGTGAGAGACATTCTCTCCAAAACTAATGAGTTGTGTGATGGGAGAAGTCTTCTGATGTTGAGCTCTAGATTAAACATTCACATATATGTGTATGGGTGTACATGCTCATACACACTAAAACTACACATGCAAAAGTAGAGAAAATACATAATTGAATAATCATCTTTGAAGTCAAAACTGAGCAGTAAGCCAAAAGATTAAATTAAATTATAGACACATTTCATCTTTTTTATTTAAAGCACATAAATATAGTTCTATTCCTTTAAGAGAGACTGTTCTCTAAATCTACACCAAGACACAGAATCTTCTTATAGGTAATCCCAAACACCGGGGCAGGAAATGGAAAAAAAAAAAAACAAAACACATTACTATTTTCTAGACTCCTCAGCTATGCAAAAAATCTGGACACAACCGAAATTAGATCACTGTTCTTTAGATGAACATAAAAAAAAATAAAAGGAATCTACAGATTGTCCAAAACCAAGACTTCGAATGAAATTTATATATGATGCAGTTATTACAATTAGCTGAAAGGGAATTTCAAATAGAAATAATTAATATGTTAGATAGTGAAAACAGACAGCATTCAAGAACAGATAGATAATTTAAACGGAGACATGGGAATTCAAAGAGCTGACGTCTAATATGTCTGATTAGACAACTTTTACCTCGAAATTAGCTGTGATAATTTGCATAATGATAAAAATGGAAAAAAAAATGGGCTGTGTTGATAATGACATTGCTGACATTTTTATTATGACGGTGCAGTGGGTAAAGCTGTTTTACTCTTCTGAGGAGTCCAAATCTAACTGATATCAGGAATGCATGGAAATGTATGAGCCTGATTCAAGCTAAATCCTGGTGTCATAGCAAATGCCACCTGCTCCTGTTTTATAATGAAGAGTCTATTATTAGAGTACTATTTTTCTGTTTAATCACAAGTTTATCTCACATAATTGTTTTCATCTTTATAGAAAGACAAAAGCATGCCATGTTTCTTGAGGTTCCCTACAGAAATGGTATGGATGCTTTCTGTTTTTTATCAGATAACTAAAGTCATAAGGTAATGACTGCTTCTATGTCAGAACTTGTCATGTACTTACCTTATGGGTTTGGAAGGACAAAGACTAAAGAGCTACAATTATTTTCAGACTCTCGGGATCTTTCACTTTGACATATGCTCATGATAGAATGTACCACCTTCACCAGATGAACCTCTACAACGATGAGCCAAAGGCACCATTCTTTCCTTTGTAAGAAACCTGCACTATAGGTTTTGTTCTATTGCTTCAAGGTGATCACTATTTACAATGAATACAATGAATAATGGACAGTAAGATACAGTAAAATATGAGATTCTCAAAGATCAGAATAGGTTAACCCACAGGTACAATAATGACTGTGAAGAAAGGCATATATTAAGTAGAAAATTCAAAAATCACCTTCTTATTTAGCTTCTTTAGGTGTACAGATTTTAGTATGATTCATCCTATCTTTTTTATATTTTTTATTTTTTGTTAATTACAATTTATTCACTTTGTATCCCCCCATAAGCCCCTCCCTCCTATGCAGCCATTCCTGATGGGATCTGATAGACTAAGATCAGAAGGAAGGAGAGGAGGACCTCCCCTATCAGTGGACTTGGGAGGGGTTTATCCTATCTTATAGGTCTAGTATCCACTAATAAGTAGATATACTGTATATGTCTTTCTGCTTCTGGGATACCTCACTCAGAATGATCTTTCCTAGATCCCAACATTTGCCTGCAAATTTCAGGAGGACCTTGGATAAGATAGTCAAATGGGATGGACATTGGAAGTAGGAAAAAACAAGTAACAGGACAGGAGCCTACCATAGAGGGCCTCTAAAAATCACTACCTAGCAGTGTATCAAAGCAGATGCTGAGACTCATTATCAAACCTTCAGCAGAGTGCAGTGAATCATATGAAAGAAGCAGGATTAGTAAGACCTGGAGAGGACAGGAGCTCCACAAGGACCCAATATATCTGACCACAGGGATCTTTTCTGAGACTAATTTTCTAACCAAGGACCATGAATGGATATAACCTAGAACCCCTGCTCAGATATAGCTTTGGCAGCTCAGTCTCCAAGTTGGTTTCTCTAGCAAGGGGAACAGGGACTGTCTTTGACATGAACTCAGAAGCTAGCTCTTTGACCTCTCCCCTCCCCCGAGGGAAGAGCAGCCTTGCTAAGGCACAGAGGATGACATTGCAACCAGTCCTGATGATACCTGATCAGCTAGGGCCAGATGGAAAACAAAGGGAAACTCCCTTATCAGTGGACTTAGAGAGGGGCACAGAGGAGATGAGGGCGTGAAGGTGGGTTTGGAAGAGAATGAGAAAGAGGGCTACAGCTGGGATAAAATAAAGTGTAATTAATATAAAAAATAAAAATTTAATTAAAAAAATAAAAAAATCACAATATACCAATAATATAACTTTAGTGATCCAATTAGCACTTAGAGCATTTAACTCATTTTAAAAGGGGCACATGAGTGCTAAAATTCCCAGAGAGAAAATATCAAAGCTATACCCATTAAAAATAAATAAATAAATAAACAAAAACGAAACAAACAGCAACAATAAACTAGTCTATAGTGGCTTGAGAGACGGCACAGTGGTAAAAAGCACATCCTTATCCACTGTCTTAGTGTTTTATTGCTGCGAAGAGACACCATGACCAAGGCGACTTTTTATAAAGAAAACATTTAATTGGGTCTGGCTTAGAGATTCAGAGGTTCATTTCATCATCATCATGGTGGGAGGCATGGCATCTTGCAGGCAGACATGGTGCTGGAGTTTCAGAGAGTTCTATATCTTGATCTAGAGGCAGCAAGAAGAAGGAGGCTCTCATTTCACACTGGGTCGAGCATGAGCATAAGCAACCTCAAAACCTACCCCCACAGTGACTCACTTCCATCAACAAGCCCACACAGTCCAAAAAGGCCACACTTCATAATAGTGCCACTCCCTGTGAGCCAAGCATTCAAACACATGAGTGTTTGGGGTAAATCTATTCAAACCACCACATCTACTAAGCCTGTTGTTCAGAGTCCAGATTCCCTACTGGGCAACTTTCAACCTCATATGATTTCTTTCCATGGTATCTGATACCATTTTCTGGCCTCTACATACTTTTACATATGTGGTGTGGATTAATACACACAAAATATATAAAACTAAAAATAGGCTTTAAAAACAGGCTATGTCTTATCTCCCTGCTTATTTTATGATAGCATCTTAAGCTATAGACACAGATTTTATGCACAGTTACATGTTTTATGTATTAGTAACATAAACCTCATGTTGCAGAGTCTTCTTTCATCTATATAATAGTAATGATTATAATATAGTTTATATAATAATAAATATAATATAGATTTATTTTTTCTACATACATTAGGGAAAATATAAAGTCAAGGCCACAGATCTGGAATGAGATAAAAAATATCAGTAAACAATTTCCTGTCATTGTATAGACAGAGATTTCATAGGTATTAGATTTTTCATCTGTAAAAGAGGCAAAGGATTGTTATAATGATTAAAAGAAATAATAAGTTTTGATACTTTCTTGTCTTCCCAGTGTGCCTGTTTTCCATCCCAACATTTGTCACTCATGATTATTTCCTTCCTAGACACTTAGAAGTGTCCCAACAGCCTTTTGGGTTTTTCTAATTTTACACTACAAATAGAAGTTCAAGTCTAGTGTATTATTCTTAAATTTCTGCAAACAGCTTCCTTCCTTCTTTTCTTCCCTTATGATTACTCAGATATAGCTTCTTACCTGAAGCTATTTATTTTCTTTCATTCCTGGCTTTCTTGCAACAGATTTTATAGCCTGTTTTTGTTTTTTTTTTTCCTCCCTCAAAGATTTACACTAACTCTTCTCCTTAGCTCTTCTATCAGATATCCACTATCTAACTGACAAAATGAAATTTTCATTGCTGTCAATTTTTTATAAAGTCATCTATATCTCCATTTATGTATACATGCATTCATAATCCGTGCAGCCATCTAAATCATTGAGTGTTCATGTTAACTTTCTATGATATTCTCACAGTGCATTATGGGAGTTTGCCACATATGAATGATGAGTGTATTAATTGCTCTGCAATTCTTTGTCTGAGATCTCCAAAATGTCCATTGGCTTTCTGGTCACTCTTTTCTCCACAATACTAGAACATGAATATAAATCAAAAGCACGTTAGCCATGTGTATTCATCGTAATTTTTACTGGTAAAGACCTTTTCAAAATGAATTATTTTGATTTAATCCAGATAATCTCTTTTCTAATGACCTCAGCATCTCCCCTATCCTTTTATTCTCTACATAAGTTCTACAAATAAACTCATTTAATTACAACCACTTCTTTCTTTGACTAAAATATCACAAGCTTTGAAGAATATCAACTGGCAAAAAATATGATTAATATTGTATTCCCCAAAACTCTACAGAGCTAGGAATTGTGAGCATTTCTATAAAAGCTGCAGACTATAGCAGTGTGATAAACATTGCTCATGATCAATTAATTACATTTTAACAAAGTGAAGAACCATAGTTGTCAGTTTTGATGATTATTAAACCTTAAAGTTTTCTCACAGAACATTTGTCAATCCTTTTTAAAATACCATTTTTTTAATCCAGCCACTTCATTAAAGAGGTTTAGCAGCTGAAGGAGTTCCCTCATTAAATTTTTGGGGTCACTCATGTATACTGTCATATCATCTGCTCTTGGAGAGGGGCATGGGAGGGAATGAGGAAGGGGGATACAGCAGGGATACAAACTGAATAAAGTTTAATTAATATAAAAAAATTTAAAAATACCATTTTTGAGTCTTCAATTTCATCTATGTTTCTCTTAAAACATTTGGTGATTTTAGATTCTTAGTAAGTCTATAAGAACCACAGTGGAGGGTCAGACCTGGTGGCACAGGTCTCAAGAGATAGAGGAAGGAACATATCTGTAAAATCAAGAGACGCCTGGTCTATGAAGAGTTTAAAGCCATCCTGAGCTACACAGTAAGACCTTGTATCAAAAAAAAAAAAAAAAAAAAAAAAACAATTAAAAAAAGGCCATAATTAGATATAACCCATGTGCTTGTTTTATGTTCAAGACAGGTTATGAGCAGGAGATTTAAGGGAAGTAATTTCATTACTAATGACAGTAAAGATTACAGTTTATAAAACTGAATATTTCCCCATCTGCACAATTTTAAGGTATGAAGCGTATCAACTCAATTTGAAGTAAGATTCAGGTTTTCTATAGGAAACAATAAAATCTCTAATTATGTTTTAGGCAATAAAAGATCAATCAGAACATCCAACCTCAGTGTCTGAAAGTCTGGAAACATTAATGCACTATCAGTGTGAAAATTTTAAACTTATTTTAATTTTATTTTTTTTCTTTTCTCAAGTTTAATATTTTCACAGTTTATTCATTATATATTCTGATTGAAGCCCCCTCCCTCAACTCCTCACAGTCTCATCCTCTCGCCCTCTTCTACCCCATTCCCTTCCCCTAGTCCACTGAAAGGGAGAGGTCTCCTCCTCTGCCATCTGCTCATAGTTTAAATAGTTTATCAAGTATCATCAGGACTATCTGGATTATCTTCATCTGTGATCTGGTAAGATAGCATTACCAGGGGCAAGTGATCAAAGAGCAGGTAATCGAGTTCATGACAGAGGCAGCCCCCATGGAAACCCATATAAAGACTGAGCTGGCAACTGGCTACATCTGAGCAGTGGGTCGAGGGCCTTTCCCTGAATGGTCTTTGGTTGGTTCATCACTCACTGCAGAACGCACTGGGCTGAGAATTTTTAGCATTGCCGGTCTCCTTGTGGGGCTCCTGACCCCTACATGTCCTTCTATCCCTACCCCTCTTCTTCCATAAGACTTCCTGAGATACTAAGTTTGGCTCTGAGTTGCAGCATCTGCTTCCATCCCCTGTTGGGTAGAGCCTATCAGAGGGTCCTCTATAGTAGGCTCCCATCCTGTTTCCTCTCTTCTACAGCTTCTAGTGTCTACCCTGTTTGCCATTTTATTTTATTTTTAATTTTTTATTTAACTTTCATTAATTACACTTTATTCATTTTGTATCCCCCCATAAGCCTCTCCCTCTTCCCCTCCAGGTCCCACACTCCCCCCTTTCTGCATGCATGCCCCTCCCCAAGTCCATTGATAGGGAGGTCCTCTTCTCTTTCTTTCTGATCTTAGTCTATCAATTCTCATCAGAAGTGGCTGCATTGTCAGGGTTCTAGGTTATCTCTATGAATAGTCCTTGGTTGGAGTATGTCTCTGGGAATTTCCCTGTGTTCAAATTTTCTTGCTCTGTTGCTCTCCTTGTGGAGTTCCTGTCCTCTCCAGCTCTTACTATTTCCCACTTCTTACATAAAATTCCATTCAATCTGCCTGACAGTTGGCCATCAGGCTCAGCATCTGCTTTGACAGTCTGCACAGCAGAGGCTTTCAGAGGCCATCTGTGGCAGGTTCCTAGGTTGTTTCCTGTTTTCTTCTTCTTCTGATGTCCATCCTCTTTGCCTTTCAGGATGGGGATTGAACATTTTAGTTACAGTCTTCTCTTTTGCTTAGTTTGTTTAGATGTACAGATTTTAATGGGTTTATTCTATGTTGTATATTTATATGAGTAAGTATATACCGTGTGTGTCTTTTTCCTTCTGGGACAACTCACTCAGGATGATCCTTTCCAGGTCCCACCATTTTCCTGCAAATTTCATGATTTCCTTATTTTTCATTGCTGAGTAATACTCCATTGTATAGATGTACCACAATTTCTGCATCCATTCTTCAGTTGAGGGGCATCTGGGCTGTTTCCAGCTTCTGTTTATTACAAATAAAGCTGCTACAAACATGGATGAGCAAATGTCCTTTTTGTGTACTTGAGCCTCTTTTGGGTATATGCCTAGGAGTTATATGGCTGGATCTTGAGGAAGCGCTATTCCTAGTTGTCAGAGAAAGTGCCAGATTGATTTCCAGAGTGGTTGTACAAGTTTACATTCCCACCAGCAGTGGAGAAGGGTTCCCCTTTCTCCACAACCTCTCCAGCATGTGCTGTCACTTGAGTTTTTGATCTTGGCCATTCTGTTGGGTATAAGGTGAAATCTCAAAGTTGTTTTGATTTGCATTTCCCTAATGGCTAATGAGGTTGAACATTTCTTTAAGTGCTTCTCTGCCATTAGATATTCCTCTACAGAGAATTATCTGTTTAGCTCTGTTCCCCATTTTTTAAGTGGATTACTTGGTTTGCTGCTTTTAAGCTTCTTTAGTTCTTTATATATACTGGATATGAGTCCTCTGTCAGATAAAGGGTTGGTGATGATTCTTTCCGAATCTTTAGGCAGTCGTTTTGTTTTGATGACAGTGTCCTTTGCTTTGCAGAAGCTTTTCAGTTTCAGGAGGTCCCATTTATTGATTGTTGCTCTTAGAGACTGTGCTGCTGGTGTTCTGTTCAGGAAGTTTTCTCCCCTACCAATGAGTTCTAGGGTATTCCCACTTTTTTTTTTTCTAGCCAATTTAATGTGTCTGCTTTTATGTTGAGGTCTTTGATCCACTTGGACTTCAGTTTTTTTTTTTTTTTTTTTTTTTTTTTTCAATGCAGTTTATTCAGGAACCTTGAACAATCCTCGGACCCTGGGGAAAGCCAGCCCACAGCTTAAATAGCCTCTGGATAGCCAACCCAGGCGTGCACGTGGGCAATGCAGATAGGTCCACATACATGGAAGCAAGCCAGATCCTCAGCCTTAGCCAAATGTGGAATTGTTCATGACAGAGAGCACTCACCATCGGGAAGGTGGAAGGCAGAAACCAGCTCCATCTTTAAGGCACAGCATTCCGCAGCTCTCTACAGTTCCCCCTTTTTGTTTTAGACGCATCAGGCAAGAGTAGAGGTCTGATCTCTGATATTAGAAATAAATTGGGACTTTGTACTGATGTTCATTTAGGTGTCATCCACCCAAAGAGCATCAGACCCGGCCGAAACCTTTTTTTCAGAGGCAGGACCTGGGGCATCAACCCGCATGCAACCAGACATGCTCTTCTCTGGGTCCAAAGCGACTGACCCTGAGTGCAGTGCTTAGCCTCGCATCCTGAGCATAACATTTTAGCTTTTTATGGTAGCCAACCATGCTTGGGGAGAATGTCCAGCTTCAATGGCTGTAAAGGCCTGAATGATCATGGCTGCATCACACTGTTGTGAGACTCTAATCTTGCATATATACCACAGGCAAACCAAGGTGACCAACACCAGAAGGCCTGCTAACGCTCCCATGCCAGCCCATTCCTTCAGATGATTCATGGCTGAAGCAATCCATGATGATAATCCTGTGGCTAGTCCTGCGTCCACTCTGGTAGAATTTACCGTGACAATGGCCACTCTCAGCTGCTCCATCGTAGTATCGAATTCTCCAATCCAATTACCTAAAATATAGCTCGACAATTGTTTAGACAGATTTGCAGCACAGGAAAAATTCTCACGTTATATGCTAGTGACTCAAAGTCCAGCATATTTTCATTGACAGCCAAGTTGAGTGATTTGCCATAGGGTATCAATTTGCTCCTGCACGAGGTCAATCCTCTGGTTGAACACCATCAAGCTTCCTTTTAGTTGAGCATTAATTTCTTTATGTACAACTAAGGCATGAGCTACATTGGCTAAATGATTGTTCAGGGTCTGAGCAGTCTGCCCAGTATGACTCATGGCTAATGCCCCAGTGGTAGCTCCAACAGCCGCCAAAAAGATGGTAGTAACAATGGTGGCTGTAGTTCCAAGATTCCTTTTCTGTCTGAAGAGAGTCATAGCGTGAGGGGCATCAACGGGCACAGGCACTCAGTGAGGCATGCGAGTAACCAGGGCATACCTAAATTTACTAGCATTCCAGCATTGGGCTAAAAAGCAAGTATCATTACCACAATTACTTGGCTCTATCTGGCTAATAATGAATAAAAATGGGAGATATAGACATACAGGTGTGGGCTTATAGGAAATATTATGAGAAGCCTTAACCCCCTCGTTGGAACATCTTGCGTCAGTTCTAGAACTAGCAGTGGTGGTGTCCGAGGTCTGAGTAGGTTCAGGAGACCATTGCCCCCAGGGGCGAGACGTGCTCCTTGCCAATTGACTAACTCCATGTTTTCCTCCACTTTTGAAAGTCATTTAAGGTTCTTAAATTATTTTTCCCTTTTTTTTTAATTTTTCATCAATTACACTTTATTCATTCTGCATCCCCCCATAAGCCCCTCCCTCCTCCCCTCCCAATCCCACCCTCCCTCCTCCCTCTGCTTGCATGCCACTCCCCAAGTCCACTAATAGGGGAGGTTTTCCTCTCCTTTCTGATCTTAGTCTATCAGTTCACATCAAAAGTGGCTGCATTGTCCTCTACTGTGGCCTGGTAAGGCTGCTCCCCCCCCCCCAGAGGGAGGTGATCAAAGGGCAGGCCAATCAGATTATGTCAGAGGCAGTCCCTCTTCCCATTACTATGTAACCCAATTGGACTCTGAACTGCCCTGGGCTACATCTGTGCAGGGGTTCTGGGTTATCTCTATGAATAGTCCTTGGTTGGAGTATGAGTCTCTGGGAAGTTCCCTGTGTTCAAATTTTCTTGTTCTGTTGCTCTCCTTGTGGAGACCCTGTCCTCTCCAGCTCTTACTATTTCCCACTTCTTACCTAAAATTCCATTCACTCTGCCCAACAGTTCCCCATCAGGCTCAGAATCTGCTTTGATAGTCTGAAGGGCAGAGGCTTTCAGAGGCTCTCTGTGGTAGGTTCCTAGGTTGTTTCCTCTTTTCTTCTTCTTTTGATGTCCATCCTCTTTGCCTTTCGGGATGGGGATTGGATATTTTAGTTAGGTTCCTCTCTCTTGCTTAGTTTCTTTAGATGCACAGGTTTTAGTGGGTTTGACCTATGTTGTATGTCTATATGAGTGAGTATATACCATGTGTGTCTTTTTGCTTCTGGGACAACTCACTCAGGATGATCCTTTCCAGATCCCACCATTTACCTGCGAATTTCATGATTTCCTTATTTTTCATTGCTGAGTAATATTCCATTGTGTAGATGTACCACAATTTCTGCATCCATTCTTCAGTTGAGGGGCATCTGGGTTGTTTCCAGCTTCTAGCTATTACAAATAAAGCTGCTACAAACATGGTTGAGCAAATGTCCTTTTTGTGTACTTGAGCCTCTTTTGGATATATGCCCAGTAGTGGTATGGCTGGATCTTGAGGAAGAGCTATTCCTAGTTGTCTGAGAAAGCGCCAGATTGATTTCCAGAGTGGTTGTACAAGTTTACATTCCCACCAGCAGTGGAGAAGGGTTCCCCTTTCTCCACAACCTCTCCAGCATGTGTTGTCACTTGAGTTTTTAATCTTGGCCATTCTCATGGGTGTAAGGTGAAATCTCAGGGTTGTTTTGATTTGCATTTCCCTAATGGCTAGTGAGGTTGAGCATTTCTTTAAGTGCTTCTCTGCCGTTCGGTGTTCCTCTACAGAGAATTCTCTGTTTAGCTCTGTTCCCCATTTTTTAAGTGGATTACTTGGTTTGCTGCTTTTCAGCTTCTTTAGTTCTTTATATGTACTGGATATGAGTCCTCTGTCAGATAAAGGGTTGGTGAAGATTCTTTCCCAATCTGTAGGTGGTCACTTTGTTTTGATGACGGTGTCCTTTGCTTTACAGAAGCTTTTCAGTTTCATGAGGTCCCATTTATTGACTGTTGCTCTTAGAGCCTGTGCTGTTGGTATTCTGTTCAGGAAGTTTTCCCCTGTACCAATGAGTTCTAGAGTATTTCCCACTTTTTTTTCAAGCCGATTTAATATGTCTGGTTTTATGTTGAGGTCTTTGATCCACTTGGACTTCAGTTTTGTGCAGGGTGACAAGTATGGATCTATTTTCATTTTTCTACATGTAGACATCCAGTTAGACCAGCACCATTTGTTGAAGATGCTATCTTTTTTCCATTGTATGGTTTTGGCGTCTTTGTCAAAGATCAGGTGTCCATAAGTGTGTGGGTTTATTTTTGGGTCCTCTGTTCGGTTCCATTGATCCACCATTCTGTTTCTATGCCAGTACCATGCAGTTTTTAAAACTGTTGCTCTATAGTACAACTTAAGATCAGGGATGGAGATACCTCAGGAAGATCTTTTATTGTAGAGTATTGTTTTAGCAATTCTGGGTTTCTTGTTATTCCAGATGAAGTTGAGAATTTTTCTTTCCAGGTCTGTAAAGAATTGTGTTGGTAATTTGATGGGCATTGCATTGAATCTGTAGATTGCTTTTGGTAAGATGGCCATTTTTACTATGTTAATCTTGCCAAGCCATGAGCATGGGAGATCTTTCCATCTTCTCATATCTTCTTCTAATTTTTTCTTCAGAGACTTGAATTTTTTTTCATACAAGTCTTTGACTTGCTTGGTTAGGGTTACACCAAGGTACTTTATGTCATTTGTGGCTGTTGTGAAGGGTGTTGTTTCCCTAATTTCTTTCTCAGCCCTTCTGTCTTTTGTATACAGGAGGGCTACTGAGTTTTTTGAGTTAATTTTGTATCTGACCACTTTCTTGAAGGTGTTTATCAGCTGTAGGAGTTCCCTGGTAGTGTTTTTGGGGTCACTCATGTATAGTATCATATCATCTGCAAATAGTGATAATTTGACTTCTTCTTTTCCAGTCTGTATCTCCTTAATCTCCTTCAACTGTCTTATTGCTTTAGCAAGGACTTCCAGCACTATGTTGAAGAGATATGGAGAGAGTGGGCAGCCTTGTTTTGTCCCTGATTTCAGGGATATTGCTTTAAGTTTCTCTTCGTTCAGTTTTATGTCAGCTATAGGCTTGTTGTATATCGCCTTTACTATGTTTAGATATGTGGCTTGTATCCCTGATCTCTCCAATACTTTAAACATGAATGGATGTTGGATTTTGTCAAATGCTTTTTCAACATCTAGGGAGATTATCTGTTTGCCATTTTAAAGGAGAGTGAAGCATCTTCCCTAGGTTCCTCCTTGGTGTTTAGTTCTTTAGGTCTGTTGATTTTAGCATGGCTTTCCTATATTATGCAGCTTATATTCACTTATAAGTGAGTGTATACCATGTCTGTATATCTGTTTCTGGGTTACCTCACTGAGATGATCTTTTCTAGTTCCATCCATTTGCCTGCAAATTTAATGATTTCCTTAAAGAAATTCTCAACATCTTCAGTCATCCGAGAATTGCAAATCAAAACAACTCTAAGATTCTATCTTCTACCAATCAGAATGATCAAAACCTGAAGTTACAACACATGCTAGAGAGTATGTGGAGAAAGAGCAACCCTCCTCCATTGCTAGCAGAAGTGCAAACTTGTAAAACTGCATGGAAATCAATCTGGAGAATTCTCATAAAATTGGGAATATACTACTTCAAGATCCAGCTAGACTACTCCTAGACATATACCCAAAAGATGCCCCACCATTCAACAAAGACATTTGCTTAACTATGTTCATAACAGCTTGACTTTTAAGAGCCAGAATCTGGAAACAGCCAGAAGTCCTTCAACCAAGGAATTTTTTTTAGAAATTGCAGTATGTTTGCACAATGGAATACTACTCAGCTATTAAAAACAAGGATTTCAAACTTTTTGTATTGGCAGCTTATGAAAATTCAGAGCCATCCTGTCAACAAATTTTATGTTGTTTTACTCTGTACATAACAAGTAACAATATTTCTTTGTCTAATTTAGAAACACTCAGCTGTGAATTATACTTAACAGGCAACAAACAGGCAAACAAACAAATTGTCACCTACTGGTGAAATTTTACAGTTATTCAGATTGGAGAAAATCATCAACAGTTTTCTGTCTGTTGCATTTTCTTATGAGCACTTATAAAAGTTGCCATTAGATGCACAGCCAGTATTTATGAATTGGCATGACTCCTTCAAGAAAATTATATCATGATACACAGCCCCAAGCATACTCTTCACTTTGCTATCTTTTCAATTTATTTTGAAAATCTAAAATTCTCTGCATTGATATCCTCCCTGTACCACCCATTGTTACATTGTTTCAGAGGATCTGCATAGTTCTGTGAGTTGGTCTATAAATCACTTGCATCTCAAGATGAAAGCACTGCATCATTTACATGACCTTTGCTAGGATGTTGATACTACAGCACACTATTCGGATGTCCCCTATAGTTTTTTTTTTTTTTTTTTTTTTTTACTTTACAGTGAATGAATGAGCTCATTTACTCATTTCACTGTAATGATTATGAACTTTTTACAGAATCAGAATTTTCACTGATTATAATTTGATGAAGCAAAATGTCAGAAATATTAAATCAAATCAAACTTTTATACCTTAGGAAAATACATATACATGAATGCCTTGTCCCTATAGACCCAACATCTGCAAAGTTGCTAAGTCAAGACTTCTAGAAAGTGAATGATGATGCAGGAATCACAGTCGATTTATATAGATGATATCACACACTCTGCATCTTTTCAAAGCCTTGCAAAAGCACTTGTCATTGCCACATTATGAATACATATGGCTAGCTTGTGGATGAGCTATAGCAGCTTTTTCAATTGTTATAAATAAGACATGATTCTGAATTGTATGTCTCATTGCCATGTAGAAGATTACTAGACACGAATGTGTTTTTTCTACAGTTACTAATCCACTGTGGTAATCTGTTCCCTCGGATGGCATTTATTTATGAAACTACATTCTGCTGATGCTTCTGTCAGCATGTCTGTATGCAGGTGCTCATTATCTTTCACTTAATTCAATTTGTTTTTAGTGCTTCACTGCTAAGAAGTAGGTGAAGACAGGAAACAGTACAGGAGCCCACCACAGAGGGCCACTGAAAGACCTTCACATCATGGTATGGAAGCAGATGCTGAGATTCATAGCCAAACTTTGGGCAGATTGCAGAGGAAAACCTGGAGGGGACAGGAGATCCACAAAAGGACCACAAGAGCCAAAAAAAAAATCTGTGCCAAGGTGGGGGTGGCTATAAAGAATGATGAATAAAGGACCATGGGCAGATCAGTG
Organism: Meriones unguiculatus; assembly: GCF_030254825.1. Taxonomy (NCBI): domain Eukaryota; kingdom Metazoa; phylum Chordata; class Mammalia; order Rodentia; family Muridae; genus Meriones; species Meriones unguiculatus. The sequence continues at coordinate 41,358,098 of NC_083365.1, read as the reverse complement.
TGCATGTGGGTTCCTAGTAAGGGGAGCAGGAGCAGTCTCTGGCATGAAATCAGTTGTCTAATTTTGATCACCTACCCCTGGCTAGGTGGCCTTAAGCCAGAGAGAAAGTGCATCCCAACAGGACTTATGAGACCTGAAAGGCTAGGGTCACATAGTAGGGGGAAAGAAACTCCCCTATCACTGGACTGGGGGAGGGACATGGGGAAGAAGACAAAGGAAGGATGGGACTGGGAGGAGATGAGGAAGGGAGCTACAGTCAGGATACAAAATGAATACATGGTAGTTAATATTAATAATAATAATAATTTAAAAATATCAGTTTTGTTATTAATAACAAGTAAGTGGAATTACAGATTGCGGTTGTTTTATTTAATGTTTTAAAATTAATTTCTTTAAAATGAGAATTGTATACAAGGAGGACTATTATATTAAAATGTGTGCATGCACTATTTAATCATTAAATCAGATTAATCATAATCATCTCCTCAAATGCTTATTATTTCTCTATAAGACAAACTTTCCCAACCTATTTTTTCTAGCATTTTGAAAAACATAGTACCTTATTGTTATCTATAGTTACCTACTGAACAATTGTACACTATGGCTTTTTCCTTCTTCCTAACTGTAACTTACAGCTTGTTTATTTTTTCCTTAATATTATTATTGTTATTATTTACAATATTTTTGTATGCTAGTTTTAACCCCCTCCCTCATCTCCTTCAGTCCCATCCTCCCTCCCTCTTCCTCCCTTATCCTTCTTCTTTAGTTTACTGATAGAGGAAGTCCTCCTCTCCTACTATCTGATCCTAGCCTATTAGGTCCCATCAGCACTGCCTGGATCTTCCTCTGTGGGCAGGCTATGTCGCCTCACCAGTGAGAGGTGAGCAAGGAGAAGGCAACCTAGTTAATGTCAGAGATTCTCTCTTCTCCTCTTACTCGGGAGCACACATGGACACTGAAAAGTTTATGGGCTATATCGGAACAGGGGGTTATGTCTTCTCTATGTGTGTTCTTTGGTTGTTGCATAAATCTCTGCAGGGCCCCACAAGGCCCAAAATTATTGGCTTTGTTGGTCTCTTTGTGAAGCTATTGTCTCCTGCAGATCCTCCTATAATCGCCTTCTTTAATAATATTCCCTGTACTCTTCCCTAAGTTTGGTTGTGAGTCTCTCCAATTTCTTTGCTGTCCTTCTGGTTAGGGTCTGTTAAAGCACATCTGTAGTAGTCTCCAGTGTTGTTCCCTCTTTTCTCTGTTTCCAGTGTCTATCCTATTTTCCCTGTGAATGAGAATTAAGCATCTTCCCTATGGTCTGCCTTGTTGTTTATCTTATTTTTTATATAATTTTTATTTTTATATTAATTACAAGTTATTTACGTTCCATCCCAGCTGTAGCTCCCTCCCTCATTCCCTCCCAATCCCACCCTTCCTCCTTCATCTCCCTGCCCCTCTTGAAGTCCACTGATAGGGAAGTGCGCCCTCCCCTTCCATCTGACCCTAGCTTATCAGGTCTCATCAGGAATGGCTGAAATGTTGTCCTCTGTGGCCTAGCAAGGCTCCTCCTCCCTCAGAGGGGGTGTGTGTCAAAAAGCCCACCACTGAATTCATCTCAGAGACAGTGCCTGTTCCCCTTACTAGGGAAACACATTTGTATGCTAAGCTGCCATGGGCTACATCTGAGCAGGGGTTCTAGGTTATATTCATGCATAGTCCTTGGTTGGAATATCAGTCTCAGAAAAGCCCCCTGAGTCCAGATGTATTTAGTACTTGTGGAGCTCCTGTCCTCTCCAGATCTTACTAACTCCCCCTTCTTTCATATGATTCATTGCAATCCACCCAAGGTTTGTTTATGAGTGTCAGCATCTGCTCTCTCTAGGTGTGTAGATTTTAGTATGTTGATCCCATGTAATATGGTTAATATCCACTTATAAGTGGGTATGTACAATGCGTGTACAAAAGTCTGGATTATCTTATCTAGTTTCATCTGTTTCACTGCAAATTCCATGATTTTTTTAGTGTTTAATATCTGAGAAGTGTTTCATTATATAAATGTACCACAATTTCTGTATTCATTCCTTGTTTGAGGGACATCTAGGTTGCTTCCAGATTCTGGCTATTAAGAATAAAGCTGCTATGATCAAATATCCTTGTTGTATGGCTGAACATCTTTCAAATATATGCCTAGGAGTGCTATAGCTGGGTCTGGAGGAAGCACTATTCCTAATTGAGAAAGCACCAGATTGATTTCCAAAGTGGTTGTACACGTTTACATTCCCACCATCAACAGAGGGTCCCCTTTTCCTCACATCCTATCCAGCATGTGTTTTTTCTTGAGTTTTTTTTTTTTCTTAGCCAATCTGATTGGTGTGAAATGGACTCTCAGAGTCCTTTTGATTTGCATTTTCCTGATGACTAAGAAACTTGAACATTTCTTTAAGTGTTTCTCTGCCATTTGAGATTCTGCTGTTGAGATTTCTCTGTTTAACTCTGTGCCACATTTTTTCCAATGTTTTTAATTAATTACACTTTATTCACTTTGTATCTCTCTGTACCTCCCTCCTTCTTTGCCTCCCAATTCCACCCTCCCTCTTCCCTATCCATGTCCCTCTCTCAGTCCACAGAAAAGGGAGGTCCTCCTCCCCTTCCCTCTGATCCTAGTCTATCAGGTTTCATCAGGAGTGGCTGCATTGTCTTCTTCTGTGGCCTGGTAAGGCTGCTCCCCCTTCGGGGGGGGGGTGATCAAAGAGCAGGCCAATCAGTTCTTGTCAGAGTCAGTCCCTGTCCCCATTACTGTGGAGGCCACTTGGACACTGAACTGCCATAGGCTACCTCTGTGCAGGAGTTCCAGGAAATCTCCATGAGTGGTCCTTGGCTGGAGTATCAGTTTCAGAAAAAGACTCCTGTGCCCAGACTTTTAGGATCTGTCGCTGTCCTTGTGGAGCTCCTGTCCTCTCCAGGTCTTACTGTCTCCCACTTCTTTCATAAGAGACCTGTAATCTGTCCAGTTTGGCTCTGAGTCTCAACATGTACTACATTTTAATTGGATTATTTGGTTTGTTAGTGTTTCATTTATTGAGTTCTTTATATATGTGAGATGTAGGGCTGGTGAAGATCTTTTTCTACTGTCAGCTGTTGATTTGTTCTATTGACCATGTCCTTTGTTATACAGAAGCTTTTCAGTTTCAGAAGGTCCCAATTGTTGATTGTTGATCTTAGAGCCTGAACTCTTGTTCTGTTCAGGAAGTTGTCTCCTGTGGCCTTGAATTCAAGGTTCTTCCCCACTTTTTTTACTAACAGATTTACTGTGTCTTTTTTCATGGTGAGGTCTTTGATACCCCAGGACTTTACTTTTCTGTAGGGCAATAAATATGATTCTATTTTCATTTTTCTACAAGTAGACATACAGTTAGACCAGCCATTTGTTGAAGATGCTGTCTTTTTCTATTGTATGGTTTTGTCTTCTTTGTCAACAATTAGGTGACCATAAGTATTTGGGTTTGTTTCTGATTCTTTGATTTGATTCCATTGATCCTCCAGTCTGTTTTTATGCTAGCACCATACCATTCACCATGTGGAATAAAAGCTGTTATCAGCAAGATTTTCCTGATGCACTTCAATTCATAGTGCATTGTCTCTTTATACTAACATCCAGTGAGGAGGGTATTTTATATTTCATAATATTAGGCATGTTCTTTCATACAGTGCTGGTAAATATTACTTTATTTTTTCAAAGAAAAAGACATGGCAAAAGTTAAGCTTTTAAAGCATACCAATATTCCACATTCATGTCACAGAATATTAGGTATGGAAATAATATTGACTCACAGGCTTTACTAATCCACACAGAAATGATAAATACACTTACCCCTCTTACTTCATGAAAAACTATATTTGCTGCTTATTGGTGAGCTTGAAATATAGCTTTCTAATTTTAATAAGACAGGTAATTAAGCTAACTTCAAATGTAACTTTGTGCTGCCAAAGTGTTAGATTCAGGAGAAAAGTCCTTAACTATACATTAATCAGAATTATTTCTAACCAATTAGTCAAAATCTGGTTTTCTTTCTTTGCTTAATATTTCAATAAATGTCAAGCAATTAACTTTCACTTAGAGAGAAATCGTAGAAGTGAGGTATCTGTTGCTCTATTAATGACATGCTTACTCAGAACCAGGCCAAGGGCAAAGATATGAGAACTCTGTAAGTTTTCTACTCATGAAGGATGAACCATGAATATATCATATTTAGTAGGGAAATTCTGCTTGCTCAATAATGGCACTCACACACACCACCAACACACAATCCAAGAACAATAAGCTAGGTCTCACTTCTTCAGTAACCATCTACTTAAAACTTGTACCTTTATCTGCTTCACTATTCACACCTCTATCCCTCTTCCTTTTTTCACACTTTCTGTTCTGTTTGTCTCTCCCCTCACTTTTTTCATTTAGTATTATTATTTTTTATAATTTATTCATTTTCTAATGCCATCATAGTCCCCCCCTTCCTCTCCTCATCATCCCATCCTCTTTCCTTCTTCTCCCCTCATCCCCTCTGCTATACAATCAAAAAAGGAGCCCTCCTCCCCTACCATCTGACCCTAGCTCATCAAATCTCATCATGATGGCTAGGATCCACTTCCTCTGTGGCCTGGCAGGTCACTTTCAATATCTGAAGTAAAATAGCATGGCTCTCACATCAATACATTTAATTATGAAAATGTAATTATAAGAGTCTATGCCAGAGATAACCTGTGCAGCCCTTTCTAGGGGCTCCATAGAAAGACTAATCTGCCTATCAGTTACATCTGAGCAGGGTGTCTTGGTCCTCTCCATGTATGATCCTTTACTGGTGTGTCAGTCTCTGCAGGACCCTGTGGGCCCAGATTTGTTGCCTTCGTTGGTCTTTTTGTGGAGCTCCTGTCCCCTCCAGGTCCTTCTATCCTCCCACACTTCTGAAAGACTCCCTGCACTGTGCCCAAAGATTTGCTTTGAGTCTCAGCATCTGCTTTGATCCCCTGCTGGGTAGAGTCTTTCTGAGGATATCTGTGGTAGGCTTCTATCCTGTTCCCACTCTCCAACAGCTTCTTATGTCTATTCTATTTGTTCTCAGGAATGAGAATTAAGCATCCTCCATAGGGTTCTACTCGTTATTTTGCTTCTTTAGGTCTGGGATTGTAGAATATCTTGTATTATATGGCTAATATCTACTTTTGAGTGAGTATATACCATGCATGCCTTTCTGGTTCTCGGTTACCTCACTGAGGAAGATCTTTTTTAGTTTCATCGATTTGCCTGCAAATTTCACAATTTCTTTGTTTTGAATACCTGAGAAGTATTCCATTGTGTAAATGTACCACAATTTCTCTGTCAGTTCTTCAGTTGAGGGACATCTAGGTTGTTTCCATACTCTGTCTATTACGGATAAAGCTGCTATGAACACGTCCTTGTTGTATGGTGGTTTCTCTTTTGGGTATATACCCAGGAGTCGTATCTCCACCCCCTCCAGCTGAGTCACCCCTCATTTCTTTTAATATATTTCTCTTCCAAATGACAGACCAAAAACTAAGAATAATTTTATGGCAATCTAACTTTAAAAAAAAAAAAAGATGCATACAGGATAAAGGTCTTATTTTAGATGAATATTCCAGGTTTCATGCCATCACTGCAGAAGTCATAGTGGCAGGAGACTGACAGATTACATTCAGATCACATCCACTGTAAATTGCAAAGAGAGTGAATTCATGGACATTTAGTAGTCAGCTAGATTTCTCCTGTCCTATACAGTCTTTCCCAAAGTGTGCAAACAGTGCCTTTCATTTTCACGAAGGACCTTCACATACAAATTAAAGCCAAGAATACTATTCCCAACAGATACACCTACAGACTGACCTTAGGCAGAAAATTCATAACGTAGACCCTTCTTTCAGGAAGTTTCTGGTTGTCTCAAATTGACAATTATATTAACCATCATGGGTAGAAAAAGCACTTATTGTCACATGATACACAGCAATTAATTTATTTAATATTAATGGTAATATAAAAATGTACTTCAATATAAATATTACAAATTTCCTAAAATAACTATTTATGCTTGAAAATTTAAATTAGAAAGAAATATTAAATAAAACAATTACTGTTGTTTCGTAGTTCACATACTGTCTAGGAACATGAGCTCTTGCTGAATTAGCTTTCAAGCACTGGATTACAGATGTGCACTCCAGCAACCACTAATAAATATATTTTTTAAATTGAATCTGATTATTATGTAACGTTATTTAAATTTAAAGTTAAATAGTAATAATGTAATCCACAAATTCAACAATCCAGAAAAGAATTTTTTTTGATAAATATGTTATAAACAGAGTAATATACCAGTAGAGATTCTGTGGTGAAAAGTCCAGGAATATGAAGTTGAAATTCTAGGATAAATAAATCATTGAGTTTTGGAGTTGAGAGATAAGTATAAACAACTCTTGAGTACACACAAATTAGAAAAAAAAAAAAAAAAGATGTTCCTAAGAGAGGACAGATATGGTCATTATAGCTTAGCTGTGCTCTAATTTCTTCCGTGTTCCAAGGAAATAATAAACACAATAGAAAGTTTTACTGGGCTCATAAACTGTGAATCAACCAATGTGAATGGTGATTATTGGGCTATTAAATTAGAGGATTAATATTAAAATTAGTATTTAAAAAATAAGGGCTAAAATATAGAGCAACTAAAATTTATTGTGCAAATCTTAAAATAGTTGTGTTATAAATTTTTACAATATAACCTTGGTGTATGCATTGTGAATTTAATTTACAAAGCAAAATCAAATTAGGGAGCTGTAAGACTCAATTATTAGATAGAGTTATTCTTTTAGAAGATACTATTGAAACTCTAAAGTAATACAGTCTCTTAATATTAGCTACCATAGTCTTTCTATTAAAGGATTATAGATCCTGATTATCAGGGGGGAAAATTGCAATGTAAGAAATAAGTGTGGATCATGCTAAATCTACTTATACTCAGAAATGCAAAGTTTTATTGCAAACTCAAAGGCAATTTAAAGACTAATTTTCCTGCTCCTCAAAAGATAAGCATTTAGAGCAATGGTAATTAGTCTCCTATTGAATGTCATCAATATCAAAATCAGGTTGCTCAAGGACACCAGGGGAGGAAATAGAAATAGTTAGCAATTAATCTGACTTTCTTCTCATTAAGTTCTTATAATTACATTTTCAGAATTAAATGTATTGATGTGAGAGCCATGCTATTTTACTTCAGATATTGAAAGTGACTTTCTTTTTAGAAGATTCAGATTCTTCTTATTGAAAATTAACCAACTCCATAAAATTTCACCTGGTATGACTATGAAAATTGTAGTCTCCAAAACTGTAAACGTTGATGATTGATAGAATTTTGTATTTTGTGACATAATTGTGTTTTTTCTTACAAAGTAATTTTATAAAAACAATTCTCAAAACATACTTTTTCTGTTAATGGATTGGGATTATGATGTATCTAAAGAAAATAGTGAGTCTCATGTAATTCCCAGAAATTTACTACAATAATCTCTATAGAAGACAGCTTTTCTCATATATTCACTCATCTCCACCAATTAAAATTCTGGGTATTTTTAAATGCTTTCTAGGCATCTTATTTAATTTTATCCTTGAAAATTGTTAAAACCATATCACAAAACTATGTCTAGTAGTTTCCAGATAATACTCTTACCACCCCTTGCTCAGGACATTTAGAAATCTCTGAGATTTGTTTTTAATTAGTCTCACTGAGTTGTCAATTCTATTGCTGCCCAATGGTTCCAAAATCAAGATGCTTCTGAATATTCTACCACCACGCAGATGAGAAGAGCCTGATCATTATAAAACAGCTCAAAAGTATATATACTGCAGGACTGCGAGTCCCTACTAGAGGTGGTAAAACCTGAGTGGACTATTTTCATTGTTTATATATCACACATCTATATAATGAATTGCAACACATTGAAAATAATTTCAAACTGCAGAGGAAAGTTGGCATTTGAAGGTAATGTTTAATAATGCTCCTTACACTTACAAATCAATGGAATTATTGAGTTTATCATGAAAATTCATTAAGACTGTCAAAAAAGAGAACATAAGCCAGATAATTGTGTTCTACATCTTTGTCACTCCATCAGAAGAGTGCATTTCTATTCTTAGGGAAAAGCTGGTATTTTCAGTAGATAAAATGTTTTTCCACATTATGACATTATCCAAAAGAGGGAGTACAAAGCACACCAGTAATAAAGCAATAAACTATAGAGGGAAAACATCAATACTTATAATATAAAGAGGATTACACTCATGCTTGGATTGAAATTCATCTGTCACTTGCTGATGTTTGCAATCTGCCAGCTGGAATTTCTTCACAAATTCCTATGTCTTTCACAGATTAGACTAATGCTCCTGAATGAATGCAAGCATTTTAATGCCAGGGCATACAAACCAGAAACACTCAGACTACAGAAATCAAACAGATGGCTGGTAGATGAATCCATAAGTAATACAACATAAGGTGACTCTATAACTGTGATGAAAGAGAAAGATCACTGGAGAAGATAAGCATAGGAAATGTGAAGATGAAAATGTGTGTTAAAGGCAACAGAGCAGTCCCCATTAGATTTCCATTATTAAACCACAGATATGTGACACCTTCATATGCTTCCTTTTTAAAAAGCAACTAAATTTTTTTTTCCTTGATCTACACAGGTGAAAAATGATATAATGATTAACAATAGATGAATAATTGTCCCAAGTAACAAACATAATTTAAAAAGTTAGCTAAAAGATCAAGCAGTAAGTACAAATAGCATTATGATTACTGGAAAATGTTCATATGAAATATTTTGTAAATTTGAATAGTCACTAATGAACTCGACATATTTTTCAAAAGTGGTGTAGTTATATTAACTGTGTGATTAAAAATGTTTTACTTTTACCTGCAAATTTCATGATTTCCTTATTTTTCATTGCAGAGTAATACTCCATTGTATAGATGTACCACAATTTCTGCATCCATTATTCAGTTGAGGGGCATTAGAGCTGTTTTCAACTTTTGGCTATTACAAATAAATCTTTTACAAACATGGTTGAGCAAATGTCCTTATTGTGTACTTGAGCAACTTTTGGATATATGCCTAGGAGTGGTATGGCAGGATCTTGAGGAAGTGGTACTCCTACTTGTCTGAGAAAGTACCAGATTGATTTCCAAAGTGGTTGTACAAGTTTACATTCCCACCAGCAGTGGGGGGAGGGTTCCCCTTTCTCCACAACTTCTCCAGCATGTGTTGTCACTTGAGTTTTTCCACTTTGGCCATTCTGATGGATGTAAGGTGAAATCTCAGGGTCGTTTGATTTGCATTTCCCAAATGGAAATGACTTCGAGCATTTCTTTAAGTGTTTCTCTGGTAAATGGCAGGACCTGGAAAGGATCATGCTGAGTGAGCTGTCCCAGAAGCAGAAAGACACACACGGTATATACTCACTCATATAAACTTATAACATAGGATAAACATACTAAAATCTGTACATCTAAAGAAACTAATCAAGAGAGAGGTCCCTGACTAAAATGCTCAATCCCCATGCCAAAAGGCAAAGAGGACGGGCATCAGAAGAAGAAGAAAATGGTAAACAACCTAGGAACCTGCCAGAGGGCCTCTGAAAGGCTCTGCCCTGCAGACTATCAAAGCAGACACTGAGACTTATGGCCAACTGTTGGGCAGAGTGCATGGAATTTTATGTAAGAGGTGGGAAATAGTAAGATCTGGAGAGGACAGGAACTCCACAAGGAGAGCAACAGAACCAGAAAATTTGAACACAGGGGTCTTTCCAGAGACTCATACTCCACCCAAGCACCAGGCATGGAGATAACCTAGAACCTCTGCACAGATGTAGCCCATGGCAGTTTAGTGTCTAAGTGGGTTACATAGTAATGGGAAGAGGGACTGCCTCTGACATGAATTGATTGCCCTGCTCTTTGATCAACCCCCCCCCCCCCTGAGGTGGGAGCAGCCTTACCAGGCCACAGAAGATGACAATGCAGCCACTCCCGATGTGATCTGATAGACTAAGATTAGAAAGAAGGAGAAGAGGACCTCCCCTATTATGGACTTGGGGAGGGGCATGCGTGAAGAAGGGGGAGAGAGGGTGGGATGAGGAGGGGTGGAGGCAGGGGCTTATAGGGGGATACAAAGTGAATAAAGCGTAATTAACAAAATAATAAAAATATTTTACTCATAAGTTACAGTGTAACATATAATTCCTAAAACATTAAAATTATTACTATGCATTCTCATAATGACCCTTTGTATATTCATATTATAACCACAACAGTTATGCTGCCTGCAGTTATTATTATCAGAAGACATGTATACAGACAATGCATAGAAAAGATATTTGTAAGTTTGTGCACTGTAATGGTTTGAATGGGGAAGGCCCCAACAGCTCATATCTTTGAATTTTGGGTTTCCCCTCTAGTGAAGTTGTTTGGAATGGATTAGGAGGTGTAGACTTATCCTGCCAAAAGCCATCTACAGATTTAATTTCAATACCATCAGAATTTCAATGCAATTCTTTCCAGACCTGGAAAGAGCAACCATTAACTTCTTATGAAAAAAAAAAAAAGACCCAGGATAGACCTTGCAAAAAGAAAAAAAAAATAAAGAAAAAAGAAAAAAAAAATTCTGGAAATGTCAACATCCTTGATTTAAAATAAACCAGAATGTGATAGTAATAAAACCTGCATGGTATTGGCATAAAAACAAATAGGTTAATTAATAGAACTGAAGTGAAAACCCAGAATTCAACCTGCACTCCTACTGGCACTTGATTTTCAACAAAGAAGCCAAGAACATACAATGAAAAAAATAAAGCATCTTCAACAAATGGTACTGGTCTATCTGGATGTCTACATGTAGAACAATTCAAATGGAACCATATGTATTGACATGCACTAAACTCAAGTCCAAGTGAATAAAAAACCTTGACATAAAATCAGAGATTCTGAAAGTATTAAAAAACTAAGTGGGGGAAAGTCTGGAACTCATTGGCATAGAAGACAGCTTCCTGAACAGAATGCCAATAGCATAGGCTATGATGTAAAAACTAACAATTGGGATCTGATGAAACTAAAAGGCTTCTGTAATTCAAAGTACACTGTAAATAGAATAAAATGTTAGCCTACAGATTGGGAAAAGATCTTCACCAAATCTTTATCAGACACAGGTTTAATATCTAAACTATACAAGGAACTTAAGAAATTAAACATCAACAAATCAAATAATCCAGTTATAATTGGGGTACAGAGATAAAATTCACAACAGAAGAATATCAAATATCTGAGAAGCATTTAAAGAAATGTTCAATGACCTTAGCCACCAGAGAATTGCAAATCAAAACAACTCTGAGATTCCATCTTATACCAGTCAGAATGGCTAACGTCAAAAACTCAAGTGACAACACATGTTGGAGAGGATGTGGAGAAAGGGAACACTCCTCCATTGCTGATGGGAGTACAAACTTGTAAAAACCTCTCTGGAAAACAATCTGAAGTATTCTCAGACTATTGGGAATGTTCTACCTCAAGACACAGCTATACCACTCCTGGGCATATATTCAAATATGTTCTACCATACAACATGGACATTTGCTGGACTATGTTCACAGCAGCTTTATTTGTAATAACCAGAAACTGGAAAGAACCTAGACTCCCTTTAACCAAAGATAGGATATAGAAATTGTGCACATCTACACAATGGAATACTACTCAGCTATTAAATCCTGAAATTTGAAGGCAGATATATGAAACTAGAAAAGATAACCATAAGTGAGGTAACCCAGACACAGAAAGACACACATGGTACAAACTCACTTATAAGCAGATATTATACCTATAGCCCAGAATAGCCATACTACAATCCACAGACCCAAAGAACCTAAGTAACAAGAAGGTCCCAAGAAAGGGTGCCAGAATGTCATTCAGAAGAGGAAATAGAATAGACCGCAAAAGTGGAGGAAGAACTGTTATGGGCAGGAGATTGTATGGGGAGAAAACAAGAGTGGAGATCAGATGTGGGGAGAATGGGCCTGGGAACGAGAAGGGAAACTGAGAAAGGACATGTCTTTGTCAAGCTGGAGGCCTGCAACATGGTAGGCTTCTGGGAGGATATGGGTATGACTCTAGCTGAGACTCCTAAAGGGGGTCGCGGACATGAAGACTGAAGTGACCACCTCCTAGGCATGCAGGACTAGTGGAAGGAGAGGAACAACCTACAGACAAAATCTTTGATCCAAAATTACCCTGCCTAGAAGAAGTTCAGGGATAAGGAGGGAAAAAAAGGTTGAGGGAACGTCCAACCAATAATTGACCCAAACTGAGACCCACCCCATTAGAGAGGCAACCCCTGACATCATTAATGATTCTCTGCTATGCTTACAGACAGGAGGCTAACTTGATTGTCTTCTTGGAGGCTCTATCCAGCAGCAGATGAAGACAGATGCTGGGATTAGTAGTCAAACATGGTAATGATCTCCAGGGGTCCTGTGCAAATGCTGGGGGAATGATGGAAGTACCTGGAGGGAACAGGAACCTCAGAAGAAGACTAAAAGTGACAACTAATCAAGTCCCACTGGGGCTTACAGAGACTGAGACATCATCTAAGGAGCATGCATGGTCTGGACCTAGCCCCTGCACATATGTGGCCAATGGTCAGCTTGTTCTTCATGTAGAGAACCTGGCAAGTAGAAAGTGGAGCATGGCTGTTTCTAACAGGAACTCTATTACCTGCTTTGGACTCACTGCCTCCTGAAGATGTGTCACTGGGGTAGGGCTATGAAGTCTCAAAGCCCATGTCAAGATCACTGTGGCTTTTCTTCTTGAAGACTATAGATTCGGATACAAAGCTCAGAGATACTGCCCTAGCACCATGCCTCTTTGCTCCCAACTATTACAATCATGTACTAACCATCAAAATCTCGAATCAAGCTTTTGTGATGTTGTTTCTTCACAGTAATAAAACCGTGACTAATACATAAATTAAAATAAGTTTACACTATTTCCAAGGTGATCATTAAGTGAGATAATTATCTAGGAATTAAGAAAAAAAAATGAACAGTCTCTAAGGAGTAGTTGGGGAGGCTTTTGAGATCACAGTATGAGGCAACAATAAACAGACAAAATGGACATGGTAGACGAGGATGACGTATTAAAAGCCTAGTGGTAGCAAGCACCCTAATGAGGGAAGGGGTTGAGAGACTACAAGGAATTCTAGCATGTAGACTTGTAGGATCATCTCCAACTATGCTAAGCAGGTGTTAGCAATAAGTTTCAATGTATAGTACTTAAGTTGACTGGGAATCTCCTGAAAAGAGAAAGTCAAGGAGAAATTTAATTGATATTCTTTTTTTTTTTAATAGTTAAATGATTTTTTTTTTGTTTGTTTGTTTGTTTTTAATGCAGTTTATTCTGGAACCTTGAACAATCCTCGGACCCTGGGGAAAGCCAGCCCACAGCTTAAATAGCCTCTGGGTAGCCAACCCAGGCATGCTACGTGTGCAATGCAGATAGGTCCACATACCTGGAAGCAAGCCAGATCCTCAGCCTTAGCCAAATGTGGAATTGTTCCTGACAGAGAGCACTCACCATCGGGAAGGTGGAAGGCGGAAACCAGCTCCATCTTTAAGGCATAGCATTCCGCAGCTCTCTATAGTTCCCCCTTTTTGTTTTAGACACATCAGGCAAGAGTAGAGGTCTGATCTCTGATATTAGAAATAAATTGGGACTTTGTACTGATGTTCATTTAGGTGTCATCCACCCAAAGAGCATCAGACCCGTCCGATACCTTTTTCTCAGAGGCGGGACCTGGGGCATCCACCCGCATGCAATCAGACATGCTCTTCTCTGGGTCGAAAGCTGCTGACCCTGAGTGCAGTGCTTAGCCTCGCATCCTGAGCGTATCATTTTAGCTTTTTATGGTAGCCAACCATGCTTGGGGAGAATGTCCTGCTTCAACGGCTGTAAAGGCCTGAATGATCATGGCTGCATCACACTGTTGTGAGACTCTAATCTTGCATATATACCACAGGCAAACCAAGGAGACCAACACCAGAAGGCCTGCTAACGCTCCCATGCCCGCCCATTCCTTCAGATGATTCATGGCTGCAGCAATCCATGTTGATAATCCTGTGGCTAGTCCTGCGTCCACTCTGGTAGAATTTACTGTGACAATGGCCACTCTCAGCTGCTCCATCGTAGTATCGAATTCTCCAGTCCAATTACCTAAAATATAGCTCGACAATTGTTTAGACAGATTTGCAGCACAGGAAAAATTCTCATGTTGTATGCTAGTGACACAAAGTCCAGCTATTCTTACCAAAACAGTTTGATTTGAGAGGTGCTGAAATATGAGGTTGGTAGAGGTGAAGAGAGATTAAGAGAAATAAGAGAATCAGTATATAGAACACTATATTAATTAATAAAATGTAGAGCCATTATCCTAGCCTCCTACCTCTTATTCCTAAGAGGAAAAATAAGGCTTTGTTCTGCCATCTCTGAGCATAAAATAAAATAATAAAATAAAATAAAAATCAATTAAATATTTTTTTCTTATTTTCATCAGCTCCCTCTTTAAATTTTTGTTAGCATTGGTGATGTTTTGGGATTCTAACAATTATTTGGCCAAGCCAAATTTCTCTTGTAACCTTAATTATGTTGCTACTATTGTTGGTTTAAATGAACATTCATTAGTATGGAGAGTTTACTATATGGCAAGCCTTCATATGGAAAGTGAAAGTTGAGAAGTAAACCTATTTACTTCTAAATAAGAAAAAATATTTTTTTTTTCTCTAACAAAACTTAAACATTACTTGGAGTAAAATAATAAGCCTTGGTAGATAAAATGTTTGGTGTGCTTAGGAGGTGTAAGAGCACTAAAATAAATTAAAGTGAAATAAACAAGCTGTCACTTGTTGGGTGTTTTAGTTCAAGAACATTTACCCCAACACCAATCATGTGTTATTGTTATTTTTATCAAAAATGTTTAAAATTAAAATATAATTATAGTACTCCCCCATCTCTTCCCCTCTTCTTACCCTTCCATGCCCTCTATTTCCCTCTTAAATTGATGATCTCTTTTCATTTCTGTTACACACACACAGTTATAATAGCCATCTTAGTGCTGTGTGTGTGAGTATGATTTCAGGGTTTTGTTTTAAATCTGTAATTAGGGAAGTTTTCTATATAGAAAGAGTGATGTTTCAGAAAGGATTAGAAGATGAAAAGCTGATCACCGGGTAAATCACACGACTTTCTAGGTACTGTTCTAGAGACAGCATCACAGGTGGCATTTTTCAAGCTGATCAAAGAAAACAGGTGCCTCTAGGTTATCAAGCTAAGAGGAGACAAAGTCAAATAGGTGACAAGGGCCTTAATATTGGAAGACCCTTTTAAACTTCTCTAAGGAAGTGAGTTTTTCCCCTAATAACATGGAAGCCTTTTAAAGCATAGGGGCGTAGAATGGCCTTTCATGATACATGCTTTGCAATGTCACTCAGCTTGGAATTCTCTTCATGGAGGCTGAATAGATAATAGCACACATTAAACATCCACAAAAAATAAAATAAAATAAAATAAATAAAAAATTAGGAATAACAAATGAAAGGCTGACAGGCTTATAAGTAAAATTTAATCAAGTCTATAGTTAAACTTAATTTCTTTCAGTAAAACTTAATTATCCAGGATGTGTTTGATTGTCACATTTAAATATCAAACACATTTTCAGTTGCATGCATCTCATTTTGAACAAGTATGTATTATAGACTGCAGAACTATCTAAGTAGCTTGATGCTATGAAAATGTTTGTTTCCTGTTGTTCAACATTCGGTAGGGGCCTAGATCTTAGCTGTGGTCCTGGAACTGCCTTCCAACAAAGAACCGGAGTTCCATTTCTCCTACTTCTCTGAAGGACAACTAGAGCACTTTATGGCAAGGCCCATGTGCTATGCCAGGGTCTGGAAAGGTTTTCCACAGAATGTTACACTCCTAACTCTTTTAGCATGAGATCACCAGTGACAATGGAAGCTTGAGTATTCCAAAGCCTATGGAGATATCAAAGTGTTATACCTCTTGGTTAATCTGCTGTGCTAAACATGACAGGTGAGGGCAGAAGTCCACTCCTGGTAGGGTAGCAGTTGAGGTACAGGCCTGGTGAGGCCCAGGCACAGCGGGCAGGAGGGCAGGCCTGATGAGATGGGGCCAGCAAAGGGATGAATGACAAATCTCAGGGGGTGATGGTGGAAGACGGATGATAGCACACAGCCTGTCAGCAGCGCCCCCAGCATTGCGTTTATTTGAAATCAAGGGTTTATAAACCTTTTGGTAGCGGAAGCGATTTCGAGGGTGGATGGATTTGATTCCATGGGGTCAGGGATACTTGATTTGCATGTAGTGGTACACTGCATTTTCCACACAGTAGCATGGTCCTATCACGAGAAGAAAAATACAGCACTTAATTATCATATCAGTGAAGGGGAAATCTCCAAGTTTTCCAATTGAAGGGAAATCACCCAATTGAAGGTGAATGTCACAGCTGGACTAAAATCATAAGCAGGGCGAAGCCTTCCCAGGAACTCAAAGATGCTTGCCAGATTGTTTTGTTTTATTTTTTCTTTATTATTATTATTTATTACAATTTATTCACTTTGTACCCAGGCTGTAGCCCACTCCCTCATCTCCTCCCGGAACCCTCCTCCCTTCCTTCCTACCCCCACCATGTCCTTCCCCTAGTACACTGATAAGGGAGGTTCTCCTCCACTACTTTCTGAACCCTAACCTATCAGGTCTCATCATGACTGTCTAGATTCTCTTTCTCTGTGGCCTAGTAAGGCCACCTTGCCAAGGGGAGGTGATCAATAAGCTGAAAGCAGAGTTCATGTCAGAGACAGCCCCTACTTCCATTACTAGGGAACCCACATGGAGACTGAGCTGCCTATGGGCTACCTCTGAGCAGGGGTCAAGGTCTCCATGCATAATCCTTGGTTGGAGTATTGGTCTCTGCAGGACCCCCTTACCCCAGATATATGGGCTCTGTTGGTTCTTTGTGGAGGCTCCTTCAGGTCTCTGTATCTCTCCCTTCTATAAGATTTCTTGCACTCTGCCCAAAATATGACAATGAGTCTCAGCATCTACTTGGATACCCTGATAGGTAGACTATTTCAAGGGGAGTCCTCCTGTATTGCTGGTGGGAATGTAAACTTGTTCATCTACTTTGGAAATCAATCCAGTGTTTTCACAGAAATTTAGGAATAGAGCTACCTCAAGATCTAGCTATACATCTGAAAAGTGCTAAACCATACAAGAAGGAGATTTACTCATCTATGTTCATAGCAGCTTTATCCATAATAGTCAGGATCTGTAAATAACCTAGATGTCCCTTAGATGAAGAATGGATACAGAAATTGTGGTACATATACACAATG
Source organism: Meriones unguiculatus (assembly GCF_030254825.1). Taxonomy (NCBI): domain Eukaryota; kingdom Metazoa; phylum Chordata; class Mammalia; order Rodentia; family Muridae; genus Meriones; species Meriones unguiculatus. The sequence goes on along the minus strand of NC_083365.1, from coordinate 41,340,601 downwards.
CAATATTACTCAGCAATTAAAAAAAAAAAGGAAATCATGAAATTTGAAGGCAAATGGATGGAACTAGAAAATATCATCCTGAGTGAGGTAATCAGAAGCAGAAAAACACAAATTGTATATACTAACTTATAAGTGGATACCAGTCGTATAATATAGGTAAAAGTATTAAAATCTACAGTACTAAGAAAGCTAAACAACAAGGAGGACCCTAGGAAAGATGCTTAATCCTCATTCAGAAGAGCAAACAGTATAGACATCAGAAGTAGGAGGAGACAGGAAACAGGACAGGAGCTGGAGTGGCTCCCCCCCCCATTTATTTATTTATTTATTTATTTTTTATTTAACTTTTATTTATTTATTATTTTTTTATTTTTATTATTAGATACTTTGTATTAACACTTCATCTCAGCTGTATGTATCCTGCTCCCTCGTTCCCTATCAGACACTTCCTCCCTCCCTCATTTCCTCCCTGCCCCTTTCCAAGTCCACTGATTGAGGAGGACCTCCTCCCCTTTCATCTGACCCTCTTTTATCAGGTATCTTTAGGACTGGATGCAAAGTCCTCCTCTGTGGCCCAGCAGGACTGCTCCTCCCTTGGGGGGTGGGGAGATCAAAGAGCCTGCCATTGAGTTCCTGTCAGAAATAGACCCTACTCCCCTTAGTATGAGAAACCAATTGATTACTGAGCTACCACAGGCTTCATCTGAGCAGATGTTCTAGGTTATATCCATACCTGGTCCTTGGTGGAGTGTCAGTCTCAGAAAAGACCCCTGTGCCCAGATAAACATAATGAAATCTATATACCTAAAGAAGATAAACAAGAAAGAGGACTCAGGGTAAGATGATCAATCCTCACTTAGAAAGACAAATGGGAGGTGCATTGGACATAGGAGAAAACAAATAACAGGATAGAAGCCTACCGCAGATGGCTTCTGAAAGACTCTACCTAGCAGTGTATCAAAGCAGATAATAAGACTCATAACCAAACCTTCGGCAGAGTACAGGGAATCATATGAAAGAATGGAGAGTTAGTGTGACGTAGAAAGGATAGGAGCTCCACAAGGACCAAATATAGCTGGAGTGGTTTTATCAGGAAAAAGTCTGGCCTGTAATCTGCCCTGGGGTCTATGTGACACTACTTATAAGACCTGGGGTCACCCAATCATGGGAGAGTTTTAGAACCCTGCTGAGTAAAGGGAAGCTGTGAAAATGGACTGACCTCAAATAAATGGCTACCCAGAGAAGTCAGACTCAACCTTATCCAGCAGAGCCCCACCGCTGTCTAGTGAGATAAAGAATGATGTGAACTCAGATGAAGGGCTAATTTAGAAAGATCTCTCCTTTTTTATTTAAATTTCAGTTTTATTACTTTACATCCCTAAGGTGTCCCTCCCTCATCTCTTTCCAGTTTCCCCTCCCCTCCTTTCTGCTTCCCATCTCCCTCCCCCTCTCCCCTGTGAAAAGGAGAGCTCCCCTCCCCCTGTATCAATCTTCTCTAGCACATCAAATCAGAAGACTGAACACATCCTCATCCCCTGAGGTCAAACAAGGCAGCCCTGCCAGGGGGAAGTGATCCAAAAGAATAGAGCTCATGATAGCAATAGCCCCCCCTTACCTTCACTAGCCAGGTATTAGATTTGAAAATTAAGCCGCCCATTGGCAACATGTTTGCAGGGCACCTAGGTCCAGACCATGCATGCTCCTTAGTTTATGCCTCAGTCTCTGAAAGCGCCCATGGGGCTGGGTTAGTTGACTGTTTAGGTCTTCTTGTGAGTCCCCTTGTTCCTTCCAGGTCCTTCCATCTTTCCCAAAACAGTTCCACAGGACCACAGGGAGTCAGCCCAATTCTTGGCTGCAAGTACCAGCATCTGTTTTGATCTGCTGCTGCTGGAGGCTTCCAGATGTTAGTGAAGTTAGGCTCTTGTCTGCAACCATAGCAGAGTATTACTATTAGTGTCAGTAGAAGGATCTCAGAGGAGTTGGTGCAGGGGAAAAATAAGATATAGCATGAAAAAAAATTTTTTTTGTAAAAGAGGGAGAAAAAATACAAAACAAAAAACTACTATTGGGAATCTATTATAATATTTAATGGTTTTATTGAAATACATTTTATTTATTCTTTGAGGCTGTAATATGTGCATACAATATATTTCAATCACCTTCATGCCCTACTCCTTGTCTCCTATTTTTCTGAGAGGCTCCATCTTCTCCTCCCAGTTTCATGTGCTCATTTAAGACACAAAATCTTAAACTATAGTGCTTGTTCTCATAAATGGCACTTGGAAAGATGTCAAGCCAACAGTTCCTCTATGCTTACGTGGCCTTACCTGTCTTTCATGCCTAAAGATGACAAAACACTGCTATTCCAAATTTACTAAATTCTGACCTAAGGATGAGCTCAATCATTGTCTACAGAAGTCTTCAGTACTACCCCTGTCACTGGATTCATAGAACACTGCATTTATGAAGTGTATGTTTTAAAATAAATAGCCAATAATATCTAATAATATATTTTTTTAACTTTTAATCTCTAACTCCTGAAGTATTTAACTCAGAAATTGTTAATTACATGTTTCTTTGCCCTAGGCCTGTACTTTCAAATGAAAAATTAGTTTATATGTTTACACAAATAAACATTAAAGTTGTATGAATTTTATCGTAGACATTTTATACATCACTTGCAAAGCTTTACAGTATTCTTCATTCTTTCACTTTTCCTTCACAAACAGAAAACAAAATAAATACAATGTGCTTAACAATATATGATCTAAAAGTTATTTTCAGAACTTGAATGATTTTTTAGGTTTGTCTAAACAAAATATAACAACTGCAGCTAAACATTTAAAATACCAAGAAAAAATATAGAATGAATACACGAATATTACTTTCATCCAACTACTTAATACAAGGTCAATTTATGACAGTCTGTAGAGACTTTTTAATCCAATCAACATTGTCATTTTGCAAATGCAATTTCATGAACTCTGTCAGTTCCAAAGCTTGAAATTTAGTTAAAGAATAGTGTGTATGAAGACAAAGATAGGCTTCAAGAACATGAAAAATAGCATCTGCACTTCATATAAAAGTGAGAATCTTGCTGTAAATTGCAACTTTAAACAAATTCAATTTGTACTGTTGCCAGGATAATTATCAATTTTTGCAGAAACATCTGAAAATTTTGCTTAGTCTTGTGACTGAAAGTAAACAAATGACTGATGGATATACTTTCGTCCTCAGAGTTATGTAAATGCCATTAAAGATCTATGCTAAATAGACTATTCGAAAAAAATAGAAGAGATAATGAACAGAATGCTGATAAATCAGACCCATGCGTTGAAAAAAAAAATTAGGCATTGTTTATATGACTGCTGACAAAAGATGATACTTATATTCTTGTTCCTTATTAATGTTAGCTTGATAGCTATGTTTACCTCATAAAACAAATGTTTAGTGTCTATAGATAAGTAACTCACTCATAAACACAAACATTATGCTTGTATAATTATCAAAAGCTATTGGTCCCTCTTGTAAAATCATAATATGCATCAAATCTTAAGACTTAATGAAAGCTACACTCTCTAATTTTAACCAAATTAGCTTCAACCTTGACTTTCCAAAGTCTGTGCAATTTTAAGAGAACAAAGTTCCTACAGACAAATAGAACATGTTATTCTCTTTCTGCCCTACATCACACTTCAAACTACCTTGTGTCTTGAAAATGCCCTTGAAGGCTTATAAGAAAGGAAGAAGAATTACACAGGTATGTCATCATTACAATTGGATGTCAAGAACTTATCTTCCACAACCAAGCATGATAAAGCTTTTGAGTGTTTGAAAAAATATGTTGGACATGAGTCCAAGTTTGAAGTAATTTTTGGATTTTTAATTTTTCTGTATTTTTAAAAGAAAATGATTTCTGAAAACATTTTTTTTCATGTTTGTAGCAGCTTTATTTGTTTTTTTTATGTTAATTTTTTTTTATTTTTTTTTTATCAGTTACATTTTATTAACTCTGAAAACATTTTTAACTTTAGAAAATAAACCATGATTTGACAGTATGTACAGAAAGTAAAATGGACCTCCAGGTATTGACAATGAAGCCAGAATATAACAATCAAATTCTTAAAATTATAATATAGAATAAAATATCTACTTGCTGATTCTAGTTTCTTTCAATTAAAATTAGACATGACTTTTTAGATATTTTTAAAATAAGTACTTTCCATACTACCAAAGATATAAGTAGACTTGTTTGTTATCATCAGATTGAGCAACAAAAAAGTCAAATTAAAATCTGTATCTTTTTATGAACTGTCACCCTAAATGTTCTTAGTTTTGTAATATGTGAGGGATGTAAAAAATATCTAGCCCATGAATGACTCTAATGGATAAGAAAGCATTGGTGGTAAAGGTCATGGATATTATAGCCAAATAAACACTAAACAAGGGAAAAGAGGTCAAGTACTGTCAGATTTCCTGCTATTTAATTAGTGGTATAAATAGTTTAAAGAACACTTTTTGTTTTTTTGTTTTTTTTTTTTTCAAAACCATATACAACTTCTGCTTAAAATTTCTTCTTTTTTTTCTCTTTTTTTATTTTTTATTTTCTTATCAGTTACATTTTATTAACTCTGTATCCCAGCCGTGTCCCGATCCCTCATTTCCTCCCAGTCCCTCCCTCCCTCCCTCATCTTCACCGTGCCCCTTTCCAAGTCCACTGATAGGGGGGACCTCCTCCCCATTCATCTGATCCTGTTTTATCAGGTATCTTCAGGACTGGCTGCAAAGCCCTCCTCTGTGGCCTAACAGGACTGCTCCTCCCTTCGGGGGTGGGGAGACCAAAGAGCCAGTCATTGAGTTCCTGTTAGAAATAGTCCCTGTTCCCCTCACTTTGGGAAACCAATTGGTTACTGAGCTACCACAGGCTACATCTGAGTCGAGGTTCTAGGTTATATCCATACATGGTCCTTGGTTGAATGTCAGTCTCAGAAAAGACCCTGTGCCCAGATATATTTGGTCCTTGTGGAGCTCCTATCCTTTCCCCATCAGACTAACTCCCCTTCTTTCTTATGATTCCCTGTACTCTGCCAAAGGTTTGGTCATGAGTCTTTGCTTTGAAAACACTGCTAGCTAGCAGTGTTTTAAAATTTCTTCTTAAATATTTCCTTATTTTTTCTCTATATTTCTGCTTAACATTGAGGAAAGCTAGTTTAACATAACAAATATATCATTTTCACAAATACCAAAGCACCAAGTCTCATAATGTTCATAATAATGAATAGAGAATTTAAGATTTCTACTCTATAAATACACAAAAGCTATCTACTTCTGTGTTTATAAGCTATAAAAAAAATGTTATATTGAAATAACATCTTGGTGAACTCATGGATATTAAGGCAGATTACATTAATTTCTATTTTCTGTGTTCAATTATTATCAATTAATTAAATAACCAAATAACTTAGTAATTAGTAAAGGAATAAAAGACGAATGACAAAGAAAGCCCCTTCTCCCCTTACTAAGGACCCCACTTGGAGACTGAATCTATGGGCTACATCTGAGCAGGGTTTTAGGTTCTCTCCATGCATTGTCATTAGTTGGCGTATCATTCTCTTCAGGGTTCCCAGGTCCTAGTACTTTTTGGCTCTGTTGGTCTCCTTTTGGAGCTTCTGTCCCCTCCAGGTCTTTCTGTCTCCCCTTCTTTCATAAAATTCCATGCATTCTATCCAAAGTTTGTCTTTGAGTCTAAGCCTCTGCTTCGATACCCTTCTAGGTAGAGTCTTTCAGAGGCCCTGCTTTATACAACCTTCTAACGAGCATAAATTTACCTTCATGTATGAGGGGCTGCTCACAGACCATCAAACACATGAGATCTTCATTTTTGGTTAGCTTTACTGATTTGCTTTCCCTGGACATGCTTTTATGTTCTATGAATTAATGACTAGAAATTAAATAAACACACTCTGAATTTGAGGTCCTATGTAGACTTAAATTAAAACAAACAAACAAAACAAAACAAAACAAAACAAAAAAACAAAAATGAATATAACTCTCTGTGTTGAAGAGATGGCTGAGTGGTTACAGGTAATGGTTGCCAGACCTGAAAACCTGAATTTAATCATGAGATCTCCATACTCCATACTGTGGAAGGAAAGAACTGAGTCCTTTCAAGTTGTCCTCTGACCACTGAATGCAGTTCGTACAAGGACTGCTGTTTCTTTGATCAGCAAATTCCAACATGGCTCCTTGAGAAGAACTGTAATAAGACAGACTTTTCTTCTCAGTGATGACTATTGTTTGACTGGACCACCAGCCAACTGTGTAAAACAGGTTAAAGTAATAATTTCTGATAATCCCAAGTAAAAAAAATACTAAAGACCTTCTTTCTAGATTCAGTTAGACATATGTGAGACTTAGCTTATTCCAAATAATTATCTGAGAAAATATCTGTACACAGTTATTACAACATCAATATTTCCACATAAACACAAGCGACAGTTCAGAACCAGCAGAGATAAATTTCACCAATAGATCAGAGGCCACAGAGACACCCTCGCCAAAAGAATATTGTTGTGCTCCAAATTGCTCACGGTAATTAAATGGCAAACCTTATTGTTGAAGACATGCAGGATATAGAGAAATCAACCATAGCTGACCAAGAAACTCTCTCCATATGTGCTTTCTTATAATCTATTGAGAATGAAATGGATTCAGTGGTTTACCCTGCCCAGAACTGGAGTCTGAACATTACAAGACTGACTTTCTGAGTAGGATGTAACAAAAGTTGCAATCGTGACATGAGATCATAGGTGTAACCAACAGATTTATGTAATAACAGACATAAGGCCTCCTCCACAGCACAGATTTTATTCCTGAAATTGTAAACTCAATCGAAATCTCATGACTGGGGTATTGCAGGCCCTAAATGGGGGTATCTACTCTAACGTTAAATAGCCATTTTGATGAACTGCCATCTAAACATTTATGTTCATACCAATGGATTTGAGTTACTCTCAACTTTGATCAGAAAAACCTCTTTTGTAGTGGGTTTTGGCTAATGTAGAAAGTAATAACTAGTCAAAGAATCAAGTTTAAGAGTTCTTCATGAATTCTAAGGTGAGGATAAATGGTACCTGTATTCACCTATCCCATCCAATATTCTGGAAAACTTTTCCAAAAGTAAAAGAATGGAATGTAAGATCTTTCATGTTGGAAGAGGAAGTTATTAAATGATGTGTTCTGAACAAAATAATGCTTCTGTGATTACTCTTACAAGACTTAAACAAAACAAAGCCAGCCAAAACTCCAAAATTCCTATTTAGAGAGGAACTCATGACACTGGATGGTTCAAAGGGAGTGACATTTCTTCTTTTGGTGTACAGCTGCTAACAGGTTGTCCATGCCTTAGTGTGAACCGCAGGCCTCGGGTTATGGGAAAAATACTAATAAATTAAGTGTGTAATCAATGACTAAAATGTGGAAGGCAAAAAGATAGAAAGAGATGGTTTGGGAATCACTGGGAAGAATTTGTCAGAGGTAACAATACGTGCATATGAAAAAAATGTAGAAATGTAGAAAACTTTCAAAGAATAAATTAAAAATTTCATTAAAGATATTCCAACTCAGAATTAGAAATTATTGACTAATCTTTTGTACAAACTTTACCTTTTAATATTCATTGATTGGATGAATTGATGAAGATTCATAGGCACATTCAATAAAATAAAATAAAGTAAATATGTAGAGTAAAACTATAGCCATTTACCTTTAGAAGTAAAACAGTCCTCTCTTTCTCTCTCAGTTGTCTGCCTATGAGGTGGACATTTTCTGGGTATGATTGGAGGCATCTACTTCCTTTGGTTTTTACCTATTTACACTGGTGTATGTCAAAAATTTGCAGTTACATTCTGACAGTTTTCACTGGAACTTTCAATTTTATATTAAAGTTAATAATGTATGTCATCTAGTAGGCTTCATTATCCAGAGAGAACATTTCCACAAAGTTTTCTGTACAGTCACTTGCCTCAGTGGTCCTTATAGAAACAAATCTATACAGTAATGAACTTGGAATTATCTGGGGTTTTTGTTGTTGTTGTTGTTCATTTGTTTGTTTTTTGTTTTCTTTTGTGTTTTGTTTTTTTGTTTTGTTTTGTTTTGTTTTTTGGTTAATGAGCCTAAAATAATGCCATTCACAAGGTCACCTTTCTTTACATAAACATATTTGCAAACAAACTAAACCCTTTCACATATATGTATATGTGTGTGTGTGCACGCGCACATGTGGGTTTGTGTGAGCATGTGTGTTTGTCTCATGTAGCCAAAAGCATCTCAAACCTACTATATGAATATTATTGATTATCGTGAACTAAGAACTTTTTGCTTCTATTCCTTGAGTGTGAGGTTTATGAGAACTGATAGACTAAGATCAGAAAGGAGAGGAGAACCTCCCCTATCAGTGGGCTTGGGGAGTGGCATGCATGCAGAAAGGGGAGGGAGGGTGGGATCGGGAGGGGAGGAGGGAGGGGCTTATGGGGGATACAAAATGAATAAAGTGTAATTAATAAAAAATTAAAAAAAAAAGAAATGGAACCCAGGACTTTGCACATACTACGTGAATACTCTTTCAACTGAGCTATAGTCAAGGCCCCATACATTTATGTTCTTTATGTAAATTAGTATTTATATGACGTTTAAATGTACAGTTGAGATTTAAGTGAACTTATGTTTGTCTTTTAAGTAATTCTGTAAAGTTGATTTTATTTTGTTTTTGTTCTTGACTTTTTATTTTTTTGTTTGCTTTTTCATGATCAGAAATGTTATTTTTATTTTTTGTTTTTATTTTTATTACAATTTATTCATTTTGTATCCTAGTGGTAGCCCCCTCTCTCGTCCCCTCCCAACCCTGCTCTCCTTCCCTCTTCTCATCCCATGTCCCTTTGTTTGGTTTTCCTTGCTGCTGCTGCTGCTGCTGCTGGTGATGGTAGTTTTAATTAGGCTCTCAAGTACTGTGATTCAAAGCATGTGCCACACTACCCAGCTTTCTGTTTTGGGGGTAATTTTTTCTTCATTTCTTTCTTATGTACCAACATTTAACGAAGATATTTATTAGGTGAACTTTACCGCAATGTAGAAAATTCTAATAAAACAAAATGAAACCTTATCTATTTACTAATTTATTGAAACCTTGATCTTATTTTTAATTTTTGAAATACATCCTCTTTAACCGATGTCTAACCATTTGTACACAAAAAGGGTTTTCCATTTCTCCTTTATTTCTGTCTATTTTAGCTTGTATGCTTATGGTCAAAGGTAAGCTTTTAAAATAGATTTCTAGCAGAGAGAAGTATAGACTAGCCATGCAAAAAAGCATTTCAATAAAACTTGGGTCATGCAGAAAGGAAGTACAAAACAAAATAATGAAAAGATGGATAGATTTGGCATAAATACTGGCCATTTCTCACTTCAATCATAGGCTCCAGGTGTCAAAGAACAAGACAAATATTCCAGCATGGTAATCAGAAAAACCAGCTCTCCAGCACGTCTCTTGCCAAATAAAACCAAAGTAAACAGTCAAGGATTAAAGTATTAGAGTTTAAGAGCACTAACTAAAGTAAGAGAAACACTAAATTTTCCACCCTTCTATGAAATAACTCCTACGTGACTTAAGTGATGATCTAGGCATATATGAAAAATTTTTATTTAGACTGTCCATAAGATACTTACTAGTTACCTGTTAATTTAACATTATTTCCCCATGTATGTGTGTATGTGTGTGTGTGTGTGTGTGTGTGTGTGTGTGTGTACCACAGCCTCACTGACTATGTACGGAAATCACAAGATAACTTCCCAGTGTCAGTTTTGTTTTCTGCCAATTTTACATGGTTTATAATAACTAAACTTAGGTCACCTCGCTTGTACACCTTACTGGTACTTTTGACAACAGAGCCAGCTCACAGGCTCATTATTACTAGCAATAAACACATACAAAGATGAAAAAAAAACACTCTTGCATTTCATTAATCTTGAACTAAGATTGCATGTGATGAGGATGGCTTAGTGCTTGCCTCACTTTCACCAGAATCTTCCTAAATTTAACTGTCTCTATCCCGTACAGGCAACTGTTCTAAAATGTCACCAAGAGTCTTGTCCTATTCCCAGCAATGTCTTGTTCAAAAAACTGACGGCTAGTTCCTTAAAAAGTCATCTCCAAGGATCGCAATAACCCCAGATTCTGATACTCTTGAAAATCCTAGGACAATGCTAGCTCAATGCCCAAGGAGATTCCCTAGTAGGGGAACAGGAAATATTTCTGACATGAACTCAATGACTGGCTCCTTTACTCCCCCCACTCCCACCCCCAAGGGAGGAACAGCCTTGCTAGGTCACAGAGTAGGACATGGAAGCCCGTCCTGAAGATACCTGATAAGTTAGGGTCAGATGGAAGGGGAGGAGGACCTCCCCTAGCAGTGGACTTGGAAAAGGGAAGGGAGGAGATGAGGAAGAGAGGGTGGGGTTGGAAAGGAATGAGGGAGGGGACTACTACTGGGATACAAAGTAAATAACCTGTGATTAATATAAAAAAATAAAAATTAATAAAAAAGAAAAAAAGAAAATCCTAGGACTAATCCCTGTGGGTACTAATGAGCAAATAAAACTTAATTACAGAGAAAAGTAGCTACAATATTAGTAACAAATTCCAGCATTCAACCATTCCCTTGATCAAACTTTCTTTCAGCTCTTCCACTAACTAAAAGCAATGCACTTCAAAAATGAGAAAATGGAAAACTAAGGCCACTTTACCATCTCCTCACCACAGTTGCTCTCAAACGGGGTGCTAATTTCTCCGCTCTGTTGTAAGATGAGTGAATAACACCTTCACATTCTCTACCGCTAACATATTTAATACCTTCTGCAATGTTTCAAATTATCATAAGAAAATAGATTATTTATACATCATTCCTTGAAAACACTCAATCATTTGTGCATCCATGAAATGTTTTTAAACATCTGATAATGAGCATCTTTAATGATTAGGACAGACAATTATTTGTTATTGTTTATTGTATTCTAACAACCAGAAATCTTTAGATTAAGCAATGAAAGAATATTAAGTAATGAAAGAAATGGAGGTTTTGTTTGTTTGGTTTTTTGTTTGTTTGTTTTTTAGGAGAGCATTAATTTGGGAGAAGCTAGTAACTCTTGTTCTTCATGTTCACCTCAGAAATATTCTGTCAAACTATTTACTTCTCCTTTAAATATTTTTCTCAGATCCTCTATTTCACACTTAATATCATTTATTAATAATCTAAGAGTAAAACTAAATAGATTCCATGCAAGACTCAATTTTCTGCATAGTTGTTTTTTCCCAAAGAACCACCATTAATTTTATTATTATTTTATTATTATAAATTAATTATTTTTATTATTTTATTATTTTAATTTTATTTTATTATTAACTTTATTATTTTAATGTAAAGTTGTTACATTATTGCAACTTTAGCCTTTGGAGAAAGGCTTAACAGTAAGAAACTTCCAACAAGGGCAGTAAAGGGTCAATTCAAGGTGTCCAGGCACTAGAACTTTGTCAAACCAGGATGTTTGGCAATTCCTCATTTGAAAACATCAGCTTTTCAAATTTCTTTTAAAAAATATGTATCATTTTATTAATTACAGTTTATTCACTTTGTATCCCAGGTATAGCCCCTTCCTTGGTCCAGTCCCAATCCAATCCTTCCTCCCTCATCTTCTTCCATACCCCTCCCCAAGTCCACTGATAGGGGAGGTCTTCCTCCACTTCCTTCTGACCCTAGCCTATCAGGTCTCTTCAGGACTAGCTGCATTGTCTTCCTCTGTGGACTGGTAAGGTTGTTCCCTCTTCAGAGGGAGGTGATCAAAGAGCCAGACACTGATTTCATGTCAGAGATAGTCTTTATTCCCATTACTAGGGAACCCACTTGGAGACTGAGCTGCCATGGGCTACATCTGAGCAGGGGTTCTAGTTTATCTCCATGCATGGTGTATCAGTATATAGGAAAAAAATACTGTATCAGTATCAGTCTCAGAAAACAAAACAAAACAAAACAACAACAACAACAACAAAAAAAAAAACTGTTGCCAGATATTTTGGTTCTATTGCTCTTCTTGTGGAACTCCTGTCCCCTCCATGTCTTTCCGTCTTTTCCTTCTTTCATAAGATTCCCTGCACTCCACCCAAAGTTTGGCTGTGAGTCTCAGCATCTGCTTTGATACCCTACTGGACTGAGTTTTTCAGAGACCTTCTCTGGTAGGCTCCTAGCCTGTTCTTTGGGTGTGTCTTTGATTTGGCCAGGCATTGGTTGGACCTTCCCTCAGTATATACCTTCCCTGCTATACCTTAATCCCTGCACATATGATAGGCAGGATGAATTTTGAGACAAAATTTTTGTGGGGGGGTTGATGTTCCCCTCCGTCGACTAGGAGATTTGTCTAGTTAGAGAGTGTCCTCTTCTTTCTATATGATGCCTACTACCATGATTCTCTGATAGAGTTCCTCTCATATCCTTCTAGCACCTACCCTGATTTAGGCCCCAAACTTGTCAGAGAGATGACTTTGCCCACAGTTTCCCTTTTGTTCTCCCACTCCCTCCCATCTATGTCTAATTTCCATCCTTATCTCTCTCTGTGTTTCCACTCCTACATTGCTCCCTCTCTTTAAATGTTTCCTCTGTCTATTTTGTTTCCCCTTGAGTTCGACTTAAGTATCCTCTCTTGGATTCTCCTTGTGACTTACCTTCTTTGGGTCTCTGAATTGTAGTATGTTTACCTTGTACTATATGGCTAAAATCGACTTATAAGTAAGTACATGCCATGAGTCTCCTTTGGGATCTGGGTCACCTTGGTTTCTCATTCTTAATATATGTACAAATATAAATGCATATATAGGTTTCTGTGTTTCCTATGTGTTTCTCACATAGAAAAGCATGTGTTTTACTATTAACTTAGTACTGTCTTGAGTATATGTTATGACCAAGACAGTCTCAACTCAGTTTCTAATGACTCAAAATTGCTTCAAGTACCAAGAGCAGAACTCTTGTTATTTTAGGCAGTGTTTTGTTTCTCAGTATTTTATGTTTTATACTCTCTCTTTTAAAAATTATTTTTATAATGAAAAATGAAATAAATGTATATGATGTTTTGATCAAAACCATTCCTCAGCCCTTCATTTCAAATCTATCCAGAAGCCCCTAACACATCTATCTCTCAACTTCATGTGCTATTAGTATGTTAGTAAAGTTTGTTGCAAATTACTTTTGGATACATTAGTAAACTCTATGTTTGTATTCATCTATACACATATGAATAAACTGATACATACATTTATGTAAAATAATGACTATGGAAGTAAAAATTAATATTATCTTAGTTAAAAAATATTGACCGTTCCAAAATTTTTTTACATTTTATTTTACCATTTTCATATATTTTGAACATATGCTTTTCTTTTTCTTAGTTATTCAACATTCTCTATTCCACCAAATTACACATTTTCTATGTCTCAACACAAACAAACAGTACAATATCAAATCAGAACAATAACCAAATTCCACAAAATTTAAGAAGTCTATTAATATATTTTAATGAAAATATGATTGCATGCAGGTTGATGCCCCAGGTCCCGCCTCTGAGAAAAAGGTATCAGACGGGTCTGATGCTCTTTGGGTGGATGACACCTAAATGAACATCAGTACAAAGTCCCAATTTACTTCTAATGTCAGAGATCAGACCTCTACTCTTGCCTGATGCGTCTAAAACAAAAAGGGGGAACTGTAGAGAGCTGTGTAATGCTGCGCCTTAAAGATGGAGTTGGTTCCCGCCTTCCACCTTCCTGATGGTGACTGCTCTCTGTCACAAACAACTCCATATTTGGCTAAGGCTGAGGATCTGGCTTGCTTCTGTGTATGTGGATCTATCTGCATTGCCCATGTGGCATGCTGGGGTTGGCTACCCAGAGGCTATTTAAGCTGTGGGCTGGCTTTCCCCAGGGTCAGAAGATTGTTCAAGATTCCTGAATAAACTGCATTGAGAAGAAAAAAAAAAGAAAGAAAATATGGTTTATTCATTGACACATGAATGCATAAAGAAAATATATTCCAGGAGTGCATTAAACAGTATTTAGTCTTCCTACAGGAGGCAATAACTATAATCCAATAGGAGAATGGCTGAGTAACCTACTACATCTCATTATAAGCAAAATGAGTCCATACACTGCTGTGGGTTATCAATATTTGTTATTGATTTAGTTAAACAGCAGTTATTTCTAAACTAGTTGCATACCCAAATCACCACACAGAGACTAGGATTTATTTAATTAACCTAGAGCACAGTGCTGGGCAAGTTACTCAGTCTTAAACCTCGAAGCCCACATAGTGTCCTCCCATTCAGAATTTCCACATTATGCTTACTTCTACTCATATCTTTGGTCCGGTTCATCTCTCCTCATGGTTGCAAGTCCTCTCCTCCAAACTCTGCTCTCTTACTCCTCCTCTCTGGACCAGGATGCCTCCCCCCACCCCATTCTCTCTATTGCTCAACATTGTAACTGGTTGTTTTACTGACAAGACAGAGAACAAATGACAGCATGTTTACACAAACCTGACGCAGGTGATACTTAGAATAAACATCACAATGCAATGTCCTGATTGAAACCAGATAGTGGTGTAGAGAAATGAGCATTTGAATTAACAAGGCTAAATTGTGTACATTCAGGAAGAACATTATACCAACAATATACCAATAATTCTACAGTAATATCATCTATTTTCTAAGAGGATTGCCCAGCTGTAGCCCATGGCAGCTCAATGTCCAAGTGGGTACCCTAGTAAGGGGAACAGGGACTGTCTCTTACATGAAGTCTGGTTCTTTGACCCTCTCCACCGAGAAAGGAGCTGCCTTGCTAGGCTACAGAAGACTACAGTTCAGCCAGTCCTGATCAAACCTGAAAAAACTAGGGTCAGATGGAAGGGGAGGAGGACCTCCCCTATCAGTGGACTTGGAGAGGGGAATGAGAGGAGATGAGGGAGAGAGGGTAGGCTTGAAGGGAATGAAGAAGATGGTTAGAGCTGGGATACAAAGCAAATAAAATGTGATTAATGTAAAAAATTAAAAATTTATTTAAAAAAAATCATAAAAAAGAAGGGCCAGCACCAAGCAACCTACTTTATCCACCTATAAAGTTTCCACAGCACTCAAGTGTCACCTCATAGAAAACAAGAGGTTTTCTTGTTTTCTAACACAATATAGGAAGATACTCCAAATACTTTTTAAAAATTAAGATATATTCTGAAAAGATAATTGTTTGAAAATGACTACAAGTGGATTATTGGTAAACGTGTCTCTGGTGATTGTACTTAGCACTTGTGACACAGGTTCAGATTCTACAGATGAGGACATCTCAGGGTTGAACAGACTTATTGTAGAGACTCATCACATAACTTAGAGTATCATGCAATCTCAGTACTTTCTAATTTCGTGGGGGAAGGTAACTCTCTACACAGTCTTGAATCAGTGTTGCTGTATGTCTTCAGAATCAAGAATAGAGTAATAAAATCAACAGAAATATCTCCTGATGTAACAGAAACATATCTAAACTTCACTCAACTTTTTTTTTTTTTTGTTGTATCACTGCATTAAGCTGCATTCTCTGAAAATGAATCAAATCCACAAAAAAAATTTATGTTTCCTAAAATATCCACATGGAAACATAAAACATTGATGTTAATAGCTATTCTAGTATTTTTATTAAACTTTATTGTTAAATAGATAACAATCATTTACTATCATGAAAAATCTTAACATTTGCAAATATAAGCTCACAAAAAGGAGGGAACTAGAAAGCTATGCTGATTACAAGTTGGCTCTTTTCATGTTTCTGTTTAAATCATCTTGAATAGTTTATTTTTTTATTCAACTAATGATTTCATCAAGTATGATTATTTGTTCTTTAATTTTAATTAAGTCTTTTCTTCTATGAATACTTTAACTAAGTGAAACATAATACACCATAGTTGGAACCTGTTGAGTGTATAAACAGATGCTATCCACATCAATATTTAGAAAATACCAATGTTGATCCCTACAGCAGTAAAGTACACAGAATTCCACTGGAGTATATTAGGTTAGCGATGCTCATTTTTTATTTTTTAAATTTTTCATCAATTATACTTTATTCATTCTGCATTCCCCCATAAGCCCCTCCCTCCTCCCCTCCCAATCCCACCCTCCCTCCTCCCTCTGCTTGCATGCCATTCCCCAAGTCCACTGATAGGGGAGGTTCTCCTCTCCTTTCTGATCTTAGTCTATCAGTTCACATCAAAAGTGACTGAATTGTCCTCTACTATGGCCTGGTAAGGCTGCTCCCCCCCCCAGGGGGAGGTGATCAAAGAGCAGGCCAATCAGATTATGTCAGAGGCAGTCCCTCTTCACATTACCATGTAACCCAATTGGACTCTGAACTGCCCTGGGCTACATCTGTGCAGGGGTTCTGGGAACTCAAAAAAATCAGTAGCCCTCCTGTATAGGGAAACAACACCCTTCACAATAACCACAAATGACATAAGGTACCTCGGAGTAACCCTAACCAAGTCAAAGACTTGTATGAAAAAAAATTTCAAATCTCTGAAGAAAGAATTAGAAGAAGATATGAGAAGATGGAAAGATCTCCCATGCTCATGGCTTGGCAAGATTAACATAGTAAAAATGGCCATCTTACCAAAAGCAATCTACAGATTCAATGCAATGCCCATCAAATTACCAACACAATTCTTTACAGACCTGGAAAGAAAAATTCTCAACTTCATATGGAATAACAAGAAACCCAGAATTGCTAAAACAATCCTCTACAATAAAAGATCTTCTGGAGGTATCTCCATCCCTGTTCTTAAGCTGTACTATAAAGCAACAGTTTTAAAAACTGCATGGTACTGGCATAGAAACAGAATGGTGGATGAATGGAACCGAACAGAGGACCCAGAAATAAACCAACACACTTATGGACACCTGATCTTTGACAAAGATGCCAAAACCATTCAATGGAAAAAAGATAGCATCTTCAACAAATGGTGCTGGTCCAACTGGATGTCTACATGTAGAAAAATGAAAATAGATCCATACTTATCACCCTGCACAAAACTGAAGTCCAAGTGGATCAAAGACCTCAACATAAAACCAGACACATTAAATCGGCTTGAAAAAAAAGTGGGAAATACCCTAGAACTCATTGGTACAGGGGAAAACTTCCTGAACAGAACACCAACAGCACAGGCTCTAAGAGCAACAATCAATAAATGGGACCTCATGAAACTGAAAAGCTTCTGTAAAGCAAAGAACACCGTCATCAAAACAAAGCGACCACCTACAGATTGGGATAGAATCTTCACCAACCCTTTATCTGATGGCGATGCTCCTTTTTACAAGAGAGAACAAATATCTGTATTTCAGGAATTCATAACGTTTAATGTATCTCACTAAATCATGGCTTAATCAACTAGAAATTAATAATTAGTGTCAACAAGGATATTATGTGTAACTTACGGCACTTCAAGTGATAGTCACTTTACTCATGTTCTATAGACTGAATGAATGCATACTGCTTAAGTGCTGATCTCCTCTGAATGTGCCCATCCATACATTATGTCCAATTGTTATTTTCTGTGACAGTGTACATTTGATGTTAAGGAGAGACATAGTTGATGAGGGTGGTAGCTACATTTATTGGTAAGTTTATGGATAAGATTTAGAATGCAGTAAGGTCTAGCAAAATGGTAATAGTAGATTCTTTGCTATGGCCCATGACCTCATTAGACTTGCTTGCTCAGTTTCCATTGCTAAATATTTTTTAAAATTTATTTTTGTACTTATTACAATTTATTCACTCTGTATCCCAGTTGTAGTAACCTCCCTCCTCTCTTCCCAATCCTACCCTCACATCTTATTTTCCTCCTGCTAAGTGGTCCTTAATTCCTATTAGACAGTTACTGTTGCCACTGACATCCTATTGTTACTTCTTGTGCAAATCTTTCCAAGCTGGTCATTGTCATGGCTAGGACTTCTTGATTGTGTCTCTCCCTTAACAAGTTGCTGGATATTTCAGGAACCTTGGCAGCTAGACTGTAGGAAAAATAAATTAGGTCAGATCCAACTTGAATATTCTAAGTCCTGTGTCCTAAACATGTGTACATCACTGTTCAATGAACATAGCAGAAGAAGGTATATAAAGATTATAAAAGCCAGAATAACAGGAAGTGTGCTGTCAACAGCCTTTCATAGAAAAGGCTGTAGAAACAAAACAAAGATAATATCAATGGACAAGTTAACCTCAGAAGGGGTGGTTTATAAGGTCCAGCCACTAGACAAGGAACTACAGAGAGCTAATTACCAATGGAAGAAGAGTTAACCTTATTTGAGCTATGTGCTCCTTTATGGGTTGTCCAGTAAAGAATGGGAAGCATAGAAACCATATGTACATAAGCCACAAGAACATACCCAGCAAATTTTAGGTACACATATAGGTATATATATATATATATATATATATATATGTGCATGCATATATGTATGTATGAAAGTACATGTGAATTCACATACTTATAAATAAGAATTCAACATGTTTTCAGGTTTTTACTCCTAACTCTTTTTGTGTGAGATGTATAATCTGAAAATGTTGGTTTATGTTCTCCCTGCTTCCTATTGGTTGATATTAGAGTAGATTAATCAGTGAATATATGGACTACAGAACAGCAATTAGATCTAAACGCCATAGTGTGGGTCTACAGATACAGGGCAGCTGTGTAGTTAAATATGAATGCCTGTGTTTGGACACTAAGTGACCATATTAGAAATTTGATCGGGTAGTATACAGCAGCCACTTGGGAAGCAGAGACTGAAGGACCCTTGAAACTCACTGGAAAGTTAATGTTGGAAATTAAGGAGATTCTGTAAACAACTCAGTCTCAAAATATGATAAAGATTGATAAAAGAAGGTAACTCTGGCCTTCATATATGTACACCAACATGACTGAATACACTCATGCATTCACACATAAAACTGTTGATGCAAGATTCATGCTTGCATGTGCGCAGGGTCAACAGTGTACAGTTATCAATATTGTAACATTATTCCTTACCTCTCAGAATGCCTCCCCACCTACTAAGTAAACTTATTTCTCTCCCTCCATGCTTGTCTTCACCTCCTGTTTACATCAATTAATATTTCTGAAGCATAGCCCTCTTGCTTCTTATTCAAAACTCTGCAGCAGTTTACATCCACATTTCTGTATCTGTCATGTAACATTGGTTCATACAAGTAGCCTTACCTGTTTTATAAGGCATAAATGTAGCTTTAGTCGGAGTCTTGAGCAATGATGCATTTCCCTACACTCCTTAATGTTCCATTGAAAATTCTCTTCCAACCAATGAAGAGTTGTTTTACCTGCTGAGCACCTCCTTGATAGTATACTTGAATATATCAACTAAATATAGCCTCAAAACTAAGTACAATACATTTTAAGCTGTCCAGAATACTTTAATAGTAACTCTATTATCACCAAGTTTTAAAAGAGTGTTTCTCAACTTGTGGATTGGGACCCCCTTTGTGTTGGAATGATTCTGTCACAGTGGTGATCTAAGAACATCAGAATATCAAATATTTACCTTAAAATTAATAACAGTATCAAAAATACAGTTATGATGTAGCAGCAAAATATTTTTATGGTTGTGGGTCACCATAACATGAGAAACTGCATTAAGAGGATGCAGCATGACAAAGGCTGAGAACTGCTGTTTAAGAATCATCACTGTACTAGGCAATCAGTGATATAGGTAGTCTATGATTTATAAACACATATTTATATAAGGCATAAATATATAGTAACATAGTAGTCTATAATGATCACCGGGATATGCAATCTCTAGTAAAAGTATACGTAGTATTTAAAGCATTTCAGAAAACATGCAATATATATATATATAAATTTACCTCCAAAAATTTGCCTACTGTGGATTGACAGAGGAGATATTAACATCAGCTGCATTTTAATTGAATTAACATAATTAAGAAAGTGTTTTCTTTCTAGGATACACTCAATCACATACATTTTCATTTAATGTTTTAACTTTGATTTTAAACATTTCTGTCTCTTACTAAAAATATAATGACATTCATGTCTCTAGATAGTGCATTATTTGTCTTTGAGCCTTGAGCTCCTCTTTGTAGAAACCTCAGTGGTCTTCTGAACTCAGAAGCAATTCTATATATGGCTTACAAGTACTTCTAAAAGAGGCAGGTAGATAGCCACAGGAGCCAAGTTCACCTTGGAAATAAATTCTGAAGAGCTGTAACCTTCCATCACAAAGAAAGCAACCCTGGGGCATCATTGCCATGTGCACCCAACTGTGTGATACTCATTTAAGTCACAGTGCCACATGGCTGGAAGGGGGCCTTTTGGAAGAATGAGAAGTGATGATGAAAGCCAGCCCCTGGCACTGGGCAAAGGGCACACGTTCAGAGTGGGTAAAAGCAACCAGTGAAAAGTATACCTTAGAGGATCTAGAGTTCAAACACAGTCCTAAAAACACAGCAGGTGAGAAAACACAGAGCAGTTTGGGAAACTATTTTAATGTTTCATGTATTCATTTATTATTAAAAAAAAATTTAAACCATAAAATTGAGTTGGTTTTAAACCAAGTGAGTTTGGGTTTATAGTTTTCAAAGTCCAGAAAATTAAAATTAAAAATGTTAATGTTGCATATATATGCCAGGTACAATTGTGCACGGCTCAGGGAGGCAGAGGCAGGGGGACCTCTGTGAGTTCAAGGCCAGCCTGGTATACAAAGTGAGTGTGGGACAGCAAAGGCTACACAGAGAAATACATCTCAAAAACAAAAACAAACAAACAAACAAAAAAAAGTATTCGTCTACATATGCAGGATAGTTTAGTTATAACCTGAGTATGATTTCAACAGTCTGCTGAATTCCTTACACAGACATAGGCATCTAATACCAAGCCTGTCATTTGTTTCATAAACAGCTGAAGACAGCACTTAGTAACATTTTTGTTTTGTAAAAGAATATAGATTATGAACTCTATGGCTAGCTCCTTGACCTCCCCACCCTCCCCATGGGAGGAGCAGCCTAGCTAGGCCACAGAGGAGGACATTGCAAGCAGTCCTAGTGAGACCTGATAAGCTAGGGACAGATGGAAGGGGAAGAGGACCTCCCCTATAGTAGACTTAACGACAGGAAAGGAGGAGATGAGAGAGAGAAGGTAGGATTGGGGGGAAATGAGGAAGGGGGCTATGGCTGGGACACAAAGTAAGTAAACTGCACTTAATATAAAAAATTTCAAAAAAAGAATATAGAGTAAATTAAATATATATAGAATTAGACCTATTAGTTTATGAAATTACTTCTCTGCCTGTAAAGAAAGGCATTATGTGAGTATTTTGTAGTTGTTGTTTTCCCCAAAAGAGCTAATTTAAGACAAGAAAAAAAAAAAATGAGAACTTTTTGGAAAGAGAGAACAGCATACTTCATCAATAACTCATATAAAGCATGGCAACAATAGTATACTCAAAATCTGAAACAAACCCCTTTATCTGTAGCATGTTTTTCTTCTTAAATTATATCCAGTGACATTATATGCCGCTGCGTGGGCACGAAGTGCATACCTGTACTTGCCCGGCTGTCAGTCAAACAGCGTTTTCTTCTAGCTGAAATACTCAGTCTAATGTAAATACTTCTCCCAGCCAATTTATGTTTAAAATTTTTATTCATATATCAGAGACTATCTCTAAACTTGGATCCATAACCACAACTGTGTCATTATTCCTGTTGTTTCCTAAAAGCAATGTAACTTCAGATTGCTCAAAATACACTCAATTTATTCCCTGTTCTGTAATTATTTAAAAAAAAAAAGATTAAATGAGTGGATTCAATTCAGACTTTTCTCCTCAAATTGACCAGTGCAATTTTGTACATAATATTCAAGAAATAGTCACTCAGAGGACAAATGTACAAAAGTAAGTAGATTTGTAACACTGAAGGAAAATGATTTTAGGTAGATAGCATGAAACAAATTTTAAAAGATTCAAGTAAGTGGTGACTCACTTATTTTTTTTTTCTGTATTAATTTTTCATTGCTTGGCTCATTTTGTAAACTTCCAAGCTTGGCTAAGAACCTTGGACAAGTTATATCTTAGTTTTGAATGAGAAATTGAAATAACCCATCCAAATGAATCTGCCACTTTTTTTGAGTCATTTAAAAGAAAAATGTTAAAAATGTGTGGGCAACTATTAATACAAAGATGGCTGATTGCTTTATAATGGCATCTTAGTTGCTAAATTTGTTTTTATTAGCATTTTAATGGTAGAAGTAATTATATTTTTCATTGGGATTACATAATCATATTTAGAGAATTTTATGTCATCAAATAAATACTTTACTCTCATCAATATGATACTGATGTTCGCCAATGGATTGATGCATTATTTCTTGTTAGATAATTTCATAAATTTACCAAAATGTAAATATGCATAAAGAAAATTTTGAAAGTCAAAGTTTTACTTTGAATGGGAAGTATGGTATACCTTACTTTCAATTCTTTTTCTCTTAAGCATTTCTTTATTCTGTGACATTTGTTTTCTATTCCAGAAAAAATATTTTCTTTCTCAAAATATTTCACTACTTTGAAAATAAAGTTCACTTACATTTACACAGCATATTTTTTTTTTGTCTTCTCCATGCATTTGGAGATGAAATCTAATATCCTGTGCTAGAGAGTTTTGGTTTCAGAAGGGTTGGAGTGAATGGGGATATGGAGGACAAGACAAGGCCAGTTGGAGACATCTGATATGAAGAAGTAGCATTACAACTCATTTTTAACTAAGGATAATCTTAAAACACTAGTATAAATTCCAGAGGGCAAAATTTCAAATACAATGTAAATTGTCTTTGAGAAGTATCAAGACATTAAACTAGTCCCTTGGGAGAGGAACACCGGAAACCTCCAAACCCTGTACTCCAGTAACAACGCGATGCCTTGTGAACCCATGAGACCTCAGGGGAAATGATGATTCTGTACAAATTACCTAGACTTACGAACAATAACAACTCTAGTGTGGTGCCATTCAGTCTAGGTCAGGGCCCAGGACTCCAGATTATTCTTACTATGAAAAGTGTTTCTCTATCCTCTTTTTTTCTTTTTCTTTTTCTGAGTCTGGCATCTTTTAGTATTGTTATTATTGCTATTATTATTATTATTATTATTATTATCATCATTATTCACAATTTATTCACTTTGCATCATGTATCAGGGCTATACCACCTCCCTCATCTCCTCCAGGGGTCCCACGGTCCCACTACCCCTCCCCTGTTCCACCTCTTTTTCCCTCCCCTAGTCCACTGGTAGGGGAGAAACAGGATCCTTCATTACTATATCACCCTAGCAATTTAGTTCTCATCAGGACTATATGGGTCCTCTTTGTCTGTGGCCTACTAAAGCCACCTTCCCAGGAGGAGTTGATCAAAGAGCAGCAAGCCAAGTTTATGATAGTGACTTACCCTGCTCCCCTTACTAGGGAAATCCCATGGAGACTGAGCTGACCATGGGCTGAGCATGATAGAGGTTCTCTCCTTCCATGGTGCTTGGTTCATTCATCAGTCTCTGCAGGCATGCTCAAACCAGATTTTTGGCACTCTTTGTACTCTTATTGAGTTACAGGCCCCTATAGGTCTTTCTATTTCTCCCTTTTCCAAATTATTCCCTGCACTCTGCCCAAGTTTGTCTATGGTCTCAGCATCTGCTTCAATACCCTGCTCGGTATAGTCTTTCCCAGGCCCTTTGTGAAAAGTTTCTGTCCTGTTCCCTGTCTTCTCCTACTTCTGAATGTCTATCTTGTTTGCCCTTCTGAATAAGGATTAAGCATTTTCCATAGTCTCCTCCTTGTTGTTTAGCTTCTTCAGACAATAGATTTTTATACGTTTATCTATGAAAGTGGCTAATATTCACTTACAAGTGAGTATACATCATGTGTGCTTTTTAATTCTGGGTTAACTCTCTCAGGTTGATCCTTTATAGTTCAATTCATTTGCCTTCAAATTTCATGATTTCCTTGTTTTTAATTGCAGAGTAGTACTCCATTGTGTATATGTACCACCATTTCTGTATCCATTCCTCCATTGAGGGACATCTAGGTTGTTTCCAGATTCTAGCTATTATGAATAAAGTTGCTATGATTATAGTGAGCAAATGTCTTTGTTATATCATTTAACATCTTTTGGATATATGCCCAAGAGTGGTATATATAGAACTTGAAGTAGCACTATTTCAAATTTCCTGAGAATATGTCATATTTGTTTCCAAAGTGGCTGTGGAGGTTGACGTTTCTACCAGCATGTGGAAAAGGGTTCCCCTTTCTCCACAACCTCTCCAGCATGTGATGTCACTTGAGTTTTAGATCTTAGCCATTCTGATGGGTGTAAGGTGTAATCTCAGGGTTGTTTGATTTGCATTTCCAGGATTACTAAGGACTAGAGCATTTCTTTAAGTGTTTCTTTTTTATTGTTTGTTATTACTAGTTACATTTTATTAACTCTGTATCCTGCTCACTTATTCCCTCCCAATCCCACCCTCCCTCCATCAGTTTCTCCCTGCCCCTTTCTTTAAGTGTTTCTCTGCCAGTTGATAGTCCTCTGCTGAGAATTGTCTACCTCTCTGCATCATTTTTAATTGCGATACTTGATTGTTTAGTGTTTAACTTCGTGAGTCCTTTATGTATTCTGGATATTTACCCTCTGTCAGATTAAGGGCTAGTGAAGATCTTTTCCCAGTCTGCAGACTATTGTTTTGTTGTATTGACAGTTTCCTTTGCTTTAGAGAAGAATTTCAGTTTCTAACCATCCCACTTATTGACTGTTAATCTTAGAGGCTGTGCTGTTGGTATTCTGTTCAAGAATTTTTCTCCTATACCAATGAATTCAAGTCTCTTCCATACTTTTTCTTCTAACAGTTTTAGTGTCTGGTTTTATGTTGCAGTCTTTGATACACTTGGACTTTTCTTTTGTGCTAAGATCTAATTGCATTTTCCTACATGTAGACATACAGTTAGACCAGCACCATTTGTTGAAGACGCTGTCTTTTTTCCATTGTATGGTTTTGGCATTTTTGTCAAAAATTAAGTATCCATAGGTGTGTGAGTTTATTTCCAGGTCTTCAGTTCTATTCAATTGATCCACCCATCTGGTTCCATTCCAGTACCATGCCATTTTTTTTTTTTTATTGCTGTTGATCTATAATACAGCTTTAAATCAGGGATGGAGATATCCCCAGAAGTTCTTTTATTGTACAAGATTGTTTTAGTTTTTTTTTTTTGTTTGTTTTTCCATATGAAATTGAGAATTATTCTTTCAAGCTATGTGAATAATTGTGTTGGTATTTGATGGTAAATGGATTGAATCTGTAGATTGCTCTTGGTAGGATGGCCATTTTCACTATGTTAATCCTACTGATCCATGAACATGGGAGATCTTTCTATCTTCCAATTTCTTTTTCAATTTTTTTTTCCTACAGAGACTTGAAGTTTTTGTTTGTTTGTTTGTTTGTTTGTTTGTTTTCATACAGGTCTTTCACTTGGTTGATTAGAGTAACACCAAGTTACTTTATGTTATTTTTTGAAGCTATTGTGAAAGTTGTTATTTTCCTAATTTCTTTCTCAGCCTGTTTGGGATACAGGAGGGCTCCTGAGCTTTATGAATTAATTTCTATCCTGCCACTTTGCTGAAGGTGTTTATCAGTTGAAGGAGTTCTCTGGTAGAATTTTAGGGGCAATCATTTGTTCCTATCATATGATCTATGACTTGTGATACTTTGAGTTCTTTCTTTCCAATTTGTATCTCCTTGATCTCCTTTAGTCTTCTTATTTCTCTAGCTAGGACTTCAGGTACTATATTGAAGAAATAGGGAGAGAGTGGTGAGCTTTGCCTTGTCCCTGTTTTCAGTGGGATTAATTTATGCTTCCCTTTGTTTAGTTGGATGTTGATTATAGGCTTTCTGTACATTGCCTTTACTATGTTTAGGCAATATCCCTTGTTTCCCTGATCTCTTTGTCAAATGCTTTTTTTCTGCATCTAAAAAGATGATCATGAATATTTTTTATTTTAAGTTGTTTATATGGTAGATTACATTGATGGATTTCCATATATTGAAGCTCCACTGCATACCTGGGGTGAAGCCTACCTGTTTGTGGTGGATGCTAGAAGCATCTCTGATTTTTAGCTTATAATCTGTCTCAATTTCTATCACTGTACAGGGGGTTTGGGTTTGAGTCTGTATTCTGGAACACAGTCATGAAATTTTCAGGAAATAAATGTTGGACTCTGAATTGTGCCTATATAACATTAATGTATTGAACATTCAAAATTGGTCAACTTCTAAAGGAAACACATTTTCCTCATTAAGTTGTGTTTTCTGGATTCAAGCAAGGAAAACCAACTTGGTACAGAACATAAAAGCTTTTTATAAGGTAAAAGGAAATATATATCTATAATAGGCTCCAAATGACTGCAGACCATATCAGAGAATTCATGGTGTTACACATAAGAACTAATTGATTCGTTATTTTTTTCTTTTTTAAAAAAATAGTTAATTTTAGTTATATGTTTATTTATTATAATTTATTTGCTTTGTATCCCCATTGCAGCCCCCTCCCTCATCTCCCTTCAGTCTCCCACATTCAACTTCTTCTCCCACTATGCCCCTTCCTTAGCCCACTGATAGGGGAGGACCTCCTCCCCTCCTATCTGACCCTAGCTTGTCTGGTCTCATCAAGGTTAGCTGCATCTTCCTCTGTGGCCTGGCAAGGCTGCACCCTCCAGGTAGAGGTGATCAATGAGCCCGTCACTGAGTTCATGCTAAACACAGTTCCTGTAACCCTTACTAGGGATCCCCCTTGCAAACTGAGCAGCCAATGGGCTTCATTTAAACAAGGGGTCTAGGGCCTTTCCATAGATGATCTCTGCAGGGCCCCCTGGGCCTGGGATTTGGCTCTCTGTTGGTCTCTTTCTGGAGTTTTTGTCCCCTCAAGGTCTTTCTATCTCCCTCTTCTTCAATAATGATTCTGGTACTCTGCCCAAAGGTTGACTATGAGTCTCCATATCTCCTTCAATACCCTGGTGGGTAAAGTCTTTCAGAGGTCCCCTGTGGAAGGCTCCTATCCTGTTTCTTGTCTTCTCCTACTTCCAAACTATATTCTGTTTGCCCTTCTGTATGAGGATTAAGCATTTTCCCTGGAATCCTCCTTGTTGTTTAGCTTCTTAAGGACTATAGATTTTAGTATATTTGTCCTATATTTTGTGGCTAAACATATTCAACAGACTGGGAAAAGATTTTAACCAACCTTTCTTCAGACAGAGGGCTAATATCCAGAATATATAAAGAACTGAAAAAGTTAAACACCAACAAACCAACTAATCCAATCTAAAAATGGGATACAAAACTAAATAGAATTCTCAATAGAGGAATATTCAATGGCAAAGAAACACTTGAATGCTCAACATACTTAGTCATTCAGGAAATGCAAAACGAAACAACCTTGAGATTCCTGCTCATACCCATCAGAATGGCTGAGACCAAAAACTCAAGTGAAAATACAGGCTGGAGAAGGTGTGGAAAAAGGGAACACTCCTCCATTTCTGGTGTGAATGTAACCTTGTAGAGCCACATTGGAAATAAATTTGGCACTTTCTCAGGAAATTAGGAATAGTAAGTGCTATCACAAAATCCAGCTATACCATTCTTAGGCATATACCCAAAAGATGCTCCACCATTCAAGGACATTTGCTCAACCACTTTCATAGCAGCTGTATTTGTAATAGTCAGAATCTGGAAACAACCTAGATGCCCCTCAAAGGAGGAATAGATACAGAAACTGTGGTGCATTTACATGAGGGACTACTACCCAACAATTAAAAACATAGAAATCATGAAATTTTCAGTCAAATGTTGGAACTAGAAAAGAGCATCCTGTGTGAGGTAACCCAGAAGCAGAAAAACACAAATGATACATACTCACTTATAAGTGAACTGATTCTTTTTTCAAGGGTTCTAATGTAGAATTTAAGAGTGTTGAGGAATGCTACCAATGCCTATACCAGGACAGCTCTCTTTTATAGCACTGTTTAATGGACCCTTGGCTTTATTGTTTGTTTTGATGAAGAAATCACTTAGCTGTCATTTAGCCCCTTGAATAACACTGAAAAACCCTTAACTCTTGCTGGCAGCCTTGAGTATGAAGCTTCCTGCCAGGCTACAAATTTCTTCGTCAGCATTTAACATGATTTCACAGGGCAATCTGACTGCTTTGAACATTCCAGCTTCATTCTGAGGGCATCCCATAGGACTGCCGTGTCTATGCCTGGGTATCAGACCATATCCAATACTTCAGGTAGCCTTAGTAGTTTATGGAGCCTTCAGAAAATTCTCTTTGTTGCAAAATAATCCCTGAACATAACATTAACCCTCCTGCGGTATTTATTACTTGGAACATTATGGGGTCCCTCGCGCCAAAAATTAAGCAGAAAATGTATGGTTCAATGTGACACTTATAAGTGGTTGACAGGGCTGGAGAGATGGCTATAAAGGCTAGGCTTAAAACCAAAAATAAGTGGTTGACATGCAAGGCACATGATTTATTTATATATGAGGTGGAATTAGAAGCTGTAAGCATTTTTTTTTTTGGCAAGTGGAATTATAATATGTGCTCTTTGGCATCAGCAAAAGGCCAGTTGTTTGCTTTTGTTGCATTACATAAGTTGATCTCTCCTGTGATCTCTTAACTCTCTTATCTCAGTGCTAGCTATAAAGTTGGAACCTAACAAAAATTTTTCTTAAAAGTTCTCTTTCAGTGGACTTGGGGAGTGGCATGCATGCAGAAAGGGGAGGCAGGGTGGGATCGGGAGGGGAGGAGGGGGGTTATGGGGGATACAAAATGAATAAAGTGTAATTAATAAAAAAATGCATCTGGAAGCAAAAAAAAGTTCTCTTTGTCTATTTTGTCTATTTATGTATTTATCATAAATAGAGAAGGCTGGACTGGTTGATTGAGGAACTCAAAAATCCTAAAGCTTCCAAGTTCAACTACTTCCTCAGCCAGAGCCAGTGCCTTGCAAAGAAGTGTGAGGACAATAATTAGAAGTACCTGGGGGAGTAGGTGATTGATACCAAAGGTGATGATTTTGGGAGACTACAAAGAAGAGTTTCAGGAAGCTATTAAGTGATAAGCCATAAATATCCTGACACCTAAAAGCTTGCTTGTCATAAGATTGTCTGCTTTGAGTAGCCAAGGTCCTTGATACTCATAGCTCAGAAGCTGCACACTAGCTCCTGGGTGTTTGGCCACTGGCCCTCACAGCACAGAGTAATAAAGCTGTTGACCTGGACCATAGAGCTGTGCATTTCTTGTTTTAGTAGCTTATTGCCACATGCTTCTAGTTCTCAAAGTCTAGAGATAAGAGCTTTGGAGTTTGAGACTCTAGCTTACCTATCACTGGCACTCAAAATATAAGTTCTGCAAATACAGAAGGGAGCTTCCTCCACCTGCTACTTTTGATGCTAAACCCTTCCTGCTGTCACAAACATAAATATATATTAGTTAAATTTCTTTTTAGTACATTAATATATGTATACAATTCATTGTGATGATTCTACCCATGCTCTCTTAACTCTCTCTGCTTACTTCCAGTATACTCACCTCCTTCCCCAATAAATTTCTTTCTCACATTACTATTTATTTTTTAATACCATAATGTAACCAGTGCTATAAGTTTAAAGTTGTTTTTTGAAGCCCAGTGATCTCAGCAGTGGATGAACAACTAAAGGAAATGACTTTCCCTTTCCTGGAATCTGGTATTAGTTCAGCATTAAGGAGTGTGGGGAATGTTAAGGTAACACTTTTGAAGACCCATAGGGAATGGCAAGTGAAGCATAGGTGATTCCTATGACTCCTCGAAAGGTCCTGATCCACTGCAAACAGTGTTGATCTACTAGGGACTCCTAACACACTAGTAAAGTCTCAAAATGGTTTTTATGTTTTCTTATGGTGGCATTAACTTGACTGATTGTCATTGGTGTTTGAGGATAGCATTGGTGTTTCTCCTCTTGCCTGGGTGCTGTCTCCCTGTGGCCCAAAATGTCAGGAGGGGTAGGTAGGAGACTAGAAGCAAGCCCCTCCCCAAGTCCACTGATAGGGGAGGTCCCCCTCTCATTCCTTCTGATGTTAGTCTATCAGATCTCATCAGGAATGGCTGCATTGTCTGTCATCTTCTGAGGCCTGGTAAGGCTGCTCTTCCCTCAGGGGGAGGTGATCAAAGAGCAGGCCAATCAGTTTATGTCAGAGGCAGTCCCTCTTCCCATTACTATGGAACCAACTTGGACACTGAATTGCCATGGGCTACATCTGTTCAGGGGTTATCTCCATGCATGGTACTTGGTTGGAGTATTAGTCTCTGGGAAGACCCCTGTGTTCAAATTTTCTGGTTCTGTTGTTCTCCTTGTGGAGTTCCTGTCCTCTCCAGATTTTACTATTTCCCACTTTCATAAGATTCCACAGCTTGTTTACTTTGTTTTTTTTTTTATTTTATTATTATTTTTTTATCAGTTACATTTTATTAACTCTGTATCCCAGCCGTGTCCCTATCCCTCATTCCCTCCCAGTCCCTGTATCCTAACCTTAGCCCCTTCCCTCATTCCCTCCCAATCCCACCCTCCCTCCATCACCTCCTCCCTGCCCCTCTCTAAATCCTCTGGTAGGGAAGGTCCCCCTCCCCTTTCATCTGCTCCTAGTTTATCAGGTCTCATCAGGACTGACTGCACTATACTGCTCTGTGGCCTGGTAAGGCTGCTCCTGGGGGTGGGGGGAGGTCAAACAGCCAGCCACTGAGTACATGTAAGAGACAGTCCCTGTTCCACTTATTAGGAAAACCGCTTGGATGCTGAGCTGCCATGGGCTACATCTGAGCAGGGATTCTAGATTATATCAATGCATGATCCTTGCTTGGAGAGTCAGTTTCAGAAAAGACCCCTGTGCCCAGATATGTTTGGTCCTTATGGCGCTCCTGTCCTCTCCAGGTCTTACTAACTCCTCCTTCTTTCATATGATCCCCTGCACTCTGCCTAAGGTTTGGTTATGTGTCTCAGCATCTTTTTGATACACTGCTACATAGAGTCTTTTCGAGGCCCTCTATGGTAGGCTCTTGTCCTGTTTCTTGTTTTCTCCTACTTCCAATGTCTATTCTATTTGTCTTTCTAAGTGAGTATTGATCATCTTACCCAGGAACCTCTTCTTAGTTTATCTTTTTTAGGCATACAGATTTTAATATGTTTATCTTATCTTATAAGTCTAGTATCCACTTATAAGTGAGTATATACCAAGTGTGTCTTTCTGTTTCTGGGATAACTCACTCAGAATGACCTTTTATAAATCCCACCATTTGCTGCAAATTTCATGATTTCCTTGTTTTTAATTGCTGAGTAGTATTCCATTGTGTAAATGTACCACAGTTTCTGTATTCATCCCTTCATTGGGGGACATATGGGTTGTTTCCAGATTCTGGCTATTATGATTAAAGCTACACACTAAATTGGTTAGAAGAAAAATTTGGGAAGAGCCTAGAACTCATTGGCACAGGAGACAACTTCCTGAATAGAACACCAATAGCACAGGCTCTAAGATCAAGTATAAATAAATGGGACTTTATGAAACTGAAAAGCTTCTGTAAAGCAAAGGACACTGTCATCAAAACAAAACAACAGTCTACAGACTGCGAAAGGATCTTCACCAAACCTATATTTGAGAGGGCTAATATCCAGAATATTTAATGAACAAAAGAAATTAAAAAGCAACAAATCAAGCAATCCAATTAAAAAATGAGGTACGAAGCTAAACAGAGAATTCTCTGTAGAGGAATATAGAATGGTAGAGAAACACTTAAACAGATGTGCAATGTCTTTAGCCATCAAACCATTTTGATTTGACTTGCAAATCAAAATGATACTGGATTTCACCTGACACCCATCAAAATGGCTAAGATCAAAAACTCAAGTGACAACACTTGCTGGAGAGGATGTGGAGAAAGGGGAACCCTCCTCCATTGCTGGTGGGGATGTAAACTTGTACAACCTCTTCAGAAATCAATCTGGTACTTTCTCAGAAAATTAGGAATAGTGCTTCCTGAAGATCTAGTTATACTACTCCTAGGCATATATCCAAAATATGCTTAAGTACACAACAAGGACATTTGTTCAGAGTGCAGTTTATTGTACACCAACTTCATTAAAAAACAGTAGTAAGTGCCCCCTTCACCATATTAATGTCTCAGGCATGACTTGTTGAGTGTGTTTACAGTACAAGTCACAGAGAAACCTATCCATGAAAGAGTAAAATCAAGTAGAGTGGTTATCTTCTCTTGTAAGAGCCATGCCTATATTGCAGAAAGGTGCAAATATTGCCTAGGAAGTTAATTGGCCAGTTTGCAAAACAATGAAATCGTACTTCAGGCATAGAACAGTTTGCCTCTTTCTTAGTTAGCCAGCAGAGAACGTTTCCAGAGCAGTCCTGGACTGTATTTCTTCTATCTTGCATCCATGATAGGTGGCGTCTTCAGAGATAGGGATTTCAGACTCTATCCATGATGAGCAACCAGTAAAACGGAAGAGGAGGGGGTCTCTGGAGCCTGTCTGAACCACAATCATGGAGATGTCCCAAATCAAAAAATGCATTCTAGAAAGGAGAATTTTCTTGTCATGCACAGAGTCTTCCTTTAACCTTTCTTTGTTTATTTTTTTAATTGTGTTAGAACATAGCACATTATCATTTGATAGTTTTGTATACCCTCCATTTTTTTTTTACAACTTAACCACCTGTCCCCAATTGTCCCTTTACTCTCCCTACTTTGACCTTTATTCTCCAACTCTTCCCTTTTTTAATTCTCTTTTCTCATTAGTATTTGATCATTCCAATCCCTTAAGGCACCCACCACCTATATACTCTTCCTAGTTTCTTGGCTTCTGAATAAATTATTTCTCACCAAACAAAGCAGTATAGTCAATGGAATTCTATAAGAACACCTGTGGCATTTGTCCTGTGGGGCCTGGATACTCTCATATGATACAGTATATTTCAGTTCCATCTATTTCCCTTAAATGTAATAGTTTAATTTTTCCTTGCAAGTAAGTTTGTGTTTATGTGTACCATAGTTTATGCATACCATTTTTATTATGTATTCTTAATATGATGGAAATCTAAGCCTTTATACTACTTCTAGTTTTTTTTTTTCTTTTTCTTTTTATGGCACAACATTCAGACTTTTTTAATTTTTACTTTTTTAATATTAGTTACAGTTTGTTAACTTTGTATCCCTGCTGTATCCTACTCCCTCTTTCCCTCCCAACCCCACCCTCCCACCCTCATCTCCTCCCTGCCCCTTTCCAATTCCATGATGAGGGAGAACCTCCTCCACTTACATCTGACACTGGTTTATCAGGTATCTTCAAGACTGGCTGCAAAATCCTCCTCTGTGGCCTACCAAGCCTGCTCCTCCCTGGGGTGGGGGGAAGGTCAAGGAGCCCATCATCTAGTTCATGTAAAAAACAGTCCCTGTTCCCCTTATTAGGGTACCCATTTGGATACTGAGCTACCAAGGGCTACATCAGAGCAGGGCTCTAAGATGCATCCATACATGGTCCTAGTTTGGAGAAACAGTCTCATAAAAGACCCCTATGTCCAAATATATTTGTTCCTTGAGGAACTTCTGTCCTCTCCAAGTCATATAACTACCCCCCCCCCCAAGAAAGAATTTAGGGAAACAACAACCTTCACAATAGCCACTAATAACATAAAGTACCTTGAAGTGACTCTAACCAAGCAAGTGAAAGACCTTTATGAGAAAATCTTCAAGTCTCTGAAGGAAGAAATTGAAGAAGATATCAGTAGATGTAAAGATCTCCTGTGCTCATGGATCAGTAGGATTAACATACGAAAAATGGCTATTCTGCCAAAAGCAATCTACAGATTCAATGCAATTCCCATCAAAATACCAACATATTCTTCATAGATTTTGAGAGGAAAAACTATCAACTTCATATGGAGAAACAAAAAACCCAGAATTTCCAAAACAATCCTGTACAACAACAGATTGTCTGGAGGCATCTCCATCCCTGATCTCAAGCTGTACTACAGAGGAATAGTAATAAAAACAGCATGGTATTGGCATAGAAATAGAGTAGTGGATTAATGGAACGGAAGAGAAGACCAAAATTAAACCCACATACCTATGGATATTTGATTTTTGACAAAAAAGCCAAAACCAGTCAGTGGAAAAAAGACAGCATCTTCAACAAACGGTACTGGATGTCTACATGCAGAAAAATGAAAATAGAACCATATTTATCACTGTGCCCAAAACTAAAGTCCAAGTAGATAAAAGATATCAACATAAAACCAGATACACTAAATGGGTTCAAAGAAAAAGTGGGTAAGGCATTAGAACTTATTGGCACAGGAGACAACTTCCTGAACAGAAAACCAACAGCACAGGCTCTAAGAGCCACAATTGATAAATGGTACCTTATGAAGTTGAAAAGCTTCTGTAAAGCAAAGGACATAGTCATCAAAACAAAACGACATCCTACAGACTAGGAAAAGAGCTTCACCAACCCTATATCTGACAGAGGACTGATATACAGAATATATAAAGAACTAAAGAAGTTAAAACGCAGCAAATCAAGCAATCCGATTAAAAAATGGGGTATAGAGCTAAACAGAGAATTTTCGGTAGAGGAATACAGAATGGCAGAGAAACACTTAAAGAAATACTCAAAGTCCTTAGCCATTAGAGTGATGCAAATAAAAATAACCCTAAGATTTCACCTGACCCCCGCTAGAATGGTTAAGATCAAAAACTCAAGTGACAACACATGCTGGAGAGGTTGTGGAGAAAGGGAATAAACAATAAAATTTGATACTTTGTGTGAAACTAGTTCAAATCATTAAAAGTGAATAATACTGTGATTTTTGTTTTTGTTTTTTTGTATAATGATTTGTAGAAGTATATGCTAAACAAATTAGCATTAGCAGATAATGACATGATCACTTTTGAATTTATATACATATATATTGTATTATGTTAACCTTTTCAAAGAATTAAATAATTTCAAATTGAAGAGACCGGGTCCCAAAACAAGGGATTAGCGTATAACTTATTGATTGAAGCACTTGCCAGATGAGTGTAAGAGACTGAGATTGCATCCCCAGAGCAAGATTTCTCAGGAAACTAGTATTTTCAGGCCAGTTAAATGGCTTAATTGGTAAAAATGATTGGCTTGCAAGTCTGACAATAAGACTTTAGTCACTAGAACTCGTATAGAAGCATGGAGAAATAATGTACCCCACAAAGATTTCCTCTGATCCTTATAAGTAAACAAAGTGTCCACATTATTAACTAAATAAATTAATAAAAGATTTAAAAAATCAAATTCTGATTATGAAACAAACATTCATAAAGTCTAACATAAGTGAGAATATTTTTATTGAATGTTCTCCTTTAAAAGAAGATTCCATTGACTAAAAAATTATGGGTTAATAATTTGGGCACCTATATTTTAATCATATCACAGCATATATAGTAGTATAATTTACCCTGGGGGATTACATAAAAAATTACATGGTCATATCACCCCAAAGCAAATCAGGTTTACCCAAGTGAAATATTTTCTACATGCTGACCTGTAGAAGAGGAATAATTGATTTAGTAACAAATTGTGCCGTAAGTTTGAATTGGTACAAAGCACCAGGTAGGTTCTACGGAAATGCTTGTGGTATTTCTTTTTTTTTTTTTTTTTTTTTTTTTTTTTTCAATGCAGTTTATTCAGGAACCTTGAACAATCATCTGACCCTGGGGAAAGCCAGCCCACAGCTTAAATAGCCTCTGGGTAGCCAACCCAGGCATGCCACGGGGGCAATGCAGATAGGTCCACATACATGGAAGCAAGCCAGATCCTCGGCCTTAGCCAAATGTGGAGTTGTTTGTGACAGAGAGCACTCACCATCGGGAAGGTGGAAGGCAGAAACCAGCTCCATCTTTAAGGCATAGCATTCCGCAGCTCTCTATAGTTCCCCCTTTTTGTTTTAGACGCATCAGGCAAGAGTAGAGGTCTGATCTCTGATATTAGAAATAAATTGGGACTTTGTACAGATGTTCATTTAGGTATCATCCACCTAAAGAGCATCAGACCCGCCCGATACCTTTTTCTCAGAGGCAGGACCTGGGGCATCAACCCGCATGCAATCAGACATGCTCTTCTCTGGGTCCAAAGCTGCTGACCCTGAGTGCAGTGCTTAGCCTCGTATCCTGAGCGTATCATTTTAGCTTTTTATGGTATCCAACCATGCATGGGGAGAATGTCCTGCTTCAATGGCTGTAAAGGCCTGAGTGATCATGGCTGCATCACACTGTTGTGAGACTCTAATCTTGCATATATACCACAGGCAAACCAAGGAGACCAACACCAGAAGGCCTGCTAACACTCCCATGCTCGCTACACTCCCATGCCCGCCCATTCCTTCAGATGATTCATGGCTGCAGCAATCCATGTTGATAATCCTGTGGCTAGTCCTGCGTCCACTCTGGTAGAATTTACTGTGAAAATGGCCACTCTCAGCTGCTCCATCGTAGTATCGAATTAATGAATCAGAACTAAGAAAAATACAGAGAGGAAACAAAAGACTATAAATATTGTGTGAGTAGCATTAAATGTCATTGCCCTGAAGGCTAGCTTTCAGACATAATACCAGAACGTGCCATGCAAGCTTCCAAAGGAGACAGGCCCCCAACAGCCTTACTGCGACATCTATGAAACATGCCGACGGCAAGCATGGCATCATGATAACTCTAAGGATGCAACAGCATCATGCAAATCCTGCTGGTAACCAACTTCTCTATAATTGGATAGGAGATTTGCTCAGGGAAAGGAAGCATATCTGGTTCTGGAATCTAGTTAACCAGTTAGAACTAGTGATGCCATGGTTAGTGAGGAATATCACACCACCACTCATTTACTAAGCCAGAACAATCTCTAATAATGTTTTATAAGCTTTTGTTCTTGGACCCACTGGTAAGTGCGTTCTTCACCTCTCATCAATGAAAATTCTATTTGTTTTATTTATTTAATTATTACAATTTATTCACTTTGGATCCAGGCTGTTGCCCCCTCCAAGACCCACAATTCCTCCATCTTCTCCTCCCATAACCTTCCCTCAGTCCACTGATAGGTGAAGTCCTCCTTCCTTTCCATCTTACCCAAGTCTATCAGGTCTCATAAGGACTGGCTACATTGTCTTCCTCTGCGGCCTGATACAGCTGCACTCCCCCGTGAAGGAGGTGATCAAAGAGCCAGCCACTGGTTTCATGTCAGAGACAGTCCCTGTTCCCCTTACGAAGGAGCCCACTTGGAGGCTGAGCTCCCATGGGCAACATCTGAGCAAGGCTTCTAGGTTATCTCCATGCATGGTCCTTACTTGGAGTATTTGTTTTGCAAAGACATGAAGGACCAGAATTTTGGTTCTGTTGATCTTCTTAGGGAGCTCCTGTCCCCTCCAATTCTTTCTATCTCCCAATCTTTTCATGGGATTCCCTACACTCTGTCCAAAGCTTGCCTATGAATCTCAGCACCTGCTTCAATACCCTGTTGGACAGAGTCTTTCAGAGTCACTCTGTGGTAAACTCCCTTCCTATTCCGTTTTCTCTGGCTTTCAAAGCCTATCCCATTGGCTTTCTGAGTGAGGATTGAAAAACTTCCCTAAGATCCTCCTTCTTCTTTAGCTTCTTTAGTAGTATAGATTTCAGTATGTTTATCCAATGTTATGTGATAATATCCACTTATAAGTGCGTGTATACCATGTGAGTTTTTCTACTTGTGGGTCAACTCACTCAGGATGATCTTCTCTAGTTCTCGCCATTTGCCTGCAAATGTTACGATTTCCTTATTTTTATTTGCTGAGTAGTATTCCACTGTGTAAATGTTCCAAAATTTCTGTATCCATTTCTCAGGTGAGGGACATCTGGGTTGTTTCCAGCTTCTGGCTTTTATGAATAAAACTGCTATGAACATGTTTGAGCAATTGACCCTGTTGCGTACTTGCACATTTTTTGGATATATGCCTAGAAGTTGTATAGCTGGATCTTGAGGAAGCACTATTCCTAATTGTCTGAGAAAGCACCAGATTGATTTTCAAATTGTTTGTACAAGATTACATCCCCACCAGCAATGGAGGAGGGTTCCCCTTTCTCCACATCCTCTCCAGTAAGTGTTGTCACTTGAGTTTTTGATCTTAGCCATTTTGATGGGTGTAAGGTGAAAACTCAGTGTATTTTTGATTTGCATTTCCCTGAAACTTCTATCTGTAACAGTATGAAACATCTATAGTGATCCAGGACCTGTTAAAATACAGAGTTGTGGAGCCCAGTCCTAATGGATACATGTACAAAACAGTTCTGTGACTAGGACTCAGAAGAAAAGGTAAGACTATTGTAAGACTCAAAGGATTACTGAGTTTGCATGGAATTGTGTCCCCCAATACTGTCAAAAGCTAAACCCGCAAAATCTCACCAACTTTACTGCTCAACCATAAGCTAAAAAAGGACAACAACAACAACAGGCATGACAATATTTAGGGAAAAGCCCATGGGACCTCAACAAAGACTACAGGTAACTGAGTAAAACTGACAAGAGAAGAGGTTTTTCTACCCAGGAAAGAGTACACCGGTGTGAAATGGAAGCTCTGAAAATATTTATACAAATAATGTTATAGGG
The DNA here is from genome assembly GCF_030254825.1 of Meriones unguiculatus. Classification (NCBI taxonomy): domain Eukaryota; kingdom Metazoa; phylum Chordata; class Mammalia; order Rodentia; family Muridae; genus Meriones; species Meriones unguiculatus. Next base: position 41,301,706 of record NC_083365.1, on the reverse strand, counting down.
ACAGTTTATATTTAGAAATGTGTATGTATAGGTATGTATAAATGTATGTACGTAATAGAATAAAAGGTATTGAATCTGAAGAAGAGTGAGGAGGAGTATATAAGAGAGTTTTGAGAGATAAAAGATAAGGGAGAATGTTGTATTCATTATCTCAAAATTTAAAAATGCATATGTCCTGCTTAATTCCTCTACATATGGCAAGAGAAACTATTGTAGGCCTTTCTTCTATTTAAATCACAAAAAAATAATTTAAATCTTTAACTGAGTGGGAAAATATTCCTAGACATTAAAATATAATGTGCTTTTTGCAACAATTTGAGAAAAATTTTCAGCATACCATTTGTTAGATTAAAAATTGGGGCATAGATTATATAATGTTCCTCATTCTCTCTTAAAGTCTATATCTCTTCATTTTCCTTAACAAGTTCCACTCTTCCCAGTTAACTATTTTGTGCATTTTCAATATGATTTACCATATGATATTTACTTTTTGTTTGTTAAGAATCCAAAGTTTATCTCAGAGGCGGGACCTGGGGCATCAACCCGCATGCAATCAGACATGCTCTTCTCTGGGTCGAAAGCGGCTGACCCTGAGTGCAGTGCTTAGCCTCGCATCCTGAGCGTAACATTTTATCTTTTGATGGTAGCCAACCATGCTTGGGGAGACTGTCCTGCTTCAATGGCTGTAAAGGCCTGAAAGATCATGGCTGCATTACACTGTTGTGAGACTCTAATCTTGCATATACACCACAGGCAAACCAAGGAGACCAACACCAGAAGGCCTGCTAACGCTCCCATGCCCGCCCATTCCTTCAGATGATTCATGGCTGCAGCAATCCATGGTGATAATCCTGTGGCTAGTCCTGTGTCCACTCTGGTAGAATTTACTGTGATAATGGCCACTCTCAGCTGCGCCATCGTAGTATCGAATTCTCCAGTCCAATTACCTAAAATATAGCTCGACAATTGTTTAGACAGATTTGCAGCACAGGAAAAATTCTCATGTTGTATGCTAGTGACACAAAGTCCAGCATACTTTCATTGACAGCCCGGTTGAGCCATTTGCCATAGGGTATCAATTTGCTACTGCACGAGGTCAATCCTCTGATTGAACACCATCAAGCTTCCTTTTAGTTGAGCATTAATTCCTTTTTGTACATCTAAGGAGAAAAAGGTATCGGACGGGGCTGATGCTCTTTGGGTGGATGACACCTAAATGAACATCAGTACAAAGTCCCAATTTATTTCTAATATCAGAGATCAGACCTCTACTCTTGCCTGATGTGTCTAAAACAAAAAGGGGGAACTGTAGAGAGCTGCGGAATGCTGTGCCTTAAAGATGGAGCTGGTTTCCGCCTTCCACCTTCCCGATGGTGAGTGCTCTCTGTCACAAACAACTCCACATTTGGCTAAGGCTGAGGATCCAGCTTGTTTCCATGTATGTGGACCTATCTGCATTACCCACGTGGCACGCTGGGTTTGGCTACCCAGAGGCTATTTAAGCTGTGGGCTGGCTTTCCCCAGGGTCCGATGATTGTTCAAGGTTCCTGAATAAACTGCATTGAAAAAAAAAAAAAAAAAAAAAAAAAAAAAAAAAAGAATCCAAAGTTTATGTCTACTTATCAAGTTAAATGTTAACTATGTTTTACTTTGAGGCAAATTCACACTGGGTGGCTTGAATTATCCCTGAATGGCTTGAAGCTGCTATATAGGCCAAACTAGCCACATTCTCACGGTGATATACCTTCTTCTAAACTCTGAGTGATAGAATCAAAGGTGTACACATAGCACTAAGTTTCATTTTAGCTTTAAATTATGTATTTTTGGTTATTTTTAATTGTTATAATTTAAATTTTAATTTGTAATGTACTATTACCAATTTTATAAAAGGCAAACTCACATAAATAGATTTTATTTCATCACAAAACTTATTAATAAAGTTAATAAGTTCATTAATGCAGAATCATAGTCTCAATATTTTGATATATGTACATATATCAGTATATATGTATAACTAATGCTCAATACATGGAGTAATGAGACAAGTAATTTAATACTGTTTTAAAGAATCTTTGTTCTAAAATTTAAAATTATCCTTCTCTCTGTGTGTGTTGAGAAAGAGAGAGAGAGAGAGTGAGAGAGAGAGAGAGAGAGTGTTTTAGAGTGCAACTCCATAAAAGTAGCTCATTGCACAATGTGGATTCAAGTGATCATTCTCAGATCCTCAGGTTGATCTGAAGGCTCTCGTACCCACAAAACCGTAATATTTCTAAAAGCATTTTTGAAGAATTATTTGAATTTTGTATGCTATGAGTAAATCAGTATCTTATCAATGAAGCGAGCCGACACTCTGATCTTCGCACTTGGGATGCAGAGACCGCAGAATGACCACAAATGTGAGGCTATTCTTGGTTACATAGTAAAATACTATTTTAAAGAAGCCACAAAAATATTTTGTCAATAAGACTGTAACAGTGAAGCATCACTAGGGCCTGTGAAGACAACATTACTTACCTGTACTTCATAGCCAAATACATAAATATTCTGAAATTTTGTGTGTCACTTTGCTTAATCTTATCATCCTGGGCAAGTTATCACATACTTGCATTTAGACACATGGGTTGTATGCCAAGGGATTGAAGCACATTAGAAATTTAATTTTCTTAAGCTTGCGTTACCTGTAGCATTGGCCTATTTTACTTCCAAGAGGTCTCTTAATTTGATTGACACTGGTGAAATAAATAGCCTTTGCTCTTGAATACATTTTCTTGATTGTAGCCTCAAGAATTGCATCTCCTGATAAGTGAATATGCTTTGATTTTCAGATGTAAATAGTCATATAATTAAAGCAACCTTCTGCTATCCTTATTTGTCAGTGACAAGAAACAGTGTTTTATTTAGAATTGGAGATGGAAATTTTAATGCATTATAAATGCAGTCTTTTAGTCTGCTCGGTAGTAGCAAAATGAATCTATTATATAGAATTTACTTTTTAGTTAGACAAAAATCTGATCGTGTTAAGCACATAACTATTTTTAAAGAGTTACTATCTAAAACTCTTCATTTAAAAAGACCATATTGAAGAAACCTAATCAATATACTGAATTGACCTAGAATCAGACCATACTTGCACCGTAAATCTCCTGGACGACTGTGAACATATAAGGGCATTACAAAGAAGTAACTCTTCGACAATTTGTGTACAGATATGAAAAGATGACTTTCGACTCTCACCTTCAGGCAATGAGGATGTCCAAAGAGTTGTGTGAGCTTATATCACCTTTCCAAATAAAAAGCTATCAAGACTTAGGGGGATGAGTCAGTAAAAACCTATGGCTGAAGACACCACAATTTTCTAAGACAGGAATTGTAGGAGTCAAACTGCAACTGACCTGGAAGCCTCCTTCATGGTTATTGACATTCATGGTATTGGATGGCATTATACAAGTTGACAATCATTAAGGAGCTATGACTCCTATAGATCATAGTAACACTATATATTCAATAGAACAATACTGACACATCTATCTTGGGGTATAACCAACAGGTGCATAATTGGTATAAGGTCCACTCAATATGAGGAATTTGTGCCTTCTACTATAAATCTAGCCAACTACCCATGCCTGAAAATCTACCAACATTGTACATTAAAAATAAATAAATAAATAAATAAACTAATAGATAAATAAATAAATAAAACCTGTTACCGAAAATGCCAAAGATTTATGTATGATCACTTCATCTTGAAAAGGGTCAAATGACAACACATGCTGGAGAAGGTGTGGAGAAAGGGGAACCCACCTCCACTGCTGGTGGGAATGTAAACTTGTACAACCACTCTGGAAATCAATCTGGTGCTTTCTCAGACAACTAGGAATAGCGCTTCCTCAAGACCCAGCCATACAACTCGTAAGCATATATCCAAAAGAGCCTCAAGTACATAATAAGGACATTTGCTCAACCATGTTCGTAGCAGCTTTATTTGTAATAGCCAGAAGCTGGAAACAGTGCAGATGCACCTCAACTGAAGAATGGATACAGAAATTGTGGTACATGTACACAATGGAATATTACTCAGCAATGAAAAATAAAGAAATCATGAAATTTGCAGGTAAATTATGGGAACACGAAAGGATCATCCTGAATGAGCTGTCTCAGGAGCAGAAAGACACACACAGTATACACTCACTCATATAGACATGTAATATAGGATAAACCTACTAAAATCTGTACATCTTAAGAAACTAATCAAGAGGGAAGACTCTGACTAAAATGCTCAAGCCCCATTGTGAAAGGCAAACAGGATGGACATCAGAAGAAGAAAACAGGAAACAACCTAGGAACCTGCCACAGAAGGCCTCTGAAAGGCTCTGCCCTGCAGACTATCAAAGCAGATGTTGAGACTTATGGCCAACTGTTGGGCAGAATGCATGGAATCTTATGTAAGAACTGGGAAATAGTAAGATCTGGAGAGGACAGGAATCCCACAAGGATAGCAACAGAACCAGAAAATTTGAACACAGGGATCTTCCCAAAGATTCATACTCTGCCCAAGAACCAGGCATGGAGATAACCTAGAACCCCTGCACAGATGTAGCCCATGGCAATTCAGTGTCCAAGTACACTGAATTGGGTTACATAGTAATGGGAAGAGGGACTGTCTCTGACATAATCCAATTGGACTGCTCTTTGATCACCTCCCCATGAGGGATGAGCAGCATTACAGGCCACAGAAGATGAAAGTGCAGCTACTCCTGATGAGATCTGATAGACTAAGATCAGAAGGAAGGAGCGGAGGACCTCCCTTATCAGTGGACTTGGGGAAGGGCATGGATGAAGAAGGGGGAGGGAGAGTAGAATCAGAGAGGAGGAGCGAGGGCTTTATAGGGGGATACAAAATGAATAAAATGTAAATAATAAAAGTTAAAAAAAGGGTCCTTACACTTGCACAGTAAGTCTTTAGCAATGGACCACCTCTCTAGATGAATAATATGAAAACTCTAATTTTCAATGACGAATGGAATAAATCTATTTCTTTTTTCCATTTTTTAATTTTTATTTTTTATATTAATTAAAGTTTATCTACCTTGTATCCCAACTGCAGCCCCATCCCTCATTCCCTCCCAATCCTACCCTTCCTCCCTCATCTCCTCCCTGACCCCTCTAACTCCCCTGATAGGTGAGTTCCTCCTCCCCTTCCATGTGTCCCTAGCTTATCAGGTCTCATCAGGACTGGCTGCAATGTCCTCCTCTGTGGCCTAACTAGGCTGCTCTTCCCACCGTGGGTGGGGAGGACAAAGAGCTAACCACAGAGTTCATGCCAGAGTGAGACCCTGTTCCTCTTACTACCCACTTGGGTACTGAGCTGCCATGGGCTATTTCTGAGCAGGGGTTCTAGGATATATCCATGCATAGTCTTTGGTTGGATAAATAGTCTCAGACAAGCCCCTTTGCCCAGATATATTTGGTCCTTGTGGAGCTCCTATCCTCTCCAGGTCTTGCTAATTTCCTCTTCTTTCATATGATTTTCTACACTCTGCCAAAAGGTTGGCCATGAGTCTCAGCATCTGCTTTGATACACTGCTAGGTAGAGTCTTTCAGAGGCCCTCTATGGTAGCCTACTATCCTTCTCAAGATCCAGCTATACCACTCCTTGGCATATATCCAAAATATGCTCAAGTACACAACAAGGACATTTGTTCAACCATGCTAATTGCAGCTTTATTTGTAATAGCCAGAACCTGGAAACAACCCAAATGTCCCTCAGTGGAGGAATGGATACAGAAATTGTGGTACTTTTACACAATGGAATACTACTCAACAATTAAAAACAAGGAAATCATGAAATTTGAAAGCAAATAGTGGGACCAAGAAAAGTTCATCCTGAGCGAGGTATCCCAGAAGCAGAAAGACACACATGGTATATATTCACTTATAAGTGGGTACTAGACCTATAAGATAGGATAAACATACTAAAATCTGTACATCTAAAGAAGCTAAACAAGAAGCAGGACCTGGGGTAAAATTATCAATCCTTACTTAGTAAGACAATTGGGATGGAATTTGGAAGCAGAAAAAAACGAGAAATCTATTTCTTAAACCCAGAAATGCAATGAGAAACAGTGCAGCACAAAAGCTAAACAATTTCTCAAGTAACAAAAGATTTAGGCCATTTGTGACAGACATTTTACTTTCAAAAATGAAATGCAAACAGCATTCATGAAAGGAGGTTCTCTATGCTTGGATTTGTATACATGTATTTATTTATTTATTTCCTTGCTTATTTTTATTTGGCTAGTTATTAATCATAGTCACACTTTCATTTCTCACTCAGTCCCACAAGTGGGCTATTTCCTTTCTCTGTTCCAATTGTAAAAGAATGTCAAAGGGAGACTAAAATACAAATCACAATTTATGGGTTCCTGCTTTATTCAGAAAAAAAAAAAAACATTTTCTCATTTTTTTCTAAACACCTTAAAAAGCATTTATACCTTCAATGATATCCAAGGTCATTGCATCTCTGCAGGTTCCTTGTGATGGGATTTTCAAGGGTCTGGCACTACATAATAAAGCTCTGAAGCTAACACCTGACTGGCATAATTGGGAGTGTTAATTGGAAAGGACCTAGCTGCCCTTGTGATTTCTTCTCTCTAGGAAGTGGTGACAAGATGTCTTATCTTTCCTTCTGAAGGCTGCTAGACAGAGAGTACCAGGGATCCATTGAATGAGTAAAGCGAGAGCATAGGAGACCAAATTTTTTTTTCTGATGATTTGGTTTGATTCTGTATCTTTTGTAAATTAGGAAAAATAATCTGAGAAGAATTGTAATAACATCTAAGATGACAGGATATTAGAAGAAACTCAAGAAGGGATAATCTAAAGGTTTTTAAACAGGAAATTCTAAAGTAACAGTAAGAGTAAGAGTTGGACCTGTTGAAGAAGAAAGTCTATTGCAACAAAAACAAAGAACTGAATTTATCTTCTCTGTATTCTGAAAGCAATTAACTAATTAATTGAATAAAGAGTTTCAATCATCTCCCTAAGATCTTTCTAAATGCTATTTAAACATCTTTAAATCCTGTAAAGAGTTTTATTATTATTATCAATAGTTTCCTGAAAAGAAAAAGAATCACAGTGTAAGTAAATTTGTTATCCCTGTGCCCCAATACTAGAAGGTGCTGCAAGGCAGGTTAGAATGATACCTATGGAGAATAGCTACCACTCAGTTTTCTAATGCAAAATATTAAAAAGTGGTTAATGGAATTTTTCAAAGTTTCTTCCTTTAGCAACACTTACATGAATCTTGAATGAATATAGTTTGAATTTATATTACAATTGTGTGTGAGAATTATTGTAAATATGTGTTCCTCTGTGTGCACATGTGTGTTTTGGTGCATGTAGATATATGTGACCATGCACATATAATGATGTACATTACTCTTTACACATGTGTGAAGTCTAGAAGTTGATGTGATGTCTGGTATATTGGATTGTTCTATACCATATTTTTTGACACAAGCTCTCTCCCTAGGCCCAGTACTCACTCATTGGCTAGACTGTCTGTCCCATGTGTCATAAAACTTACCATTTTCACAACCCACATATTCCCAGCGATATATCACAGATGTTAGCTGCCACTCTACTTGGAATCTGAGACCAGGTCACCATGTGAATTGGTAGGCACCAGGCCTACTTAACTATATTTTCATTCTACTTTACTTAAGTTCTAATAGTGTAAATAGTATAGTTTAAAGAATAGATACTGTTGGATTAAGAGATAGACTTTGAGTTCAGTAGACTGAATAATCAATGGTATCCACACCAAAGAGATTAGAATTTATTTATTTATTATAACTTATTCACTTTGTATCCCAGCTGTTGTCCCCTCCCTCATCTCTTCCCAGTCCTACCCTCACTTCCTTTTCTCCCTCTATCCCTACTATTTGACCTTAGCATATCAGGTCTCATCAGGACTGGCTGCACCTTCCTCTTCTGTAGCCTGACAAGGCTGCTCCCCCCAGGAAGAGGTGATCAAGAGTCAGCCACTGAGAACATGTCAAAGACAGATCCTGCTCCCCTTTCTAGAAACCTACAGGGAGACTGAGCTGCCTGTGGGCTACATCTAAGCGGGGGGGGAGGGTCTAGGTCCACTCCAGGCATGGTCCTTGGTTTGGAGCATCTGTCTCTGCAGGTCCCTCTTGGCGTAATATTTTGGCTTTGTTGGTCTCCTTCTGGAGTTCCTTCCACCCACCCCCCCAGTCTTTGCATCTCCCTCTTCTTCCATAAGACACTCTGCACTCCTTCTACAGCTTGGCTGTAAGTTTCAGCATCTGCTTTGATACCTATTTGGGTAGGTCTTTCAGAAGCCCTCCTGTCCTGTTCCCTGTCTTCTCCTGCTTTGGATGTCTATACTGTTTGCCCTTCAGACTAAGGATTGAGCATCTTCCCTAGGGTCCTCATTGTTGTTTAGCTTTTTAGATTTTAGAATGTTTATCCTAATAGTACTACTCCAAAATCCAGCTATACTATCCTGGACATATATTCAAAAGATGCTCAACCACACAACAAGAATATTTACTCAAATGTGTTCATAGCAGCTTTATTCATAATAGACAGACTCTGGAAACAACCTAGATGTCCCTCAACCGAAGAATGGATACAGAAATTGTAGTACATTTACACAATGGAATACTACTCAGCAATTAAATACAAAGAAATCATGAAATTTGCAGGCAAATGGATGGAACTAGAAAAGATAATCCTGAGTGAGGTAACCCAGAAACAGAAACACATGCATGATATGTACTCACTTATAACAGGATATCAGCCATATAATATAGGATAAACATACTGAAATCTAGAAACCTAAAGAAGCTAAACAACAAGGAGGACCCTAGGGGGGGATGCTTAAATCTCATTTAGAATGGCAAACAGGATAGACAGCTGATTTCAACAGAGCCCAGTCAGGAAGGATACCTTTTATTATAACCTGTACTGAGGAAAATGGTATCATCTAGACCAGGGGAGTACGGGAGCTTATCTTTGAGATTCTATAATGCAATCTGCAGTAAACAGAATATATGCATCTGTAGAAGAGGATTCTACAGATAGCAATAAGAGATAGCAATAAGACACTAAGGAAGCACTGCTGTCTTTTCTTACCTATAAATCTTTCAGCTTTTTAAGAGAGTAGGGTGTTAGGTGTGTGGTTTATCAGTGAAACTGAAGAAACCACAAATAACAGTGAGAAAAACGAATATACAGAAATCTAAACCATGGCATTCGTGTCTCCAAAAATTTTCCAGTCCATACAGCGTGTTAAAAGTGTAAGCATTTGCTTCATATGCAAGAAGTATTAAGTGTTTCAATCACGGTCTTTGAAAAATGACAATGTACATTGACAACATTTTTTCTTGTAAGAATCCCATCATTGCTGACTACTAAAGAGATTGAGAAAATTATTCCTGCTGGTCTTAAATTTTTATAGATGCTTCTAAAATGTTCATTTAGCTCACCTCTGGTAACAGATTGTGCAAAATGATTTATGAATGGAGCTGATTTCCATTCCTCTGATGGGTGCTTTATTCACTTAATGATCACTGGCAAGTGGCAGAGACCATAAAACTTCAAGTGTCACTAACAAGACTTCTTAGCTCTTACGTTGTAAAATATAATGTGTGAGATTTTCTTTGAATATATAAACTTTAAAAAAGCTAAAAGTAAAAGAAACACAACCATGCAAACAAACAACATTATTTTTTCTAGGTGAGTATTTTAAACATTAGCTGTTTCGTACAAAAATAGGCTGTCATCATTGCAAGCAATGTGATTGAGATCTAGGATAGATGATGTATTAATGATGGAAAATGTGCTAAATTTATACAAGTAGAAAATATATTACTCAACAACTAAAATATCACCTTGTGCAATACTGTGTGACAAAGTGAATATGATAACCAAGTAATTTGTGCTTCTTCATTCTTACTAAAAAGGAATGATGTGCTGTACAATAGGTACTGAATAGGTTATTTGGGTTCTGTTCCATTTAAGTTTATGTAATGTTAGAAATGTAGGTCTAGAATCCTTCCAATGTATCCCAAATAAAGCTTTTCTGGTTTCTATGGGTGTTTTGAAAAACAAAAAAAAAAATAATAATAATTATTTCAAGGATCCGAGTAGTGATCAGGATCTCTTTTTCCAAGTAGGCTTTGAGAGCCTGTAGCCAAATTTACTTCTGCATCTGTGATTCTGGTGAATATATTGAGAGAGGCAACTGGTGGCTATCATTCTTCAGTTTGACAAAGTATGACATATTTACAAAGTTGGCCATGTGTCTTCTGATGTCTCTATATTCTGAGAAATGAAAGAAGCAGGATAGCACAACATAAAGCTTCTATAATCTTGTGCATTTAATCTCAGACCTAGTAAATGAGGCATACCACAAATTTAAGTCAGATTACTATGCACTGAACTATATCTTACTCAAAATATTCACTACCGCAATAGTAGAACCTTACTATTTAGATCCAGTACATATGTATCAAATTCAAAGCCCATGAATACAGACCCAGGGGCAAAGCTTAGTACCCTTTTTGCTAGCAATGTTTTCTTCTGTATGTCAGAGACTACATAATAACAAATCAGATATGCCATTAAAAGATTAAGTGATATAAGAAAAAATTCTTTGTGTGGCGCTACTTTTGAAGAATAAAAATTCTCCAAACCTTACCACATTTATCTGTGGTTTGTGGTGATATATAAAATACACCCTTTTAGCCCTTGTCATATATCAAATATACTTGTTTGTCATGTTGATTGGTGTACATTTCGTTCCTGTAAGAAATTATCATCCCTTTAAAAATAACGTCTTTCCAAATGGGATATGCATTGAACGTATGACCGGAGTCTACCTAGCAGTGCTCCAAAATAGATACTAAGACTCACAACCAAACCTTCGGCAGAGTGCAGGGAATCATATGAAAGAAGGGGAGTTTGATGTGGAAAGGATAGGAGCTCCACAAGGACCAAACGTATCTGGGCACAGGGTCTTTTCTGAGATGGACACTCAACCAAAGTCCATGAGAGGATAAAAGCTAGAACCTCTGCTCAGATGTGACCCGTGATAGCCCAGTAATCAATTGGTTTCCCATAGCAAGAGGAACAAGGACTATTACTAACAGGAATTCAATGACTGGCTCTTAGACCTCCCCACCTCCCAAGGGAGGTGCAGTACTGTTAGGCCACAGAGGAGGACTTTGCAGCCAGTCTTGAAAATACCTGACAAAAGGGAGTCATATGAAAGGGGAGGAGGTCCTCCCCTACTAGTGTACTTGGAAAGGGGCAGGGAGGAGATGAGGGAGGGAGGGTGGGATTGGGGAGGGAATGAGGGATACAGCTGGGATACAGAATTAACAAAATGTAACTAATGAGAAAAATAAAATTATGGAAAAGAAAAAAAATAACGTCTTTCCTCCTTTCTTCAGTCATTTACTGTTCACAATGAGCAAAAGGGATGAATCATACTGATATTACCACACATAGTTTACTATGTGAGTGTAATTAAATTTATAGTTTAATTTCTAAAAAATTTTATATCAGAAAACCAGTATTCAAGTAAATCTCAAAATACTTCTATATATACGAATATTTTCAAATTCTGAAAATGTCCCCATAGGTATAACACTAATGTATATTAAAATACTAATATTTTGAGTTCATTTTCATAAAAATTAAAGTTAATAATTTTTTTGGAAAATGACAAGAAAAGGTCTGTGTGCTCAACAAGTCTTTCCACCCTTAAAATTACATAATAAATGGGACAAGTACATGAAAGATCAGAAACAAATGGAAAACAAAGCACATTGAAAATAAGTATATGTGATAGACGAAAGCCTTCCATAGAGTCACTTTAATTTTAATCTGCCACATTCTATTATGTATATCATATGTGATTCAGTTCTTTTCATTTGCCTATGTGTGCTGTGTTTTCTTCATACATTCACTAACTGATGAACATTTGGATTGTGTATTGGGTTTTCTATTGTTAAAAAAACAAAAACAAAAACAAACAGTGACCAAAAAATAACCTGAGAAGGAAAGAGTTTATTTTTCTATTTTACAAGATAGGTAGGGTAGAAACTCAAGCAGTAAAGGAACCTGGGTGCAGAGAATAAGGCAGAGGTAATGGAATTCTATTGCTTACTGATTTGATCCCCTTTGCTTGCTCAGCCTGCTTTCTTATCTAACCCAGAACCTTACTTGGGATGAATTTTCTTCTTGTTCTTCTTGTTGTTCTTGTTCTTGCTCTTCTTCTTCTTCTTCCACTACTACTGCTACTACTACTACTTCATTACAATTTATTTACTTTGTTTCCCAGCTGTAGACCCCTCCCTCATCTCCTCCCAGTCCCACCTTCCCTTCCTCTTCCCCTGTTATGTCCCTCTCCTAGTCCACTGATAGGGAAATTCCTCGTCCACTATTAATGGACCCTAGCCTATCCGGTATCATCAAAACAGTCTGGACCCTCTTTCTCTGTGGCTTTCTAAGGCCACCTCACCAGGAGAATCAAAGCCGATGCTGAGACTCATAGCCAAACTTTCCACAGAGTGCAGGGAATCTGATTGAAGAAGAGAGAGATAAAAAGACATGGAGTGGACAGGAACTCTACAAGGAGAACAACAGTGTCAAAAAATCTGTAGACAGGGGAGCCTGGAGAGACTGATGAATCAATCAAAGACCATGCATGCATAGAAGACCTAGACCCCTACTCAGATATAGCCCATGGGTGACTCAGTCTCCATGGGGATTTCCTAGTAAGGAAAGCAAAGGCAGTCACAGGCATGAACTTGGTTGCTTGCTCTTTGATCAACTCCCCCGAATGATATTTTCTAGTTCCATCCATTTGCCTGCAAATTTCATAATTTCTTTGTTTTTAATAGTTGAGTAGTATTCCATTGTGTAAATGTCCCACAACCTCTGTATCCATTCTTGGGTTGAGTGACATCTAGGTTGCCTCCAGTTTCTGTTACATGTAAAGCCACTATGAACATAGCTGAGCAAATGTCCTTGTTGAGCGGCTGAGCATCTTTTGGGTATTTGCCCGGGAGTGGTATAGCTTGTTATCTTCAGGTAGCACTGTTTCCAATTTTTTGAGAAAGTGCCAGATTGATTTCCTGAGAGGTTATTACAGTTTGCCCTCCCACCAGCAATGGAGGATGATTCCGCTTTCTCCACATCCTCACCAGCATGTATTGTCACTTGAGTTTTTGATCTTAGCTATTCTGACTGGTGTAAGATGGAATCTTAGATTGCATTTCTCTGAGGGCTAAGGACATTGAACATTTCTTTTTTTATTTATTTTTTAAACAATTTTTATTTTTTATATTAATCACAGGTTATTTACTTTGTATTCCAGCCATATTCCCCTCCCTCATTCACTCCCAATTCCTGCCTCCTTCCCTCATCTCCTCCCTGCCACTTTCCAAGTCCATTGATAGAGAAGATCCTCCTTCCCTTCTTCAAGTGCTTCTCAGCCATTCTACATTCCTGTTGTGAATTCTAAGTTTAGCTCTGTACCCTATTTTTTAATTGGATTACTTGGTTTGTCTACAGTTAATATATTAGGTTCTTTGTATATCTTAGATATTATCCCTCTGTCTGATTTAGGGTCAGTGAAGATCTTTTTTCCCACTTGTCTGCTGCCATTTTTATTTTATTGACAGTGTCCTTTGACTTTCAGAAACTTCTCAGTTTCATGAGATCTCATTTATTAATTGACAATCTCAGAACCTGTGCTGTTGATGTTCTGTTCAGGAAGTTGTCTCCTATGCCAGTGAATTACAGATTTAATTACCCTGTCTGCAAGAAGTGCAAACTGTAATAACCTCTCAGGAAATCAATCTGGCACTTTCTCAAAAAATTGGAAACAGTGCTACCTGAAGATAACAAGCTATACCACTCCCGGGCAAATACCCAAAAGATGCTCAGCCGCTCAACAAGGACATTTGCTCAGCTATGTTCATAGTGGCTTTACATGTAACAGAAACTGGAGGCAACCTAGATGTCACTCAACCCAAGAATGGATACAGAGGTTGTGGGACATTTACACAATGGAATACTACTCAACTATTAAAAACAAAGAAATTATGAGAACAGAGATTGAGAGAATATCCAACAAATAATTGGCCCAAACTGAGGCCCACCCCATGGTAGAGAGCCAACCCTTGACACTAATAACAATACTCTGCTCTGCCTTCAGTCAGGAGCCAAACTTGACTGTACAGTCGGGGAGGATCCAGCCAAGAGCTGATCCAAACAGATGCTGGGACTTGCAACCAAGCATGGAACAGCACTCTGGGGGTCATGAGGAAGTTTTGGGGGAAATATGGAAGGACCTGGAGGAGACAAGAACCTCACAAGAAGACCAGAAGACAACTAACCCAGTCCTCTAGGAACTTTAGGGACTGATATATCAACTATGGAGCATACATGATATGGACCTAAGTTCCCTGCACACCTGTAGTTAATGGGCTCCGTGGTCTCTATAAGAGTTGCCTATTGAGTGGAGGGTGTGGGGGAGCTGTTTCTAACATGGACTTTATTACCTGCTTTTGGATCACTTCCCCCTGGCAGGGTGCCTTGTCTGGCCTCAGAGGATGAATATATTCTCAGTCTTAATGTGTCTTGATGTGCTGGGGAGGGTTGAGATGTGAGGAGGGGAGGCTCTCCTTTTCTTGGGGGGACAAGGGAGATTAGAAGGGAAAGAGGGTACTGAATGAAAAGGATGGAGGGGCACCACTGGGATGTAAAATAAATAAATAAAATAAAATTTAAAAAGAACTCAAAACCAACAGTTAAAAGGTGCCATAGCCTACATAGGATGGGCACTCCTACCTCTATTGCTGATGGTAGCCCACCACAGATGTCCTCTAAAAGTCTTCACCCAAAAGGACATTGAAGCAGATGCAGAGACTCACAGCTAAGCTTTGGACAGAGTGCAAGGAGTCTTATGGAAGAAGCAGGTATAGAAGGACATGGAAGTGATAGGAGTTCCACAAGCAGACCAACAAAACCAAAAAAAAAAAATCTGGCTTCAGAGAGAACTACAGAGACAGATATATCAACCAAGGACCATGCATGGAGAGGACCTAGACCCCAGGCTCAGATGTATCCCATAGACAGCTCAGTCTCCATGTGGGTTCCCTAAAATGGAAAGAAGAGACAGTCTGTGATATGCACTCGGTTGCCTGCCTCTTGATCACTTCTCCCTGGTATGTCAACCTAGCCAGCCCACAAAGGAAGAGGACCCAGGCAGTCCTGGTGGAACCTGATAGGCTAGGGTCAGATAATAGGGTAGGAGGACTTTTCCTATCAACACAGTAGGGGAGAGGGATAGGCAAGGAAGAGGAAGGGAGGGTCTACAAGGGGAATACAAAGTGAGTAAACTGTAAAAAATAAAATAAGAAGGAATTAGAAAAGAGGTCTGAAACTATGAAAAACTATGCAGATTATCAAGGTCGATTTAAATATGTTTTGCATAATGAGCTGGCCGTGAGACTACACGATCCATGTGGCCAAATGTAATGAATTGAATAAGGAATGTCCTCCATAGGATCACATATGTAAAGATTTTTACCCAGTTGATGAAATGATTTGGGGAAATTATAAACTCTTTAGGAAGTAAACCTTCCTGGGGAGATATATATATATATATATATATATATATATATATATATATATATATATAATATATATATATATTTTATCCTTGGTATATTTATTCTTCAAAAAGAAATAAATCTTGGCTGGATGCTTGATACTATCAAACCTGAAGTGTCTTGAACATTTTTCACTTGATTGATATTTTGAAACATTTTGGCACTATAATCATCAGTACTGAGAATGACATTTTCAATAAATATGTCATATAAAATGACAGAATATGTTTAGAATCATTTCAAAAATTTCGGGAAATTTTCAGGAAATTCAAGTGAGCAACTGAAGCACCAACTTTTAAAATCAAGCACTCCAGCACAATGCAACCTAATGATATGTTTATGCGATGCCTGCTGAGGAATGATGATAGAAAATATATTTAATGTTTATATTCTATAATCTGGTTAGTTGTGTGCAGAGAAAACTTCAAAATTACACTAAAAGCACTATAACTAATACCAAAATTGGATGTATTTTTAAGCTAAGGTGCTTCAGGGATTATTAGTTGGTATTATTACAGGGTGTTAAAGGATATTTGATCACATTATGAACCCCGAGATTGTGAACCAGAAAAAAAAAATCTGTTTCTTCTTGTGGTGTGGCTCATCTCTAGCACATACCTTTCTTCTAAGAGCTTTCTGATTATTTTAAATGACCAGTAGTTTGGCTCAAAACCAGCACAAGTGCTTAATCTAAGACATTTCTATAAACAGGATTAAATGAAGTTATCTCTAGGTCAAGAAGTGGAGCAAGCAACTAGGTGGCAGAAAGTGAACATGGAAAAAAAAAAAAAAAAAAACATAGAATGTGAGAGGAAGTCCAGAGGATGGATAGAGAGATAGACAGGAAATAGAAAGTGGGGGGAGGGGCATTCAGATTGAAGGGTTTTAAATCAGAGTGGAGAAGGAAAAGATAATTTTTTCTTCTGGGATGTTGATGGAGTGTGAAGGTCCTCCAGATGCTTTCTCTGCCTCTTTGAGCTAGAAAATTTTTACCATAGCATCTGGTTCCTGATTGTTCATTGATAAAATCAAAAGATTTGGGATCTAGTTTTAAAAACAACAACAGGAATGAGCATATAGAAAGGAGTGTGCTCATTCTTTGGGGGGTTCAGAACTGAGGCTGCAGTGAAGTTACGAATTGTAACGTGGGTAAAGGCTTCCAGAAACAAACCGATTCATTACATTGTTGATGTTGAAATTAAATCTCAGTATCATATGCTAAGAAAACTTTTACTTGGCTAAATTTTATATATTCCTTTCGTTGGGGATGTAACACACATTTAAGTGTTTGGACTCCAGAAGCTTTGGTAGATGTCTCTCTGTGAGGAAGCACCATAAACTCTGGACAGAAAGTGTTGATATACAACACCTTAAATAAAAGTCTTAAAACTATGCAAGTAAAAAAGTTAAAACACTGAAGAAAGATAAAGTAATAAGTAAAACATGCTTAAGTGACAGTAGTGTATGTTCATCTATACAATGGAGTATTACTCAGCAATGAAAAATAAGGAAATCATGAAATTTGCAGGTAAATGGTGCATCCTGGAAAGGAACATCCTGAGTGAGTTGTCCCAGAAGCAAAAAGACACACACGGTATATAATCACTCATATAAACATACAACATAGAATAAACCCACTAAAATCTGTACATCTAAACATACTAAGCAAAAGAGAGGACCCTAACTAAAATGTTCAATACCCATCCTGAAAGGCAATGAGGATGGACATCCGAAGAAGAAGAAAACAGGAAACAACCTAGGAACCTGCCACAGAGGGCCTCTGAAAGCCTCTGCCATGCAGACTGTGAAAGCAGATACTGAGCCTGATGGCCAACTGACAGGCAGAGTGAATGGAATTTTATGTAAGAAGTGGGAAATAGTAAGAGCTGGAGAGGACAGGAACTCCACAAGGAGAGCAACAGAACAAGAAAATTTGAACACAGGGAACTGCCCAGAGACTCATACTCCAACCAAGGACTATTCATGGAGATAACCTAGAACCCTGACAATGCTGATGAGAACTGATAGACTAAGATCAGAAAGAAGGAGAAGAGGACCTCCCCTATCAGTGGACTTGGGGAGGGGCATGCATGCAGAAAGGGGCGGGAGGAAGGGTGGAACTTGGAGGGGAGGAGGGAGGGGCTTATGAGGGGATACAAAATGAATAAAGTGTAATTAATAAAAGTTAAAAAAAATGAATAACTTGGTATGGCATGCAAAATGTTCACTGACTCACATAAAACACGAAGATGAAGATGAGACTGAGGAAGTAAAGAAAGTGAGAGCAACATTGTAAAGACCCTTTGATTTCTAGATTTCTACTTTAGGTAATAATAATGCATAATAACCAATCCATTTTGAGTGTTTCGCGTTTTAAAAAAATCATTGCCGATAGCAGTAAGGAAAACCAATAAGGATACAATTCAGAATGTAGGACCTTATTTCTCTTATCCTCAGAGGCAAAGAGAGTTCATAACTCACAGTAGGTGTTCAACCCTGGAA
The DNA here is from genome assembly GCF_030254825.1 of Meriones unguiculatus. Lineage (NCBI taxonomy): Eukaryota > Metazoa > Chordata > Mammalia > Rodentia > Muridae > Meriones > Meriones unguiculatus. Next base: position 41,283,488 of record NC_083365.1, on the reverse strand, counting down.
TTGGAATGTAATTAACTGGGATAGCAAAGCTGGTGAAATACTCTGGAGATATTAAATGCTGTTCTGCAAATTGAATGTGAGTGGTGCAGATTTGTTTACTACTTCCCTAAGGATTTTTGCTTTGCCTCACATTCCTTTCCTTCCTTCCCAGTGGAGGGATATGGCATTGCCTCACTGCTTTCTGAGCACTCAATAACATTCCGGATTCAGATCAGGGATTGATAAGGAAAAAAAGGATCTCATAAGATCCATAACCTCTTACTCACTGAGGTGCCTCGGGATTAGTTATGTCAATTGAAATAATCAATTGAAACTCTCAAAAATAGAGTTTTTGGGTGAGAACTAGCTAGAAGTTTAACTAAGCATAGAATAATCTGGTACTATGCAGAGGAAGACATGATTAATTCATGAAGAAGCTGAACTTGATTCTTGTATCTTTTCACACATGAGTCTGTACTGATAATGAATAAATGCTTCAGTAATTGGGACAAAAAATTTCAATATTGTTTTTCACAATTGTATTATATATAAAGATGAAGTTACTTTTTGGTGCCATATAATAAACAAAGGGATTCATGTTAAATTCATTAGCAGCTTTTTGAAAGTTAATCAGATATGGTATCATATACTCTTAAAGCTACAAATACCCGAATCTGCCAGTGACAACTATTATTTCTAAAGATGGATATTATAGCCCAGAAACAAATAGTCTTTCTTCCATTGTTGACAGTAAAAATCTAATCTTCTAACCTTCCAGTCCAAAAACTATCCAGTAGTCAAAAATGAAAATTATTATTCATGAAAAGACAATACAAAGAAAACATTAGAAGCATTAGTTACTAAACTCTTTTGCTGTGCTGATTTTAAGAGCTTCAGATCAATATTGTATTTGTCACATTGCATTCTTTTTTCTGAATAAGAGTACCCAATGTTTACCTAAATACAAAAGTAAATTAATTATAAATAGTAAATAACAATAAAATTGCAACAAATATGAGCATTGTGGGAATCTCATCTCCCTCCATCTCCTCTATTGTACAAGATTACAATCCCACCAGCAATGGAGGACGGTTCCTCTTTCTCCACATCCTCTCCAGCATGTGTTGTCACTTGAGTTTTTGAAGTTAGCCATTCTGATGGTTGTAAAGTGAAATCTCAGTGTCGTTTTGATTTGAATTTCCCTAATGACTAACAATGTTGAGCATTTCTTTAAGTGTTTCTCTGTCGTTCGATATTCCTCTATTGAGAATTCTCTGTTTAACTGTGTACCCAATTTTTGTTTGTTGTTGCTGTTGCTCTGTAATACAGCTTGAGATATGGGATAGAGATATCTCCAGATATCTGTTATTGTACAGAATTTTTTAGCGTGTTGGTTATTTTGTTGTTGTTGTTGTTTTTCCATGTGAAATTGAGGATTGTTCTTTCAAGTTCTGTAAAGAACTGTGTTGGTATTTTGATGGGAATTGCATTGAATCTATAGATTGCTTTTGTTAGGATGGTCATTTTCCCTAAATTAGTCCTATTGATCCATGAGCATGGTAGATCTTTCCGTCTTCTGATATCTTCTTCTATTTCTTTCTTAAGAGACTTGAAGTTTTTTTTTCAAACAGGTCTTTCACTTGCTTGGTTAGAGTTTTATCAAGGTACTTTATGTTATTTGTGGTTATTGTGAAGACTTTGTTGCCCTAATTTCTTTCTCAGCCCATTTTTCTTTTGTATACAAGAGGGGTTCAGATTTTTTTTGAGTTAATTTTGTATCCACATACTTTGCTGAAGATGTTGATCAGCTGAAAGAGTCCTTTGGTAGATTTTTGGGGGTCACTCAGGCCAAAGAGAATAGATTTCAGAAGTTGAAAAAGACAGAGAATGGAACAGTAGCCTACCACAAAAGGCCTTTTAAAGACTCTATCCAGCAGAGTATTGAAGCAGATGCTGAGATTCATAACCAAACATTGGTCAGAATGCAGAGAAAAAGGGAGAAACCGAAAGACCAGGAGGGGACATGAGCTCCACAAGGAGACTAACAAAGCCAAATAATCTGGTCTCATGGCAGGGGAGCTGCAGAGACCAATGAATTAACCAATAACCATGCATGGTTTGGACCCATAACCCGTGTTCAGATGTACTCACCAATCTCCATGTGGGTACCCAAGTAAGGAGAGCAAGGGCTGCCCCTGGTGTGAACTCAGTTGCCTGTTCTTTGATCAACTCCCTCTAGTGAGGTGGCCTTATTAGGTCACAGAGAAAAAAAGATCCATATAATCCTGATGAGACCTGAAAGGCTAGTGTCAGACAGTAGGGGTGGAGGGCGTCCCCTATCAGTGGACTAAGGGAGCAACATTGGAAAAGAAAGAGAAAGGGAGGGGTGGTACTGGGAGGAGATGAGAGAGGGGCTTACAGACAGAATATAATGTCAATAAACTGTATTTAATAATAATAATAACAATAATAATGCAAAAATTGACCATTAATTGCATATATTTTATATAGGTATACACAATTGATAACACAGAGAAAACTCAAGATAGAAATTTAAATGTAATCTACTCCTTAATGCATCTTGACTTTAAATTTCTGAATAAAATTGGAACCAAATCAAGTCGATATTAATTTACTAAGTTCATATTTGCTTTTGACTGAGATAAATTTCAATGTTAAATTTTCCTCCTTTCTGCTTAGATTTGTTGTTACCCTCAAGACATTAATTTATTGAAAGGGATAAGATATTATCTTTCAAAGGGAACATGTCATAAATATTGCCATAAAGTATCTGTAATCCTCAAAAACAAATGGAGGTTTCATAAACATTGTCAGCCGAAGAGGTTTTGCTGACAAAATCATATTAAGCAACTGCAATCGGGTTCCACATTGCACAATGGGAGTGTTTCCTCTATTAATCCATCACAGCTGGTTGATTATTCTAACAGCTGGATCGTACAGGACCTACTTTTCATCCTCTCCACTCTTCTTGGGTAATAAACCCCAAATCAGGCGAAACCAGCTTTGGGGATTGTAATAGAAAATTGACATGTGGAGGAATGAAGGGTTCAATCTTCTTCATGTTGAAGTACTGCTAAGGACCTTACATAGAGCAGGTTTCAAGAACGTGGTGTGTCAGGGAAAGAGCTGCCTACACTAATAAATATATGACAATAAGGGGCTTCTCATCCCTCCTAGTTTCTTATGAGCCATGCCATTACCTAATGGATTCTTGGGTAGTAGTTTTCTTTCTGATATTTGAATAATATCTGGGATGGACGTTTGGATCGTCTCACATTACAAAAATGTGCATTTTGCTTTTACAGTTTTAGTATAGCATCTATATAAAATTTTTGTGTTGGTTGTCTTTATGTATAATTGTTTAGTTCTGAAAAGATAAATACATTGTTATTTCACATGAAATTTGCTACGTACCAAAGGATCAAAACTCAGGATGCCTAGAACAAGCAGATAATGTGTTGTTTCTTCCAATACATCAATCATTGTATAAAATGTTGGTGGTTAAGTTTTAGCTCTTTGTCTTTGTCTCCATTCTAAGTACAATGTATACAAGGAGTTTATGTTGCACTAGATATTTCTCCTCCTAACTTTAGCATAAAACACTAACCTCTTATAAAGTACACCCAAAGTAAATATGTTTAAGATAGTTTACTAAAGTTTAGTCACAATATACATTGTGAGTGTGGGTTTAATTTTTATTAGTATTTATCATTTATTTTTTATGTATACACGTTGTAACTATAAAACTTGAGGTGGAATAGGTTCATAAAAATGTGTAGAATACTAAGTCTAGAACAGATGTCATACTCTTAGAAGGACAGGCAGGACTGTTTTTTTAAAAAAGAACAAAACAAAATAAAATAGTATGCAAAGTAATTAAGGATGGTTAATTATCTATTAAGTAAATATCTATTAAGTAATATCTTGCATAATTATCTATTACGTAGATAATTATGCAAAGTAATTAAGGATGGTTAGTTTTCATACAAAAAGAAGAATCCAATGATAAGAAGCAGTTATGATAAATTAAAAATTCATATATTTCATACACACACACATATATGTGTGTCATGTGTATGTGTATGTGAAAAATACATGGGAGCTTCGTGGTTGTTATGAGTTATCTTCCTTCATAACATGATACACTATCTATTGGGACAGATTCTTTCCTGAGCCAGATGTTCACTGACCTAGTCTGTTCTAGATAGCTAAAGAGAATTTGCTCTGCCTGTCAATTACTGGGAATACAGTATGGCTGCCATACTTAACCTGCTATAAATGTTGTTTTTACTTCCTCAGATGAGGGAATGAGATAAGAGCCATATTCAGTCTTTATGAATACATGGTTTGGATTGAGCCCAGAGCATTTCTATCTAAACATCCCTAGGTCAATTTCTGGAAGCTTCTATCCTCCATACAGTTTAATCTGCAAACACGGACCTTGAACCTTCAGCTGCCAATCTCCATCTGCTCACCTAGGCATAGAGTGTTTTCAAACTCTGACACATTTTGCTCAATAAGCTCACCTTTTCCAGTTCTTGCTGACCTCTATCTGACTGGTTGAACTCATCAGGTCTGCCTCAAAATTCCACTCCAAGCTGACTGACTCAAACTGGATTGTTTCTGCTTCTCACAAAACTGCTCTGCTTGGAAAATCTGCTTCTGAACTCCATGAACTGAATGCAAAAACTCAACTGCAGTCAAATGAACTGCACTGAACTGTTACTGTGCTCCCAAACTCTACCTACTACACTGTCTCCATGAACTCTCTCTTTCTCCACTGCTCTTCAGTAGTTTCTCTTTCCTATCGCTTCTCATGAGAGTTGGATGTCTACTATCTCTGATTCATCCTGTCAAATATTTCTCTGATTCTTCATTTTGTTCGTTCCTCAAATGTCATTGTTTGGGATTAAAGGCGTATACAAAAGAAAAAAATCTGTATGCTAAATTCCACTTAAGGATTAAATGTGTGTGCTAAGGGTGTATCTAAATTACAACTGGATCACAGAGACCAAGGTCTTTGTCTGTGATCCCTTGCCATAGCAGCCATGTTGCTCCTGTAGTGTAGGATTAGAATTCCTCTACACGCAGGTTTTAAGTGAATTTTGGGAATCTGATGTCCAGTCCTCACAATTTACAAAGAAAGAACTGTGCTAGGTGAACCATCTCCTCAGTCCCAATAAAATGGCTTTCCTAATCCACAAACATTTCATATGAAGAAAATTCAGAGACTTGGAAGGCTAGATTTATATTTAGTTTCTTTGTATAGAAATATCTCTGTCCACCCTTAAAGATTTTACTCCTTTTCTGCAAACCAAAAGCAAAAACCATGTAGAATGCAAAGATGGAACATGTTGTTTCTTAAGTAAAATTAAAAATTAATGAAAATTTACTTGTCTCTTATACAAACTATGAACATAAATTTATCTGCTTTTGTATTTTGTATTTATTTGGTAAGTCTGAATACAAAATTTTTGTCACAGTTCATTGAATACAATAATACAAATTAGTTAAGTAGATAATAAATGAATAAATAATGAATGCATGAATAAATCTTTACAGTGCATAAAGGAAATGCGCTTCCATCTTTTGTGTAAAGAAGCCTACTCCTGCAGTAGCATACATCTTTGCACTGAATGTAACTTCAACATATTTAAAAAAAAATCCAGCAGGACCCAAAACACAGAATTCAAATTAAGGTCTTACAATGAACTATAAATCAGATAAAAGAGAAGATATTAATATGAGCTACCAACATTCTAGAAAAGGCCATAAGAAAACTAACTATATAGATTTAAATGAGAACCATGAGTCTATCCAAATCGTAACTTATTCATTTATTTAAAATATTGTCATATCCTTCTTTAAAAATAGGTTTCACAGTCCACATTATAATTCATAAAATATTATTTATGTTTCTGGCTTCTGAATGATATAATTAGTATCTTTGTTGCTCAGTTTTTCACTGTAGCATGTCCTTCTACTTTTTTCCACTTCATTTCCCATATAGAAACACCCCTTTCTGTCTCAATTTGGAAAATAAACATGCCTATATGAAATAATAAAACAAAATGTAAGATAAAACAACAACAACAAAAAAAGACATCATAGTTGAAAAAGAAAAGTGAGAGAGAAGGAAAAGAGCCCAAGAGTTTAGAACGATTAGAACAAGAAACAAAGACCCACTCATTTACACATTCAAGAATCTCATACTCCAATCGAATACCATGCATGGAGATAACCTAGAACCCCTTCACAGATGTAGCCCATGGTAGTTTAGTGTCCAAGTAGGTTACATAGTGATGGGAAGAGGGACTGCCTCTGACATAAACTGATTGGCCTGCTCTTTGATTGCCTTCCCCTGAGGGGGGAGCAGTCTTACCAGGCCACAGAAGAAGACAATGCAGCCATTCCTGATGTGATCTGATAGACTAAGATCAGAAGGAAGGAGAGGAGGACCTCCCTATCAGTGGACTTGGGGAGGAGCATGCATGCAGAGAGGGAAGAAAGGATGGGATCTGGAGGGGAGGAGGGAGGGGCTTATGGGGGAATACAAAATGAATAAAGTGTAATTAATAATAATAAAAAAATTGAAAAAAATACACACTCAAACATCTGGAAAAAAAAGAATCTTATATACACTAAACTGGAAAATCTCTATATAAAAGACTTGTAGATTAAAAAAAAAAGAAGTAAATATATATATATGTTATATATAACATATAGATTAATGAAATAATAATGAATGATAAGATAAAATTAAACAAAAATGAAGGGACAACATTATTAGATGCCTTTGTGTTCATTTTCTGTGTGACATGTACTGCTTAGCATGCATCCTACAGGTTAAGAACAGTTTGGTTCCACAGGGAAACTCCCTTGGAGGAAACGGAACTTTCATTTTCAAGTTACCCTTGTTCTTTTTATATGTTTATTATTTTTTTTACTATTAATTACACTTTATTCACTTTGTATCCTCCCATAAGCCCCTCCCTCCTTCCCTCCTGATCCCACCCTCCCCCTTCTTCACGCATGCCCCTCCCCAAGTCCACTGATAGGGGAGGTCCTCTTCTCCTTCTTTCTGATCTTAGTCTATCAGATCACATCAGGAGTGGCTGCATTGTTCTTTTTTTTAAATATGATATTTTAAAATTAATTAACTGATTTATTTTTCATTTTGTTTCCACAATTGCAGCTCCTCTGTCCTCTCCTCCTCTTTCATCTCTCCATCCCTCCCTCTTTCCCCTATCTCCCATCCCCTACTCCTCAAAAGAGGGGAGCCTCCTTTCAATCTTCCCAGGCACATTGAGTTGCACCAGAATTGAGTGTACCTTCCTCTTCTGTGTACTGGCAAGGGAGACACAGAAGAGGAAAGCGATAGAAAAAAACAGGCAACAAAGTCCATGTTAGAGACAGAGTCTACTTACTAGGGAAACCACATGTCTCTCAACGTGACCTACTTGCAGCATTAGGTTTATTTCTAATGAGCAATGGTTTACTTTACTTCAAATGTCTTATTTATTGTTTGTGTGCTTAATCGTTATTTATAATTTTAATGAAATTTAATACAATAATGAACAACTTCTCTATATCCACAACTTAAAACCGAGAGCTTTCTTTGTCTTTCTTTTTTTTTTTATTTTTGTCTTTTCTCTGCAAGTTTAAGATGGAGCAGTCCAGCTTCATGTGAAATCTATAAATATGTGTTGTTGATTACTACCACAAAAATTCCAGCTTCATTGTTAAACCACCATTTTAATTTTAAATTAAGTTCTCACTTAACATATAATCATAGAATGCTTCCTGAAGCAGCAATGCTAAATAAAAGTGTACTCTTTAATGTGATAATTTTTCCACTTCATTACCATATTTTAACTGCTTCTGATATGTTTTATATTATAAAGTCTCATGTTGCATTAGAAATAAAGCTTTTTGATTTCTAAAATTTTTAATAATTTTTATTTTTTATATTAATCACAGGTTATTTACTTTGTATCCCAGCTGTAGTCCCCTCCCTCATTCCCTCCCAATCCCAGTCTCCCTCCCTCGTCTCTTCCCTGCCCTTTTAAAGTCCCCTTCCATCTGACCCTACCTTGTCAGGTATCTTCAGGACTGGCTGCCATGTCCTCCTCTGAGTCCTAACAAAGTTGCTCCTCTTTGGGGGAGGGGGAAGTGCAGTAAAGGAGCCAGTCATTCAGTTCATGTCAGAAATAGTTCCTGTCCCTCTTACTAGGGTACCAACTGAGATACTTATCTAACATGGGCTACATCCGAGCAGGGGTTCTAGGTTATATCCATACATGGTACTTGGTTGGAGAAACAGTCTCATAGATGACCCCCATTCCCTGATATATTTTGTCCTTGTGGAGCTCCAGTCCTCTCCCAGTTATATTAACTCCCTCTTTTATCATATGATTCCCTGCACTCTGCCGAATGTTTGGTTATGAATCTCTGAATCTGCTTTGATATACTGCTAGGTAGAGTCTTTCAGAGGCCCTCTGTGGTAGGCTCCTGTCCTGTTACTTGTTGTCTCCTACTTCCCATGTCGAACACATTAGTCTTTCTAAGTGAGGATTGATCATCTTACTCTGGGTCCTCTTCCTTTTTTATGTTCTTTAGGTACACATATTTTAGTATGTTTGCCTATCTTATAAGTCTATATAAGTGCACATACCATGTGTGTCTTTCAGCTCCTGGAATACCTCACTCAGGATGATCCTCTCTACATCCTACCATTTGCCTGAAATTTTCATGATTTCCTTGTTTTTAATTGCTGAGTAGTGTTCCATTGTGTAAAAGTACCACAATTTCTGTATCCATTCCTCCATGATGGACATCTGGGTTGTTTCCAGGTACTGGCTATTATGAATAAAGCTGCAACAAACATGGTTGAGCAAATGTCCTTGTTATGTACTTGAGCATATTTTGGATATATGCCTAGGAGTGGTATAGCTGGACTACAGAGCAATAGTAATAAAAACAGCATGGTATTGGCATAGAAGTAGAAAGGAACTGTATAGAAAACCCAGAAATAAACCCAAACACCTATGAATACTTGATTTTTGAAAAAGAAGTCAAAACATACAATAGAGAAAAGACAGCATCTTCAACAAATGGCGCTGGTCCAAATGGATGTCTACATGCAGAAAAATGAAAATAGATCCATGTTTATCATCCTGCACAAAACTAAAGTCCAAGTGGATCGAAGACCTCAACATAAAACCAGATACACTAAATAGGTTAGAAGAAAAAGTGGGTAAGACATTGAAACTCATTGGTACATGTGACAACTTCTTGAACAGAACAACAACAGCACAGGCTCTAAGAGCAACAGTCAATAAATGGGACCTCATGAAACTGAAAAACTTTTGTAAAGCAAAAGACATTGTCATCAGAACAAAATGACAGCCTACAGACTGGGAAAGGATCTTCACCAACCCTATATCTGAAAGAGGGCTGATATCCAGAATATATAAAGAGTTAAAAAAGTTAAAAAGCAGCAAATCAAGCAATCTGATTAAAAAATGGGTTACAGAGCTAAACAGAGAATTCTCTGTAGAAGAATATAGAATGGCAGAGAAACACCTAAAGAGATGCTCAATGTCCTTAACCATCAGAAAGATGCAAATCAAAACGACCCTGAGATTTCACCTTACACACATCAGAATGGCAAAGGTAAAATACTCAAGTGACAACACATGCTGGAGAGGTTGTGGAGAAAGGGGAACCCTCCTCCACTGCTGGTGGGAATGTAAGCTGGTACAACCACTTTTTAAATCAATCTGGAGCTTTTTTCAGACAATTAGGAATGGTGCTTCCTCAAGATCCAGAAATAAAACTTTCTTAACACACTTAACTCTTTCTGCAATTGCATAAAAGCAGTGCTTCATCAACATATTTATTCCTTTTGTAATATACTGAATATGATAAACTACCAGAGTTCTCTACAGTCTACATTTTGAAAAAAAAAGGTAGTTAATTAATCATAGTTTGTAAAGGGTTAGATGGTCTATTTTTGTATTATTTTTATCTATCCTCTAAGAAGAATATCCATACTATTATTGAAATATCTGTACACTTTTTTACATTCGTGTTGATAATTTTCAAGTGACATATAAACTCTGTTGTCCAATTTTATTGCTAAATATGCACACAACTTCATATATATTTTCCGAAAAATATAGAAATCATTGCTTCAGGTCTGATAGGCAATTCACCTGCGAAATATACAAGTCTGGAACTGTTATCTTCAGCGCACGGTACTTATACGACAGTGTGTCTCGGTTTATGTTGAGGTTTCTGATTCACTTGGACTTTAGTTTTATGCAGGGTGATAAATATGGATCTATTCGCATTTTTCTCCATGTATACATCCAGTTAGACCAGCATCGTTTTGTGAAGATGCTATCTTTTTTTCCATTGTATGTTTTTTTGCTTCTTTGTCAAAAATTAATTTTCCATAGCTGTGTGGGTTTTTTTTCTGGGTCCCTCATTCTATTCCCTTCATCCACAAATCTGTTTCTATGCCAGTACCGTGCCGTTTTTATTACTGTAGCTCTATAGTACACCTTGAGATATGGGATGGAGATACCTCCAGACTATCTGTTGTTGCATAAGATTGTTTTAGTTATTCTGGGAATTTTGTTTTTTCAAATGAAATGGGAATGGTTCTTTCAAATTCTGTAAAGAATTATGTTGGTATTCTGATGGGAATTGCATTGAATCTGTAGATTGCTTTTGGTTGGATAGCCTTTTTCACAATGTTAATCCAATGATCCATAATCACGAGAGATCTTTCTATCCTGTGACTCCCTCTTTAATTTCTTTCTTCAGAAAATTGATTTTTTTTTCAAACCACTCTTTCACTTGCTTGGTTAGAGTCACACCAAGGTACTTCATGTTATTTGTTGCTATTTTGAAGGTTGTTGTTTCCTTAATTTATTTTTCAGCCTTCTTGTCTTTCATATACAGGAGGGCTTCAGATTTTTTTGATTTAATTTTGTATCCACACACTTTGCTGACGGTGTTGATCAGCTGAAGGAGTCCTTTGGTAGAATTTTTGGAGTCTCTCAAGCATACATTCATATCATCCGCAAATAGTGATACTTTCAAGTCTTCCTTTCGGATTTGTAGCCACTTGATCTCCTTTAGTTGTTTTGTTGCACTAGCTAGGGTTTAAGAAGTATGTTGAAGATATAAAGATTGAGTGAGTAGCTTTGCTTTGTTCCACATTGCAGTGGGATTGGTTAAGTTTCTCTCTATTTAGGTATGAGCCTTGTTTGCTGATCTCTCCAAAACTTTAAGCATGAAGAGATGTTTAATTTTGTCAAATGCTTTTTTGGCATCCAAGGAGAAGATCATGTGATTTTTTTCTTTCCATTTTTTATATGGTGTATTACATTGATGTGTTTTCTTATGTTGAATCACCCCTGCATGCCTGAAATGAAGCCTACTTGGTCGTGGTAGATGATATCTTTAATGTGTTCTTGGGTTTGGTTTGCAATTATTGTATTGAATATTTTTGCATAATATTCAGACGTGAGATTGCTCTGAGGTTCTCTTTCTTTTGGGGGTCTTTGTGCAGTTTAGGTATCAAGGTGACTATGGCTTCATAAATGAGTTTTGTAGTGTTTCTTCTGTTTCTAGAGTATTGGTGTTAACTCTTCTTTGAAGGTATGGTAGAAATCTGCACTGAAACCACCTGGCCTTTACAGCCATTGAAGCAAGACAGTCTCCCCAAGCATGGTTGGCTACCATAAAAAGCTAAAATGTTACGCTCAGGATGCGAGGCTAAGCACTGCACTCAGGGTCAGCCACTTTGGACCCAGGAGAAGAGCATGTCTGAAATCTATAATTCTAAAGAAGCTAAACAACAAAGAGAACTGTAGGGAAGGGGCTGAAACCTCACCCAGAAGGGCAAACTGGATAGACATCAGTATTAGGAGAAGATAAAAAACAGGACAGGAGCCTTCCACAGTGGACCTCTGGAAGACCCTATCTACCAGGGTAAGGAAGGAGATACTAAGACTCATAGCCAAACTTTGGGCAGAGTGTTAGAAACCTTATGGAAAAAGAGGGAGAAAGAAAAACCTGGAGGAGACAGGAACTCTAAAAGGAAAAAACAGGGCCAAAAAAAAAAAAAATCCTGACCCTATGGAGTACTGCAGAGACTGATAAACTCCAATGAAGGACCATGCATGGAGATGACCTAGAACCCTGTTCAGCTAAAGCCCATAGCTGCTCAGTTTCCAAGTGGGTTCCTTGTAAGGGAATTAAGGGTTGCCTCTGACTTGAACTCAGTGACTCGCTCTTTGTTCAATAATCCCTGGGGGTTGCGCCTTGCCAGGCCACAGAGGAAGTAGATGCAACCAGTCCTGAGGAGACCCTGATAGGCTAGGGTCAGATAGAAGGGGAGAAGATCCTCCCCTATCAGGGGACTCAGGAAAGGGCATGGAAGGTGGAGAGAAGCGGGAGGGTGAATGGGACTCGGATGAGAAGAGCAGTAGGACTACAGTGGGAATACAAAGTGAATAAATTGTAATACATACATACTTATATACATATATAAATAAATAAGTAAAAAGATAAATAGGTGGAAGCCTCTGTGGATACATGTGAAATAGAAAAATAAATGTGCAGGGAAACTGAGGAGAAATGATCAAGTGTATATGTGACATAGAAATAGAAAAACCAGAAAGTAGTAGGTGGATGAACCAAAAGTTAGGATCTATAGAAAAACCTTATGTAAACCAACTATTTTACAAGCTAATTTGAAAACACTTTTAAAATGAGGTCAGAGATAATTACCCTACATGGGAAGACATTGTTGTTCCCAAACAACACAAGTTATTAAAAGAAATTGCAGTATAAGGCATGGAATGTCTTCCTACGAATTACGGTTCAGGTAGGTCCTTGAGGTCCCTATAACAACATGAGATACTGCGATTTGTCAGGTGCAATACCATAATTAAATGATATAAACCTGCTTTTGAAGACACTACATATTTTGGTTACAGGGCATAAAGAAAATAAAAATGAAACAAAGTTTTGTGGGTAATAAAGGTGGTGGATCAGAAATAAAGTTTAAGTAGAGGAATAAATATGGTCACAACACATTGTACAAGACTCTCAAATAACTAATGTAACTTTTTAAAGGTAGAAACCAATCTTAAAACTGACCAAAAAAATAAAATAAAACATTCTCCCAGCTGGTTAACTTTCATTGTGCTGACTATACCACGTAGGGTGCATGAGGAAAAATAACAATAATTCATTGCCCAGAGCTAGACCCTGCATGCTGAAATACATTTTCATGCAAAATATGCTTTCGATGAAATAGTGGTCCAACTGTTATGGGGCAACTAATAATTTAACAATTGGCTATAGGGACTGCCCCACAGGAGGTAATTTCCTCCTAGGTACAGTAACTAGTCAAAAGCCCATGACTTCAGAAGGCATTAGCCCCAGGGAAGAGCCCATTATTTTTATCTTGCTATGTGGTCTCATTTTGATATTACCTTCTAGATAGTTATGCATATATTCACAAAACCAAGGTGCTACAAATATTTGTAAGAGTAAATTCATTTTGAAGTGGGGAACAGTAAATGGAGAAATGCATGGTTTACCAAAGCACTAGAAATTATGGAGTGAATGTTAACTCATGAATGGACATTTTATATTAATCAACCACCACGAATCTCAAAAGAGATCAAGAAGAAAGACAGAATGGAAGTATAGGGGTTTGTGGAAGAAATATAATAGGATTTTTTTTGTTATTGTTTGGTTTTGCTTTTGCTTTTTTTGGCCATGACATAGCTGCGGCAATCATGGCCTCATAGCAACTATCACAAGATATGCATAACTTGAAGCCAGTGAAAACACAGCATAGATGGTATAGATAACCCTTCAGGCCCTTCTCTGTACTGAAAAGTTACTGATAGTAGCGAACTCTTGAGAAAGGAAGAATCAGGTTTTTTTTGAGGATATTGGCACATGTTAGTTTCGCATGTAAGGCTGGATCGACCCACATCGGTGAACATATGGGCAGCACTAAATGAACTTGGTGGACTGACAAGAAGAGGGTGACTAAATAGATGTGAATGTAGAAGAATACAAGGATATCCATATTTATCTCCCTGCACAAAATCAAGGCCAAATTGATCAACATAAAACATGCTACCCTACATCTATTAGAAGAGAAAGTGGAGAATAGCGTTCAATGCACTGGTACAGGAGACAACTTCCTGAACAGAACACCAACAGCTCAGGCTCTAATATCAACAATTAATAAGTGGAATGTCATGGAACTAAAAATCCTCTGCAAGACAAAGGACACAATCAATTAGAACAAAACGGCAACCTAAAGAATGAGAATAGATCTTCACCATCCCTACATCTGTGACAGAGGGCTAATATACTGAACATATAAAGAAGAAACTATATACCAACAAACCAAATAACCTAGTTAAAAAAATAGGATACAGAGCTAAAGAGAGAATTCTCAAATGAGGAATCAGTAATGGCCGAGAAGCCCATAAATAATGCTAAACTTCCTTAGTCATCAGGGAAATGTAAATTGAAATTGATCTGAGATTCCATCCCATACCTATCAAGAACTCAAGTTTCAGCACATGCTGTCAAGGATGTAGAGCAAGAGGAACACTCTTCCACTATTGGAAAGAGTGCAAAATTGTTCAACCACTGTGAATACCAATCTGGTGGTTTCTCAAAAATTGGGAATAGTTCTACCCCAAGACCGATCTATACCACTCCTGGGAATATAAACAAAAGATGGTTCACCATACCACAAAGGCACCTGCTCCACTGTATTCATTGCAACTTTATTTGTAATCACCAGAAACTAGAAACAACCTATATGTTCCTCCACCAAACAATGGATTAAGAAACTGTAGTACATTAACACAATGACATGCAATTCATCTATTCCAAAAAAAAAGGCAAATAAAGCAATTTGCAGGCAAATGAATGGGATTAGAAAAGATAATCATATTTGCATTTTTCTACATGTATACATGTAGTTAGACCAGCACTATTTGTTGAAGATGCTATCTTTTTTCAATTGAATGGTTTTGGCATCTTTGTCAAAACTCAAGTATCTGTAGGTTTATGGGTTTATTTCTGGGTCTTTGATTCTATTCCATTGATCCACTAGTCTGTTTCTGTCCCAGTACCATACTGTTTTTATTACTGTTGCTTTATAGTACATCTTAAAGTCTGGGATGAAAATAGCTCCAGAAGATCATTTTTTTTGTACAGGATTACTTTAGCTATTCTGTTTTTTGTTGGTTTGTTTGTTTGTTTTTCCCTATAAGAGTAAGAACAGTTCTTTCAAGGCCTGTAAAAAATTGTGATGGTATTTTGAAGGAAATTGCACTGAATCTGTAGATTGCTTGTGGTAGGATGGCCATTTTCATTGTTAATCCTACTGATCCATGTGCATGAGAGATATTTCCATCTTCTAATATCTTCTTCTATTTCATCAGTAACTTGAAGGTTTTTTTATGTTTTGCCTTTTTAATATTTTTTATATTAATCACAGGTTATTTACTTTGTATCCCAGAAGTATCCTCCTCCTTCTTTCCCTCACAATCCTATCCTCTCACCCTAATCTCCTCCCTGTCCCTCTCTTAAGTCCACTGATAGGGGAGGTCCTACTGCCCTTCCATCTGACTCTAGATTATCTGGTCTCACCAAGACTGGCTGCACTGTCCTCCTCTGTGGCCTAGCTAGGCTGCTCCTCCCTTGGTGGGGGGGGGGGGGGTAGAGTCAAAGAGCCATTCTGAGTTCATGTCAGAAATAGTCCCTGTTTTCCAAACTAGGGAACCCACTTGGATACTGAGCTACCATGGGCTACATCTGAGCAGGGGTTCTAGGTTCCAAGAAGTTGTGGGGGGTTTTTTGTTGTTGTTTTTAATTTTTTTTTCTTTTCAATAAGTGTTTCACTTGCTTGATTGCTTGATTGGAATCATACCAGTGTAGCTCTGTGTATCTATTGTGAAAGATGTTTCCCTAATTTTTTCTCAGCCAGTTTGTCTTTTTTTATACAGGACTGCTTCAGTTTGTATACAGCCAATTTACTGAAGGTGATGATCAGCTGAAGGAGTTCTCTGGTAGAATTTTGGGGGTCACTCATATATACTATTATATCTTCGGCAAATAAATAATACTTTGACTTCATCCTTACTTATTTGTACTCCTTGATCACCCTGCAGAAAATTAAGTCCAAGTGGAACAAATATATCATTATAAAACCAGACACACTAAATCTGTTAGAAGAAGAAGTGGGGAAGAACCTTAACCTCATTGGGCAGGAGACATTTTCCAACACCAACAGCACATTCTCTATGATCAACAATCAATAAATGGAACCTCTTGAAAATGAAAAGAACAAAGGACACTGTCATCAGAAAAAAAAAAAAAAAAAAGACAGCCTAAAGACTTGGAAAGATCTTTCCCAACCCTATATATGACATAGGGCTAGTATCAAGAATATATAAAGAACTCAAGAAGTTAAATACCAACAAACCAGGTAATCCAATTTAAAAATGGGGTACAGAGCTAAAGAGAGAGATCTCAACAGAGGAATATTGAAAGACTTAAAGAAACACTTAAAGAAATGCTCAGTGTCTCTGAAAGACTACCAACCAAGGTCAGGAAAGATATTCTGAGACTCATAGTCAAATTTTGGGCAAAGTGCAGGAAACCTGATGGAAGAAGAGGGAGCTAGAAAGACCTGGAGGGGAAAGGAACTCCACAGGGAGAACAATAGAACCAAAAAACCTGGGCCCAGGGAACCCTGCAGTGACCGATAGGCCAACCAAGGTCCATGCATGGAAAGGCCCTAAACCCCTGCTCAGAGGAAGCCCAGAGGCTGCTCAATTTCCACGTGGGTTCCTAGTAAGGGGATCAGAGACTGTCTCTGACATGAACTCAGTGACTGGCTCATTGATTACCTCCTCCTGGAAGGTGAAGTCTTGCCAGGACATAGAGGAATATGATGCAGCCAGCCCTCTTGAGACCTGATAAGCTAGAGTCAGAGAGAAGGGGAGGAGGTCCTCCCCTATCAGTGGACTAATGAGGGACCTAGAGGGAGAAGAGGGAGTTTGGGTTGGACAGGGAGAACATGAGGGAGAGGGCTACAGCTGGGATACAAAGTGAAGAAATTGAAATTAATTAATTAATTAATTAATTAAAAATAATAAAATAAAATAAATAAAAACATTGAAAAAAGATAAATCATCCTGACTGAGGTAACGCAGATCCATAAAGACATGCATGAATGTGCTCACTTACAAGAGGATATAGCCATAAAGTACAGGATAACTATGACACAATCCAAACCTAAAGAAGTTAAGTAATAAGCGGTGTCCAAGAGAAGATGCTTGAACCTCACTCAGAAGGGGAAATAAAATAGATATACATCTGAAATAGATGGAGGGAGGGAACCTGGTGGGAGTGGGACTGGGAATAGAAATGGTGTGGGAAGCAGGGATAGAAAGAGTCTTGATCGGACTGAGAGTATTGAAATCAGTGGTGGGCATCCCTGGGATGGGGGAGGCTCCCTGGATTCTATGGAGGTGATCCTAGGGGAGACTCCTAGCAGCAGGGTATACTGAGCCTGATGTGACCACCTCCTGTAGCAATGGGAGCAGGGGCCGTCTCTGACTATGTTGTTTGCCATTCAGTCCCTTTTTCCTAGCTAGGCTGCCTCGCCAGGCCTCAGTGGGAGAGGATGCACTTTGTCTTGTTGCTAGTGGATCTGCCAGGGTGCCATGGTGGGCTCCCTCTGAGGAGAACTGAAGGGGAAGAGAATGGGAAGAGGGAGTGTGATAGTGGAACTAGGAGGAGAGAGGGGATCTGTGATCAGGTCCTAAAGTGATTAGATAAATAAATTGATGGAAAATAATAATAATAATAAAAAAAACATGAAGTTGATAGGAGAGTGTGTTGGAGGGCTGGGGAAAGTTGATAACAAGAAATGGGGGTAGTTGTGGTTATATTTCACTGTATAAACATAGAATTCTCAAAAAAATCAGAGTCGCTCTCTTGTTATGAGAAAAGTTATTTGAATTAATTGGAGTGTCTCCCATTAATCACCATTTCATAACTATGCGTTCAAAACTTTCCCAAAGGTACCTTCATAAAAATCTTATTTGCTCTTATTTGCTTCAACATTTATGTTACCATAAGAAATGCATGGCTCATGTTTTCATTCCATCTTGGTTTTTAGACAACCATATAATTAAATAATAACAGTAAATAATCCTCTTGGGTAGAAGAACCATGCAAAAATATTTGCCTGTCAACCCTGAGTTCTGTTGCTAGAAACATAAAACAAACAAACAAAAACACATGACCTACTGCAAAATATTATACTATTGAAATATTAGGTATCAATGTTCCTCCAATGAGCACAGTTCTGATGAAAAGACAGGTAGTCTTTGTTAATTACGTATAAAGTATAAATACCCATTCTTTCCATATTATAAGGAAACAAACAGTTTAAAGTATTTAAATCACAAAGAAAATAAAATCAGAAGATCTTGTACTCCTGGACTGGTTTCACTCATCGTCTGTACAACCATATGTAAAATTCCTGAGAGGACTGCAGTGCCCACTAAGAGTCACTTTGTGTTTGGAAATCCCAGAGTGAGATAAGATAATCTTCTCCAAATAAGACATCAGCAAAATCTGAATGAAGTTTCTTTTACATTCATTACTATATCTAATGCCCCCATATCAACTCCTGGTAAGTGCCCACCAAAAGAAAGCAAGACTTCTCTGTCCTCCCTTTTATGAAGAATTACTTCTTTGTGTTGTTGGTGTTCATTTGGAACAAGCATGGGAAGTCATCAGAGTTATCAGTTTAGATCGTTTTTATGACTATTGTGTTATTTGGATTCTGGACCACTTTTACAACAATGTAGTTCTTGTATATTTACAGGGATTACTCTAAGGTCTCCAAGTTTGTTCTGTCTAATGTTCTTTTTACATCTATAGCCAGGCCTATACAAAGTAACCCAGTGTCATCATCAGCAACAACAATAATAAAAAAGAAAGAGAGAAGAAACAAAACCTTTTGTTTGCAAATTATTTTTCAATAAACCTGTATTTTTTTTTACATTTTTGCATTTTTTTTCATTTTACATCTAATCTACTGTTTATTTTCCTTTTTACTATTATTATTACTTACAACTTATTCACTTTGTATCCCAGTTATAGCCCCCTTTCTCATTTCCTTTTAATCCCACCATCCCTGCCTCTTCCTCCCCTAGTGCACAGATAGGTGAAGTCCTCTTCCTTACTGTTTGACCCTAATAAGAGCATAATCTTTTATCTAACAGGTACAGAATGTACACCTTCCTATCAATTCATGGAACTGTCTCTAAAATAGATCACATTATAAACCTGTTTTGTATGTATCATTTCATACCTTGCCTAAAAGAAGGTTTCCACTTCTATAGGAAAGAATTAGAGAGAGAGAAAGAGGACATATCTTCCTTTTTATTATATTTGTCTTATATCAGAAAATTTGTTGCGAGAATTGTCAAGTTTATTTTCTTCAGGTATATTTATATTTTTTATTATTATATTTTATTACAATTTATTCAATTTCTCAGCTGTGTCTCCCCTCCCTCCTCTCCTCCCAATCCTACCTACCTCCCTTTTTTCTTCTTATGTCACTTCCCCAGTGTACTAATAGGGGAGGACCTCCTCTCCTTCCATCTGACCCTAGCCTATCAGGTCTGATCAGGACTGGCTGCATTGTCTTCCTCTGTGGCCTCCCAAGGCTGCATCTGCCAGGTTGAGATGATCAGAGAGCCTGTCACTGAGTTCATGCCAGAGAAAGCCCCTGCTCCCCTTATTAGGGACCCCACTTGGAGACTGAGTTTATGGGCTACATCTGAGCTGGGGTTTTGTTCCTCTCTATGTATTGTCCTTGTCTTTCTGGTCCCCTAAGGGTCAGTTTTATTGGCTGTGTTGGTCTCCTTTGGGAGCTCCTGTTTGCTCCAGGTCTTTCTATATCCCCATTGTTTCATAAAATTACCTGCATTCTGCCCAAAGTTTGGCTATGAGTCTTAGACTCTGTTTCAAAACCTCTTTAGATATATTTAAGATTTGCTTGAGGGAACACTGGGGTTAAATGAGACAAATATTAGGGGTCATTGACTTAAAATCAATAGAATCTTGTCACTGCAGTCTCTGGCATGCTTAATAATGATATACAGGTAGTATTTTCCCACAGTTTTGTAATATGAGCATGGCTGAAAGTTGTGAGTTACTTGGAAAAAAACTTATTTTTCTCTAATAAATAAATGTCTACTATAATGAGCACAAAGAATGACTGATGACCATTGGGTTTTGTTTTTCCATCATATAACCTCTACCAGAAGCAAAACATTCTATGAATAGCTATCAACATAATTATAATTGATGTCTGAGTTAATGGCAGCAGTTACAAAAATGTACATAATTCAATTTCCCTTAAATGATAAAACTGGATGGTCAGGAAAATGGAAGTACATAGGAAATTTGAAAGAAAACTACAGTTGCTGACTACTGATTAGATTTATTGCTAAACTTAAGAATAAGTCCAGGAAAAACATTTTCATGTGGAATATTTCCTATGTTACACGTAACTTCATGTTTAACATATAAAAATATTTTAGTGGATTATTAAGCAACTGTATTCTGCATGGTAACATGTTTGCTATGGTAAATTAAAAATATGAAAATATAATGCATAAGATAACTGTGCATGACCCTAGCTCATGACATTTGTTTTAAACCTCTACTTACTGTGTATTCATTAAGCATTAAAAAAGAAAAAGATGACCATTATCTACCTCTTCTAGACTATTTGTGTAGATTCTCCACAACAATTATTATCATATCTACTATTAGAATATGTGCCATACTTTGGTTCATGAATTTATAACTATTTACTATGCACATATTTTCCTAAAGCCAATGGGTTAGATCATACTTCCATTGGTCATCATAGATTTTTACTTATTATCATGCCAGTCATAAGATGAATTTATTCAAGCTGCAGACATTATGTCTACTGGACATAAAACTAAAGTAGGGAAAATAACTGTTACTAGACATACCCTTCTATTTGATCTAGTAACTTCATTGAAAATAACTAAAAATATTATAGCTTTTTCAGGCTGTGCATGTGGTTGGATGTGTGTCAAAGACTGAAAGAGTAATTTATTTCTCTACCTGTACAGATGTTTTGAAATGTTTTACTCAGAACCTGATTTTTGTACAATGAAATTATCAATCATTTTAGGATATCTACAGATGAATTCTGAAGTCTCTGTTCAGGACTAGAATTAAATGAAAGTATTTGAGTGAAACTCATGTATTATATAAAAAAGGCTACTACTGACTTCATAACCCAACTCCCATCATTTATTCTGTGGAAAGGGACTGTTACATTGATGTCCTATGTAGGACTGAGAAATTCACAGCCAAATTCACTGCATTAACCAGTTGTGAGTCTCTGTATTATCAATGTTTTTTAATAAAAGATCTGTTTTTGATGAGGATTGAGAAGTGCTACAATTTATATATATATGTGTGTGTGTGTGTGTGTGTGAATGGATATAGGATACAGTTTAGTTCTATGCTCATTTAGCTGGGTAATATTAGGAAGCTCTTCCCAGTGTTCTATGAGTGGCCAGAAACTGGCTCTAGGCTCAGTCATCCATACTAGGAATGATGAGATCTCTCTGACCACAATCTAATCTGAAGGCAGTTGATTACTCCCAAAAAATTCAAGTTTCTATTGTAGTGATGAGAATATCAGTTTTTAATTTTATTTTATTTTATTAATTACAGTTTATTCACTTTGTATTCCCCCATAAGCACCCCTTCCTCCCCTCCTAGTCCCACACTCCATCCCCCTTCTTCACGCATGCCCCTCCCCAAGTCCACTGATAGGGGAGGTCCTCCTCTCCTTCCTTCTGATCTTAGTCTATCAGATCACATCAGGATTGGCTGCATTGTCATCTTTTGTGGCCTAGTAAGGCTTCTCCCCCACAGGCAGGAAGTGATCAAAGAGCAGGCCAATCAGATTATGTCAGAGGCAGTCCCTCTTCCCATTACTATGTAACCCACTTGGACACTAAACTGCCATGGGCTACATCTGTGCAGGAGTTCTAGGTTAGCTCCATGCATGGTACTTGGTTGGAGTATGAGTCTCTGGGAAGACCCCTGTATTCAAATTTTCTGGTTCTGTTGGTCTCCTTGTGGGGTTCTTGTCCTCTCCAGCTCTTACTATTTCCCAGTACTTACATAAGATTCCATGCGTTCTGCCCAACAGTTGGCCATAAGTTTCAGTGTCTGCTTTGATAGTCTGCAGGGCAGAGCCTTTCAGAGGCCCTCTGTGGTAGGTTTCTAGATCGTTTTCTGTTTTCTTCTTCTTTTAATGTCCATCCTTTTTTGCCTTTCAGGATGGGGATTGAGCATTTTAGTTAGTGTCTTCTCTCTTAATTCGTTTCTCTAAGAAGTACAGATTTTTAGTAGGTTTATCCTATGTTATATATCTATATGAGTGAGTAAATACCATGTGTGTCTTTCTGCTTCTGGAAGAGCTCACTCAGGATTATCCTTTCCAGGTCCTATCATTTGCTTGCAAATTTCATGATTTCCTTATTTTTCATTGCAGAGTAATACTCCATTGTGTAGATGTACCACAATTTCTGTATCCATTGTTCAGTTGAAGGGCATCTGGGCTGTTTCCAGCCTCTGGCTATTACAAATAAAGCTGCTACAAACATAGTTGAGCAAATGTCCTTATTGTGTACTTGAGCCTCTTTTGGATATATGCCTAGGAGTGGTATGGCTGATTTTGAGGAAGCACTATTCCTAGTTGTCTGAGAAAGTGCCAGATTGATTTTGAGAGTGGTTGTAAGAAGTTTACATTCCCACCAGCAGTGGAGTAGGATTCCCCTTTCTCCACAACCTCTCCAGCATGTGTTGTCACTTGAGTTTTTCATCTTAGCCATTCTGATGGGTGTAAGGTGAAAACTCAGGGTCATTTTGATTTGCATTTCCCTAATGGCTAATGAGGTTAAACATTTCTTTACTATTTCTCTGCCATTTGATATTCCTCTACAGAGAGTTCTCTGTTTAGCTCTGTTCCCCCACACACACACTTTTTTTTTTTAAATTGGATTACTTGGTTTGCTGCTTTTCAGATTCTTTAGTTCTTCATATATACTGGATATTAGCCTTCTGTCAGATAAAGGGTCAGTGAAGATTCTTTCCAAATCTGTAGGCAGTCGTTTTTGTTTTGATGATGGTGTCCTTTGCTTTATAGAAGCTTTTCAGTTTCATGAGGTCCCATTTATTGATTGTTGCTCTTAGAGCCTGTGCTGTTGGTATTCTGTTCAGGAACTTGTCTCCTGTGTCTACATGTAGAAAAATGCAAATAGGCCCATACTTATCACCCTGCACAAAACTAAAGTCCAAGTGGATGAAAGACCTCAACACAAAACCAGACACATTAAATCAGTTAGAAGAATAAGTAGGGAAGAGCCTAGAACTCATTGGTACAGGACAGTATCTTTACAGGACAGTTGTTCTTCTAGTTCAACTGGTTCAAACTGGACAAGAATATTGGTAGCTTTTCTTCCTCTGAAGCTTGTGCAGAAACTTATAATACTATGGGAACTAGCAAGCAAGGGTTCAGGTTTCAGGTCAGTGCCAGCTTTGTTTGTTTGTTTGTTTCTTTGCTTTATGACACAGTAATATAGTCATACCACTAAGTTCTGGAGAGTACTATTTTGGTATAAATAGTCAGTATTGTTTTGAGGGCTTTATTGCATCCCACTCAGCAATTTGAAGGGAAGTAAACCACATCCAACACTGGGCTCTTGTTTGATAGTTTGTGATATTCAGATGGCTGTTTTTGCTAGGATAGGCTAAAGCCACAGAACACTTTATGGCATTTTCAGTGGTCTTTAGTGATAATCACCCCTCCTCATTTTCCCTCTTCTAGACCATCCTCAGATTTTCTATTCCACTTAACCTTACCAGATATATTATTCCTTTTTCCCCCTTCTTACCATCTGTGTTGTTCATTTCACAGTAGGATACAGTAGATGAAGTAGAGGAAAATGTCCTTAACAATGAAGGGTAAAAACATCTAATTTGTAAAGATCACAAAATGAAATTGCGAAGAAACACTACCAATCCCAAATATGATTATATATTTTATTATTATTATATTTAATATTACATTTTATACTCTTGAGAGCAGCACATTGAAGGTAATTCATCTTCACTGTGAACTCATTCAACATCCATTGTTACTAAATAGAGAACTAAAGTGAATTTTCAATAAGCACAGCAATAATCATTTGCATTTAGTAAAAGTTTCTAAATTCTCAAAAGAATCTACCACATGTATTGTTTATCTCTCACTTTGGACAGCTCCTTAATATGAAAGCTAAAAATTAAATAGTTGTAAATATATCCAGTAGTATTTGTTTTTTTCATCATTTTGTCTTGCTTTATTTTAGTTTTTTTTTTTTTTTTTTTGGTGTTGTTCTTGAGATGTGATTTACCTGTTGCCCAAAGTAACATAGAACTGTCTAAGCTGACCTTGAATTTGAGGCAGTTCTCTTACCACAGCTATCATCACCTCTTTTGTTCAGCCACAGTATTTTGTTTTATTCACAACCATTTAGAATTGATATAAAAGAAAACTTCGCATATTCCTTTTATTAATAGAATAGGTAGATATTTTGGTACATGCTTGTCATCTTATCACTTGAAATTTGATAGCAAGACAGAAGATGTGGAGTGCAAAGTTATCTGGCATTACATGAGACCATGTCGCAAATCAACAATAAAATGTGTTGAATAAGGTTAGCTTTGGTTACCTCCCCTTGAGGGGGAAGCAGCATTACCAGGCCACAGAAGAAGACAATGCAGCCACTCCTGATGAGACCTAATTGACTAAGATCAGAAGGAAGGAAAAGAACACCTCCCCTACCAGTGGACTTGGGGAGGGGCATACATGCAGAGTGGAGGAAGGGAGGGGTTGGGAGAGGAGGAGGGAGGGAGCTACAGGGGGATACAAAGTGAATAAAGTGTAATTAATAAAGAATAAAAAAAAAGATTCTATTTATAGTACTAATTAAAATACATTTTATATATCCACAAGTCTACGGATTTTCAATCAATGACATAAATTGACTTTTCAAATAAGATTTTGATTCACAATACACAACAGTGTATCATATTTTATCCTACCATTTATATAATATTTCTCACAATGATCCTCAGTTACCAGGGTAAGAACTTGCTATGATTCATTTGCCATTTAATACCTAGAGGTAACCCAATTCTATTGTGGCTGATTTAGTACTGCACAGCCTATGAATCTGATAGACTCTTATGAACCTGTATCAACATTGAAGAATTTTATTTAAAAATGTAACCATTGATATAAATATTTTTTATCTAGTATCCAACATTTTGTCTTTGCTCACCACTAGCAACCACTAACATTTTATTTAAAAAAAAATATTTATTGTATGTGTATGTGTCTGAGTGTGGGTTTGTGTGTCATATGCCTAACAGGTGCCTAAGGAGGGCAAAGATGTTATTGGACCACAGGGACTTACAGGCACTTGTAAGGCACCCTATATGGGTGCCAGAAATTGAACCTGTGTCTTCTGCATGCAGCATGTACTCTTAACCACTAAAACTTCTCTCTGTCCCACCTCTGATATGTTTAATGTTTCTACAGTTTACCCCTGTTCAGAATGTTATGTGGTTGAAGTTACAGTTTAGTACTCTTGAAGATGGATTTCCTGGCCTTATGCATTTAAGTTTCTTCTAACTTTCCATGTCCTCTTTTTTTTTAAGTCATTGATTAATATTCCATTGTCACAGTTTATTTATATATTCATCTACTGAAAGGTATATTTGTTACTTCCAAATATTAGACATTAAGAATGAAGGCACTATAAATAATAACATGCAAAGTTTCTGTGTGTAGAAAAGTTTCTAGCAATACCTTAAATTGCTGGCTTAGGTAAACTTATCCAGGACATGAGAGGGTAAGGAAAGAGAAAATCAATGACTATGAATCCAAATTAAGCTATATAGTGAGTTCCATGATGACTGTAGCTGTAGATTAAAGCACTAAAAATACAAAACAGCTTTCAACTTAGTTGAGTATATTCCAGTGAACACATTTTTTCTGGGGAAAACAAATACTTTTGTAGTAGATAGAAATGATGCAACTCAATAAATTATGCATTTTCAGGATTTAATAATTTGTAAATTTATCAAACTTGTATTTGTTGCTAATTTACTTTAATATCTTATACATGTTGTTGAAAAATTATAATATATAAAAAGTATCTTAATTATATCCATCCCTCAATTTTCCCATCCAACACTCTTTAAGCCCATAATGTACCTCCCATCCAACTTTATGTTTTGTTTTTATTCTTTTTTAAACACATCCTATTCCCATATGCACATGTTCATGGGATCAACCACAGCATCATGGACAATCTACCACTGGCCACACTAACAAGGAAAAAATGACTCTCTCTAACCCAAAAGCCATCATCTAACAAAGATCCTTCAGCAAAGGATGGGAACTTGGGAGATACAGCCATCCTCATACTGGAAGTTTAGTGTGTTTGTACAATGCTGCTATGAGTTCTTGTGTGTAGCAGACTCACCATGTCCTAAAACTAGCGTCATACAGCACTCCTGCACACTTTCCAGCTCTTACAAATGTTTCAACCCCTTTTACAAGTTATTTTCCAAGCCGTATTGTGGAGGAAGTTAATGTACATTTCCCAACCGTGGATGAGTACTGATAGTCATTTATTATCAAAACTCTGAAAGCTATGAGTTTCTGCATTAATGATTACCCATTGTTAAAAGAACTTTCTCTGACTACGTTTGAGAGCAGTACAAATCTATGGTTTTAAACTTAATGTTTAGAAAGTATAAACTGGTATTTGTTACCTAGAGGCAGAATAGTAAATATTGAGAATAGAAACATAAAAAGATTTGTTTTAATGGCTTCTGAACTAATAATTAGAACTATACATGGTGTGTTTTCTCAAAACAGAGGTAGGTAATGTTTCTTCTGGAAGCTCAGAATAAAAGGAAACAAAAGTGTTCTAGAGGTTGAGACTTACCACATACTGAAACCTATCACACTGTGGAGAGCCAGCTCCTGACACTGATAATGGTACTTCGCTATGCTTTCAGACAGGAGTCTTGACGGTCATCTGGGAGGTTCCAGCCAGCAGCTGATCAAGACAGATACTGGGACTTGTAGCCAAACAAGGGGCAGAATGCTGGAAACCCTGTGGAAGTGTTGGGCAAAGGTCAGAAGGGCCAACAGGAAGATAAACAGAGACTACTAACCCAGTCCCACGGGGGCTTTCAGAGACTGACACATCAACTAAGGAGTTTGCATGATCTGGACTCAGGGACCCCTGCACAAATGTAACAAACGGGCAGCTTGGTATTCATATGAGGTGCCTAGAGAGGGGAGGAGGGGCTTGTTTCTAACATGGATTCTATTGCATCTCCTTAGATGCCAAAAAGCATTTGACAAAATCCAACACTCATTCATGTTTAAAGTTTTGGAGAGACCAAGAAAAAAAGGCACATGCCAAAACATAGTAATATCAGTTATACAGCAAGCCAAGAGCCAACATCAAACTAAATGGAGAGAAATTTAAATTAATCCCAGTGAAATCAGGGAAAAGGCAAGACTGCCCGCTCTCACCTCATCTCTTAAACATAGTACTTGAAGTCCTAGCTATACCAACAAGACAACTAAAGGAGATCAAGGGGATACAAGTCAGCAAGGAAGAAGTCAAATTATCACTGTTCATAGATGAATGATACTATACATGGGTGACCCCAAATATTCTACCAGAGAATTCCTTCAGCAAAGAGGCTGCATACAAAAATAACTCAGAAAAATGAGTTCTCCTGTATATGAAAGACAAAAGGGCTGAGAATGAAATTGTGGAAACAACACCCCTCACAATATTCACAAATAACTTCAAATACGTTGGTGTGACTTTAACCAAGCAAGTGAAAACCTGTATGAAAAAACTTCAAGTCTCTAAAGAAAGAAGTTGAAGAAGATATCAGAAGATGGAAAGATCTCCCATGCTCATGGATTAGTAGGATTAACATAGTAAATGACTGTCCTACCAAAGCAGTCTACAGATTCAATGCAATTCCCATTAAAATACCAACACAATTTTTACATAACTTGAAAGAACAATTCTTAATTTCATATGGAAAAACAAAAACTCCAGAATAGCTAAAACAACTCTGTACAATAAATAATCATTGGGAGGTATCTCCATTCCTTATCTCAAGCTGTACTATAGAGCAACAGTAATCAAATGGCATGGTACTGGCATGGAAACAGACTTGTTGATCAATGGAATTGAATTGAGGAACCAGAAATAAACCCACACAATTATGGATACTTGATTTTTGACAAAGAAACAAAAACCACACAAAAGAAAAAAGATTGCATCTTCAACAAATGGTGCTGTTCTAAGTGGATGTCTACATGCAGAAAAATGCAAATAGATCCATATTTATCACCCACCACAAAACTAAAGTCTGGGTGGATCAAAGATCTCAACATAAAGCCAGACACACTAAATCTCTTAGAAGAAAATCTGGGAAGAGCCTTGAACTCATTGGCACAGGAGGCCACTTCCTGAACAGAGCTCAAAGATCAACAATCAATAAATGGGACCTCATGAAACTGAAAAACTTCTGTAAAGCAAAGGACACTGTCATCAGAACAAAATGACAGCCTACATACTAGGAAAAGATCTTCACCAACCATATGTTTGAGAGGGCCAATATCCAGAATATAGGAAGACCTCAAAAAGTTAAGTATGAACAAACCAAGTATTCCAATTTAAAAAAGGGGTACAGAGGGAATTATCAACAGAGGAATCTCAAATGGCAGAGAAACACTTAAAGAATTGCTCAATGTCCCTAGTCATATGGAAAATGCAAATCAAAAAGACCCTGAGTTTCCATCTTATACCCACCAGAAGGCCTAAGGGTATTTTTTTTTTAAATAAAGAAAATAGAAATATTCATGAGGACATAGGAATTAAATTAAATTCTGATAAATAAAACTAGCACATACAAAAGCCATAAAGGAAACTTCATAATACCAAAGGATTTACATTTAGTGTTTGGGTAATCATTCTGTGTAGGTGATAATAATGTGAAGATTAAAATGTGGAAAGCAAAAGTCTAAGAAAGAAGTAAAAAATAAATTTCTGTATGGCTATGTCTCACAATGTTTTTACATAGCAAACCATAAAGAGAATGTTTAGTTAGACCCCAGTAATGTTTTATTAACATGCCCAGAGGCTCAAATTTAATCCTCCAGAGAAAAATAAAATCACATTTTGCATCTTGAAATCTACATGAATGATGAAAGTGGGAATATACATTCACCACGTAGGATGGCGTAATCCTCCAAGACTAGCAGTCAGAAGACTGAGACAGGAGCATTGCCATTAGTTCAGGGACAATCCAGGCTATCCAATAAGGTCAAAACTAGCCTGGAGTTCACTGGTAGAACTGTCATAGAAAACCCACATATATAATGAATCCTGATATAAGTAGGATCATATCAGAAATACTCTATTATCTCTAGATTAGTTCACCTTCCTGGAATTAGCGAGTGTCACAGTTAATCTTCATTGTCAACTTCACAGGATATATTATCTGGGTTTCTATTATAGCATTTTTCAGAAAGAATTAACTGAGGAGGGCAGATCCACTCTCATTGTGAATGATACCATTTTTTATGTAGGTTTTAGACTGAATATAAAGGAGAGGAAAAGAAAGCAAGGTGAGCCAAAGAATTTATCTATCTGTGCTTCCATAATTCTCATGATGTGAGGAGTTTTACACATACATTCCTATTGTCACACTTTTCCTGACCTGGACCTTATTACAACACACCATGGACAAAATAATAATTTCCTGTTTTATTTTCCTCTTGTTTGGTACTTGGTCTCAGGTATAAAATATATTACTGTACAGTGAGGAATCTGAACATTAAGAAAAGGAAGAGATAAAGCCCATAAATAGATGAATACATATGACAAAATAGAGTTGTGTCTGTTGATTGTTTAATTGTTTTGTTGGTAGTCAGTCTCATACTGTAACTCAGGCTGGCCTTCAGCTCATGGAACAGTACATGTGATCTCCAACTGTTGTTGTATCTCTAAATTCATATGACCAATGGTTTTCCTTTGAGGTCAGAATTATCAACTTGAGAATATTTATTTCTCTGAGGCATGTTGTTAGTTTTAAGAATTTCATACAGTGTTTTTTCATCATATTCACCCTCTGCCCTCAACTCCTCCAAGAGCTACCACTACTTCCATTCCTATCCTATAATTCTCCCTTTCTCTGTACCTTTTCCTCTCCCTCTCCCTCTTTCTCCTTCCCTCCCTCCCTGATTCCCATTAAATCACTAATTCCAATTTATGCTTATCATATACTTTTGAATGTATATTCCCACCAGACCATAGTCAACCTAGGAGATGACACCTTTAATAAACAAGCAAACAAACAAAAGACTGATTTTCTTGCTCTCAGAAACTATCACTGTCTCTTGGAATTTTGTGGCCTGAGCTCTTTTCCATACATAAATATCTGTACTTTGCTTATCTTGAGTCTGAGAACAAGCTGTGTGGTATGAAGGAACCATGAATGAATAGCTTCTTCCTCAGCACAGTGATTTAGCAATGCAGAGTAACACCCAGTCACTAAAGAAGCATGAGAAAATGAAATGGTGTTAGACGGACAAGAGCAAAGCAGTAAGTTCCATAGCATGCTGTGAAACAATAAGCATAATTAGGTGTGTCACTAAATCACATATTCATTTAAAACATTTGTTGACTATATTATCTATTACATTGCAGATAATTTTCCATAGCACTGCTAAGCGTTTTTCCAAATAAAATTATATATATATATATATATATATATTATGCATAATTTGATAACTTTAATCATTGGATAATCACTCTTTCTACAAATTATTTACATATGCAAATAAACCTAATCATATATTGAACAAATATTGCAAAAGTAATATAGGGTATACCATTGTAAATTTATCCTGACAAATTTACAAAATTTTTCACAATCCTTACTCTTTTTGGCTAAGAAGAGAATAGTTGTGCGGAAACCCACTACTATTATTTTGCTAAATGGTCATACTATCAAGCCCACAAAGTGTCCTGTCGATTCCTGCCTTTATACTCAAATAGTGTCTGTTTAGTTGGCTTCTTACTATTGATCTGGGTGACCTTCAAAAGGTGACTTTTCTGACATCTACAGCAGTTTCTACTATTTTCATCTAGTTGGAGAGCAAACCAGTTCAGTGATGTTTTCAGGGTAGATTGTGATTTCCATACTGACTCTCGTGTGTGTGTGTGTGTTCATTCATTCATTTATTCATTTAGTTTCCCGGCATCCTGGGAATTAAACTCTTGCTCTCTGGACTATCACTCAGAGGCTTAATCATTGAAGCATTTACCTCATTATCCCCAATCTCTTTTGATATCTGCACCTCTATGCACAATGCACAAGCCATGAAAAATGTCAAAATGTTTTTTTTTTTTTCTCTCTGCCTCTGTCTCTCTTGTGTGTCTGTCTGCTTCTCTCCTCAACTTAACAAATGTTGTCCAAAGTGCTTGAAGATGCCTGGGACAGTTTCTATAGATGTACCCACTCCTTATCTGGAGCATCTTGGACAGATTCTGAATTCTCTCAGTATGTTCTGATATCTAAAGTTCCTTCTTTAGATATCAAAGAGTATCCTTCTTTGCTATATTAAGCTACTGGTTTTGCACAATTACTTGCATTGCCTTCAATATGAAATATTTCTAATGTTGAGGCTAGCCAGAAACAAAAACAAAACAAAGACAAAACAACAACCACAACAACAAAAAGACTGTTTAAAGAGCCAGTAGGATACCTCAGTGGATAAAGGAACGCAGCAGCCAAGCCTGGCTGCTTGTATTCCATTCACAGAAACCTGGGGGTGGAAAGGGAAAGTGATTTTCTGAAAGTTTCCCTTTACCTTCCATAAGGCGGATGTGGCATATGTGAATATGAATCTGCATATACAAACACACACACACACACACACACACACACACACACGCATACGCACACACACACATACACACTACTATTAATAAATGAAAATTTAGAGATATTCCTTTAGGCAAAATATCTTCAATAATATCACTCACACCAGACACTCCTGCTGGGGAGACCTACTACCTTTCTTTAATTCTCAAGAGTTTCTGGCTTTCATGGGGAAACATGATGTTCTAGCTGAATTGTTTCCTATAGGTTTAAATATTAAATCCCTAATTCCAAATTCATTATTGTGTTGAATAGACATCTTACAGAAATTATCAAGTTCAAATAAGAACATGTGGATGAGACCATAATTTAGTTTGATTGGATTTCTTATATAAGAAAATTGGAAAATACACATACAAAGATGAATGTTTGGAATAGTGAAAGAATAGACGTGTAGCAGATGTTTTGTGCTCAGGCTTTAGAAAGAAGAAACCCTGCTGATGCATTGATTTTGAGACTCCAAAATGCAGGACAATAAATTTCTGTTGTCTAGGCAACCTAGCTTATGGGATATGTTGTGGAAATCATAGCAAGTAAATGCGAGGAATAAAAATGAAAATTCTGCTATATACAGATGTTTCTTGCTCTCAAGCAAAATATCTCTCATTTTAAGTTAGATGATTATTAAAGAAATAGATATTTCCGACACTAATACAGAATTTAAATATCAATCATGTTGACAATGATAAAGATTACTTAGAAAAATTCTCTTCCATTTTTCCAAAATAATTACCTTAGTTAGGGTTAATATTACTGTGTTGAAACACTGTGACCAGAAGCAACTAAAGTGGAAATTTGTGGTTTCTTTTAAGTCTCATTTTGGTCATGTGATGTTTTGCTGCAAGCTGGGCATGTGATGTTTTGCCGGTGGTTGGCTCTTGAGTGGATACCTGATGTTTTCCTGTGAATTCTCATGAGCAAGGGGTGTGACTCTGTCCAGTTAAAAACATCTGTGGGTGGACTTTGAGAATAGATATATAGAGGCTCACTCACAGTGAGACATCGCTTCAACACTTGACTTTGAAGAAAGAGACGTTCCAGAGAACCTCTCAGGGCAAACCAACTGGGTCTTGGGCACTTCATTGATGTGTCCCCATCTTCTGAATCCTGTTGCTGCTTGGTGTTGGCCTTTGGACTGGACTGCTGGTATCCTGACTACTGAGTTTAGTAAACGCCTAAAGACCCTTCAACACTAATCAACAGGAAGTAGATAAAAGTTGTCTACATCTCTTTTCCCTACAAATCTCCTATCCAAAGTCTGGGATGTTGGAAAGGAAGTAAAGGTATTTAGTAACCCTAAGTAATGTAGGTTTGGCTGAAAATCTGACCCTACACACAACTTTGTGAGGAAAAAGTATATTAGGTTAATACCTATATATTGCTATTTATCATCAAACGAAGTCAGGACAGAAACTTTAACAGGGCAGGAACCTGGAGACAGGAGCTGATGCACAGGCCATGGTTGAGTGTTGCTTACTGGCTTGCTTATCCTGTTTCTTAGAGAATCCAGGACCACTATCCCAGAATTGTCTCTA
Organism: Meriones unguiculatus; assembly: GCF_030254825.1. NCBI lineage: Eukaryota > Metazoa > Chordata > Mammalia > Rodentia > Muridae > Meriones > Meriones unguiculatus. Next base: position 41,249,706 of record NC_083365.1, on the reverse strand, counting down.
CCCATGATATGCTGAGCCTTCTCCCATCAATTACTATTTAAGAAAATACTAATCCGTTTTGCCTACAGCCCGATCTTATGGAGGTATTTTCACAGTTGAGGTTCCTTTATTAAGATGAATATAGCTTGTGTCAAGTTATATAAAACTAGTCAACATAAGAGTGTATATGCTGCTGGATTTTGGTATTCAGAATGGAAATCACAGATTTTACTTAGTGAATCATTTGAAGACTTTTAAAGCAATTATAATGAAAACATATGACTCATTTCTCTAATTGCTTAAACAAATGCTCATTGTTCCAGAAAATGTAAAATAAGTTAATATATATCTGAAGACTGAAGCAAAAGATACTCTGTGAAAGCTGAAAACAGAATTTCCTCTAGATGAGCAGTTCTCATCCTGAGTGACCTTTTTGGTGTCACATATCAGTTATCCTACATATACGATACATTGTGATACATTATATTACAAAGCTACAGTTATGCAGTAGGAACAAAATAATTTTAAAGATGGGTGCCAACTCAAGAGGAACTGTATTAAAAGGTTGCTGCAGTAAGAAGTTTGAGAAACACTACCTTTTCAATTAAAATTTATTTTTATATTAATTACTGTCCATTTGCTTTTTATCCCAGCTGTAGTCCCTTACCTCATTCCCTCCCAATCCCACCTTCCCTCCCTCATCTCCTCCTTTGCTCCTCTCCAATTCCACGAATAGGGGAGGTGCTCCTCCCATTCCATCTGACCCTAGATTATCCAGTCTCATCAGAACTGGCTGCATTGTCCTCCTCTGTGGCCTGGCAAGGCTACTCCCCCATCAGACAGAGGCAGTTTCTAGCCATGGAGTTCATGTAAGAGATGGTCCCTGTTCCCCTTACTTGGGAAACAGTTGGATACTGAGCTGCCATGGGCTACATGTGAGCATAGGTTCTATTTTACATCCATGAATGGTCCTTGGTTGGAGTATCAGTCTCAGAAAAGACCCCTGTGTCCAAATATTTTGGTCCTGTTGCTATCCTTGTGGAGCTCCTGTCCTCCCCAGGTCTTAGTATCTCCCCCTTCTTTCCTAAGATTCCCTTCACTCTACCCAAAGTTTGTCTGAGTCTCAGTATCTGCTTTGATACAGTGCTAAGTAGAGTCTTTGCGAGGCCCTCCGTGGTCAACTTCTGTCCTGTTTCCTGTTTTCTCCTTCTTCCAATGTCCATCCCATTTGCCTTTCTGAGTTCAGATTGATCATCTTACCCTATACTACTTTTAAACATGTCAAAAAATATCTTAAACTACAAAGGAATACACAACTTGCAAATTAAGATTTTATAACACATAGTTTCTGTGCTTTGCTTTCAATAACTCAGTTTCTCCAAACACTCTCATCATCCAAACATGCAGTTTTTTGTCTTGCCAAGAATGTCCAAAAATGTGTACAGCACTTAGTTTGTGTATAGTCGAGAATTTCACTAATGTATGTCTACTGAATTTTCTCTCAGTCATTTGCTTAAATACATTACAAAGCAAAACTACTGCTGACTTGGGTGATAAATCACCATATTACAACCATCAGGACATTTAATTTACAGCTAAAATCAATTGGGACTTGCTGATGCCAAAAAATAATATACCATCTGTTTAAAAGGGAAAAAAAAATTGAGTACTACACTTTAGTGCAAGGTGGACCATCAGTCACCTTGATGACCAAGCAGCAATTACGGTTTCTAGAAAATAAACAGACAAACAGTAATGTACAGAATTTGAACGGATTAAAAAAAGCCAAAGGAATTTGATGAAAATTAAACAGATAAATGTGGGTTTGTGCTGGCTTTTTAAATAGGACACTGTGCTGAACGTATTCAGTGAAGGGGATATTAAAAGGCTGAGGGTGGCATTTCTTTTTTAAGATTCTTAATTACCACAGCGGTTTTATTAAATATTATCAGGCCCCAGGTTATTACTTGAGACATCTATACTCACATTCATTGCTGGCACACCTAAACTCTTAACTGTGCTGTTTCTGCCATTTCTACTTTTCTAGTGTGTGTGTGTGTGTGTTTTCTTTTGACGTGCGCATACATTCTAGCACACCTAAGAGAGAGTATGTGTGAACATGGTGTAAGTGAGTGCAAGTAAACATTCTGCAGGGTAATTACTCAGGGTCCAGTCACCTTGTTTTATGAACAAATCACCCTCCTGTCCTAGAATTTGCCCATTTCTCTAGGCTGTGGAAACTGCGAGCCCTAGGAAACTGCTTGTCTCTGCCTCTCCAGCCCTGAAATTACAAGCGAGCACGACCACAATCAACTTTGGTTTTAATTTATCCACCTGTTTGAACTATATTTCTTAGTGTCTGCCAGGATTTATTTACTTTTCTGTCATTGGTAATAGCATATATAGAAAAAGTGATAGGGTAGAAACTAGGATTTATAAAAAACACGATGAGGGAGAAATGGGGATGTGGACATTTTGTAGGAGTACTACTCAAGAAAAAAATGTTTACATTTTATCCTCTCTAGCTTTTCAGAGACACATTTTTTTTTTCCTCTAAATTTGTTCGTTTTAAGTACCTGCTACTTTGTGCCCTTTGGATTATAACTCCAGAAAGTCCCATTAAGACTACCATTGGTAGAGGTTAAGAGTTAAATAATTTGTTTAAAATTAGGTGGTATATTAGAGGAGAACTATCCTTTGTTTCTAGGAATACTTTATTTCTGAAGTTTTTTCTGCTTAGGGATAAAACAGAAGCAGGTGGAAATAAAGGTGATTGTCAGTGGATAGTCTTCAGCAGATGCTCTGTTGCCAATGTCAACGAAACCACTGTTAACCATAAAAACATTGTTTTTCAGGTACATGTATTATCATCATGTAATTAGAATTTTTCTCAGGTCAATAATTTTAGACTCATAATTACTATGAATGTTGTTTTGGCGAATTTACTTCAGTTCTTGAAACCTTTGGATAACTGGTTTATTTTGAAAATTGTTTTGAATAACTATCCACCATCACAAGAAATACTATGGCAACCACGACATGTAACTTCTGGCCAAAGAGGGCCGACACTGCTGTGAGGTGAGAGAGCCTGGAGAAAAATCAAATAGAAGATGTAGCATCAATTTGTGGGAAGTACTATAGTTTCTAAATTTAAAATGTTTATATTTAAAAATACTTAAATAGTTAATAAGTGGGTGGAAAGGTAAATTTACATTTAAAATATGGAGAGGAATTTAAATAGTTGTACTACCATAAACATTGCATAACTCTGCAGTATCTTCTTTGAATTGGTCACCACTGTGATAATCTTATGAAAGTGGGTTATATATTCACAACAGAACTACACAAGAGATCTGCCTGAGTTTTCCTTTATTGTTACCTGCTTCTTGCCTAATTCTAATAGGCTCACTCCTTCTTTATACCAATAAATTGTCATAAAAGTGTTATAACTTTGAGATATTTTAAGAAACTTCTTCTCTGCACTCAGCATCTGCTTTGATACCCTGCTGGGTAGAGTATTTTAGAGGCCCTCTATGGTAGTCTCCTGTCCTGGACCCTGTCTTGTCCCTGTCTCACTTCCTATGTCTACACTGTTTGCCCTTTGGAATGATGATTAAGCATCTTCCCTAAGTTCCTTCTTGTTTTTTTAGCTTCTTTATTACTATAGATTTTAGTATGTTTCACCTATATTATATGGCTAATATCTACTTATAAGTGAGTATATACCATGTGTGTCTTCCTGCTTCTGGGTTAACTCACTCACGATGATCTTTTCTAGTTCCCTACATTTGCCTGCAGATTTCATGATTTCTTTGTTTTTAATTGCTGAGTAGCATTCCACGTCGTAAATTTCTGTATCCATTCCTCTGTTGAGGGACATCAACATTGTTTCCAGGAACTCCTCAACGAGACAAATAGAGCCAAAAAGTCTGGGCCTGGGCGGCCTGCACAGACCGACTTGCCAACCATGCCAACCATGCATTGAGAGGACCTAGAACCCTGCTCAGACGTAAACCACAGACAGCTCAGTCTCCATGTGGGTTCCCTAGTAAGGAGAACAGATGTTGTCTCTTACATGGACTCAGTGGCCTCCTCTTTAATCACCTCCTCCTGGGGGAACAGCCTTACTAGGCCACAGAGGAAGAAGATGTGACCAGTCCTGAGGAAACCTGATAGGCTAGGATTAGGTATTCAGGGAAGAGACATCCACTATCAGTGGACTAGAGAAAGAGCATTGGAGAAGAGGAAGAGAGATTGGAACTGGGAGGAGACTAGGGAGGGGGATACAGCTGGGATACAAAGTGAATGAATTTTAATGAATTTTTTAAAATATCAATAAAAGAAACATCTTCAAAGTGCTAAGCATGTCAACAAATTTGTTTTAGAGCTAAAAATCAAGTGAAAGTTTGTCTTAAAAATACCACCCTGTTTTCATGATAATTCAGATGTAGATAAAGGTAGCATAATGGAGTACAAATTCACAGCAAAGACATGACTGAGAAAGCCATCACAAGCAATGCATCACAAGCACTGATTTGCACAGTGGGCAGAAAACAGAAAACATATGAACTAAACAAAGCCATATAACTTCTGGTTCTTGTTCTCCACAGCCACCTTGGGACTAGTTCCTTATGTTTTCTCTGGTGATAGTCAAGTAATCATCATTGAACTCATCACGAAGCAGGAAGAAAATCACACCGAATCCTGTTTATTCTGATTTCCAACTTAAAGAAACAGCTGAGTCAGCATTTAATCATTATTAACAGAGAATGACATTAGAGATATTAAAATGTAGGGATTGGCAATGAGGCTAAATGGAAGTGGATTTCCATCCTGCTTTTAGGCCCTAACATCTTGCATTGGGAATGCTATGTTATTTTATTTAGAACATTTATTAAAAATTCTACTAAAGTGACAATTACTAATAATGGCATCTGGCTGTATTTGCTGAAAATATACTTACTTTGGCTTTTGTCTACATTCCAGGGAGGAAAAGAGCTAGAAACATGCATTTTTCTGATTAATAGGATTATTGTTGCTATTCAAGGTGGGGTCATTAATAGATAATATTGAAAGTATAGACCCATAGAAATAATCTCCCAGATGACTAGGTCATTGAGAACGAGTGTGTGAAACTAACTTTAAGTTCTCTAATGGGATAAGACTGGGTTGACAAGAGTCTCTTTATTAGTAAGAAATCACATTTAGCTATGAGGAAACAATTGTAATGTCAAAATTAAAATTCAATGCAACCATTTTAAAATGCCAATGAACACTTTGAAAACTCTAAAGGAGGTATAAAGCAGAAAAGATGTCTTATTAATTGACACTGCATGAGAGAAGGGTAAAGCATCTATCTTTATTAAGTACTTTCTCTGCTCTTAGTAGTATAAGTATTAATTCCTAATATGCGTTCATCTTTTTCAATTATTTAAAAGACAGACCAACAAAAGTATTCAATAAGCATTTTTTTTTTTATAGAGTTGACTGATCCGTATTAACTTTCTAGAGGATCAATGTAAGGACTTCTATTCAAAGCCAGTGCATGCCCTCCCTTGTACCGTTAACCCACCATCAGACTTCAGACACTAGACCCAAGTGTGGTTATCTGGCACATAAATGGTTATTCATAGCACTCCACTATGTAAGCATAATGACTGACCTTGTGATGAGCTACCGTAACAATGAACATAACAACCTTGCCCTAGAATGTGTGTATTATATCTGTTTTATACTATGGAGATCCCTGTTTGGTTGTTAAAAATAACAGCTTACCTAAGTTTTTGTTTGTTTGTACTTTTTTTTTCTTACTGGAGAGGTGAAAATATGACTCTAGTTATGTGGATTTACTCTTTAGGCAAAGGCCTGAAGGAGGAGAAACATAAAGATGTTGGCATGAGTATGTTTTTGTGTAACTATATTAAAATTAAATACTTCTAAATAATATTTTAACATTTTTCTTTTTGTTATTATTTATTAGAATTTATTCATTTTGTGTCCTGACTGTTGCCCCTTCCCTCATCTCCTCCAGGTCACACCCTCTTTCTCTCTTTCCCCAAAGGCCTATCAGGTCTCACCAGGACTGTCTGGATCCTCTTTCTCTGTGGCCTAGTAAGGCCACATCACCAGGGGCAGTTGATCAAACAGCAGGCAACCAAGTTTAGGCCAGTGACTGACCCTGCTCCCCTTATTAGGGAACCACCGTGGAGACTGAGCTGCCAATGGGCTACATCTGAGCATTGGGTCTAGAATTATGAATCAACCAAGGATATACATGGAGGAGATCTAAATAATCTTTTGAGAAAGAATGAACACTTAAAGCTAAGGACAAATGATGCTTTATTTCAATGATGTTTAAACCTGAAAACAGTGGAAAAAAAATCCTAAAGTGTTCCATAACTGTAGAAGAAAAAGCATACCCAAGTAGTCTTATTTAAAAACTCTGCATTGCCCACATGGCACGCTGGGGTTGGCTACCCAGAGGCTATTTAAGCTGTGGGCTGGCTTTCCCCAGGGTCAGATGATTGTTGAAGGTTCCTGAATAAACTGCATTGAAAATAAATAATTAATTAAATAAATAAATAAATAAATAAATAAAAGAAAATAAAAACTCAATAGATAAAACAGCTCCAACTGCTTTATATATTTGTAAATTATTTCCAACACTTATTTCACAGTTCTCATGACATTAAATACACATGAAAAACTTGATGCTTATTAGGTCTCTGATAAACTTCAAACTTTGAAGGTAGACAGGATTGCATGAGACATGAAGATAAAAATCTCAGTGATCACAATATTAAATTAAATTATACAGACATTTATTAACAGTGAAAACAAAAACTATGCTATATGACTTTTTCTATTATACATCACACAAGGTTTCAAGTTATATCAATTCTGTTTTATGATGTTTTTGACATATTTGACATCTAGCATTTTTTCCTCAATCTGTTTTCTTAGCACCAGTCTCAATATTTTATGAAATTTATTATAGAAAAATAACCCAATAACTCTCTCTTTCTCTCTCCTCCTCTCACTCACTTTATCTCTTTCTCTTTCTCTCACATACACACACACACTCACTTAGACAAATCTGACATTTTGCTTATTACTTGTATACTTGTATTTTCCAAATTTCTAAGGTTATTGAATTTTTTAGCTAGGTAAACTTCTGAAAGTTTTATATCACATATTCAAAAATACTTGTTGTCTTAGTTAGGGATTTATGGCTGCGAAGGGACGCCATGACCACAACAACTCATATAAAGGAAAACACTTAATTGGGGCTGGCACAGTTTCAGAGTTTTCATCCATTACCATTATGGGAGGAAGCATGGCGGCATCCTGGCACACATGGTGCTGGAGAGGGAACTGTGAGATCTATATCCTGATTGGCAGGAAGAGAAAATTAACCACTAGTCTTTGTATGAGCTTTTGAAGCTTCAGTCCCAACCATCAATGACATACTTTCTCCAACAAGACTACATCTACTCCAACAAGGCCCTACGTCCTAATACTATTACTCCCTATGTGCCTGTGTGGCTCATTCTATTCAAACTACCACACTTGTGCATGCTATTCTCCCATATATTAATATCAAAATTAATAAGAATCTGTGCATTTCAACCATATATTTTCATGATAAAGCTTTAAACTCAAGAAAATAAATAAGAGTACCCACCACCATATTTTTTCCCAAAATTACTTCACTCTCTATTACCTTCTATTTTTGACCTTTCATCATAGAAAATTTCAGCATTTTCCTAAGGCTGTTATTTTGTAAAAATGTATTAGTACTTCCTGACAAGTAAATATAGCAAAAACAGTATAAGTAATCATAACTTGAACATTTATCTTGGAATGACTTACATACAGTCAGTCAGTGAAATACTTTCTATTGAAACATTTATGAGATAAATTCCTTGTTGTTAATTGTTCCTATTCTCACAGAACATTAACTCAAGATTCAGAGAAACCCCTTGTCTTGTCTAGAGCCATGCAGACACAGAAAAAAAAAGACTACTCTAAAATCATGATTACACAGTTAATCAATTTCCATATATGAGCTTTTAACCACTATATTGGTTACACTTTAATCGGTTCATTAAGCTTCTCCTGTACTGGACTGCTCAAACTGGCTATTAACGATATTTTAGATTGGTCATAATTGTTGTTCATAGCTAATATGTAAATATCTTTATGGGTGATATGAACATTGTTTCCTAATCTATGCTGCACTGGAAAATCCAAATTCATTCATACTAATATTTCATGGTAGTTCTACTTTTTAGATGTTTGAAACTTCTTTCTTGTGTTCATTAAACTGTAACTGGTTCAGCATTGAAAAACTACAGCTCCTTATAATCGCTACAGTGCCCCACACTGCTCTACCTAGACTTGTATGAATGAGCAACTGTTAATTCATTCAGTATTTTCTCTCCCCTTTTTAGCCCTTAATTCTCAAGTTCTTGTGCCCAAGTCCACTCAGATATTCTTATCTCATATAGATGAGGCATTTCTTTACAGAATGTGTACACTGTGTAACATCCCTGCCTTTGCTACTTTCTTCCATATGTTCTTTCATTATTGGTTAATTTCAGCTCTGCTGCTATCTCAGAGACTCTTTTTCAGCTAATGGGTTTTGTTTTATTCTTACATACCATAAGCATCCTCTTGATTTTGGAAATCAGATACAAAAAGTGGATGTCCAGTGCTTTACCTAGAGCCACATATTTGACAAATCTGGAGTGGAGCCCTGATAACAGTGTGTGTGTATGTGCTTTTCAATGAGGATGCTAGCATCAAAGCAAAATATTTTTAATGATCCAAACACTCTATTCTTGCCAAATATGTTCTGTCACATCCTTTTGTGCAACTCTTTCAAATTCCTTGTGATTTAATGTGGGGTTGGCTTTAGCCATTTCTCTATGTGTGTGTGTATACTTTATGTCTTGACTTTTGTTTATTTGAAATAACATAAGACTGCATGTCTTTATTTCTGCCTATTTGAAATAAGGCAAAGTCCTTGCATTTCTAATTGTTAGTTTCAAAAATTAATATGTAGTTTGATTTGAGAAATAATTAACAGGAAAGAAACTCAGATTGATGGAGAAAAGATCAAAGGTAGCAAGACCAAACTGCTACCTGCTATCTGCAACTGAGGCTCACTCTTCCTGGGTATCTGAAATGGTTGAGAGAAGGACCTCTGAGTTGCTCTTCTGAGACTCAACAGATATATACTTGTACTAGGTTTCCCATTATCACAGAGAACATACGAGGACACATGTGTGCCTACATATTTTCATGTATGTTCTTTAACAAGAAATGCTGAAAATGTCCCTAAATTAACACCAAAAGAATTAGGAAAAGTGATATATGATACTGCATCAACATAGTGAGATGACATTGTCAGTGAACATCAGTGAGCAGGTGATGCCCACAAAAACACCTACAGCGAATAAATGGACTAAGAAGATGTGACAGGCAATGACGGAGATTCCTAACATACATTCAAACAGCAACATCTGCTTCAGCTAGGAAGTGTTAAAACTGATGTGGACTCGAAAACATCTCCTAAAAAAAATGTAATGGAAGTTTTGGTTTCTTTGTAAAGTTAGTAATGTTATATGTTTTAATTTGGTATATTAACCCCAAGTGTGGGATTTTAGTTGGGCTATAGTTTGACTACACCTGTTAATTGTCTCATGGATGCGTGTGGTGTGTGTGGGGGGCATGGCTTTTGCCAGCTGGTAAGGGCAGCACAGACAGAGCCATGGTTTAGTGCTTGGAGGATATGAATTGAGAGCTGAGAGAGAGATGTGAAGACAGAGAGACAGAGAGAGAGAGGTAGTCAGTGATGGCATGTGGCATATATCTGTTTGGAGAGATATGAGAGGTGATACATATAGACTAAGAGAAACACTTAGGAGTGCAGTGGTTGAGGAGACAGCTGGCTACATTCGCTGTTGATGGCGATTGGTATAGGCTAGACAGATAGATGTTATAAAGGGTCCTTCTTTCCAACTAAATTTATCCTTCTTTTACACAGGTTGGAAGAGTTTTTTAATTAAATTTTTATTTTTTATTTTATTTTAATTATAGTTTATTTACTATCCAGCTGTAGCCAGCCTCCCTGACTTTTTCCAAGTCCACTGAGAGGGGAGGTCCTCCTCTCCTTCCATATGACCCTAACTTATCAGGTCTCATCAGGTCTGGTTGCAATGTCCTCCTCTGTGGCCTAGCTAGGCTGCTCCTAGCACCTGGGATGGAGAGGTCAAAGAGTTAGCCACGGAGTTCATGCCAGAGATAATCCCTGTTCCCTTTACTATGGAAACCCACTTGGATACTGAGCTGCCGTGGGCTACTTCCCAGCAGGGGTTCTAGGTTTTATACCCATGGATGGACCTTGATTGGAGAATCACTCTCAGACAAGCTCCTGTGCCCAGATATATTTGGTCACTGTGGAGTTCCTGTCCACTTCAAGTCTTACTAACTCCCGCTTCTTTCACTCTGCCGAGATTTGGTTATGAGTTTCAGCATCTCTTTTGATACACTGCTAGCTAGAGTTTTTTAGAAGCCCTCTATGGTAGGATCTTGTCCTGTTTCTTGTTTTCTCCTATTTCCAATGTTCATCCCATTTGTCTTTCTAAGTGAGGATTGATTGTCTTTCCAAGCATCCTCCTTCTTGTTTAACTTCTTTAGGTGTACAGATTTTAGTATGTTTATCCTATCTTATAGTTCTAGTATCCACTTATAAGTGAGTATATACTGTGTATGTCTTTCTGCTTCATGGATACCTTACCAAGGATGATCTTTTTTAGATTCCACAATTTGTCTGCAGAATACCAATAGAATTCTTTACAGACCTTGAAAGAATAGATCCATATTTATCACCCTGCACAAAAATAAAGTCCAAGTGGATCAAAGACCTCAACATAAAACCAGACACATTAAATCGGTCTGAAAAAAAAATGTGGGGAAGAACTTAAACTCATTGGCACAGGAGACAACTACCTGTACAGAACACCAAAAGCACAGGCTCTAAGAGCAACAATCAATAAATGGGACCTCAGGAAACTGAAAAGCTTCTGTAAAGCAAAAGACACTGTCATCAGAACAAAACGACAGCTACAGATTGGGAAAGAATATTCACCAACCTTATATCTGATAGAGAGATGATATCCAGAATATATAAAGAACTAAAGAAGTTAAAAGCAATAATTCAAGTAATCTAATTTAAAAAAATGGGTTACGGAACTAAACAGAGAATTCTCTGTAGAGGAACATAGAATGGCAGAGAAACACTTAAAGAGATGCTCAGCATCCTTAGGCATCAGGGAGATGCAAATCAAAACAACCCTGAGAGTTCACCTTACACCCATCAGAATGGCTAAGATGAATAACTCAAGTGACAACACATGCAGGAGAGGTTGTGGTGAAAGGGGAACCCTCCTCCATTGCTGGTGGGAATGTAAACTGGTACAACCACTTTGGAAGTCAATCTGGTGCTTTCTCAGACAATTAGGAATAGTGCTTCCTCAAGATCCAGCTATACCACTCCTAGGCATATACCCAAAATTTGCTCAAGTACACAATAAGGACATTTGCTCAACCATGTTTGCAGCAGCTTTATTTGTAATAGTCAGAACCTGGAAACAACACAGATGTCCTTCAATGGAGGAATGGATACAGAAATTGTGGTATTTTTACACAATAGAATACTACTCAGCATTCAAAAATGAGGAAATCATGAAATTTGCAGGCAAATGGTGGGATCTAGAAAAGATCATTCTGAGTGAGGTATCCCAGAAGGAGAAAGACACACATGGTATACACTCACTCAAGTAGACCTATAAGATATGATGAACATAATGAAATCTATACACCTAAAGAAGATAACTAAGAAAGTGGACCCAGGGCAAGATGTTCAATCCTCACTTAGAAAGACAAATGGGAGGTGCATTGGACGTAGGAGAAAACAAGTAACAGGACAGTAGCCTACCACAGAGGGCCCCTGAAAGATTCTACCTAGCAGTGTATCAAAGCAGATACTAAGACTCATAACCAAACCTTCGACAGAGTGCAGGGAATCATATGGAAGAAGGGGAGTTAGTATGACTAAGGATAGGAGCTCCACAACGACCAAATATATCTGGGCGCATGGGTCTTTTCTGAGACTAACACCCCACCAAGGACCATGTATGGATATAACCTACAACCTCTGCTCGGATGTAGCATGTGGTAGCTCAGTAACCAATTGGTTTCCCATAGTAAGGGGAACAAGAACTATTTCTGACAGGAACTCAATGGCAGGCTCTTTGACCTCCCCACCCCCCAAGTGAGGAGCAGTTTTGCTAGGCTACAGAGGAGGACTTTGCAGCCAGTCCTGAAGATACCTGATAAAACAGGGTAAGATGAAAGGGGAGGAGGTCCTCCCCAATCAGTGGACTTTGAAAGGGGTAAGGAGTAAATGAGGGAAGGAGGGAGGATGGTTTGGGAGTAAATGAGGGAAATGCAGCTGTTAATAAATGCAGAGTTAATAAAATGTAACTAATAATAATAATAAATAAAATAAAATAAAATAAAAACAAGAAAAAGTAAAAAACAAAAAACAAAAAAACAGAATTTCCAAAATAATCCTGTACAACAGATCTGGAGGTATCTCCATCCCTGATCTCAAGCTGTACTACAGAGCAATAGTTATAAAAACTGCATGGTTTTGACATAGAAGCAGAAAGGTGGATCAATGGAACCAAATAGAAGACCCAGAAATAAACCCAAACACTTATGGGTACTTGATTTTTGACAAAAAAGCCAAAACCATTCAATGGAAAAAAGACAGCATCTTCAACAAATGGTGCTGGTCCAACTGGATGTCTACAAATATAAAAATGAAAATAGATCCATATTTATTACCTGAACAGAACATTTCACTTGAACACACACACACACACACACACACACACACACACACACACACAATACCTTCCTTTCAGAACCTCAAGGAACCTTCTCCATAACTGACCTTATAGACAGCAAACCTAAGAAATACAGGAAAATTCAAATAACTCCTTGTATCTAATCAGATCCATCATGAGTTAAAGCTGGACGTCAACAACAGCAGAAACAACAGAAAGCCTACAAACTCATGAAAATGTCAACAACCCTCTACTCATGATTATTAAGTCATGGAAGGAATTAAAGACTTTCTAGAATTCAATGACACTGAGGTCACCATATACCCAAACCAACTGGACCCAATGAAAACAGTGCTAAGAGGAAAGTTCATAGCTCTAAGTGCCATTTTGAAAAAATTGTAGATATCTCATACTAGCAATTTAAAAGCACACCTCAAAGTTCTAGAAGAAAAATAAGCAAACACACCCAAGAGGAGTAGAAAGCAGGAAATAATCAAACTTATGGATGAAATCAATAAAAAAAAAAAAAAAAAAAGAACAGGACAAAGAATCAACGAATCGAAAAGCTGGTTCCATGAGAAAATTACTATTGTCTCTCTGTCTTTTATGTACAATAGTGATTTTAACAAAATCATCACTAAAAAGGGGGCACAGCAAAAGATACTGAAAAAAGCCAAGAAATGATTATGTTTTATTTCAAAAACCTATACTACACAAAAATTGAAAATCTAAATGAGATTGATTAATTTCTAGATAGATACCATATACTAAAGTTAAATCAAGATCAGGTAAACTAGAAATTATTAATATTATTTATTACAATTAATTCACTTTGCATTCTAGCTATAGTCCCCTACCTATCTCTTTCCAGTCCCTCCTTCCCTTTCTCTTCCCTCCACCCTTATTCTCTTCCTCTAGTCCACTGATAGGAGAGGTTCTCCTCCCCTATTATCTGAACTTAGCCTATCAGGTCTCAACAGGACTGCCTGGGTCCTCTTTTTCTGTGGCTTAGTAAGGTCACCCTGCCAGGAGGGGGAGGGAGTGGAGGTGATTAAAGAGCAGGAAACTGAAATCATGCCAGAGAGTGCACTTAATCTATTCATCAGGGAACCCCTATGCATACTTAGCTGTCCATGGGTTACATCTGAGCAGGGATTCTAGGTCTTTTCCAGGAATGATTTTTGGTTCATTACCACTCAGCAATTAAAAACAAGACAATACTGAAATTTGCAAGCTAATGGAACTAAAACAGCCACACTATTTAAATAGTCCTATAACCAATACTTCTCAAACTATTATGCAAAACAAAAACAGAAGGAGCATTGCCAAATTCAGTCTATGGGGCCACATTCACCCTGATATCTATACCACTCAACAAAGAAAGAGAATTTCACACCAATATCCTTTAAAAACATTGACACAAAAGTACTCAAAAAATTGCTCACAAGCCAAATTCAAGAACATATCAAAGAAATCATCTACTATTATTAGGTAGGCATTATTTCAGGGATTCAAGTGTGGTTCAATATATGAAAATCCATCAATGTAAACCACAATATAAACAATCTGAAAGAAAAAAAAAAGCACATTATCATCTAATTAGATGCTGAAAAATCTTTTGACAAAATCCAACACCCCTTCATGTTAAATGTGTTGAAGAAATCTTGGAAACAAGGCATATGACTATACACAATAAAGGAAATATCCTGTAAGCCAATAGTACACATCAAATTAAATGGAGAGAAACTTAAAACAATTCCTATAAACTCAGGGTCAAAGCAAGGATGCCCACTCTCTCTGTATCTATTGAACATAGTGTTTGGTGTTGTAACTAGAACAATAGAACAATTAAAGTAGAGCAAGTGGATACAAATTGGGAAGAAAGATGTCAAAGTACCGTTATTCACAGATGATATAATACTTTACACATGTGACCCACAAAATTCTATCCAGGAGCCCTTACAGCTAACATATACATTCAGCAAAATGGCTGGGTACAAAATTGAAGAAGATGTTAGAAGATGGAAAGATCTCCCATGCTAATAGATCAGTACCATTCACATAGTAAAAATGGCAAACTTACCAAAGCTGTCTAGAAATTCAATGAAATTCCCCTCAAAACTGCAATACAATTCTTTTTCCATTTGATTTTTCTTCTTTTTTTTTTTTTTTGACAAAGTTTCTCTGTGTATCCTTGGATGTCCTAGACTCGCTTTATAGACCAGGCTGGCCTCGAATTTTCAGAAATCTACCTGACTTTGCCTCCATTAGTGCTGGGATTACAAGCATGTATCAGTATACCCAACACAACTCAATTCTTTACAGACCTACAAAGAGAAACTCTCAACCTTATATGGAAAATTAAAAAAAAAAAAAAACCTCAGCTAGCTAAAACAATCCTTTAAAACAAACAAACAAACAGAAAGTTCTGTAGGTATCACCATCCCTGATTTCAAGAGGTACTACATAGCAATAGTAATTAAAACCACATGGTATTGGTATAAAAACAAGCAAATTGATCAATGGAATCAAATCAAAATGCAAAAAAATAAAGCTATACCCCATGAACACTTGAGTTTTCAAAAAGAAGCCAAAACCCTAAAATAAAAAAAAAAAATCTTCAATGAATGAATGTATTTAATAAGATCAAATTTACAATGATATTCATCTACAAATATATCATGAAACTACTTATTTTGTGTTCTAATTTAAAACTTACTAATAAACATAAGTAATCCAAAAAAGGGCTTATAATCACCAGGAGACATTAGGGTTATTATTCTCATATAAAAGTGAGCCTGGTGATGAGTATTTCATTCTTCAAATCAGACAGGAATGAATAGACTGGTTTAGTGGGATTTGAAAAGTACTGTGTGGTCTCCTTTGTACTATTGCAATAAAATAAGGGTGGAGATTCATGTGCAGGAATAAAAATTGGATTTTTGTGATTTGTTTGTTTTTAATTTTCTGTGGTCTGTTTGGTAGAGTTCTCCCTCTTCGCTTCTCCTAGGCAGGGCAACTGGCTGAAACATTGGCTTTCCATTACCTGCCTTAGTTTTGAAAGATTTCATTAACTTTTCACAGTTACCTTGAAGCTTCTTTTCTGATTTCTAAAGTAAATGTCACACAATCATATGAGTGTGTGTGACTCTGTGTGTGTGTTTTTGTTAGAAATACCTCTGCAATTGAAGGATGTTCTTCCAGCTTTAAACACATTTTCATAAACACTGGGCTTCCCTGTTATCCACAAGAAGAAATGTAATTGTTTCTCACCTTTTTGTGAATTTTTTTTTTGTAGTAGTAGCTTTATTTGTAATAGCCAGGACCTAGAAACAACCCAGCTGTCCCTCAACTGAGGAATGTATACAGAAATTGTGGAACATTTACATAATGGATTACTACTTAGCAATTAAAAACGAGGAAATCATGAAATTTTCAGGCAAATGGTGGGAACTAGGAAGGATCATCCTGAGTGAGCTATCTCAGAAGCAGAAAAGCACTCATGGCATATCCTCACTGGAAACACTCTCAAAGACCCACTTGAAAGTGAACCTCACTGTTTGGTACCCTGAGAATCTCTTAATCAAGTTGAGTTGACATTAAAAATTTACATCATTTGGACTATTTGGTTTGTTTGTGTTTAATTTATTGAGTTCTAATCTGGATATTATCTCTTTGTTGGATGTAGCATTGGAAAAGATCTTATCCCAGTCTAAAGACTACTGCTTCATTCTATCAATAGTGTCCTTTGTTTTACAGAAGCTCTTCAGTTTCAAAAGATCCCATTTATTAATCATAGATCTTAGAGCCCGAGATGTTGGTTTCTCCTCAGGAAATCGTCTCCTGTGCCAGTGTGTTCAAGGCTCTTATCTACTGTCTCTTTTAGTTGATTTATATTTCAGGTTTTTTGTTGAGGTCTTTGATCTGCTTGGACCTGAGTTTTGTATGTGGTGGTAAATATTGATCTATTTGTATTTTATTATATATGGACATCCAGATGACAAGCACCATTTGTTGAACATGCTGTCTTAACAAATTTTTTTGACCTTGATTTTTGTATCTTCTCCCTGACTTTTCTTTAATTTTTGCAGTTATATTGGCAGGAGGTGTCTCAGGTTGATCATATGAATCTGATCAGATCATTAAGCATATTGATAATAAATTGCTTATTATTATTATTATTGTTGTTGTTGTTACTATTATTGTTATTCTACCTGACAACATGCTTGGATATCACACTGATACTCAGTGTTAACTACATTTCTTTCATCTTGTGACAGTAACTTTCACTCAAATGAAAACGATAAAAATGTATTTCTCACAGCAATTTCATATGTTTCGTTTAGTAAGCCGAGAAAATTGTATGCACAAAGAGCAAGTGGTTATATGTCCGTGAAATCAATCCAGTAATGATTTCTATTAAAGTTGTTGTCATTATACATAAATAGCATTGCAAATGCTATAAAAATAATTATGACTTTTTTTTCTAACAAATTAATTAATTTGAAACTTCAAGAAACACAAAAAGAATGTTTATAATAAAGTGAGGTCTTTTGATTTGCAATATAACATCTCGTTTTGTCCTGGTTGGTTGTTGTCTCTTGTAAGTCTCCACCCTTCTGAAGGGAAACAGACAAAGGCTGCACTGGGGAGAACATTGAGGTTAAGGAGACCTGAGAAGAGTGAAGGGAGGGGAATCTGTGGTTGAAATGTATTATATAAGAAGAATTTGTTTTCAAAAAATAATAAGTTCACTCACACAAAACAAAATATTCATTGTGGTATTCAAAATTTTTGTGATATGTGTAAGCTTATTTCTGAAATATAAGTGAACTAAACCACATATATAAATAATATTCTTTAAAAAGTGCATGTTGAACTGATTGGCCTGCTCTTTGATCACCTTCCCCTGAGCAGGGACCAGCCTTACCAGGCCACAGAGGAAGACAATGCAGCCACTCCTTATGAGCCCTATTAATAGAGTAGGATCAGAAGGAAGGAAAAGAAAACCTCCCCTATCAGTGGACTTGGGGAGGGGCATGCATGGTGAAGGGGGACAAAGGGAGGGGCTGGAAGGGGAGGGAAGAGGGAGCTACAAGGGGGATACAAATTGAATAAATTTTAATTAATAAAAAAATTAAAAAGCTGTATGTTTGCTCCAATGTGTTTCCTACTTAAAATAATCCATGCTCATTTACTTTCATGTAGATTACTTGCTGTAGGGAAGGAATACAGAAAAATGGATGCAACTTTTGGTTTTCATATTTAAAATTTCCATTGCCAATTATAGGGTTTTAAATTTATCAAAACTTCAAATGGACGGTTCCATTTTACTTTTGCAGGGAGCTACTGAGAATGTGAAACTGTTCATAAATATCTTTGATGATGGCATTGCTATCATTATTATTAGTTTTCACCTATGTCTGGTTTAAAAGTAAAGCCTTATTTCTTATTTACCAATGAAAATACTTTCCAGGGTTAGTGGCACACGCCTGTAATCTCAACCTCGGGAAGGCATATCAGGCAGATCTCTGTGAGTTCAAGACTTGGTCTAAAAAACAAGTGTAGGACAGTCAAGGCCACACAGAGAAATCCTATCCCTTATTTTGAAAATAATAGCAATAATAATGATAATAATAATAATAAGAAGAAATAAAACACCAAGATGCACTCTATTAAATGAGGCGTTAAATGTTAAAGAGCAATTGATACTGATAATAATAACTTTATTGTTACTGTTTTTCTAAATATCAACATAGCTGAAACACAGAAAATTACCTTTAATCAATTCTTTTTTATATGTATGTAATCAAATTCTCCACTATACAATGTAAATTATATTTCAAAGTTTCATGAACTATAACTAGGATGAAATACCATGTACCCTAGATCAGTTAACTAAGGAATCAGTAACCAGTTACCATACTACAGACTTTAAGCATAGTCTGGCACTTATGACTGAAAAAAAAAATGGCCATTTGTATGATAACTACTATAATTATATCACCATTACTTGGATATTTTTCTTATGAATCATTCCAGTTTTCTTTTTGTTGTGCTAAACACTGTGACTCAAAGCAGCAGAGAAACAGACCTCGCACACCACCACTGCTAGTTCTAGAACTGATGCAGGATGTTCCAACGAGGGGGTTAAGGTTTCTCATAATATTTCCTATAAGTCCACACCTGTTTGTTTATAACCCCCATTTTTATTCATTGTTAGCCAGATAGAGCCAAGTAATTGTGGTAATGATACTTGCTTTTTTGCCCAACACCGGAATACGAGTGAATTTAGGTATGCCCTGGTTACTCGCATGCCTCGCTGGGTGCCTGTGCCCGTGGGTACCCCTCACGCTATGACTCTCTTCAGACATAAAAGGGATCTTGGAACTACAGCTGCCATTGTTACTGCCATCTCATTGGCGGCTGTTGGAGCTACCACAGCAGCATTAGCCATGAGTCATACTATGCAGACTGCTCAGACCCTAAATAATCTTTTAGCCAATGTAGCTCATGCCTTAGATGTACAAAAAGGAATTAATACTCAACTAAAAGGAGACTTGGTGTTCAATCAGAGGATTGACCTCGTGCAAGAGCAAATTGATACCCTATGGCAAATCGCTCAACTTGGCTGTCAATGGAAGTATGCTGGACTTTGTGTCACTAACATACAATATGAGAATTTTTCCCATGCTGCAAATCTGTCTAAACAATTGTCTAGCTATATTTTAGGTAATTGGAAGTAAGAATTCGATACTATGATGGAGCAGCTGAGAGTGGCCATTGTTATGGCAAATTCTACCAGAGTGGACGCAGGACTAGCCACAGGATTATCATCATGGATTGCTGCAGCCATGAATCATCTGAAGGAATGGGCGGGCATGGGAGCATTAGCAGGCCTTCTGGTGTTGGTCTCCTTGGTTTGCCTGTGGTGTATATGCAAGATTAGAGTCTCACAACAGCATAATGCAGCCATGACCATTCAGGCCTTTACAGCCATTGAAGCAGGACAGTCTCCCCAAGCATGGTTGGCTACCATAAAAAGCTAAAATGTTATGCTCAGGATGCGAGGCTAAGCACTGCACTCAGGGTCAGCTGCTTTGGACCCAGAGAAGAGCATGTCTGATTGCATGGGGGTTGATGCCCCAGGTCCTGCCTCTGAGAAAAAGGTATTGGACAGGTCTGATGCTCTTTGGGTGGATGACACCTAAATGAACATCGGTACAAAGTCCCAATTTATTTCTAATATCAGAGATCAGACCTCTACTCTTGCCTGATGCTTCTAAAACAAAAAGGGGGAACTGTAGAGAGCTGCATAATGCCACGCCTTAAAGATGGAGCTGGTTTCTGCTTTCCACTTTCCCGATGGTGAGTGCTCTCTGTCACAAACAACTCTATATTTGGCTAAGGCTGAGGATCTGGCTTGCTTCCATGTATGTGGACCTATCTGCATTGCCCATGAGGCATGCTGGGGTTGGCTACCCAGAGGCTATTTAAGCTGTGGGCTAGCTTTCCCCAGGGTCAGAAGATTGTTCAAGGTTCCTGAATAAATTGCATTGAGAAGAACAAAAAAAAAAAAAAAGTAAAAAGAAAAAAGATCAGAAAGAAGGTGAGGAGGACCTCCCCTATCAGTGGACTTGGGGAGAGGCATGCATGCAGAAAGGGGGGGAGGGTGGGACCCGGAGGGGAGGAGGGAGGAGCTTATGGGGGGGATACAAAAGGAATAAAGTGTAATTAATAAAAGTTAAATAAAAAATTTAAAAAAAGAGTTCTTGCAGAGAAAAGAGTTTTTGTGGCTTATATGTTACAGTCCAGCATCAAGGGAAATAAAGGAACAACCTAAGTAAAGGCCGCAGAGCAAGTTACCTTACTTGTTTGATTTTATTTTTGCTAAGTTTGCTTTTATTTTATTCTAGGACCACCAGAGGTGAAACTATCCTTAGGAGATGGTCCCTCCCACACTACTCACTAATGAAGAAAACACCTGAAAGACATGACCCCAAACCAGTCTGGTAGATGCAAATAAAGTTTCTTCTTTCAGGAATTCTGGTTTGTGCCAAGTTTAGAAAATTAACCAAAATCTGAAAGAACGTCTGCCAATAAATGTTTTCCAATATTCAATAAGAGCAATAATGATTTTGAAACAATAGTAAAACTTGAGGCATTTGGTCTGTTTTAAAACTTTCATACAGTTTCCTATATTTGATATTGATATTTGATATCTGAGAGTTTTATCTTCCTTTCTTATTTGTATTTTAACTTTTTAATGAAAGCCTATAATTTGGTATTTTAGAGCAACCTCCATTACTCTTCTCATAAAAATATCTTTGTTTGGGAGATTTTGTTATTTATATTCTTCACTGTGAGATTTTTCTCTCCTTTCTGCATACATTCTCTCAGATGAATTTTTTTCCCTCCACTCACCCTCTTTCCAGTTTAGTGGCTCAGACATAAACCCGTCTGGAGAATTCTACTTAATATCATGTCCTGACTTTTCAGGTGTAGTGAAGCACACTGCCATAGATGAGAGACATTTTCCCTATAAATGGCCAGTCCTACCCTCCTGACTTTTGTGCTTTTTTGATTTCTCAGGCAAATGCTTTCATTTCTTCTGTGCTGTGTATTCTATAAATCTGACCTAGCTACATTCTAGTTTCCCCTGCTGCTCTCCAGAAGGGTGATGCATAATAACTTCTACAATTTTTCTAGAGAATGTCAGAGCACCAGTGTTGTGCAAGCAACATCTACACAGATCTGAAAATCACTTACTCATTTTAGAAAAAAATACATAGTCAAAACGTCATAGACATTGTGTGATGTGAAGTTACATTCCTAATTAAAATGTGGAACTCTGAAATATTGTGATTCCGTTGATGATTTTAAATGTTATCTGCTACAAAGTCAGAGTTCATGCCAATAAATGGGACTTGAATTCAGAGTCAGATATTTATGAATATATCTAAACACTTCATACGGAAACAGAGGTATTTACATACTTCTTTTTAAATGAATGAGGTCATTGGTTAATTCCACAGTGAAAGTGGCCTGAACAAAGAGAAATGTGTCACGTAAAGTCTATATATTTCTCTATAAATAATACAGTTTGAAATACACTTTTAAATATTTCATTTCGATGTGCTGCTCACAGTTCTGGGAGTGAGTTCTGAGGGCTCTGTGTGGAGCCTTCTGATGCTGAAATGTGTAGGCTCTAATTTGGTAGGAATACAAGGATTCTATGATTTGTGAACTGATAGTGGTACATGCATGCCAGTCATTGCTTCCTTTGTCTGGGGCCAGGAAACACACAGCAGAAGTCACTGTACTTAATGACAGTTATGAACCCAGATCAGCGATCAGTGGATGTAATCTCCGTCTCTTCACCTGAAACATAGGGAGGGAGGGAGGGACTGGGAGGGAATGAGGGATCGGGACACGGCTGGGATACAGAGTTAATAAAATGTAACTGATAAAAAAAATAAATAAAAAAATAAAGATTTATTTACTTAAAAAAAAAAAAAGAAACACCGGATAAGTCAATTGCATGATCATCCACACTCTTCAATATCCTGACTTTGAGTAATTGGACAATGACATTCTTTAAAACTAGGGTACTTTTTTTTTCTACAGTCACATGTGCCTTTCAGGCATAATTTAAAGTCATTTAGAATGTCTCCTTATTTAAATGGGCAAAAATGCTTTCTAGGGAGGATATGCATGGGCCAAAGGACAATTTACAAGGGTTCTTCCCTTTTCTGGATCCCAGTGATCTAATTCACATCTTCAGGTTTGGCACTGGGTAACTTTACCCACTGAGACATCTTCCTAAGCTCTAAATTTTTTAGAATTTATTTTTTGATTGGCATTTAAAATTTTAGATGTTATTTTGCTGTGCTCATATAATATGTTCTTTTTTTTAAAATTTTCATCAATTACACTTTATTCATTCTGCATCCCCCCATAAGCCCCTCCCTCCTCCCCTCCCAATCCCACTCTCCCTCCTCCCTCTGCTTGCATGCCACTCCCCAAGTCCACTAATAGGGGAGGTTCTCCTCTCCTTTCTGATCTTAGTCTGTCAGTTCACATCAAAAGTGGCTGTATTGTGCCCAGATATATCTGGGCACAGGGTCTTTTCTGAGACTGACATTCAACCAAGGACCATGTATGGACATAACCTAGAACCTCCACTCAGATGTAGCCTGTGGTAGCTCAGTAACCAATTGGTTTCCCAAAGTGAGGGGAACAGGGACTATTTCTAACAGGAACTCGATGACTGGCTCTTTGGTCTCCCCACCCCCGAAGGGAGGAGCAGTCCTGTTAGGCCACAGAGGAGGGCTTTGCAGCCAGTCCTGAAGATACCTGATAAAACAGGATCAGATGAATGGGGAGGAGGTCCCCCCCATCAGTGGACTTGGAAAGGGGCATGGTGGAGATGAGGGAGGGAGGGAGGGACTGGGAGGGAATGAGGGATCGGGACACGGCTGGGATACAGAGTTAATAAAATGTAACTGATAAAAAAAAAAAAAAAAAAAGTGGCTGTATTGTCCTCTACTATGGCCTGGTAAGGCTGCTCCCCCCTAGAGGGAGGTGATCAAAGAGCAGGCCAATCAGATTATGTCAGAGCAAATTATCTTTTCTAGTCATCTCCCTTTTCTCCTTGAGACCCTGTCTGTACTGGCAAATTTCTACACTTTCATTTCTTCATCATGTCACTTATGGCCCTTTGCTCTTTCCTCTCTATCTTTTCTAGAACACAATTTTAACCTCTCATGCTTTCCTTTTGCACTTCTAGGCTTCATTAATATTAAAACACATGTACATTAATACATATATTCACACATTGATGCATGCATACAATACAAGTTATGAGAACCAGAGATATTTATCCTATCACAGAGATATTGGCACATCCATGTAAGTGCTGTTCTATTCAAGATAACAAATAAATGGAAATGGTTTAATGCCCATCAACAGAGAAATAGATAATAAAAATGTAATGCATACACCAAAGGGAATTATGATCATTACAGAGAAAAATGACACCATGAAATTTAGAGAAAAAGTAGATATATCTGGAAGTACACTGGTAAATTGTCTCATCATCAGAAAGACAAATCTGCATGCTCTCTCTAACTTGTATTTGCTTTAATGTAATAAAATATCAAATTTTCTTACTTGATAAAATTTAACTGACACACATACAGAAGTCTTCATATTAACGATACCTGACATCTAGTTTTCTTTCTATTTATTTTTCATCAACTATTCATGAGCACACATGGTATTATGAATTGACTCAATTTTCAATTTTTTCTTGTGTGAGTGCAAATCCACTTGCATCACATATTGAAAAAAAGAGTAGTTTGTTTTCTTCCACTATATAGGCTCTGATGAACTCCTGTCAGCTTTGGCAGAAAATGTCTTTAGCTGTTGACCCATCACATCAGACCTTAATTAGGAATTTGTTAATTGCCATTTGAAATCCTTCACATGCATTTGAGTACATGTGTACAAACACTTGTGTATATGTTCATGTCTTAATTAGAAATTCTAAAATAATATAGCTTTACTTACAACTATGTTTTCTTTCGAAGGCAAAGTAAGTACAGTTTAGTTCGAGAAAAGCATAAAAAGTCTGAACTCTTTGATAGATTTTGTGATAACCATATCATGTCAATGTCTCCTAAAATGATTTATATGCAGCTGCATTAGTAGCCAGGATCATACTCAATCATGATCATATTTGGTCTTCAAATTTTCAAAAAGATGTTGCATAATTATTCTGGAATCTGCACCAAATTTCTTTCTACTTTTCTATCAGAATGTTGATGTGTCTATGCAAATATATATAGCATCATTCTAGGCATTTTGTGTTATTTCACTGTGTTATATCATTATCACAGACTTCTTTCTACATCAGAGGTATGTTGAACTTTTCCTAGTGAAATATCAAAAAGCCATCCAGTTAGACCACCATGGTTTTTTGAGGAGGCTGTCTTTTTTCCATTGTTTGGTTTTGGCTTCTTTGTAAAAATGAAGTTTACCTAGGTGTGTGGGTTTCTTTCTGGTTCTGGAATAAAATTATATTGATGCACCATTCTGTTTCTACGCCAGTACCATGTCATGTTTATTACTGTTACTCTCTAGTACAGCTTGAGACATGGGAGAGAAAGACCTCCCAAAGATCTTTTAGTGTTTTAGCAATTATGTTTTTTTGTTGTTGTTGTTTTTCCATATGAAATTGAGCATTCTTCTTTCTAGCTCTGTAAAAAAAAATTGAGTTGGCATTTTGATGGGAATTGCATTTAATCTGTAGATTGCTTTTGGAAGGATGGCCATTTACACTACGCTAGTCCTACCTATCCATGAGCATGGGATATCTTTCCATCTTCTGATATCTTCTTCAATTTCTTCCTAAAAAACCTGAAGGTTTTTTGTTTGTTTATTTGTTTGTCTTTGTTTTTGTTTTTGTTTTCATACAGGTCTTTCACTTGCTTGGTTAGAGTTACACCAAAGTAAAACACCCTGCACAAAGTTAAAATTCAAGTGGATCAAAGAAGTCAACCTAAAACTAGACACACTAAATCTGTTGTGAGAAAAAGTGGAGAAGACCCTTGACTTCATTGAGTCAAGAAACAATTTCCTACACAGGACACTAAGAAAACAGGCTATAAGATAAACAAGTAATAAGTGAGACTTCATGAAACTGAAAACTTTTGTAAAGCAAAGGATATTGACATCAAACAAAACGACAGCCTACAGAGTGGGAGATCTTCACCCATCTGACAGAGGGCTAATCTCAAGAATATACAAAGAGTTGAACAAGTTAAACAGCAAAAAACCAAGTAATCCAATTAAAATGGGGGGAAAGTAAAACAGAATTCTCAACAAAGGAATATCAATTGACAGAGAAACACTTAAAGAAATGTTCAAGGTCCTTAGTCTTTGAGGTAATGCAAATCAAAACAACCCTGAGATTTCACCTCAAATCCATCAGAATGGCTAAAATCAAAAATTCAAGAGATGATCCATGCGGGAGAGGTTGTAGAGAAAGGTGAAGCCTCCTCCATTGCTGGTGGGAATGTAAACTTGTACAACCACTTTGGAAATCAATCTGCTATTACCTCAAGATATACTACTTCTAGGCATATACTCAAAAGATGTGCCACCATTCAGGAAGGACATTTGCTCAAATATGTTCGTAGCAGCTTTATTTGTAATAGCCAGAATCTGGAAACAACCTCAATGTCCCTCAAAGGAAGAATGGATACAGAAACTATGGTACATTTACACAACGGAAAACTACTCAGCAATTAAAAACAAGGAAATCTTGAAATTTTTAGGCAAATGGTAGGAACGAGAAAAGATCATCCTGAGTGAGGTAATCCAGAAGCAGAAAGACCCATATGTTATTTACTCCTTTATAAGTGGGTATTAGCAATATAATATAGGATAAACATATTAAAATCTATAGTCATAAAAAAGTTAATCAACAAGGAGGACCCTAGAGAAGATGCTTAATCCTCATTCAGTAGGGAAAACAGGATAGACATCAGAAATAGGAGAAGACAAGAAACAGGGCAGAAACCTTCCACAGGGGACCTCTGAAAGACTCTACCTACCAGGGTATCAACGAAGATGCTGAGACTCATAGCTAAACTTTGTGCAGAGTCCCAGAAACCTTTTGGAAGAAGAGGGAGGTAGACAGACCTGGAAGGGACAGGAACACAACAGAGCCAAAAAAAAAAAAAAAAATCCTGGACCAAGAGTATTCTGCAGAGAAAGGGGAACCCTCTTCCATTGCTGGTGGGCCATCTTAGCTTCTTTCTATACCATCTTATACAATGGTCTCTAAGGCTTGGGGTTATTTAAAACAGAAAAACATAAACAGAATATATCTTTGAGAGAGGTTAGGGAGGCCACTGGTGGATCTGTGAAGAATATATGTATACATGTATATTTGTATAAACATTCATTTATACGTGTATATGTTCATGCATATGTATAATATTTCTGTGATCTGCTATTTTTATTTTGAATATTTTGTCATGTTTCCAAAATAGAAAACTAAATTAAATGCAATTTTAATGCTAGTAAATGCAGACAATATGTACTTCTGTGTACATTTGTGTGGAATAGGAGAGAATACCTGTAGACGTAGCTTTTCAGGGTACGGTGGTAGGGATTCACAGATACTACAGCATGTACATAGAAATTAGAGTATAAGCTTTGGTTTTGGTCCTCACCTTTTTGCATTGGTGAGACAGGATTTCTTTGCAGCTGCATAATCCCACCTAGCTGATCTATGTACCTCTAGAGACATCTCCGTCTTCACTTTCCACCAGCTCATGGGACCAACTTCTAGTGCTGACACTTATGCTACTGCATCTGGCTTTTACACAGGTTATAGCAATCCAAACACAAGTTGTAAAGCCTATATGGGTGCTGCTTCTATTCAGTTAGCTATGTCCTCAGCTGAAAAAAAAAATGGTTTTATTACTGCAACTCTTATCCCAGTTCTCAGGAACTAGAGATGAGATTTTTGTTGTTGTTATTGTTGTTAATAGAAAACAGGAGAAAATGTGTTGACTATTGAAATTTTTATGAGGCTTATATATTTGTATGATAACTAGTCAACCAGAGAGAAAAAATAAAATGCAAACAAATGAAGAGTGAGTTTATGTGTATTTCTGATGTTCTACAGAACATGGCATATCAGAGAAAGCACATTGAGATTTTATTTCTGTACTTTTCTGCACAATTTCCTCCAATCCCAGGAAAGTAATCTGCAGGGAGGAGAAGCAGATGGAAAGAGAAGAGTGTGTTATGGAGCATGCTGAAAAGGTTGGAGTACATAGAGGAGTCTACTTGCTTTTGAGTTTTTGCTCCTAAATTACTGTATTCTAGGACATCATCACCCGAAGAGAGACAATTATTATAATTTTTTCAGCTGCTTCATACACATCTGCATGACTACCCATTTAAAGCAAGGTGAAGTCAAAAATTTTGCCATGAAATCAGGTATAATGATTTGAAGTAGTATCGTAACTGTTTTGCTCAGACCATTTGATATTGTAGAAAACATGTTTTACACCTAGCTGAGAATCTGAATACCAAGATTATCTTTTGTTCATCGTTAGAAAGAAACAATTTTATTATCTGTCTCTTGGATGACTTTAAATGTGCTTTCTAAATAAAATGAAACAAAAATTAAAAAAGACAACATGGTTATATACATTTTGATAACTCATAAAAACAGAGATCCTGATATGGATTTTGTGTGTATGTGTGTAATGAATGTCATTGTTTCTGATTGTCTATATGTATGTGATTCTTCTCTCTCTCTCTCTCTCTCTCTCTCTCTCTCTCTCTCTCTCTCTGTGTGTGTGTGTATGTGTGTGTGTGTGTGTGTGTGTGTGTGTGTGTGTTTCTGTGTGTCTGCCAAACATATTTATGTCCTCATGGGGCCAGGAAAGGGGATCAAATTTTCTAGAATTGAAGTTACAGGACTTATAGATCTGAAAAGTATGGACACAGCAAAGTAAACTCAGATTCTCTGGAAGAGCAGGAAGCACTCTTATCTGCTGAGCTATTCATCTAACACCTACAACCCCTGTCTCTTACATTCTTAGAAAACATCAGTCTAGAGCTTGCAATATAAGTACTTTGAATATACTTTCGGTGCCTTTTAGTCTATTTAAAAGACAATGTTTTACAGCATATAGGTCTTGGAGTTAGAAACAGAATTTTCATTAAATCTCTGATCAAATTCTTGTTTGCCAGTACCTAGCCTAATCCAGTAACTATCTGTATTTTTTTTGAAAACTCTCAGACAAGTCTCTCTTATGAACATCAATGCAAAAATACTCAGTATTGAAAAATACTCACAGATTGAATCCAAGAACACATCAAAGATATCATCCGCCAGACCAAGTAGGCTTCATCCCAGGCATGGAAGGGTGGTTCAATATACCAAAGGACATTACTCAAAAACTATTATGTATTGCAGCCACTCCTGATGAGACCTGATAAACTAGGATCAGAAGGAAGGAGAGGAGGACCACCCCTATCAGTAGAATGGGGGAGGGGCATGGGTGGAGAAAAGGGAGGGTGGGTGGGATTGGGAGGGGAGTTGGGGGGACTAACAGAGGAGATACAAAGTGAATAAACTATAATTAATAAAAATTTAAAAAGTTTAAAAAACTATTATGCCATCATGATGTTTTTCCCCAAGACTGTGCCTGTAAATTAATAGAATGCCTGTGAACCTACATTTTCATTACACACCAATTCTCATGTAAGCTACAAAATTCACTCATGTTACTATGATCTCTCTCCACCAATGTGGTGTGTCAGGCTACAGCCCCTAAACCATTCTACTCAATGCTGGCTGTCAGGTAGAAGTTTCCTATGTAGTTACAACATCTGTAAGTAGTCTACCAGTGTTTTTCATAATGACAAAAGTTTCAAATTGTTTCTATGTGATGTTAGGATTTTTTTGTCAGCTGAGAGATAAAGGGACAGATAGTGACTAACAGTTACCACATCTGCAATAACTGTCTGGTGAAACAAATAAGAATATTTAGACATAGCTAGAGAAATAATAGTGTACACTTAAAGTGTTCTCTCTAATTGGATATATTTTAAATTAAAAGTTTAATGCCATAAAAAATGCCTGTAACATGTCTCATTCATCAGCAGCCACATTCATTGTAACAAAAGTTGTGCAAATCAGAAGCATAAGACATTCTTTGCATGATGGTTACTTGATGTTATGTATGCCTTTGACCTGCACTTCAGGATTAGGATTATGTCACAACTTTTGGCTGACAATTAATTCCCTGTGAATTAACTAGGCAATTCTGCCTCTAGAGTAAAAAAGCTGTACTTCTTTCCTATAACATTCTCTGTTTGGGTCCTGGAAGCTCCGATTATATGAAATTGTTTCCCCATTCTAGAGCTTAGATAACGTGAGTAGGTGTTGGTCTCTGACAAAAACGTGTCTAGCCATATAATTTCCTCTAAATTGATTTAAGGGTCAACAAGGTGGCTCATCAGGTAAAAATGATTGTCATCCAAGCCTGAGATCTGATTTCAGTTCCTAGAACCCACATTAAAAAATGACAGGTTCAGTTACAAATATCTGTAATTCAATCAGTCAAGATGAAGTGGGAGGTAGAGAGAGAATGATCACTGCCAGGAGTGTAGAATAGAATCTTCAGAACAGCTGAATAAAAACAGGACATTCCTCAAGAATATAAAGAGAAGTAATTCCCACAAGATATCTTATGACTTCTACATGCATGGAGTCCCATATATATATATATATATATATATATATATATGTGTGTGTGTGTGTGTGTGTGTGTGTGTGTGTGTGTGTGGTGTGTGCACCTGAACTATAAATGTATGCAAACATGCACACACAAAAACACACATGCATGCACACAATTCAACCAAATGTATACACACATACATACATAATGTAATTTTAAATTTAAGTATTGATGTAAGATAAAATAATTCTTTAACCTGTTTGGTATTTTAGGTGAAATGTGGTAAAGTGTAGTTGGATTTGGTCAACTTTTGCTGAGGCTCCTTTGAAATTTTAACAAAGTTGCAAGATGGCACAGTATATAGGGACAGCTGTCACCAAGCCTGATGACTTGAGTTTGATCCCTACCTTCCAGTAATGGAAGGAAAAACATATTCCACAAAGTTGTCCTTTTAAACTTCACACGTGGGTATGTGTACATCCTTCGTCAAGTATCTCACATACACATTCTAAGTAAATATATTTCAAAATGAAAATAAAATAAAATTTAAACAAAAAGATGAATATGTGATTCTTTTTTTGGGGGGGGAAATGATAATTTAATTCAGTATTCACTGGAAGTAATGATATAACTTTCAATGCAATTTAAAAGGACAAGATTCTCTCTGAAGAATGAAAAACAAAAACTAGACTATACTGTAGATACATAGTCCAGTTTTTATCATCTCTGTCTTTCTTTTTTCTTTTCTTTTTTTTTTTTTTTAATGCAGTTTATTCAGGAACATTGAACAATCCTCCTCGGACCCCGGGGAAAGCCAGCCCACAGCTTAAATAGCCTCTGGGTAGCCAACCCAGGCGTGCCACGGGGGCAATGCAGATAGGTCCACATACATGGAAGCAAGCCAGATCCTCGGCCTTAGCCACATGTGGAGTTGTTCGTGACAGAGAGCACTCACCATCGGGAAGGTGGAAGGCGGAAACCAGCTCCATCTTTAAGGCATAGCATTCCGCAGCTCTCTACAGTTCCCCCTTTTTGTTTTAGACGCATCAGGCAAGAGTAGAGGTCTGATCTCTGATATTAGAAATAAATTGGGACTTTATACAGATGTTCATTTAGGTGTCATCCACCCAAAGAGCATCAGACCCGTCCGATACCTTTTTCTCAGAGGCGGGACCTGGGGCATCAACCCGCATGCAATCAGACCTGCTCTTCTCTGGGTCCAAAGCGGCTGACCCTGAGTGCAGTGCTTAGCCTCGCATCCTGAGCGTATCATTTTAGCTTTTTATGGTATCCAACCATGCTTGGGGAGAATGTCCTGCTTCAATGGCTGTAAAGGCCTGAATGATCATGGCTGCATCACACTGTTGTGATTCTTTTTTTTTAATATGTGATTTCTATGTCAATGTAAGTTCTGGCATATCTGCCAAAGGGTTGTATTTACTAATTATTCTCTCTATCAGTGAGACAAATTTTTGCAGAATAACCTTTAATATGCTAATTGTTGGATAAATTCTATATTGTAGTGAAATAGATTAAATAAACTATTTCTTGTATCTTGGCATTTAATTTGTTCAAGAAAGTCAAAGCAATAATGTTATGATAAACTATGAAGCAAATAATCATTTTCAATATTTTAGACTTGAATATTGACTGCTGTAGAGACAAGCACATTTATTTATGTACTTATAATTTAAACCCTGAACAACTAATTGAAGTGTTATTAAATTTAAATATTTCCTTTGTACACTTTTACAAATGGTTTAGTTAAATTTAATTACAAAATGTTACAAGTAAATTGTTCTTATTATATCACTGAAGATCATGATACATCTCTCAATTTTACATTTCAAACCAAAAAGAAATATGAATGCTGAAAGCAACAACAATATATAGTCATTCTTCACATATTTGAAAGAAACATGTTTACGTATCTTTACAAATAAGCATTTATACCTGTCTTAAATAATAAGTAAATAATATGATAATAAGTACATGAGTAACTATGATAATAAGTAAAGCCTTTAAAATATATTTTTTAAAAAACTAGTTAAAGAAATAAAATGTATTTTTTGTTTGAGGCTCTTACTTTTGTTTACTAATAAGCTTCACAATACAGGAACTGAGCAGTTTTAACTCTATTCTTAACCCTCTAAGCTAATTTACCTTCCTCCCACTATACACTCCACAGACACTTGCATTTTGTAGCTTTCCTTCTCTAGCGCCTTCTCCTGATATCTCTAGGATCTCTCCCATCACAATGGATTCTTTTAAGGCACACTTAGGACAGTTAGGCCCAAACATGGTAATTTTAATTTTTAGGAAACAAAAAAGAAACTTAAGAAATACTAGCTTTAAATTGTTAATATAATGAAAAGTTAGAGTAAAATAACTAAAGTAATAGTAAGAATAAAAGTTACAGTCTACTTCCCACAAACAATATGAGACAATCTTCCAAGATGCTGGTGACAAAATCAGTTGGTTTCACCCTGTAAGGAGAAATGCACCAAAGCAGGCCTCTTTCCTCAGGAACACACAGCTTCTCCACAGCACTGTCGTCAGGCTATCCGCCACTGTCTCCTGGTGTTACACTATGTTAGTACACAGAGATTCACACTTTGAAAGTCTCTCTCTCTCTCTCTGTGTGTGTGTGTGTGTTTGAGTGTGTGTGTGTTTGAGTGGAGAGATAACACCACACTTTTGAAAAATAATATAAAGGGGAACACATTTTTTAAAAGATTTTTTTAGGTTATTACATTAAAGTACAATAAAATGAATAATAAAACCTTAGAGAAATATAAAACACTAATAAATCATCTCCTTTTCACATAATTAAGGAAGTGTTATTGTGAATCATAGTACCTCAGGCAATTAACTTCTCACCATATAACTTTTTATTAGGCAACTGAAATTAGGAAATGATAAGAATTTAAAAATAAAGCTTCCACCTTCAGCTTGGGCATGGCTTTTCTTGTGTAGTGGAGGGGATACTGGAAGACGTTTTTTTATTGTTGTTGTTCAGTTTGTTCATCTAATAATCTTTCTAATGATTCTATGTGTGGGAATGTTTTGCCTATATGTTTGTGCTATACCTGAGCACTGTGTATGTGCCTGGTAGCCCAGAGGCAAGAAGAGGGTGCTGCGTTCCCTGAAACTGTAGTTAGAAAAAAGTTGTAAGTCTGCAAGCAGGTGTTCACAACTGCAGTCAGGGTCTCTGGAAAAGCACACACTGCTCTCAATTGCTGAATGATCTCATCAGCCCCTTAAAGTAGTAAATAAAATCAGAAACAAAAATGACACAGGTATCGTTCATTAGAAAAGTTAATGTGCATAAGTGATATCATATGATAATATGTGGAAGTGAACAAAGAGCAGGGAACCAAGTTCATACCTGTGATTGCCCCTGCCCCCCTTTTCATGGAGCCCCCATGTGGCTGCTCAGGGGCTACATACTTTTTTCTAACTGCTTATTTTTTTATTTTTTAATATTTATTATTAGTTACATTTTATTAACTCTGTATCCCAGCTGTATCCCACTCCCTCATTCCCTCCAAATCCCACCCTCCCTCCCTCCTCTCCTCCCTGCCCCTTTCCAAGTCCACTGATAAAGGAGGACCTCTTCCCCTTTCATCTGACCCTGTTTTATCAAGTAACTTCAGGACTGGCCGCAAAGTTCTCCTCTGTGGCCTAGCAAGACTGCTCCTCCCTTAGGGGGTGGGGAGGTCAAAGAGCCTGCAATTGAGTTCCTGTCAGAAATAGTCCTTGTTCCCCTCACTATGGTAAACCAATTGGTTACTGAGCTACCACATGCTACATCCGAGCAGAGGTTCTAGGTTATATCTATACATGGTCCTTGGTGGAGTGTCAGTCTCAGAAAAGACCCCAGTACTCGGATATATTTGGTCCTTTTGGAGCTCCTATCCTTTCCACATCATACTAACTCCCCCTGACTTTCATATGATTCCCTGCACTCTGTCGAAAGTTTGGTTATGAGTCTTAGTATCTGCTTTGATACACTGCTAGGTAGAGTCTTTCAGGGGCCCTCTGTGGTAGGCTACTGTCCTGTTACTTGTTTTCTCCTATGTCCAATGCACCTCCCATTTGTCTTTCTAAGTGAGGATTGAACATCTTACCCTGGGTCCACTTTCTTAGTTATCTTCTTTAGGTGTATAGACTTCATTATGTTCATCATATTTTATAGGACTACTTGAGTGAGTGTATACCATGTGTTTCTTTCTCCTTCTGAGAAACCTCACTCAGAATGATCTTTTCTAAATCCCACCATTTGCATGTAAATTTCATAATTTCCTCATTTTTGAATGCTGAGTAGTATTCCATTGTGGAAAAGTATAACAATTTCTGTATGGATTCCTCCATTGATGGACATCTGTGTTGTTTGCAGATTCTGGCTATTACAAATAAAGCTGTTATAAACATGGTTGAGCAAATGTCCTTGTTGTGTACTTGAGCAAATTTTGGGTATATGCCTAGGAGTGGTATAGCTGATCTTAAGGAAGCACTATTCCTAATTGTCTGAGAAAGTGCCAGACTGACTTCCAAAGTGGTTGTACCAGTTTACATTCCCACCAGCAATGGAGGAGGGTTCCCCTTTCTCCACAACCTCTCCAGCATGTGTTGTCCCTTGTGTTATTCATCTGGCTATTGCAAATATTAACGGTGCTATGAACATAGTTGAGCAAATATCTTTATTGAATGGTGGGGCATCTTTTGTGTATATACCCAGGAGTGGTATAGGTGGATCATGAGATAGTCCTATCCCCAGTTTTCTGAGAAAATGCCAGATTGGTTTCCAAAGTGAATGTACAATTTGAACTCCCATCAGTAACGGAGGAGTGATGTGGAATTTCTCCTCATCTTCTCCAGCATATGTTATCACTTGAGATTTTGATCTTAGCCATTCTGATCTGTGTAAGATGGAATCTCATAGTTGTTTTGATTTGCATTTCCCTGATGACAAATGATGTTGGGTATTTCTTTAAGTGTTTCTCTATAATTTGATATTCCTCTGTTGATAATTCTCTGCTTAGCTCCATAAACCATTATTTAATTGGATTATTTGGTTTGTTGGTGTGTAATTACTTGAATTCTTTATATATTCTGAATTCTGGCCCTCTATTGGATGTAGGGTTGGTAAGGATCTTACCTATTCTGTAGGCTGCTGTTTTGTTCTGTTGTTAGTGTCCTTTCCTTTACAGAAGATTTTAAGTTTCCTGAACTCCCATTTATTAAGTATAGATCTTAGAGGCTGAGCTGTTGGTGTTCTGTTGCTGTTGTTGTTTTAATTTTTGTTCTTCTCTCTTACATTACTGCAATTTCCCCTCACACAAGTCTTTCCCCATATATCCCTTTCCCCTCAATTAACCCCCACCCCATCCATTCAGAGAAGTTCAGGCTTCCCAGGGACATCAACCAAACACAGCATAACAAGCTACAATAACACCAGGCACATACTATCATTACATCAAAGCTGAACAAGGCAAACCTGTAGAGGAAATATGGTTCTGAAAGCAGGAAAGACTCAGAGACAGTACCTGCTCCCATTGTTAGGAGTCTCAGAGAACATAAAGCTTTTCAACCATATGCAGAGTACCTAGTTCAGACCCCTATAGGATACCTGATCTCTGCGTTCCTCCATGAATCATGTCAGTTGATTCATTGGGCTTTATTCTGTCCCTGATTTCTCTGGTTCCTCTGATCCTTCCTCCTCCTCCTCCTCCTCCTCCTCCTCCTCCTCCTCCTCCTCCTCCTCCACCTCCTCTTCCTCAGGACCCATGAGCTCTACCTAATATTTGGCTGTGGAACTCCTGCATCTGCTCCCATCAGTTGCAGGGTGAATTCTCTCTCATGATGATTATGGTAGGCTCCAGTCTCAGAACATTCTGCAAGCATAACAAACCACAGGTAGAAAGCTTTTGTGACTGGGTTAGTGTCCCCATCCCACCTGAGGCCTTGCGTGCTTACAGAAAATGACCAGGTGAGACACTGGATCCCCCATTACTAGAAGTCTTGTTATAATTAACCTTATGTATTCCATGAAGTTTCCAAAGTACTAGATTTCTACCTCACCCCAAAAATGCCCCCCATTTCAGTATTTTCTACCTCCCTACCCTTCAGCCTGATAGCTTCTTTTCCCAACCCTACCACAGTCTACTTGCAAATTTTTCTGTTTCCCCTTCCCAGGTTGATCCTTGCATACACCCTTAAGCCACCTTTGTTACTTAGCTTCCCTGGGTCTATGAGTTACATAGAGTTTTGATTTTTTTATTATTTTATAGCTAATATCCACTTATATGTGATAACATACCATGTTTGTCTTCCTGGGTGTGGGTTACTGCACTCAAGACATTTTTTTTAGCTCCATCCCTTTGGCAGCAGACTCTTCTGAGCGGTAGATGCTCAACATAAAACAAACTCAATGAATCTTCAAATGTTGTTTGTCTCATATTGCTCTGTCAGTGCATTTTTTTTTTACACTTAAAAGTTCTTTGTGTTATAGAGCGAAACAGAGATGAAAACACAGGAGTGCCAGCAACAAAATGCCACCTCCAAACGCAGGCACCCAGTCCTGAGGATACCTGATAAAACAAGGTCAGATGAAATGGGAGGAGGTCCTCCCCAATCAGTGGACTTGGATAGGGGCAGGGAGGAGATGAGGGAGGGTGGGTAGGATTGGGAGGGAATAAGGGAGTGGGATACAAGTGGGATACAGAGTCAATAAAATGTAACTAATAATAAAAAATTAAATTAAATTTAAAAAAATAAAAATAAATTTAAAAAGTCCTTTGTGTATTTATTATGTCTTCTGATGGAACTCTTTCAAGGGACGCTTGAATGCATGAATCCTTCTTTCTCTATGTCTCAGAGTTCCTTGGAGTAGCAGAAATTATAGAATGAGCATATAGATAGATCAATAAATAAATAGAAAAATAGGTAGATGAAATATAGATTAATAGAGCAATAGATATATATTGAGAAAATACATATCTAAAATATATACATAATCTTAATATATAATATATTAATTGTACTTAATATATGTACGGTTTATTAGAATGGCTTACAGGCTGTGATCTATTCTAACAATGGCTGTCTATCTATAGAAGGTCCCAGGATCCTTACTTGTTTAGTTGACAAGATTAATGCCTCAGCTGGTCGACAGTATATGCAAGAATATTAAGGAAGTAGGCTTTAATGACAGTGAAGGAATGAACTTGCCAGAAAGCAAGCCGACAAAGGAAGAAAGCTTTCTTCTTTCTTGTCCTTTTACAGGTTGTCAGCCGATGTGGCACAGATGACAGTTAGATCATCCCACCTCAAATAATCTATAATGGAGGTATATCTTTCCACCGCAAAATAACATTTAAAATTGATCTTTTAAATACAAATGATTTAATAAAGGGGAAAAATTCACCAGAGCAGTACCCAGCCACTTATGTCTTAGTTACTTCTGGATTTAGGCAAGATGATAGCCACGTGGAAATCCCTAGTAAGGGGAACAGAAGCTGTCTCTGACAAGGCCTCGGTGGCTGGCTCTTTGAATGCCTCCCCCTGGTGAGGTGGCCTTACTAGGCCACAGTGAAAGAGGATCTAGCCAGTCCTGATGATAACTGATAGGCTAGAGTTAGACAGTAGGGGAAGAGGATCTCCCTGATCAGTGGACTAGGGAAGGGACATGGGGTGGGGGAGGCAGGGTGGAAATGGGAGGAGATGAGGGAGGGGGCTGCAGAAGGGATACAATGTAAATGAATTAAAATAAATAATAAGAAAGAAAAACACTAAAACAAAAATATCATGCTCTATTTGTGGAATTAATTAGTCTTCTTTATTTTTTTTAATGGACAGAAATGGCCCTCTCTTTACAGTATCGGCCCAAGAATTGACTGAGTTAACAAAATCAAAATATGTGACATTTAATATTCTAAACCAATATTAAGTAGTAGCTGTCCTGTGTCTCTAATCCCCACATACTATCATAGATGTATACCTATAACATTAATGTCATTTTTTTAATTCTCAAGAATCCAAGCTGTCAACGGAAATCTCACGATGGATGAATTAAGTGTGGCCATGCCTTGACAGAACTTTCAACATGTATTTGCTCCAGTGCACTTACTAAAAAAGGCACACTGAAAAATTACTGCTCAATGCCATTTATATTAAGTATTCAGAAAAAGAAATTACTGAGTAGGAAGCCTGCTATTATTTCTACTAAGAAAAAAACACTTGAAATTTCT
The DNA here is from genome assembly GCF_030254825.1 of Meriones unguiculatus. Classification (NCBI taxonomy): domain Eukaryota; kingdom Metazoa; phylum Chordata; class Mammalia; order Rodentia; family Muridae; genus Meriones; species Meriones unguiculatus. The sequence continues at coordinate 41,211,282 of NC_083365.1, read as the reverse complement.
CTCGCTAAAATTTTATTTCTCAGTGTCAACTTTAAATAGGTAGATGAAGAATTCTCAAATATTTTCAATATAATCCAATTAAGATGTAACACTAGCAATTAAGAAAGATGATCATAATTTGAAAACTTTCCTGCACAAATAAAAAAAGAACTTCATAAAATGCATGATTTTCTCTATATAATATGATAAAATGTGAATGCTTTTAATTTTTTATATTCTACACAAAATAACAATTACTGAGTTAATGGAAAAGATAGAGAAATTAGTGGCACCACCCAAAACAACTTTTTTCAGCAGTAAAATAGCAAATATTTCCAGTACATGTATTTTAGAGTATAAGTCCAACAGATTGTAAAGTAAAGGATATTGAAAAGGACCCACAGATCTTCCACAGGGCTATAAGACTCTTCCATGGGAAAACATATAAAAAACTTTCTACTTCCATGAGGTATTGTAGAGTTTGATACCACATAATGGAAACTTAAAGAATAATTGATATTATGATAAATGAGACAATCTTTTTTGTTGTTTTTTGTTTGTTTGTTTGTTTTGTTTGTTGTTTTACTTGGCTTGCTGAGTGCAAGCATTGCAAACATGGGCCACTCTGCCTAACCTCATGATGCACATTTCTCTTTCATTTCCAATTAGAATCACAGATTGAGACCCATGTTACCATTTTTGTTGAGATACAATGATGGAAATATTATGTGATGTTTTGGGCATAATATTTAGGAATATGACTAGAACCCTAATAGCAAAGAAAAGGGACACAACAAGTTAAATTTTGGCAATTAATGTCTCTTGTATGACACTGGTACCTTTGCTTTACCACATATTTGCTAAAACTATGCTTTCTGTTCCTCTAAGCCATGAAGAAGCATGAGAAGACATGCCCCTTGTTGGAAAAGCTCAATGAAACTACCTTTAAGTTTTTTGTTTTAATTTTTATATTAATTACAGTTTATTCACTTTGCATCCCAGCTGTAGCCCCTTTCCTCATCCCACCCAATCCCACCCTCCCAACTTCATCTTCTCCCATGCCCCTCTGATAGGGGAGGTCCTCCTCCCCTTAAATCTGACACTAGTCTATCAGGTCTACTTGTCTTCCTCTGTGGCCTGGTAAGGCTGGCCCTGCTGAGGTGGAGGTGATCAAAGAGTCAGCCACTGAGTTCATGTCAGAGACAGTCCCTGTTCCCCTTTCTTGGACACTGAATTTCCATGGGCTACATCTGAGCAGGGGTTATAGGTTATCTCCATGGACGGTCCTTGGTTGGAGTATCAGTCTCAGAAAAGACCCCTGTGCCCATGTATTTTGTTCTGTTTCTCTCTTTGTGGAGCTCCTGTACCCTCCTGGTCTTTCTATCTCCCCCTTCTTTCATAAGATTACCTGCACTCTGTCCAAAGTTTGGATATGAGCCTCAGCATCTGTTTTGATATACTGCTGGGTAGAATCTTTCAGAGGTCCTTGGTGGTAGGCTTCTGTCCTGTTTCCTGTTTTCTCCCTCTTCTGATTTCTGTCCTGTTTGCATTTCTGAGTAAGGATTGATCATCTTACCCAGGGTCCTCCTTGTACCTTTAAGTCTTAATCTAGAAAATCAAGAACGAGCCAACTACAGAAAAGTTCATTGCTGAGAAGAACCCAACAACACAAAAATAATATAAAAAGGCTTGGCATGGAGATATCAGAAATACAAACTACAGGAAGCAATGAAGTCCAAGTGTAGAATATTTAGAGCACATATTTTGTTTTGTTTTTTTTTTTTTTTTGCTTTTTGCTTTTTTTCATTATAATTATATTAATTTGCTTAGCTTGCTTCAATCAGATGGGATCAGATTTACATAAGGTAGTATCACTAGAGACTAAGTTATTGTAAGCAAAACTAATGAAAACCTTGTAGCAACCTCAAAGGAAGCATCTTTAAAACATTGATTAAAGACTTGAATATCCTGAAATCCTGAAAGCACTGAAAACACTCTCCAGAACAGAGAAGTAAATTTTTTGTTTTATTTTGGGGGAAGGTAAGGTGCCCATGTGTAGCATATGAAAGTAAATTTGGGCAAGGGACAATTTCAAACCCTAAAGTGACTATACTACAGAGTAAATATTCAATAGAACGAAGAAAAAAACTGTAAAATGTAAGAAGATATTTGGAAAATATACATCAGATAAAAAATTTGCTGTGTCTTTTTGATTCTGGGACAACTCACTCAGGATGATCCTTTCCAGATCCCACCATTTACCTGCAAATTTCATGATTGATGCGTCTAAAACAAAAAGGGGGAACTGTAGAGAGGTGCGTAATGTCGCTCCTTAAAGATGGAGCTGGTTTCTGCCTTGCACCCTTAAAGATGGAGCTGGTTTCCGCCTTCCAGCTTCCCGATGGTGAGTGCTCTCTGTCACGAACAACTCCACATTTGGCTAAGGCCAAGGATCTGGCTTAATTCCATGTATGTGGACCTATCTGCATTGCCCACGTGGCATGCTGGGGTTGGCTACCAGAGGCTATTTAAGCTGTGGGCTGGCTTTCCCCAGGGTCAGATGATTGTTCCAGGTTCCTGAATAAACTGCATTGAAAAAAAAAATTGCTGTGTAAAATATATAAGGAACACAAAAGCTCAACAGAACATAATCTTAATGTAGGAATTTCGAGAGTTTAGAAACAGAGACTTTACTTCACACCTGGTTGTCTTGAAGTGATATGTAAGTATACAATTATACTTGAGCATAAGTGAATTTGCGATTTATTTAACATATGACATTTTAAAAGAATCATTATGGGATCATATTATTTCTCATATTTAAGGTATATAGTCAGAAATAGGTAATTAATAGCAAAGAAAATGCACAGCTACTAATTCATTAAAGTACCATGAATGGAGCTAAACCTTGAGTAATTTTAAATTTGTATTTACATGGTGAAAGACTTTCTAGATATACATACTCCTTTATGAATAAGCTCAGTGAATGCAGAAAAGAGGGAATTTTTAGTTTTATTTATTACTTTGGATACCATAAAAACCAGGTTTGTCTCAGCTCACTGGAGACCAATTCTGTATATTTAAAACACGTGAAAGCCCTCAGATGTAGGCTTTGGTCACCTCTTCCAAACACTTGTGTCTGCAGATATCAGCTTCTTTGATGTTCATTCTGTCATGCAAGCCAGATTAACTTTAAGTGCTGAAATGACACTGACAAACTTTCAAATACTTAAGAAAATTTTTTTAGATAGCACTATTCCTATTTGTCTGAGAAAGTGCCAGAAGAATTTCTAAAGTGGCTGTATAAGTTTACATTCCCACCAGCAATGGAGGAGGGTTACCCTTTCTCTACAACTTCTCCAGCATGTATTATCACTTGAGTTTTTGATCTTAGCCATTCTAATGGATGTAAGGTGAAATCTTAAGGTCGTTTTGATTTACATCTCCCTGATGGCTAAGGACATTGATCATTTCTCTAATGTTTCTCTGCCATTTTACACTCCTCTACAGAGAATTCTCTGTTTAGCTCTGTACCCCATATTTTAACTGGATTACTTGATTTGTTTCTTTTTGACTTCTTTAGTTCTTCATATATTCTGGATATTAGCCCTCTGTTACATACAGGATTCGTGAATATCTTTCCCCAGTCTGTAGGCTGTTGTTTTCTTCTGACGACAGTGTCTTTTGCTTTACAGAAGCTTTTCAGTTTCAGGAGGTCCCATTTATTGATTGTTGCTCTTAGAGCCTGTGCTGTTGGTGTTCTATTCAGGAAGTTCTTCCCTATGCCAATGAGTTCAAGGCTCTTCCCCACTTTTTCTTCTAATAGGTTTCCCAGTTATATCACTCCTGCATATATCCAAAAGATACTCAAGTATACAACAAGGATATTTGCTCAACCATGTTCATAGCAGCTTTATTTGTAATAGCCAGAAGCTGGGAAAAAAACCCTCAGTTTTCCCTCAGTTAAGGAATGGATACAGAAATTGTGGTACATTTACACAATGGAATACTACTCAGCAATTAAAAGCAAAGAAATCATGAAATTTTCAGGTAAATTGTGGGGTCTAGAAAAGATCATCCTGAGTGAGGTATCCCAGAAGCAGGAAGACACACATGGTATATACTCACTTATAAGTGGATATTAGACATATAATATAGGATAATCATACTAAACTATGTACACCTAAGGAAGCTAATCAAGAAGGAGGACGCTGGGTAAGATGTTCAATATTTATTCAGAAAGGCAAATGAGATGGACATCAGAAGAGGGAGAAAAAAGTGAACAGGACAGGGGCCTATCTCAGAGGGTCTCTGAAAGGCTCCACCCAGCAGGGTATCAAAACATGCTGAGACTCATGGCCAAACTTTGGGTAGAGTGCAGGGAATCTTTTGACGGAAGGGGGAGAAAGATAGACCTGGAGGGAATAGGACCTCCACAAGGGGAGCAACAGAACCAAAACATCTGGGCACATGGCTCTTTTCTGAGACTGATACCCCAAGCAAGCACCTTGCATGGAGATAACTTAGAACCCCTGCACATAAGTAGTCCAAGGAAGCCCAGTGTCCAAGAAGATTCCCCAATAATAGGACCAGGGACCATTGCTGACATGAACTCATGGGCTGGCTCTTTGATCACCCCCACCTGAGGAAGAAGCAGCCTTACAAGTCCACAGAGGAAGACAAAGAAGCCATTCTTGATGAGACATGATAGCCTAGGGTAAGATGGAAAGAGAGGAGGACCTTCCCTATCATTCGACTAGGGGAGGGACATAGAAGAAGAAGAGGGAGGGAGGGTGGAATTGGGAGAAGGTGGGAGAGGGGGCTACAGCTAGGACAAAAAGTGAATAACTGTAATTTTAAAAAAGTTAAAATTAAGTGAAATAAACAAGAACTGAAAAAAATTTAATTCATTCTGTAGAAAAGCAAATCATAAATAATCTAGGAAAATATTGTCAGTCTGTTATCTTGGGCCCAAATCTCTTCTTTTAAAACCAGAGAGAATCTTTGACCCACTTTATTTTTTTTTCCGGGACCACTATTTTTCATCCTCACTGCTGGGAAAGGGAAAGTAGCATGTTGTATACTTTTGTGGAAGAACAGGATTTTCTGAAATATAAACAAATGTGGCAAGGTCAAAGAAACTAATTTATACTATCACACAATAACAGCAATGGATTAGGTACTGTTGTTTAAATATGATATTTAAAATCACTCCGAGTATTTATTTCATATCTCTCTTCACCCCCAATAGCACGGAGTCTACATGTACAAATTTCAGATTATTGTTATAAAACTTCTGCATGGTTCACAGAGCACTAATTTCTTCAAAGTGGAAAATTCTTTTGGAGTTAAGTTATATGATGTACCATCCTGAAGATGAACATTTAATATTTTTCTTCATCAACAAAGAAAACAGGCTTGGCAGAGATATTCCTGTGTTATTCAGAGATGACAATTTATGTGTTTTCTTATTATTGTCAATATTGTTTCCATCCTCTTCCTGGGTTTTAGGAAAAACATAAAATAACCCCCTGTGACAATGTGCTGTTTCTATAACAAATGTACTCATGTTCATTCTTCATCAGGCTGCAATTCCATTTAGTTCTCATAAAATAAATGGAGCTGTTCCATTTTTGATTCTTCTATGGTTGTTTTTCAACTCCTACATGGAAGGTGTATTGGTGGTGATTTAAAGCAATGGAAACTGCCCTGAAAGTCTTTCCAGGTGGAGTTCAGGTTGTGATTAACTTTATCCTTAGAGTCCTTTCCAAACTTTCTATTTTTCAACTCATATCATATAGCTAACTCTACATCTAAAAAGGCACATACTACAATTGGATTGATTCTGAGATCAGTATTTGTTGTTGTTGTTACTGTTCCTTTAAATCCTCTGAACGGAACATAGACAAACCAGAAAGTCTTCTGTATATACAGATTCTACCTTTGAAGGCTTATTTATTGCCAGGACATCAAGTGTTCTTATAATCACAGTGTTTAACAATTTCTTTAACAATGGTAAATGCCTAGGAAAACGTTTGAAAATATAAACACTGTGAGTTGTTTGCTGCTTATTTTTTGTTTTTATTTTTTATATTAATTGCAGTTTATTTACTTTGTATCCCAGTTGTAGCCCCCTCCCTCAATCCCTCGCAATTCCACCCTTCCTCCCTCATACCTTTCCTGCCCTTCTCTAAGTCCACTGATATGGGAGGTCATCCTCCCCTTCCATATGACCCTAGTTTATCAGTACCAGACCTTAAGAGAAGAGCTAATTCAAATTCTCTTCAAAATATTCCAAAAAATAGAAACAGAAAGAACATTGCCAAACTCATTCTATGAAGCCACAGTCAACTTGATACCTAAACCACACAAAAGACCCAACAAAAAAAAAAAAAAAAAAAAGAGAACTTCAGACTTATGTCTCTTACAAACATTGATGCAGAAATACTCAATAAAATACTGGCAAACAGAATCCAAGAAGAACACATCAAAGATATCATCCACCATGACCAAATAGGCTTCACCCAAGAATGCAAGAATGCAAGGGTGGTTCAGTGTACAGAAGTGCATCAATGTAATCCACCATAAAAAAAAAAGAAAACACTGAAGGAGAAAAACCACATGATCATCTCCTTAGATGACAAAAAAGCTTTTGACAAAATTCAACAGCCATTCATGTTTGAAGTCTTGGAGAGATCAGGGATACAAGGCAAATACCTAAACATAGTAAAGGCAATATACAAGAAAGTCAATATACAGTAAGCCTATAGCCAATATCAAACTCAATGGAGAGAAACTTAAATCAATCCCACTGAAATTATGGACAAGGCTGTCCATTGTCCCCATATCTTTTCAGCATCATACTTGAAATCCTAATTAGAGCAATAAGACAATTAAAGGAGATCAAGAGGATACAATTCAGAAAGGATGAAAGCAAAGTTTCACTATTTGCAGATGATATGATACTATACATGATTGACCCCAAAAATTCAACCAAAGAACTCCTTCAGCTGATAAACAACCTTACCAAAGTGGCTGGATACAAAATTAACTCCAAAAAATTAGAAGCCCTCTCTCTCTCTCTCTCTCTCTCTCTCTCTCTCTCTATATATATATATATATATATATATATATATATATCAAAGACAAAATGGCCAAGAAAGAAATTAGGGAAAAAACATCCTTCAAGATAACAACTAAAAACATAAAGTACCTTGGGGCGACTGTAACCAAGCAAGTGAAAGACCTGTTTGCTACTTAAATATTAATGATTTGCCATTATCTATTTCAAGGAACACTGAGGCAAAAGGCATGTATAATAAAGAATTTTCAAAATTTAACCTCAGATCATCAATTAAGTAGAAGTGATCATCAATAAGATTTGAAATAATGGTAAATTAATTTTATATGCTATATAAGAATGTTTCTTTACTAGTATGATTCATTAGTGCTCCTCCACATTTTTTTCCCTAATTTATTAAAAAAAAGTATTTTCAGGCTCAAATTTTATGAAATATACTAAAATTCAATCTGTGAAAAAATACATAAACAACTCAAGAAATTAAACATCAACAAATGAAATAATCCAATTAAAAATGGGGTACAGAGATAAACAGAGAATTTTCAGCAGAGGAATATCAAATGGCTGAGAAGCACTTAGGAAATCATGCTATTTGCAGGTAAATGGTGAGAACTGGAAAGGATCATCCTTAGTGAGCTGTCATAGAAGCAGAGGGACACACATGGTATATATCCACTCATATAGACATATAATATAGGATAAATCTACTGAAATCTGTACACCTAAAGAGGCTGATCAAGAGGGAGGACTCTGACTAAAATGCTCAATCCCCATTCCAAAAGGCAAAGAGGATGGATATCAGAAGAAGAAAACAGGAAACAACCTAGGAACCTGCCACATAGGGCCTCTGAAAGGCTCTGCCCTGCACACTATCAAGATGCTGAGACTTATGGCCAACTGTTGGGCAGAGTTCATGGAATCTTATGAAAGAAGTGGGAAATAGTAAGATCTGGAGAGGACAGGAATTCCACAAGGAGAGCAACAGAACCAAAAAATTTGAACACAGGGGTCTTCCCTGAGACTCATATTCCAACCAAGTACCATGCATGGAGATAGCCTACAACCCCTGCATAAATATAGCCCATGGCAGTTCAATATCCACATTGGTTCCATAGTGATGGGAACAGGGACTGCCTTTGACATAAACTGATTGGCCTGCTCTTTGATTGCCTCCCTCTGAGGGGGGAGCAGCCTTACCAGGCCACAGAAGATGACAATGTAGCCACTCCTGATGAGATCTGATAGACAAGGATCAAAAGGAAGGAGAAGAGGACCTCCCCTATCAGTGGACTTGGGGAGGTTCATGTGTGAAGAAGGAAGAGGGAAGGTGGGATTGGGAGGGAAGGAGGGGGGAGCTTATGAGGAGATACAAAGTGAATAAAACGTGATTAATAAAACTTAAAACACATACACACAAAAGAAATGTTCAAGGTCTTTAGGCATCAGAGAAATGCAAATCAAAATGTCTCTGATATTCCATTTTACACCCATCAGAATGGCTACAATCAAAGACACAAGTGACAGAACATGCTGGAAAGGATGTAGAGAAAGGGGAGCCCTCCTCCATTGTTGATGGGAGTGTAAACTTGTACAACCACTCTGGAAATCAATCTGTTGCTATCTCAGAAAATTTGGAGTAGATCTACCTCAAGACCCAGCTATACCACTCCTGAGTAAGTACCTGAAAAATATTCTACCATACAACAGAGACATTTGTTCAGCTATGTACATAGCACCTTTATTCATAATAACCAGAATCTGTAAACAACTTAGATGTCCCTCAACGGAAGAATTGCTGAAGAAATTGTGGTACCTTTACACAATGGAATAATACACAGATGTTAAAGACAAGAAAGTCATAAAATTTGCATGCAAATAGATGGAACTAGAAAAGATTATGCTGAGTAAGGTAACCCAGACCCAGAAAAACACGTATGGTATGTACTCACTAAGTGGATTTTAGCCGAATAGTACAGGGAAACCATACTACAACTCACAGACCCAAAGAAGATAAATAATAAGGAAAATTCACACTCAGAATTGAAAATAGAAACAAGAGCCGAAGTGGTTGAAGAGAGGGAACAGGCTAAGAGAGGAAGCATGGAGAGAAATGAGGGCTGATATCAGACCTGGGGAGAGCAGGTTGAAAAAAATCAATGGGCTTGCAGAGAAGAGGAAACCTTGGGTAGGGACTTGTCTGTGACAAGAGGGAGACCTACTACAGGGTAGGCTCCTGAGAGGATGTAAGAGTGACTTTAACTTAAACTCCTAGTAACAGGCTTCATGGAGAGTGAAAAGGCCACTCCCTAACTAGACAGGACTCCTAGTGGAGGGAGAGGAACGCAACCCACCCATAAAAACTTAGTCACTTTTTCTTAATTATAAGAAAAGGGACTAATTTTAGTTTTCATTCTGTTTTGTTATTACAGCGCTGAATAGAAAACCATTTGTATGTTAAGTAAATGCTCTGTCTTTGAGCAGCACCTCCAGCACTATTTTTGAATATCAGAAGAGGAAGAGATGCTAAATATAAAAATGTATCATTTTCAAAAGCAAACATCTGTGTTTGGGAACAGAATGAATAAGTAATAGTAAGAAAAAACAAACAAAAAAGTGTTTTACTTACTTATCAAATCCAAAGCTCTAGAAATTCTTCAGAGAACAAACAATAGCAAAAACCAAAGAGTCTTGGTTTCATGGGTAAGATTAAAACATGTGTAACTATTATAGATGAAATTTGTTGTTGATACACAGCTGCAAATGTTTTTTGTTTGTGATAGCATACAATGACAGCATTACAATTAATGACAAGTCTCACATTTCTTTTCTATTTTATCTTTTATTGATATATGGCATTTTATGCAACGAGCATCATGATGTCGTGGTATTCCAACTTAGACCGTGTGCACTCACAAAGAGAAAATATGCACTGCATGAGAAACTGTAATATGAGCATTTAGAGTGAAGGGGGGGCAGAGACTAGACAGGTGAACAACGTCTGGAACCAGAAAACACTATCAAATAATTACACTTAACGGAGGCTTCTGAATAATGCTGAATATTCCCATTAGGACAGAATCTTTTGCAGACATGATAAAGAGTAGGTAATTAGTATGGACAATTTGAAATAAAGCTTATTCAACATTTGTATCTTTTTTTTCCCCATACCAAAGCAATGTAAAAGTGTTTATCTCTGCAGAATTGTGTATTGTTTCTACATAACCACTCTAAATGGATAATGCTTGTTCGTACATTCAAATTCGTGAATCGTAATTTGTGTTAACAAGGAAAGCTGAGGTTATAAGAACCTAAAAGATAAAAATACCTAGTAAATACACATAAAAATAAATGTCAGAAAATTTGAACATTCATTGTCCTAGATCTTCTAGATGCTATTTAATCACCAAAATAACAGAGGATAAAAGAGAATCAAAGAAAGGATCTGTATATTTTTTTATTTTAATTTTTATATTAATTATAGTTTATTCACTTTGTATCCCAGCTGTAGCTTCATTCCCTCCCAATCCTACCCTCCCTCCCTCATCTCCTCCCATAATATTTTTTTTGTAATTCTATAGCATATTTTGGTTTTTTTTCTTTGTTTTCTTTATTAGTTACACTTTATTCACTTTGTATCCCCCCAGTGGTTTGTTTTTGTTTTTAAAAATAGTTGTGTGACATTATTTTCTCTGTACACCATTCAGGAATGTGAGAAACTGTCTGTTTTAGGTTATCATGTTTTCCTAAACATCTAGGCAGTTTGGCTTGTCTCTGTTTCTTATAGATTTCAGGTTTAATCTGATACTTTTCTAGGCAGCTCAGCTTGTCTAAGAGTCCTTAGAGCCTATATGTGTTTGAAGAGCAAAGGACCTAGAGAATATGTTCAGCTTGAGGAACTTCCTAGAGCTAATTCCCTTGTTTTCTTCCTGAGCTTAGAAGCTTCTATTCAGGATAGAAAGTTTCACCTCCCTTTAGAACATTCTACTGTTTCTATTGCACTTGGAAAATCCTGTTTTTTTACCTCACTTTATGAGTCTTGATTCTTAACAAACTTCGCTTCAAGAGGGATGTTATTGCCTCAGAAGAAATTGATACAATACGATGGAAATCCCCCACATATATAACATACATAAAATTTAATATCAAAAGAGTGGCCTAACATATAATCATAGATTTCTCATCTTGAGGGTAAACCAAAGTCATTGCTTGGCCATTTGTATAACATAGGTTTCAAAATCAAGTAAATGATAAATTATGGAAAAAATTATAAAGTAAACACTACTTGTACAATGTGGTTACTACATACTAAGAAATATGGAAAAAAATAAAGGAACAAATGAATTTTAGTGTGATTTTAAAACTTGAAGGTTAGTGAAAAAGAAAGAGGACAAGGATAATAATATACTATACTCAAACATCCAACAATAAGATTCTTATAGTGTGACTACCTTGTCCAAAGCACTCAGAGAGAGGCTCATAGCCCTAACCTAAGCATACATGGGATAAAAAAAAATGAGTTGAAGTGAAATAATAAAAAGCAAAACAATCATACAAATAAAACCCAATAACTAAAGCAAGTTGACAAGAAAAATATCAAAGTATTAAAAAAAAGATATTTTTTTAACTTAAGAGGTCTTTAGATGAACAGTAAATATTAGAAAAACCAATCCACAAGATAAGAGAGAGAGAGAGAATTAACAACGAAATATTTTAGATTTCTGATTCCTTGGAAGGTGGTTTGAATAACTATACTTTCATGATGATATGTTTTGAGAGTGAGAATAAGGTTTAAATTTGAAATTTATATCTTCTTTGCACTCCTTAAACACAGTGTGAAGATCATTTTGCATAATGCCTGCAGTCAAACTATGCTGTCTCCATGACCTGTGGAGTCTTCCATTTGTCTGGCCAGGTCAACACTCACAGTACTTCAATTTTGGGGACATTTTAGATTCCAATTTTGGAACTTCAGTTGACCAGTTTTGCTACAACCAAATATTTTATTTGGCTGAATTGATTAAATACTTGTACATTTATTTTTATTGCTGGAGTATTCATAATAATCAAGGTATTCAACAAACCTAGATGTCTATTTACAAATGAATTCAGGAAGAAAACATGATACATTACACACATGGACTTTTACTTAGATATAAAGATGAATGAAATTAATTTTCTTGTAGAGAAATGAATGAAAATAGATATAATCATGTTAAGAAATAGGTAAAAGCTCATGACCATGATTATTATGGATTTTCTCTCCTGTAGAATCTTGATTTAAATATGAATATATATTTTACATACACATATAAAGAACTTGAAAATAGAATGACACCGTGAAAACAGAAGACATGGTATAGAGAGAGGTAGAAGGGGAAAACCAGAAGGTATTGAAAGGAGAATATAAATTATATATCACATGTATTCCATGAGATGAATAATATAAACGTATAAATATGTGTGTGTTTGTGTGTGTGTGTGTGTGTGTGTGTGTTTGACATGAAAGTAAAGGAGAACTGCATTATTGGTCAGGAAGATGTGCAAATAGAAATGGTAAAGAAAAATGATCAGAATAGAATTCAGGTAAACAGGCAAGTATGAAGAAGAAGGTCATAATTAAAACCAGTGTTTTTTATGTCTAATAAAAATTCATGAAAAGTTTTCAAACACAGGACATTAATATATTGATGAATTAAGGAAATTAACCCCCTCAAAGTAGAGTTCAAGTGTTTCAAACTATATTTTTCAAAATAAATGTTATATTTATTTTTTTTTTGTATTTTGATTAATTATTTCATAAAAAGAAAATAACATGTATTATTTATTATTTCATAAAAAGAATGAAAAGCAGAGCTTTGATGTTTGTTTCAGAAAGTTACTTTCATACCAAATAATGATAGCTCTTACATTATTTCTTCCGTAATGCTGCTTATTGTTCATTTCTAAGCTAAGAAGCAAACACAGACAACTCTCTGGGTACTTGCTCAGGCTTCTTAGTCTATCCAGGGACCCGCATAACCCAATGTGAGGAAATATATATATAAGATTGCTGCTCCCTAGTACCAGAAGGGGTTCTCTTTGTTCACACACAGGCACACATACATTCACATCCATACCCACATATCAACCTACATGCAAGCATACACACACGCAAACATGCAGACACAAAGTAGCCATAAATCTGTGATAACTTATTGTAACATTGCTCAAACAACTTGAAATCGAAGAACTAGCTCATCTCTTTTGTTAAAACAATAATGCTCATGGATTTCAATTATTATTTTTCCTTAAAATAAAAATGGCCAAAAGAATCATGTATCAATGCTTGTTCTTTGACAGAATGTGTTCTATATTCTCTAGATAACTGTCATAGAAATAATAAAATAGTATAGGTAAAAAAGAAAATTTCTAGAAAATCCATAGTAATGACATAATGACTCACCTCTTGACAGGGACAGAAACAATCTTCAGGTTAATTTAGGCGGTGAGCAGAGTAACTACTAAATGAATTCATATTCACAATACGTAAAGTAACTGAGAATTAAGATGAATAGAACCTTTTTGTGTCCTTTATTCTCTGCACGCCTTTTCTTTCATACATCTCTATGAATTTTCATCCCATTTTATCCACATTTCTTACTTTCTCAACTTTATCTTATATAATTCCACATATATATAGGACTACTTTATTTTTTTTTCATGATATTTAAGCTCCAGTTCATATTATATTGTGTCAAACTGCCTGATTTGTGGGCATTACAGTGTAAATGACATTGGGACAAATTTTCTTTTTAGAAAAATCACATGCAAGGAATGTCTCTAAGTAAGAGCATTCATTCCGTGCCCTAATTTCCAGTGACCATTCAAAGTGAAATCAATTACAAGCAAACAGAATGAGTTCATGTGGCATAATCCTGCTCCTAGAGACAGCTTGTCACATCAGAAGAGCAACACATCAGAGAAGGAGGAGATGAGGTATGTGTTCAACCTACTAATAGGTATAATTTATAGTAAAAGAAACCATAATGTTAGCTCATGTTGATATGCTGAGTAAAAAGATGACATGGGAGAATTGTAAAGTGTTTAAGCAATTTCAATAGCTATCTTAAAGGTACCATTGTGCCTCATGTCATAAGTATACCTAAAACCTACTATAATGTTTGAGGAAAACAAACTGGGGGATAATTATAGCTGGGATGATACATAAACTGAGTTATCAGCTAATATAATTGTGGAATATTACATTTACACATTCTTAATCATCAGTTCTGAGCACCTATCCTTCACAGTACTCATGAAGTACTTTGTTTTATGTAAAATGTGAATATTCATAACTTTATAGATAAAAGTATTCATTATCAAAACACATCAAATTCACTGTTCTCTAAATTACCGAAAAAATAATTTATGGAATGTTCTGAAGTTTATAGAATTGAGAGGAAATTTGAGTTTGCCCATGGTCTGCAGCATTCATTCAGTGACTGAGCATATTTTTGTTACTGACCCAGAAGCCTTCTCTCAACATAGTGGATGTTTTCCATCAATAAACCACCAAATAATTACATTACATGAACAATTATATTTATCAGTAGACTGCTGTAATTGCAAGAGAAGGTGAATGATAGTTCTGTTTTTACAATACTGATTTATTATTTTATCATAGGATGCTATTAGGTACAAAGCCAAGGAAATAGAAATTGCAGTGTTGTGAAAAACATCATCATTAAACAATAATCATAGTTATATATACATTAGTAGATAATACTTTTTATGCAAGTAAAATGAATTGCAGATTGAAAATTGAACTATACCATATACTATTTACATTAATAATACAATTATTGTTTGATAAAATTCTTAGTCATGTCCATGGAAAATTTTCAATAGCACATTAATAAAACCCTCTGGTCAAATTCTGCCTGCATGTTATGCTGAGGCAATGGTGGCACAGAACTTGGGGAAGTGATCAACCAATGCCTTATTTAATTTGATGCTCACACCATGAAAGTGAATCCATGCAGTGAACTGCATGGTAGCCAGGAATCAGAGACCAGAATCCTCAGATACCTAGGTTAGAATTGAACAAGACTGTAAAATAATTCCTAATGATATTCTGCTATACTCATAGATTGGTGCCATGTCTAGTTGTTGAGAGAATATCTTTGTCTGTATGGAAACTTCACCTGTCAATAAATCTGATGGTTTATGGCTTAGACAGGAAATAAGAAGCAGAATGGATTCTGGGATAGAGCCAGGCACATGAGATTCAGTGTGTAAGATGTGAAAAGGACAAACACATGTACCTGAACATAGGTAACGAGCCATGTGGCAAAATGTAGATTGGTATAATGGGTTACTTTCAGTTATGAGGTAGTCAGAGAAGAGCCTAGTTATATGGCCTAGGTATTTGAAAATAATATTTTCAGTCTCAAGTCATTATTCTGGAAGCTTGGGGCCAGGAGGAAAATAAAAATCAAGACAAAATGCCATATTATACTTGAAACATGGAATCAAAACTAATGTGAAAAATGTCTCAGGTAGAGGAACAAACCCTCATCAAAACAAAACACCTTCAAATCTCAGACTATTTAAGAAAAAAAAAAAGACCCCTGCTAAATAGAGAAGCTGAGCTGAAAGGCACATTAGCAGGCTCTCCTTAGCATGGCTCCAGGGAATCAAAGCCAAGCTAGGATGAAGCTGTGCTCCTTGAGCAGAGTACAGGCCTAACCCTGCTGTGTCTCTGATCAGAACTGGGCAGAACTGTCCAACCAGCAACCAGCAGGAACTTGCCAGAGAGATAGAGTAAGCAACAATCTTAGAAGGGAGTAGTCAGGCATCCAGTGAGCAAAGCTCTAGAACCTAGAACGTGGCAAAACATGAGGCTGGCTGGGATTGTAGATTCAGAGACATGACATGAGCTGATGAGCAATGGTCCAACACAGGATGGCACTTGGGCACAGGCAAACCACAGAAATATGATCCAGTCTTAGGCCATAGTCAGGAAGAGAGCTGAAACACCTTTCCCTATGAGCAAAGTTACAATAGCCAAACACAGCACATCAGGAATGAAACAGAAGCCAAAAACAGACACAAAAAGACACAGAAAATATCCAAACTCAGTATAACTCAGTTAAAAATTGTTGAAGCATGTGTTTTGGTGCTAGAAAGGGAAACAGTGTATGTGAAACATCATAAATAGATACACAATGTTTGAATTTGATAAAATAAAATTCTTTAAGACAGTTATATAAATTGAAAGAAATACGTAACACAAAGATGGGAGAGTTTAGATAAAGTTTAATACAGGAAAAGATATTAACTTAAAAGGAGGTATAAGAGAGATAAATAAATGCACATAGAAAGTATTTTTTCAAAGAAAGGAGAGAAATAAAAATAGATATGAATGTTTTAGGGTATATACATGCAAATAAATAGATAAATAAGTGTATAAATAAACTGAACATAAACAGTCAAAAATAATATGGAGTTTAAATGATAAAATAACTTCATAAATAGATTTTGAGGGATATAGATAGATAGATAGATAGATAGATAGATAGATAGATAGATAGATAGAACTTTTCAGTGTTAAAAAATAAATGGATGCGAGGCTAAGCACTGCACTCAGGGTCAGCCGCTTTGGACCCAGAGAAGAGCATGTCTGATTGCATGCGGGTTGATGCCCCAGGTCCCGCCTCTGAGAAAAAGGTATTGGACGGGTCTGATGCTCTTTGGGTGGATGACACCTAAATGAACATCGGTACAAAGTCCCAATTTATTTATAATATCAGAGATCAGGCCTCTACTCTTGCCTGATGCGTCTAAAACAAAAAGGGGGAACTGTAGAGAGCTGCGGAATGCTATGCCTTAAAGATGGAGCTGGTTTCCGCCTTCCACCTTCCCGATGGTGAGTGCTCTCTGTCATGAACAATTCCACATTTGGCTAAGGCTGAGGATCTGGCTTGCTTCCATGTATGTGGACCTATCTGCATTGCCCACGTAGCACGCTGGTGTTGGCTACCCAGAGGCTATTTAAGCTGTGGGCTGGCTTTCCCCAGGGTCAGATGATTGTTCAAGGTTCCTGAATAAACTGTATTGAAAAAAAAAATAAATAAAATATATTTTCCTAAAAATAAATAAATAAATAAAAATAAATGGAAAACCCTGTAGAGGAGGACATTTGAACCTCATGTAGTTTATTTTTACTGTCAATATGAAATAATAATATGTTCAGTAATAAGCATAGTTCTGTGTATTCTTTTTAAGAAAGGTCAAACTGAAACAGACACAGAGAGACTGGAAAATGAATTGCTAGGCTAGAGATTCTAGAACAGAGATTAGAAAATAGTTTCAGATAAGAAAAGTCCACAGTGGCTTGAGGAAATGGAATGACAACACATAGAGCTATCATATATTGAATTAAATATCTAGATTCTACTTATTATTACATATTCAGAATTCCAATGATCCTCTGCCTTGAATTCTGAAATGATAATCCTGAGCTTACATGGTTACACTGTTTTTAGAGATGGTGACTGTCTTGGAGGTACCTTGGCAGATTAGGGCTGGTGGTGCTTCAGCATATCTATTCAATGGACTACAACAATTTTGGGGAAATTATGGCATAGGAAATTTTACAGTATAATTTATAACCCTACAGGTTGAGCAATTATGGAGAAATATGACAGAAATTTAAAAGAGACCCTCACAGAACAGAAGGGGGATAAAGGCTATCCCAAATAGATTAAATGGTGTTTTGTTAATTTTGATTTTTAAAAAGTTATGAGACAAGTAGCACGAATGATAAATACACTAGATTTTATAAAGGATTGCTGAATTAGATCAGCATATAAAGGACCTAATTCCAAAATGGAGGAAAAGAAATGTGTTATGTTAGGGAAATGATGTATATACTGGTCTCTCTGTATAGGAATAGCTCTTAAACTGGCTCAGACATAAATGTATATGCATAATCAGTAAATCTTGTTGGCCACAAAATCCTCAGGACTTATCATGTATATATGGCATAAATATAAATGGCATAGATATAAACTGATATTACACTTTGGCATATAATCCAGACACGCTCATACAAAGAGGAAGAAATCATTTTCAACTGATCTGTGCACCTTGCATATCATATATATATATATATATATATATATATATATATATATATATATCCAACACAGTATATATATATATTTATCCAACACAGTAAAGTTGGCCAGTTGGCCCTGCTAATGTGGACATTGTTGAGCAAGCTCTGAGGACGTGAGAGTGGGTCATGTGGCTCTGCCCATTGTCCACGGCAACACTGGATGATCTAGCTGGAGCAATGCTGGAGAACTCACCCTGGCTGTATGTTATGGGAGAGCTGGTAGACTGATCAGCTCAGCTAACTCCCAGGCTTGAATCCTGGGCTTTGAGTTGGCCAACCCCAATATCTACCTCATGGTTGAACTGCCTGAGCATGTGAAGGCCCAGTCCTATAGATCCAAAGTTTAAGGATATCCATGATACAGGTCAACAACAGAAAATCTAAGATGTCCCCATGAGGATTCAGTATTGATAGTTTAGCAGAAGCCAAAGGCCTTGGACCAGACCAAAAACTTAATGCAATGAATATTTTTAAGTATAGACAAAGGGTGTGCTGTGGGACAAACCATGACATACTACAACTTTCAAAATGAGGTGTTTTTTTTTGGGGGGGGATACAAGGGCAGAGGGCAGGTAAGAAGAGATGGGGAGATGAGTGAGATTGGCATGTATGATGTGAAATTAACAAAGAATTGATAAAAAGTTAAATTTTTAAAAATGCTCATCACTAAGATTGAAGAAAATTTATCAGAAATTTGATAATATTGGAGCCTTATCAAATGGCAAACACATTTCTCTTTTCTATTCAAAATTTAGTGTTGCAGAAATTTCTTTTGTTCTATAAAGCAGAGAATCCAGGAAAACTTTGATCAGCTTTATATCAGCAAATTTTCACTACTGTTGCCAAGCAGCCAAAATAATAAAGGTTTCTTTGTGTTTCTGTTTATGACTTGGGTTATTTCAGTTCATCCTTGTAGAGAAGGCAAGGCAGAGTGGTTCCAACTATTCTTAGTGGTAGAAATCTGAACCAGTGATGCATTTAGATGGCAGTAAACAAGCAATTAGATTGGTTGAAAGAGGAATTTGAGATAAATAGCATCTCTTTAAGTCCAATCTTAGTTTTTTTTTTCTATTTTAAGATTACAATATAGCTTTATCAACAATTAATAAAAATAGATACATTGTTCTTTTGATATTTAGAACAAACTTCAAACTGACTTTCTTCATCACTTTATCATTTATATGTTCATCGAAAAAAACAAAAGAAAGGAAAAAAAAGGAAGAAAGAAGAAAATGGGTCTTTTCCTCACACATTTCTAAAAATTTATGTCAAACTTCTTGATGACAGTCATTGTGATTGTGATATGACATCTTAATATAGACTTAATTTGCTTTTCTTCAATGACTATGGGTGTAAACATTTTTGTTATAATATTTTATTTTTATTAATTATAGTTTATTCTCTTTGTATCCCACCTGTAGCACCCTCTCACCTCCCTCCAAAATCCCCCTCCCTCTTCTCTACCCATGCCTCTCCCCAAGTCCACTAATAGGAGATGTCCTCCTCCCCTTCCATATGATCCTAGTCTATCAGGTCTCATCAGGAGTCTCTGCATTGCTGTCCTCCTCGGCTTGATAAGGCTGCACCCTCCTGAGGGGCTGGTGATCAAAGAGCAGGCCAATCATTTCCTGTCAGAGACAGTCCTGGTTCCCATTACTAGGGAACCCTGTTGGACACTGAGCTGCCATGGGTTACATCAGTGCAGGAGTCCTAGGTCATCTCCATGAATGGTCCATGGATGTATCAGTCTCAGAAAAGACTCCTGTGCCCAGGTCTTTTGGTTCTGTTGCTCTCCTTGTGGACTTCCTGTCCTCTCCAGGTCTTTCTGTCTCCCCTTCTTTCATAAGATTCCCTGCACTCTGTCCAAAGTTTGGCTATGGATCTCAGAATCTGCTCTGATACCCTGCAGGGTAGAGTCTTTCAGAGGCCCTCTGCGGTAGGCTCCTGTCTTGTTCCCTGTTTTCCCCCTCTTCTGATGTCTATTCTTTTTGCCTTTCTGAATGAGGATTGAGCATCTTAGTAAGAGTCCTTCTTCTTGATTAGCCTCCTTAAGTGTTGAACACTTTTAATGTAGTTACTGGCAATTTGTATTTCTCTTTGAAAACTGTTTCAAGTCTTTTGTTCATCTGTTCCACTTATGCACATACAGAAGACTTCATATCCTGGAAGATTAATATTATAGAAAGACTTATATAACCATGATTATTATTTCTTTATTTATGACAGTAAGGAAGTAGAACCAACTTAGATATCCATCACAAGATAAGTAGATATTGAAAATCTGATAGGTATATAAAATATGTTATTAAACTTTTTAAAAATGTAACTACCAAACTTGGATAGATATTGAATATGTAATTTTAAGGAAAGTCGCCAAATCTCAGAAAGAAAGTAAACACATTTTCCTCATACGCAAATTATAGCTTATTCTGTATATAAGTATAAACATAAAACGCTGTAAAAGTGTGGATATAGTATACTTATATCAAACATTTAAAAAGGTACTAATGTTGACATGGGAGGGCAGAATGCAGACCAAAACACACATAAGTTCTGCAAAAATATTTTTGTTCTCTCTCTTTCTATCTCTCTGTTTACTTTTTGCGATTGGTAAGTGAATGAAAATGTAGTTGAAATGGAAATTGAAAAACACTAAAAGAAGCTCCCTGGCTTGAAAATTACTATTAAAACAGTGTAGAAGTTTGTTCAGATATATAGAGATTGGAGAGTGGACATGTGTTTCTTTAAGTGGATGCCTTCATCTAGATGCATGATGGTTAATTTTGTGAATTTGTTACAATAAATTGATCTTAAAGAGACTACTTCCATTTAACCCAGATGCCCCAGAGCCTTCAGAACAGCACCACAGGCTGAGGACCAAGGCTGAAAATTTGAAAAGAGGAAAATCTTCCAGATTTAAGCAAATATAAACTTCATTGTCACAGCTCACAATAAAATCATGCCTGCCTTTGAACCTGAGATGCCCCCTTCCATCTATCAGAATGGCTAAGAGTAAAAACTTAAAGGATTACATGTGCTGGAAAGGCTGTAGAGAAAGGGGAACCCTCCTCCATTGCTGCTGGGAATGTAAACTTGTACAACCACTTTGGAGATCCATGGAAGAAAAAGGAGACAGAAAAACCTATAGGAGACAGGAGCTCTACAAGGATACCAACAGACCCAAAAATTCTGGGATCAGGAGGTCCTGTAGAGACTGATGGATTAACCAAGGACCACAAATGGAAAGGACCTAGAACCCCTGTTCAGATGCAGCCCATGAGCAGTTCAGTCTCCATATGGTTTCCCTAGTAAGGGGAGCCTGGGCTGTTTCTGACATGGACGCTGTGGCCAGCTCTTTGATTATATCCTCCTCGTGAGTTGGCCTAACTAGGGCACACAGAAAGAGGGTGCAGCCAGTCCTGATGAGACCTGATATGCTAGTGTTACTAGGTAGGGGAGGGTCACCGGTCACCTCCCTATCAGTGGACTAGGGAAGGGACATGGGGGAAGGAAGAGGGAGTGTGGGGGACTGGGTGGAGATGAGGGAGGGGGCTACAGCCTGGATTCAAATGAATAAATTATAATAAATAATAATAACAATAAAGCTGTTTAAAACTTTCTGCCTGCATTGAGTAGCATTACAACTATTATTGTTGTGCCCTTAAATACGGTTATGATTAATATCCAGGAGTGGTCCATCAAGTGATTTTTGGTACAAAATGTAAAAATAAATATAACTTTGGTGAGATATTTTTCAAACTGAACAAAGAAATTAAAGGAGATAAACTATGTTCCTTATCAGATGTAAATAAGATCTACAAACTGCAAATGCTTTCCTCACACTGTGAACACATGTTTGGGCTTCTGTCAACACACTTCCTTCTGAATGTACTGCATTCAGTGATACAAATTAACATCTATTTCCACTGCACAATTATTGAATGGGGAGGTGCTTTATTATTAGAGAGAGGTTCCTTTCATTTAAAAGGAGAACAAAGGAATTTTTAAGAACCATGAGTACGAATACATCAAATTTTTTTTAATTTTTAATATTTCTTTTGCATTGTTTGTTTTTGCAGGTTCTTTAAAATATTCTAAAATAGGTATGATATTTTACATTTCCTTATCACTTTTTTTGACAAATGTGTTTTTTATTTCTTTTTTCTCTTTTCTCTGAAATATATATTTCAGAAGAAAATCAAAGAAGAGAAAATGATAGGTTTATAAAAAGTTTCCTTATTTCTGGCTCTACTGATTATTTTAGATAACAAAAGCCTTGAGTTTGAGTATAGATGTTTATTTAAATATTTCAAGTTTAGTTACATATTATGTGTATGTGCATGTGTGGTGTGTGTGTGTGTGTGTGTGTGTGTGTGCACGCACCCACTTTCTATCTGGTAATCGAGAGCAAGGTCTTCTTTTGTTTCCGAATATAAAAAGACACAATGTGTCGTTCACTTTCAAAAGTTCTTTAGTGCTTAACAGCAGCTTGTTTAGGAGAAGCAGATAGAGGAAATGTAGAAAAAAAACAATTTTTCTATAAACCCAAAACCCATGTCTCACAAAAACATGATACCAGTATTCTTTGACATGATATGTACTCTCTAGCTGAAGAAAAATAGAGGAAACATCAATTCAACGAATATGACAAATTTGCTTCTTATACAAAAGATAGAAACAAAATTTCTATCTTCCATTGATAATTCAAAATTACAGCTTCATAGTGTTTTTGTGTGTGTTTTTCAAGTATCATGTCCTTTTCATGTTTTATGTTATTATCATGGGAAGAAAATGTCCTTATTACTCATTAAAATAGAGAACACTGGACAAAGAATACAACATAGACAGAGAATACAACAACTAAGCTTGCACAGAATGGAAATGTTTATGTTAGAACGATTACTAGGAAATAACTAAGATAACTTAAGGTGAAGAAGAATGCTTTGCATATTGTATCTACAAATGAAAATCACTGGTGTTAAATATTAATGCATAAATGAGTGACTTAGCAAAATGATTAATAGTTTTTTAAATGTGTGGTAGAATATCTCAAATATCAGATAAAAATAACATTTAACATTAAAATATGATATCTCCAATCAGTACACACACTGTGGGACCTGATGAGACTAGGAAAGAAAGGAGGGAAGGTAGATGGTAAAGAGAGAGGAATGAGGAAAGGGAGGAAGAAGCAGAATCTTAAAATGAAATTCATCAGCCCGGATTTTTTACACCCAAAGAGTTCAAAGTTAGTATGGGATTTCTTTTTTTCTCAAGAAAATCTACCAAATTTTAATACTTCCAACAAGACGTTGAAAGGATTTATTTTCCAAGTTTCCAATATGTTGATAAAGAAAATGTTCCAAAGACAAGCCTGTTAGTTTAGGAGAAAACCTTCTTCCCTATTGTACTCTATTATTCTGGTAGACACTGATAAGAACTGAACAGAATTTTCTCTGTCAAAACAGTCAGTCTCCTTGTGTCTTATATCACTAACCTTAGTATTCATTTATGTCTTGTAAAAACATTGTCATGAATATCACAATTCATTGCCATTGTACCTAGGCTTCTCTTCCCCAGTATCATTTGATCATTGTGGTTTGGTATTATATAAACAAACCATACGTATCTTACATCTGACAGTTATATCTTTTTAATTAAATTTTTATATTAATTACAGTTTACTCACTTTGTATCCCAGCTATAGCCCCCTCCCTCATTCCCTTCCCATCTCACCCTCCCTCCTTCATCTCCTCTCATTCCCCTCTTCATGTCCACTGATATTATTTCTATTTACAAAACATTGTATTTCCTTTTTTAAAACCTTCATTTCTCATGCAATTATGATTTGCTCACATTTTTATTTTCTATGTAATGAATTTATAATATCATGAAACTGGAAACCAAAACATGACTACAGATCATCTAAATTTACCTTATTTTATTAATTAAAAATGAAATGTTAATGAGCTAGGGTCATGTTGGTCATTAGTAGAAATTCATCATTCTTATTTTTCATTCAAAAATAAGAACAGACCCTGGTTTATTTTTGGATTTTAACCCTTTTGGGGTTACTTTTCTGTGTGTGCAGTCTCCACATATTTTAATATGCCTTTCAAACATAAACATGTTATGATTACATATGTTGTCAGAATATAAGTTAATCAAAATGTTTCATTTTAATTGGCTCAAATTCTAGCTACAACCTGAAATTGTAAAACAGTCAAGCAGCTCTTTGCCACACACATGTGAGATCCAAATGGCCCTGCAGATGTGAAATTGTCTGTTGCCATGGAAGAACAGCTGGAATCAGTTAATGAGTCAAGCCAGCATGAGCTGAAGTGCAGGAGACTAAAGCTTTTCATCTTCACTGTAGAGAGCTGAAGAAGAAAAGATCCAGCTAAAGCCAAATCATGCCAAGAATGACCCCAGGGGTAACACAGCTGTGAGCATCATTAGGCTTGTCTCCTACTGGCAAGTGGAAGCACTCCTCAACCTTGTATAGATGTATCTTGGTTACCAGCAGACCAGCATCTAGACTCTGATAAACTCACTTGGGCCAGATGCCCTTTACCTAGAGACTGAGAAAAACAAGTATAATGAGACATTTATCTGCATTTAAGTAGATAGAGATTTAAAAATTACCATTTTATCAATAGTTTGATGATAATAATAAGTTCATTCATTTAACAATCTTTTTACTGAGATGTATTCTGAACAGGCATTCTTTTTGATATAGTTAAAAATGCAAACTAAGATTTTTTTAATTTTTTAGTTTAAACACATACACATAAACACACATTGTGAATGAATAGGAAATGTTAATGATAGTAAGTCTGTCATCTTACATAAATTTCTTGAAAAAAGGTAACATTTTTATAATAAAGTGACTTACAACTTCTACTGTCACAATTATCAATATTGTTGCTGTCATTACTAACAGGCTTTGTTTTATGTTCCAGCTATTATGTCACAAAATTAACATGTCCCAAGTTAAAATTTTCATCTATTGGATCCATCCTTGGCAACTGTAAATGTTGTTTTAAAGAGGTGTAATAGCAAAGACTGGGCTAAAGCATGGCAGGGTGTCACTCCTCTTACACCACTGCTGTCATCAAGAGAATGTAACTGGCTTAACCTAGGATGGAAGTAGGAGGAAGAATGAAGCATCTTTTTCCCAGCTCAATGGAGCTCAGATATTTTGATGGCCAGTGAACAACTTAAACACATGTTCACACTTAAAAAAAATACAGCAAATATTACTGAAGTAACACCAGCAAGGAATACTCCATCAAGAAATGAAAATAGCAATCATTATTTAAATGGTATGGCTGTTTGGTACATAGGATGTATACAATGATGATATTCATTGACATATGATATCTGATGAATGACATGCTGATATGTCATCAATATTAAATTAAGAAAGCTTAAAATATAAAAGGGACTATATTTTCTTTATTTATACCTTGTTATGAAATTACTATAGCAAAGAAAAATTGCACAAATTTTAAAGAATAGACACATTGGTAACACTATAAATTTTGATAAAGTCTGGATTGCACATAGGAGAACAAAGTAGTCTAGGAGATGAAAATAAGGCAGAATTCTAATAATTATGGATACCATTTTTGCAGCATTAAATATGTATCATTATATTAATTTCTGTGATTAGTGTATATAAAGGTGAAATAATACTCACCTGTAAGCTGTGTGGATATATATATATATATATATATATATATGTGTGTGTGTGTGTGTGTGTGTGTGTGTGTAAATATGTATTTATTACCTTGACATTCTACCAAATCTATTCTAAAGAATTATAAATTTACTGGTTATGAAATTTGGGAAAATTCTAATATTAGCAACATAAAAGTCTCTACAGTTTGCATCTGTTTGCAACTTTAGTGGTAATAAGAATTGCAGAATGATAGAAAGGTAGTGAAGTTAGAATGTACTGGGTATTTTTATATGAAATTCCTTTATTTAATTCTCAGGTTAAACTTCATGAGATTGGCATTGCAGTAACAAGTATGCTGACTTTGATTACAATCTGGAAGTAGCAATCTTAGCAGCTTTCAACATGATTGTCGCATTTGACCTAGAAAAGTGAACATCTCCATGTATGTGTGAGGAAGTATAATTAGTAAACAAAGCCCCATAAGCATAATTTTATATTAGTCACTTAAAAGAGATGTTAAGAAAAGGCTCAAAACTTTTGAATTTTCAGCCCAGAAAAGAACAACATAAAACTTCCATTCTTCATTGAGCCATTTGAATTCAAATCTTTAGGTTGAGTCGAAAACCTAGAGGAAAAACATATTTTTAAATGTTTAGTCTTTATTTATCTTTATGTATGAATGTCTGCTGTGTGTGTGTGCCCATGCATGCGCGAACCTACAAAGTCCAGAAGAAATCCATTGGGTCCCTAGAGCTGTCAGGAATCTGTGAGTTGACTGGTGTGCTAGAAATCAAACTTGGGTCTTCTGGAAGGGCAGTGAGTGCTCTAAGCCTCTGTGTCATCTCTCTGGCACCAGGTATAAATTTTAAAGGAAATCTAACCACGACCAAAGCAAAACAGTGAGAGACCCATGAGAGACTCTGAACAAGTTCTAGCCGTGTGACTTCCAGAAACTCAGTTTCTATTTCTGTGTCTGTTTCATCATCACTGAAATAAGATACTAGTGTTCTTTCTTATAAGTTCTTGTGAATATTGAATGGAATTGTACATAGCTTAACAAGTTGTCAAAACCCATAAAATTAACAAACCCTAGATGCCATGCAAAAGTCATCACTTAACAGTACTCACTTTTTGGTGAGGGTGCAGGGTTCTACGCAGTTTTTATCACCTGTACTTTTGTGTGAACACTATTACAATTTAGTGGCCTGATGAAATTTGAGTTGTGAATTCTTTATTCAAGAAGCTTAGCTCTCATTCTAGCATGGGTTGAGAAGAAAGAAAGAAATAGTGTGTTAACTTATTAGCTAGCTATCCCTCCCCACCCCTAAGCCTGTTAGATCCGTGGTCTCTGGTTTGCATAATTAACACAATTACAGGACCATAGGAAAGAAATGGTAGATTTTCTGAAGTTTTTTTTTTTTTTTTTTTTTTTTTTCTGGGTGTCCCAGTTACTTCCAAATCTATTATAAGGAAAGAAAAGCATGGAAGTAGACAAATTCTCCAAGAGTTCACAGTGACAAGAAGGATGAAAAGGGGGTGGATGATTTGGAAAGGCCTGGGGCTTTTCTGTTTCCTAGATTAAGTTGTGCAAATGAATGCCATGTTAACACTATGAGGAGGCAGTGGCAGCAGGCAGGCCTGAGGGTCCTTCCGCCAGTGTCCCTATGATCTACTGCCAGAAATCTCCCCCAAAGCCACCCTAACCCTAGGCAATATCGGAACTGAAGTTCTGCCTAACTAGCAGTGAATACTTTGGTAGAGATGGCTGGGCTAAGAGGCACAATTCAGTAGTAACTCTCCACGGACGTTTCTGCAACAGATAGTATGTATTTTTAATGCCATCCTTGGACCAAAAACTGTTCAATTAAATATTTTTATTTCATTTTATTTCACCTAAGTGTGTGTGTGTGTGTGTGTGTGTAGCCAAACTGAAGTGTTCATGGTGAATATTTGAGTTTATTTATTTGTATTATTTAAACATTGCTGCTGGTTTATTACTCCATTTTACACATTTAAAAACCTCAGTGCTAAGAATCATAACTTGAAATTTAGATTCTATCGCAATTTCTAGATGCTTGGACAAAGAAGGATGGCTGATCAGTACATATACAAAATGTTGTTATTTGGAGTTTTGACCGTGAAGAGAAAGGGATTTTATTATTCGTGTCATTTACATCACCATAGGATTTTTTTATTCTCTCTCTTTTATATTATACAATTTTAAAAATATTTCACGTTTGTCATTCATGCGTGCCATTGTCTTCACTGATACTGTTTTATTCCTTTCATTTGTGTTCTTTCACCACACCCCAATAGTAGAAATAAATGTAGCAAGTTAGCTATGAAACATTTTGTCCCAACTTGATAGATCTAAATGTTTTAAATTTATATGACAATCACATTTGAGCAATGTTTTATAGTTAAGTCTTTCCCAGGTTTATGAGCTTCAAAAATATCACTAGGTAAAACGAGTCCTACTGACTTCCGTAACCAACTAAAAATTCTAGTGCCAGAAATTGGTTACATTTTACTGGCTCATTGGTGATAGCAGTTTCTTGGAAACTCCCTAAAAAACACAGGTTATTGCCATGACTACTGGTTATTCTCCTCAAACTGATGGCAAGGCCCTATTGCTGAAGACATTTACATATCTTATTGAACATGGAAAAGTTGAGTTGGTTCCTAACTAGCAGCTTCACTTCCAAGGACGAGGGAACATAATAGTGGAAGGTTTTCTATGTGCTGCCAAAAAAAAAAAAAAAAAAAAAAAAGTGCTCACCACTTTGACAATAAACCTTGTGATCTACAACATGGCCTGTTTGCAAGATCATTGCAATGGTGCAAAAACATTATAAGAGTAATCAATCATTTTCTGACTGCACTTATGGCCCATTCTTTAGGAAAGAACCCAAAGTAGCCACTGCTGAAGTTACCAAGAACCTGATGTTACATAGACCATAATGGAAAACCTATTATTAATTTTTAATGGAAATCTATAATACTCCTAAATGAACATAGCTATAAAATGACCCTAATGACATTTAACTAGATCTGTAAAATCCATAGGTCAGTGACTCGATCAGCTACTATCAGAGAAGCTTCTTACAACAATTAGAATTAACACAGAGACTTAGAACTTGACAGTGTTCAGAAAGTGAACCTCAAATGGAACGTTTTCACCAAAGCACTCCCCTCAAAGTGCAGAGATGTATTTAGTGGAGGAAGCAGAGAATTATAAGAGCCAAGTGATGCATGACTTCAAGGACACAGAGTCTTCCAGACATAACACTTTTGAGACACATGTGGACTGGGGCAGCATACACAGCCTGCACATGTTCAAGAAAGATGTCTTCCAACAGAAAGAAGGAAACATGCATTCCCACCCTTAACCAAAAAAAAAAAAAAAAAAAAAAAAAAAAAAAAAAAGCAACTGATAACTACTGGCAATTACCTTTCCTTAATGAGTTATCACTGGATATAGTCACCACAATTCAAGGTAGTCATTATGCCCAAGAAGAGTTAGACAACACAAAATAAACTCAAGTACATTTGCAGACTGTCTCACTTTGCTTTGTTTGGGAAATTTTGTTTTATTTGTCTTTTACTTGTGTGGTTTTTGGTTATTCTTTTTTCTTTTTATGGGGTTTGTGTGTGTGTGTGTGTGTGTTTCTTTTTGTTTTTGTTTTATTTATTTATTTTTTTGAACAGGGTGAGAGAAAAAAGAATAAAGTTGGGTGGGTAGGAAGGATTGGAAGATCCGAAATGAACTAGGGAGGAAGAAAAATATGTTCAAAATATATTTCATATGTTTTTCAATAAAAATGTATCCTGCTGAAAGTCTATGCAAAAGACTCTTGAGAATGATCATACTGTTTATACTGTGTTTGGTAACTGCTTGAGATGGTGACTATTTCTGTTCTCCTGGGCACCAATGCTATAAATGTACCCATTTGTATAAATAAGTATCAATTAATTGTGCACAGCTATCAGAAAGTGCAGAGTTCACAAAAAAAAAAAAAAAAAAAAAAAAAAAAAAAAAAAAAAAAAACTCAGCAGGCATCTTGTCTCTTTTTTTCTGCCTGATGCTCTGCTGTCAAATCCAGACAAGACTGGGCAAGACTTGAAACCCAAGGACACCAAAATTGCCTGCAGGCTCACTGATTGTAAGCATTGCAGAGAGGAATAGATGCTTTGACACCAAGATGTTATCTCTTCATAATAATCCTAGGAAAAGATACTTCCCAAGACATAGGGCACTTTGTACGAATGTTCTATTTTTATGTGGGTACCATAGGCAGATAAGTATGTGAATGCACTGACATTGAAAATTGTAGTTTAACCAAGTAAACAACAGACTTTTTTATTCATGAAACTATTATTACAAACACAAGATTAAAAAAAAAAACATTTCATACAAAAAATACAAAAAAGTTACATATCAAGGAATATATAAAGTAAATCTCAAAAGTATAATTCCAAGAGCAAAAATATTTCTTGGGCTTAATCCAGTGTTATGTAATAGTTCTCCACAGACATTGATCATGTATCATCTAAATTTTATCTTCTTTCTGTATTTACATGTACCAATGGTTTTTAAGATATTTTCATGTACATGACAGTGTGTATTGACTTTTGAGTATATGCACACATATATGTGAATATTCATACATCTGTGTGATCAAATGTGTCAAAAGGCAGCAGTTGATCCCTTGGAATTACAGCTACAGGCATTTGTATGGCCCCACGATTGTTCCATGAATGCTGCCATCTAGACTCCCATTCTCATGATTCTCTCACAAGTACTCTTACTGGCTAGTCTTTCAGACCTTCTCATTTTTTTTAAAGTAGCTGTACATATGGGGCTCTTTTAACATGTAAATGTTTCAATAATATAATAATGATGAAAGAAGTGCTAGACTAGAAACTGAAGAGACTTCTAGGTGTCTGCTGAAGCACATTTGCGTTGCAACACAGTGACTAGGCAGTGTATTTCGAAGTGACAAGGACAAAGTAAAGACACCACAAAAGGCCTCTATCAGGGCCAGAGGCTGTATATACATTTGTCTTTATACGCTCTCTATATAGTTCTAGAAAATTGCTTTTCTCAAATCTTCCTACAAATAAATTCTTTTCAAGAGTTGCATGAATAAATGTTCTTCTCACATTTTCCATTTTTATCTCTCTGATTTTTATTTCAATTTATTTTTTTATAATTTATTCACTTTACATCTTGACTGTAGCCCCCTCCCTCATCTCCTTCCAGCCCCACCCTCCCTCTATCTTTGGAAATCAATCTGCTTTGTTCTCAGAACATTGGGAATTGTGCCACCTAAAAACCCAGCCATACCGCTCCTGGGCATATACCTGAAAGATGCTTTACCATACAACAAGGACATTTGCTCAACCATGTTCATAGCAGCTTTATTCATAATAGCCAGAATCTGGAAACAATCTAGATCTCCCCCAACCAAAGAATGGATTCAGAAATTTTGCTAATCTGCACAATGGAATACTACTCAGCTATTAAAAAATAAGGGAGCCTACCATAAATGTCCTCTGAAAGACTCCATCCAGCTGGGGATTGAAGCAGATGCTCAGACTCACACCCAACTTTGAGCAGAGTACAAGGAGTCATACGAAAGAGTGGGGAAATAGAAGGACCTAGAGCACATAGGAACTCCATAAGAATACCAACAAAGCCAACAAATCTCAGCTCAGGGGGGCCCTTCAAAGACTGACGAACTAACCAAGGACCATGCATAAAAAGTACCTAAATCCCTTCTCAGATACAGCAGATTGGCAGCTCAGTCTCCATTTGGGTTCCTTACTAAGGATAGCAGGGGAAGAAGCTGTCTCTGACATGGACTCTGTTGTCTGCTCTTTTATATCTTTATTAACTCTGAAAGTATGTCCAGTAGCTGTGCATATGTGGCCCTTCTGCTGTGGTGCTGCAGAGAGCTGGGAATACCTCTCATCATTAGCATCTCTTGGGAAAGCAGACCCTGTAACTCACCCAGGCAACATAGTGGAACTGGCCTTGTGTTGAGAATATGAGTAAGCCTTCCCCAAGGGTATGAGTGTGCCTTGATTCTTGTCTTCCACACTGTGGCCTGGGCATAGAGGTGAATGTGCCACCTCTGGCCATGAGCTCAGGAGAGCTCACTGGCTGCAGAATTCGGGAGAGCAGGCTCTGCACCTCTCCTGGGCTGCACAGTAGAGCTGGCCCTGATGGAGGGGGACACAGATGAGCTGGCCCCAAGGTGACAATGTGGGAGAGCTGTCTCTGCTTCTTCTCTGTTCTGAGGTGATCTGGGCTAGGAGTGATGCCCTCCACCTCTTCCCTAGCTATCTGCCGTAGCTGGGAGAGCTGGACCATCAGTTCTTGAAAGCAGGAGAACTAGACCTGCCCCCTCACTGGATGTAGCACTTGGGAGAGCTGGTCCTGCACCTTGGGAAGATGTGGAAACCAGTGGAGCTGGCCCTGATGGCAAAGGCACAGGTGAGTTAGCCAAATGATTTGACAATGGGGGAGTTGTAACAACCCCTCAAAAGCTGGAGCACATAGAAGAGTGGGCTTCATGCCTTGATTGGGCAGCACAATGAAACTGGCTCTAGAAGCATGGTGCTGGTTAGCTGGTTCCAAGGGCATGAGAGTGAAATAATTGACCATATCTCCTGCAGATTGGGTAGCCTAGCCAGATCAGTACTAGAGAGCTCACTCTCGTAGTGCAGGTAAAGGAAAGTGAGCATGCTGACCACCTTGACGGCTACCCAGGCCTAGATCCAGTGCTTTGAACTGACCCATCCAGAAATGTATGACATCTGTGAATGATTGGGGTGTATAAAGGGGCCAGTCCTGCTGATCCAGGTCTTCAGAAATTCCAGGATACAGGAGAGCAACAAGATAACGAGAAGGAGACCCATGAAGATACAATATGATGGTGTCACAGAAGCCAGAGATGTAGGGCCCAACTGGTGACACATTACAATCAAATGATGAGAGAATGCATATCATTGGGGCAAATAATATGAATGCCATAATCTGGAGAAAATTTTAGGAATTTTATTCTTGACAATGTTAATTAAAAATTTATTGTTTTGAGATAGGCTGGTGTGAGTTTACCTGGTTTAAATATTGACCACTTTTCCTCCAATGTTTGTCATGAATATCAGTTCTCTAGCTGTTTGTAACTTCAGAGAAAATGCACTACCTGCATAAGCAGGATTGTTCACATGTTTGACTTATATGATTTTCAAATCTATCAACTCTTCCTAAAAGTATGTTTTATGAGATTGGGAAAATATTATTTTATACAAAAATATTCAGAGGATATGACATAAAACCCCTGTTTTTTTAAAAAAAGAATAGTTTTGTTTTTTTCTCATTTTTAACAATATATGCTTATTAGTGCTCTGAAACTTTAAAAAAAAAATTAAAAAGTGACATGCAATGCCAGACTTGACAACTAAGGAAAAGATGTAGAAAGCCCACATTCATGAGAGTCCATTGTGTTTCAGAATTTTGCTTATGATTATCTTAAAATTACTTGACACCTTATGTTTATTAATAATTGCATATTTTGTTTGAAATTGGTTTCAAAAAGCTCAGACCATTAATACACTTGTATCTGTCAATCAGCTAGATGTCAAATGCTTACATCTGAACCTTCTTTCATGAAAATAATCATTTCAGGCAGATCCAAAGTGGTGATGCAAATAGCACACTGTGCCTGATCAGCAGCGCAGCAGTAGAGTACAGTGTGAACAACAGACTGAACTGTGGGCCCCAAACCACCAGTGACTGTGTTCCCCACTGAGAGGACAGCAAATCTGGTCTGACCTCAGAGTACCAAGCCTTCCTGTGTTCTTTCAAGATCAGGGTCTCTATCCTCTAGCCACAGGCCTGTCACTGTGCTCACCAGCCACTGATCGCCCCTGGGTACTGAGGCATGAAGACCCAACCTCAAACCTATGGAGGTCTGGCAGGGATGACATCATCCCTGGACCATGATTCAACCTCAATATGTCTCCCTACTGAGACTGACCAAACCGGTGGGTCTGATGGTTCTTCAAGAGGACTGTGTCCAGCAAAAACAGTGTCTGAGCAGTGACAGATGATTAAATTCATAACAAGAAAGCCAGTGGTAAAGCAGATGTCTTCAGGAATTCTCCAGGTGAGAATAGAGCTACTGGTCTTCCAAGGAGGCCAGGTAGTTCATAGGACCACATACCTGAAGAAAGCTGGAGCAATTACCTGAGAACCACCTGCCACTCAGAGAGCATATCCAACAATTTGAGGAGAGCTACTTCAGGAACAACTACCTTCATGCCCAGGGGAATTTCTGTACTACCCCAGCACCCCAGGACTCCAGCAGGCACCAGAAACTCTCAGCCAATGCCTGAGACAGCCAGATAGGTAAAGGCCAGCATAAAAACATAATCAACAAAAATCAAACCAATATGGCATCTCCAGAAACAAATTATCCAAAGGAGAGCAGCCTTGGATAACCTAATACAAGTGAAACTCGAGAAAGTAACCTTAAATCTATGCTTATGAAGATGATAACTGGAAACAAATAGAATCCATAAAGAAATATAGGAAGATACAGTCAAAAACGAAGGAATAAGTAAATCAGTGAAAGAAATGAAAGAAATAAAGGAAATTTCAAACAAACAAAGGAATTGAATTAAATGCAGGAAAATATAAAC
The DNA here is from genome assembly GCF_030254825.1 of Meriones unguiculatus. Classification (NCBI taxonomy): domain Eukaryota; kingdom Metazoa; phylum Chordata; class Mammalia; order Rodentia; family Muridae; genus Meriones; species Meriones unguiculatus. The sequence continues at coordinate 41,176,668 of NC_083365.1, read as the reverse complement.
AGGAGACGGAAATCAACAAAATGGTTTAAGATCTGAACATGGAAATGGAAACATTAAAGAAAACACGAAGTAAAGAAATCCTGAAGAGGGAAAATGTAGGGAAGAAAATAGGAAGCACTGAGGTAAGCATCTCCAAGAGAATACAAGAGACGGAAGAAAAACTTGGAGGTGTAAAAGATACAATGGAAGAAATCGATGCATCTATCAATAAAAAAGCTATATCTAAAATATTCTTGAAATAAACCATCCAAGAAATTAAGGACAACATGAAAAGACAAAATCTAAGAATAATAGGAATAGAAGAAAAAGAAGATTCTTCTCTCGAAAGCCCAGTGGGAACAAGTCAGGAGCCTGACACAGACGACCTCTGAAAAGCTCTGCCCTGCAGACTATCAATGCAGATGCTGAGACTTATGGACAACCTTTGGGCAGAGTGCAGGGAATCTTAGGAAAGAAGTAGAAAACAGTAAGATCTGGAGAGGACAGGAACTCCACAAGGAGAGCAACAGAACCAAAAAATCTGAGCACAGGGGTCTTTCCTGAGACTGATATTCCAACCAAGGACTATGCATGGAGATAACCTAAGACCCCTGCACAGATGTAGCCTATGGCAGTTCAGTATCCAAGTGGGTTCCATGGTAATAGGAACAGGGACTGTCTCTGACATGAACTGATTGGCCTGCTCTCAAATTACCTCTCCCTGAGGGGGAAGCAGAATTACCAGCCCACAGAAGAAGACAAGGCAGCCACTCCTGATGAGACCTAATTGACTAGGATCAGAAGGAAGGAAAAGAAGTCCTCCCCTATCATTGGACTTGGGGAGGGGCATGCATGCAGAGGGTGGAGGAAGGGAGGGATTGGGACGGGAGGAGGGAGGGAACCACGGGGGGGGGGAGAATACAAAGTGAGTAAAGTGTAATTAATAAAGAAAAATAAAATAAAATAAATAAAAAGCATTTTAACAAAATCATAAAATAAAATTTCCCCAATCTAAAAAGAGGCCTGTAAGCATACAAGAGGTATGCAGAACACCCAATAAATTAGACCAGATAAGAAAATACACTTGCCACATAATAATCAAAACAATAAATATACAGAACAAAGAAAAAATACTAAATTTGAAAGGGGAAAAGGTCAAGTAATATATAATGGCAGAATTACACCTGACTTCTCAACAGAGATGATGAAAACTAGAAGGGCTGGACAGATGTCATGTAGGCCCTAAGAGAACACAGACTACTATACCCACCAAAACTCTCAGTCAATCATAGATGGAGAAAACAAGATATTCAACAACAAAATAACAAATTTAAATAGTACCTACCCACAAATCCAGCCCTAAAGAAGACAAAGTGAAAATACAGCTCAAGAAGGCTAACTACTCTCCGGAATATATAGGAAAACTTCACTACAGCAAAACTAAAAGAAAAGCACACAACACACTACCACAAAGCAACATCAAAATAAAAGAAACTAACAGTTACTGGTCATTAATCTCTCTCAACATCAATGGGCTCAACTCTCCAGTAAAAAGTCACAGACTAACAGAATTGATGCATAAATAGGACCTAATATTCTGCTACGCACAAGAAACACAGCTCAGCCACAAAGTTAGACATTATCTGAGGGTAAAGGGAAGATTTACCGAGCAAACAGACCCAAGAAGCAAGCTGGAATAGACATTCTAATGAAGACTTTCCACCAAACTTAAGTAAAAAAAAAAAAAAAAAAAAGGAAGGTCACTTCATACACATCAAAGGAAAATTCTACCACGAAGATATCTCAATTCTGACCATTTATGCCCTAAATAAAAAGACACACACATTTGTAAGAGAAACTTTAATAAGCTTAAACCACACATAGATCCTCACACATTAATAGTGGGTGACTTCAAAGTCTCACACTCACCAAAGGACATGTCAATGAAACAGAAAATAAAGAAAGGAACAATGACAATAACAGATGTCATGAATCAAACATGAATCAAACGGACCTAACAGACATCTACAGAACTTTCACCGTAACACAAAACAATTTAAATTTTTCTCAGCACCTCATGGAACCTTCTCCAAAACAGACCATATAGTTGGTCACGAAGCAAGCCTCAACAGATACAAGAATATTGAAATAAAGCCTTTTATCCTACCAGACCACCATGGACTAAAGCTGGACCTCAACCACAACAGAAGAAGCGAAAAGCCTACAAACACACGGAAATTGAACAACTCTCTACTCAACGACAGCTGGGTCAGAGAAGAAAAAAAAAAATTAGAGAAAGAAATGAAATACTTTGTGGAATTCAATGAAAATGAAGGCACAACATACCAAAACTTATGGGACACAATGAAAGTAGTGCTAAGAAGATAGAACACAGCACTAAGTGTCTTCATCATGGGGGAAGCAGCCTTACCTGGTCACATAGGAAGACAATGCAGCCAGTCCAGATGAGATCTGATAGATAGCGTCAGATGGAAGAGAAGGAGGATCTCCCCTATCAGTGGACTTGGGGAGGGGCATGGGAGGAGAAGCAGGAGGGAGACTGGGATTAGGAGGGGATGAGGGAGGGGCTAATCTGAGATACAAAGTGAATAAATTGTAATTAATTAAAAAAATTAAAAACCCACCACAAAAGAAAATCAGAACACCTCATACAAGCAACTTAATGGCTCACCTGAAAGCTTTGGAAAAAAGAATCAGACACCCATGAAGACTAGAAGTCTGGAGATAATCAAACTCATGACTGAAATCAATAATCCATAAACAAAGAAAAGAGTTCAAAGAATGAACCTAATCAAGAGCTGGTTCTTTGACAAAATCAACAAGGTAGACAAACCTTTAGCCAAACTCACTAAAAGGCAGAGAGAGACTATTCAAATGAACAAAATCAGGAATGAAAAGTGGGACATAAAGACAGACACAGTGGAAATCCAAACAATCATTAGGTCTTACTTCAGAAGCCTATTTACCACAAATTTTGAAAATCTGAATGAAATGGACAATTCTATTGACAGATTGTACTTACCAAAGTTGAATCAAGATCACGTAAACAAATTAAATAGTCCTATATCCCCTAACAAAATAGAAGCAGTCCTCAAAACTCTTCCAACCCCAAAAGCCCAGGGCCAAATGGTTTCAGCACAGAATTCTACCAGACTTTCAAAGAAGTACTAATTCCAATACTTTTCAAAGTATTTCACAAAAGAGAAACAAAAGGAACATTACTAAACTCATTCTATGAGTTCAGAGTTATTTTGATACCTAAACCTTATAAAGATCCAAGAGAGAAAGACTCCCCTTTTCAGTGGACTAGAGAAGGAGATGGGGGAAAGAAAGAGGGAGGGTGAAACTGGGAGGAGATGAGGGAGGGGACTACAATCGTGATATGAAATGGATAAATTTTAAAAATTAAAATTACCAAAAAAATAGTCTTTACTCCAGTGTCATTATCCGTATTCATAACATAAGAAAATAACTTTTCATTTTGAGATGCACAGTAATGGACTGGAGCAATTTCAAGTCAAATCAAGGACATCTAAATTCAATACCTAATAATATATTTTGATTGATAAAGGTATAACTTCCTTTTTATAATGTAATGATATTGGAAAAATTAAAAGTGTTAGGATAATAGACAAAAGATGAGGCTACTTATTGCTCTATAAAGTTCATGCTTGTTGGTCATGCAATGAGGAGACTGAGCAAGTCTCTTCTTTCTATTCTTTTCTTTGAGGCAGAATCTATTGTATCCCTATCTGGCTTCAGATTTTCTCTGTAGCTAAAGATAAGCTTGAACTTTTAATATTCTTGCTTCAGTTTCCCTTGACAGGATTATAGGAATGTACCATAATAACCAGTATATATAGTCCTAAGGATCAAACACAGGATATTAGATATTGTAGATATGAGGAAAACACTGAGAAAACTGTGCTACATTCCCAGAATTTCCTTTCATTTTGTTTATTTGAAAGAAAAAAAAGTTAAGTTTTACTTGTAGATATAAATGAACAGATGTACTCTCTTATCTCTGCAGCATGTTTGCCATCTTAATACTCCAATATTACGCTATAAGGCACATGCTTTACTATTCACTTGCATTATAACATTTGTTTCTATGGAAATGATTCCTTCTTCACTCATCACCATTGCTTATGCTCCTGTACAGTCATGTTTCCAGGGACAGTCTCCTTCATCATCAAAATGTGCTTACTGTAAATAGTAAATTTTTCAATTTCCAAAATACACCAGTGAAAACATAGGACACAGTATTACATAGATCCAGTACAAAGTTCAGTGTCACATATCCTGATAGACATGAATTTTATGGTTGTCATCTTTCACTTTTATTCAATACATTGTGTCATTTGATAGAAGTAGCAACTGATCTTTAAAAATGTTCATTTCTCAAAAAAAATTTTTTTTTCAATATATGTTTTTCAGATTGTAGAAGAGATCAAGAATGACTGATGATATATTAAACATGCTGCAATCATTCTCTCCAGTTTCTAAAAAGTGTATCAACTACCTTGTTCATTTGAAAGTTCTATATTTCCTATAAGGTATTAAAATTTACTGTAGATGCAACCTTCAATAAATAGTTGACTTTACCTCCAAGATAAGTAACCTGATTTGTCTTTATTGTTTCTACAAAAGGAAGAACATAGCATTTTTTGTGACTCTGAGGCCTCGTTACCCAGATGTAGAATACAAGATATGAAGGAGTGGATAGAATGGAGAGAGAGCAAGAGCGAGTGAGATTGAGAGAGAGAAGAAAAAGAAAAGAAAGAAGCAGAGAAGGGAGGAGCGAATGAACAAATGGATGAAGGAAGGAAGGAAAGAAGGAAGGAAAAATACCAGTAGCAACCGTAAGTATGTCTATCACCTGGAATCTATGCACTTTCTACACACTGAACCCTAGAGTAATCATTCTCAATATTTGTCTGATTTTGATTGATTTTAAGAAGCCCAGAGTAGAAATAAAACACTGTTTACCACAGCCATTATAAAAAGTGAAATTCAGGAATTGCTTATAGCATAAAGAAGATAGATAGATGCTTCATTTTACTTTTGTTTGGTTTTTAATTTTTTGGTTATTAATCTTTTTGTTTTCTCACTTCAGAGTATTTAAATAATCTCTGAAGATACATATAATTTTAAAATGCAGATATTTTTCTATTCACTTGTAACTAGGCCAACTTTTTAAATATAGAAATATGTCAGTCATAAAGACACTCATCTAGCATTATATTATCATGTTAAATGATTATTAGTGATATAAAAATGTGCTACCAGTAGAATGTCTAACTAAAAATGTGTGAAATAATGTACAGCCTCTGCCACTGGTAATAATAGCCTACTGACTTCCATTTTTGTTGTTTTTTAACATACTATAAATTTATTATAATTTATTCACTTTGTACCCTAGCTCTAGCTCCCTCATCTTCTCCCATGACACTCTCCAAGTGCAATGATAGGAGAGGTTCTCCTCCTTTCATCAACCCTAGCCTGTCAGGTCTCATCAAGTGTGGGTGCATTGTCTTCCTCTACGGCCTTGTAAGATTGCCTGCACACCCCTCAGGAGAAGGTGATCAAAGAGCCACCCACTGAGTTCATGTCAGAGATAGCCCCTGTTCCTCTTACTAGCGAATCCACTTGGACACTGAGCTGCCGTGGGCTACATCTGTGCAGGGATTCTAGGTTATCTCCTTGCATGGTCCTTGGTTGGAGTATCAGTCTCAGAAAAGCTCCCTGTGTCTAGAATTTTTGTTGCTATCCTTGTGGAGCTCCTGCCCCTCCAGGTCATTATGTCTCCCCCTTTTTTCATAAGATTTCCTGGACTCTGCCCAAAGATTGTCTATGAGTCACAGCATTTGCTTCAATACCTTGCTAGGTAGATTCTTTCAGAGGCCGTTTGTGGTAGACTCCTGTCCTGTTCCCTGTTTTTCCCACAATCAATGTTTATCCCATTTGATTTCTAAATGAAAATTGAGCAAATTCCCCAAGGCCCTCCTTGTTTAGCTTCTTTAGGTGGACAGATTTTAGTATGTGTAGCCTATAATATATGTCTATTTTTTACTTATAATTGAGTATATATACCAATATCTTTCTGCAAGCAGTGTCTTTCTGCTTCTGGGATACTTCATTCAGGATGGTCTTTGCTATTTCCCACCACTTGCCTGCAAAGTTCATGATTAACTTGTTTTTAATTGCTATGTAGTATCCCATTGTGTAAATGTACCAGAGCAAATTACCCACAATTCTTTACAGACCTTGAAAAAAAATTCTCAACTTCATATAGAATAAAAAGAAACCCAGAATATCTAAAACAATCCTTTACAATAAAATATCTTCTGGAGGTATCTACCATCTCTGGAGGTATTTCACACTAAAAAAGTTTAACTAAAAAGTTAGACATTCTACTGGTAGCACATTTTTATATCACTGTAATCATCCCAAGCTGTACTATAGCAAGAGTAATACAAAACTGCATGATACTGGGATAGAAACAGACTGGAGGAGCTATGAATAGAATAGAAGACCCAGAAATGAACCCACATACTTGTGCATACCTGATTTTTGATTTTTGATAAAGATGCCAAAACCATACAATGGTAAAAAAAAAAAAAAAAAAAAAAAAAAAAAAAAAAAAAAAAAAACAAAAAAAAAACATCTTCACATCTTCAACAAGTGGTTATGGTCTAACTGGGTATATATATGTAGAAAAATGCAAATAGATCCATGCTCATCACCCTGCACAAAAGTAAAGTTCAAGTAGATCAAAGACGTCAACATAAAACCAGACACACTAAATCGGGTAGAAGGAAAAGTGCAGAAGAGCCTAGACCTCATTGGCACAGGAGACAATTTCCTGAAAAAACATCACAACACAAGCTCTAAGATCAACAATCAAGAAACAGGACCTCATGAAACTGAAAAGCTTCTGTAAAGTAGAGGACACTGTCATCAGAACAAACAACAACATACAGATTAGGAGAGGATCTTCACCAACTCTATATGTGACAGAGGGCTAATATCCAGAATATATAAAGAACTCAAGAAGTTAAACAGCAACAAACCAAGTAATCCAATTAAAAAAAAATGGGGTACAGAGCTAAACAGAGAATTCTCTGCAGAGGAATATCGAATGGAAGAAAAACACTTAAAGAAATGCTCAACATACTTAGTCATCAGGGAAATGTAAATCAAAACCACCCTGAGATTTCACCTTATGCCCATCAGAACGGATGAGATCAAAAACTCAAGAGACAACACATGCTGGAGAGGTTGTGGAGAAAGAGGAACCCTCCTCCATTGCTGCTGGGAATGTAAACTTTTATGACCACTTTGGAAATTAATCTGGCTCTTCCTCAGACAATTAGGAATAGTGCTACCTCAAGATCCAGCTATACCACTCCTAGGCATATATCTAAGAGGGGCTCAAGTACACAACAAAGACATTTGTTCATAGCAGCTTTATTCATAATAGCCAGAACCTGGAAACAGCCTACTGACGTTCAGAGTTAAATTCAGACATGAAAGGCAGGGATTCTTCTCACGTCCTGGAGCATATCATTTTCATAATAAATTCCTGTTGTTTATCCTTTCATACCTTGGACTGTTTATCTGGCAGAGCATAACAATTAACCACTATAATGGGCATGTTACATAATAAAAGATGCCTGCCAGTTTGAGGCTTTTGTAATAACACTGAGGCAGAAAGAGAATGGAATGAAATAGTAGCCCAGGCTACTGCCATTGATTCAGAAAATTATCTTAAACCAAAATCACGTAAATATTATAGATTCCAATTTCCTTGATCCTTTACTAAAGGTTGTATCTGATAACTTGAGTTCAAACTTTTTCATAATACAAGTTTTTAATGAAAAAACTTTGTCATTTTGAATAATTAATTACAAAGTACAATAAAAATAATGGAGAATAATGTATGTGTTATAATTTCAACATTTTGTTCTAAAGTACTCATTCATTAATTTTATGGTGTGCAGTGATATTAATAAAAGAGGGGACAAATTTAAACTTTAAGAAGCAGCATTACTTACTTTTGCTTCAGGAAAAAAAATTATTGTATTTCTTAGTACACATTCCTTACTGTTTACTTAAAAATCACATATTCTTTGAAATGACTTTTATATCAAGGCTATCTCAGTATGCTGTTATATCAATGAAATATCAGAAAATGCCTGTCAACTTAAATTAAGTACTTCTTCCTGCTTAATTGTCCATAGTTAAAGTACTTTTATAATGATGCACAACAATGAAGTGACCTAGGTTGATGCTGTCACAAGACTTATTTTATTTTTTTCTCTAAACTTTCTAACTTGGTGGAGTATAGTGAAACCTATGACTATTGCCTGAAGAGTAAAATGCAAACCTACTGAGAAGAAAGTTTAAATTAGCTTTTATTTTTTCCCCTTGAATAAACAAGAAGAGTTGTTTGAGAAATATGTGTTTGCCATCCACGTTTTGAAGAAATTTATAAGTAGCTTGTGATAGTGAGTGTTGTTAGTTTGACTGGATCTAGTATAACCTATAAGTCACAACTCAAGAAACACCTGTTGGAGGATTTCTTGAATAAATCTGCCTCTAAGAGTCCCTGAGGAGATTATGTGGATTATATTAGTTGAGGTAAAAAGACACCCCCACACAAATATGTCACTGTCAGTGACAGCATATTATGGACCTATAAACCAGACAGTTTGTAAACAAGATAGTAAGCTGAATTCAAGCACTTGTTTTTATCCACTTTCTAAATGTGCATGCAATATAATATGTGATGACTTCTCTACAATGAGAGTGTATCTTTGAATTATGAGGCAAAATCATCTAACATTTTTCAGGTTTGCATTAGTTTTTGTTTGTTTGTTCTTATATCAGGAAAACCTGAAAGGTAACTATGACACAGGTCAGACACATTCTGTAAAACAGTTGTGAGCTAACTATAGGTATATAGGCTGTGTTACATTAGTGTAAGAACAGAATGAGGGACTAGTTCTAGGTGCTTATATTCATTACAGTAGTTATAATCTGTATGATGGAATGAAGTCTGGTGGTCAAGAGCTTTCCACAGACTACTTCTTAAATAAACTTTCAAAATTATTCTGGTTTGTTGAATTTCAATGCTCTTAAAATTGAGATTTATGTAAAATAGAAGAGCTCATATTTTCATTTGACTTTATTATTTTCTCAACTCATTTCCTGAGAACCCTATAAATTATAGCATGTCAGAATAACATATATAAAATTTAAATATAAGCATTCACATCACAGGACAGAAGCAATGTAAACAAAGATACAAATATAGACACATGCAAAGCAAAGAATACCTTCATATTTCATTCCATACTGCATAGGATATCCATATATATAACTATAAAATACTTTTTGGAAACAACATATTACAAGTACAAAAATTGACATTTGTGGATTTTTATACTACCATATAATGGATATAATGATAAGTATTGAAAGAATAAAGCTACTTCAGTATTTATATAGAAAACATTTTATGCTGAATAAATTTTATATTCCTTATAATGTCAAGCACAGTAAAATATGTCTATTTAATATATAAGAATTCAAAATAACAGAGGGCTGCAGAGATGGCTCAGTGAGTAAGAACACAGGTGCTCTTGCAGATGACCCAGCTTCAATACCCAGCATCCATATGGCAGCTCAAAACTGTCTGGAACTCCAGTTAAAGAAAATCTGACACCCTCAGAGATATACATGCAGGTAAAACACCGATTCATGTGGAATTTAAATAAATACAAAAAATTTCATAAACATATGTGCATAAGATATTATAACTGGATTATAATATATGCTAAATATATTATTTATATTTTGAATGGTATACATATGTAATATGTATTATGTTGTGTGTTTGTATACTGTATACTTGAATGAAAGTACATTGTTAATACATTAATACTATTAATATAATAACACAAAAGGTATTAACAAACATGTCTATGTAGGTTCATAGTCTATGATTGGTTGTTAATTTGTGCATACTTATTGGTAGTTTATTATTATTATTATTATTATTATTATTATTATTATTATTAGATCACTCTTTGTCTTGATTTGTGGAAATTGAAATCAGGACCTATTGAACTATATACCACTATTCCCAAATCTTACTTTTAACTAACCACTGATTTGAGTCTGGAATTTAAGCTTCCAAGGTGTTAAAGACAAAAATATACCATATGATAATGTATTTGATGGTTTGTATTTTAGACATAAAGCAGTTAGTTTGAGGGGAGCATTGTTGAAGATTTAAATGTAGTTTTTCATCAAAGTAGTCATATGTCGATGTGCTTGTACATGTGCACTTATAAAAGGATGTACATATATGTATACGTGTATACATATATGAACATATAACTATGCATAGAAGTGATTTTTGTATGTTTTTATATAATATGTCTAAAGAAGACTTTTGAATTACTGTGATGAATATGGTCTATGTATTGTTTTTTATTGTGTATTGAAGACATGAAATCTGATATATAGAGATGTTTGCATCACCAAAGAACCAATAATTAATGATAGTCTATTATTCTGTTCTAGTCTTTTAACGAGAGTTTAGGACCATGGTGGAAACTGAAATGTTAAGTGTTGTTCATGATACAGCAAAGTGATGTTCATCATACAGCAAAAAACTCAGAATTTTTTGAACTATATCAAAGAAAAATTCATTTCTGTTTGCGTTTTCCTCTTTAAAGTCTACATGTGAACATATTTTAAAAGAGTTACCAACAAAATATTACACTGTGCAACCTTGGGTCTATGTGCCTCGTTCTTCAGTTTCTCAGCACCTTTCTCCTATGTCTGTCGGTTCTTTTATATCAAAGTTTTCAACAAAGTATGGAAAACTGATGATTTAATATTTATTGTGACCTTCTTCAGTTCTTCAGTTGACTCATGTTTTGAATGTTAGACTCTGAGTATTCCGTTTTCACAGATTCCAAGAATGTATTCCTGGAATTAATCATTGCAATTTTAACTGACCATCAGAAAAAGGCCAACATCTTCTGCATTAGGGGTTGCACAAAGCTGCAGAGCCTCAGCGAAGAGTGTTAATCCATAGGAAGGACTAAGTGAGAGGAAGAAGCAGGTGCTTAAGACTCAGTTACTCCAGTTCCTGATGGGGAATAAATGCACAGGAAGGCTGAATCCAAATGAAGTTACATGATAAACTGAAATCTCTGAAAGATAAAATAAAAAATTCCTACTCAATAAAATAAAAAAAAAAAACTTTCAAGGAATACTGTTCATAAAAGGAAAGCTATTGTTAACCTTATCAAGAGGTTACTAGCAAAGGGCTCAAGAAGTAAGGAAGTCAGGAAATAGCTCTAAGAAAAAAACACAAACAATATCCACTTGCTAGGTCATATTATATGACTTTTTTGCTTCATCTCTATCAATGTTTAACTTGATACTTATTTATGTATCTCAGTCTGATCCAATCTAAGTTTTATTAAGTATTGATTTTATTAAGTATTTTATTAAGTATTGATAAGCTCATACTTAAGCAAACTCTTTATAAGGAAGCTGCACACATTAAGATTAGAGTGGAGCAGTACTAAGAGTTTAGTAGATTTCTCTAAAGAAATTATGAGTGAACAATTTTTAGTTCTAAGACCCAACCATATTCTCTGTGTTGTCTCTGCTTTACCATCTTTGAAAGTTGTCATCCCTTTCCATTTTTTCTCATATTCTTCTTTAAAGAAAACTGGTATGGTTCTTTATAGAGACATGTATACAATGGGTGTTGGTGTATATGTGTTTCTATGTGTGTGAAAAAAATTTTGTGACCTTAACTATTGTCATTAGAGCAGTAACCAGGATCTATATGTTACTTGTGTGTGTGTGTGTGTGTGTGTATGTGTATATTAATCGTATCTACTGAATGAAACAGAAGGTCTGTGGTTGACTGTGCTTGTATTGTGTTTAACTGAAATGTACTGTGTTTATGCTTTGAGGATAACAAGTAGACTTTTTGATATAAGTAGGAGAATTTAAAGGAAAATGAAAAGAGACTACTAAAATGTTGTCAGAAACAGAACGATATTTTATTAAATATTAAATTATTACATACTGTGTCTATCCTGGTTAATTTTTTGTTAGTTTGACACAAATCAAAGTTATCTAATCAGACTCAAATTAGAGTCACAGAAGAGTGACCTCAATTGATAAAAGTCTCTGTCACATTCAATGTAGGCAAAGCTTTAATACATTTTCACGATAATTATTGATGTGAGTGGGCTCAGCCCACATGTGTGGAAGTACAATGCATGAAGCAGTAGTACTGGATTGCATATTAAATCATGAAGAGCATGTTAGTAAACAGTGCTTCTCCATGGCATTTGCTGCAGTTTCTCCCTCCAAGTTTTTACCCTGAATACATGATAGACTACAATTATATGCTGAAATGATCCCTTGCCTTCCCAGACTGTTCTTGGTTATGGTGTTTTATCACACAAATAGAATGCAAACTATGACAGTGTCAATACAAGCTTCAATAAAGGAGCTAAATGATTAAAACTTTTCTTAATAGATTTTTTCCAAAATATCTTTAAACCTGTTTATTAAAGTAAAAACTAAAATGTTTTAAAATATAGTACATTTCCATATTTAAGAAAGAGATAATATAGACAGAACCATTCCACCTTCTTTATTCAAGTTTCTGAAAATACGCTGTCTATTACAAGTGAATCTAATATAAGCAGTCTCCAAAGAGGAGACTTCTCATTGTAACCCAGAAGAAAATGAATTTACTCAGTTGAAGTTAACAGCAGCTAAATGGGGAGCTTAAACTTAGATGTTGGAAGGCTCAAAATCCAAGGCTGTTCTCCAGTTGTTTTGTTTCAGGTCATAGGCAGACTTTTTATCTTGTCTTGGGGCCATAGTAAGTCATTTACCTCTTATATATATATATAAAAATAGTATTCTCACCTATTGATGAAGAGATATGTCCTTTCATCTTGGATTTAAGACATGAAAAGGTATGTGGGCAGCATGGTGATGCTACATGACTGGTGATCCCAGGAAGATGTAAAGCTCAACTGTCCCTCTCCCCATGACGGAGAGCTAGGAGTCCCACACCTCTCTGAGGTGTAGAGAAGCTGTTTCCCTCCCTAGTGTGTCCCATATTTATTTCCATAGACCCTGGAAATTGAAGCATCAACTGTTATTTCGCTGCCATGGGTTTATCTAGAGAAGCTAGTTAAAAGCTTTAGGTTTAAATAAGCTCCGAACACCCCTACCTCAGTACCTTTAATGAATATTTACTAAATGTTGATAATAATATAATAGTTTTAGACTATCTTGGCAAAGATTTCAAAGAAGCGTAGGTGAAAGTCTCTCAACAAATCTCAAATAGTTAAAGAAAGTTGAAAGAATAAACTCTTAGAAAGTTTTTTTTTTAATTCCATTTTAGCGTGGGAAACATTCAGAAAATTAAAAGAACTCAAAAACTAAAAGCTAAAGACTTGGAAGGACAAGATGTTAAGACCCAGGTGTGGTGGTACATAACTTTAACCTCAGCATTCAGGAGGAAGAGGCTAGCATGCTTAAGCCACTCTGGACTACATAGATATTTCAGGCTCGCCAACACACATAAGTGAGACCCTGTCTAAAAATAAATAAAAATAAGAAAAAAAAGTTTCAACTAACAAACTGCTGAAGCTGACAGTTTCAGAGCCAGGGAATGGATATTTGCCAAATTAAAATGTTTAACTCTTGACCTCATGTTCTCAGTTATTTCATGAAGCTAAAAGGAAGGAAATGAAATAGAGTAGGTTAATGTTTTTGGAGAAGTTCGCTAGTTGGAAAGGAAAAACTCACTATTTATGTTTGGACTTGGCTATCTATGCCCTAACTACTCTCCTTCGTTCGCTGGCCATTCTTGGATGTCAATGGTACTCCTCTGCAGTCAATTAAACACACTTCTGTGAAAGAATTTTTTTTTTTTTATCAGATTATTTACAACAGGAAGTCTCATGCTAAATATGAGTCGCAACCTAATTCATAATGAGAATTAGATCCAAGTTTCTTGCATATGTAGAGAGTTAAATCCAAGTTATGTGCAGACATATATAGAGTTGAATTTGATATATAAAGCTTATTTTGGTTATTAATAATAACTATAACTATAGTTATTAACATGTTAAAGAATATTATTATGAGATAAATGATAATTAACTTGTATGTTTCAATTATGTTTAACAGTTTATAATAAGTGCTTGTATGATTAAGTTTAAGGTAGGGTCAGAGCAGAAAAAAATTAATATGTTAGGAAAATGGCATCTTGGATGAGGGAGCTGTTATCTCAAAAGTCATAAATTGTATTATAGACTATTTGTTTATCAGCAGTGGAGAATTAACCTTTAGGAAGAGAGTAGTGGTTGGGCTGAAAGGAGGGGGCTTTTCAGGGCCACAGCAGTGAGGAGTAAGTGTGATTGTTGGAGTTGTACAGCTAGAGCAATTTTGGAGGTCCATGGTGGCCTTTTATAGGGGGAGAAGGTTGCAGCAGCTCTACATTGGCCTTAGGAAAAAAAAAAAATAGTCCCTGTTGCTTAGGTATGGGTCTAAGGAAGCTGTAGTTCCTAGCGTGATCTCTTGTTAAGGGGTGTTGGAGAGGCTTCTGTGTTCCATACATGATCATGGAGGCCTCCCTGCAAACCAGGCTGGACCATGAGGAGTGGGCAGGGCCAATGTGGGAGTTAGTGTGGCCTAGCCTTATGGATGAGGGAAGAGTGTTTTACCAGGAGAAAGGTGGTGAGGGGGTGCTGTAACATTACTAGAGCTCAAGTAAACTGAAAGAAGGAGGGAGGGTTACAAAAGTTAGAACGATCTAGAAGACACAGCAAGCTGAAGAATCAGACTATAGAATTTGGAATCAAATTTGCAGACAAGTAATCCTTACATACCTCGAGAGAGTTAGATTAGCAGCTTGGTTTGGAGCAGCCAGTGCAGCTTGAACACATGAGTGTACTGCAGTGGAGAAGGGGGTGGGAGGGATGGGAGAGTAAGTAGGTGGGTCTCCTTCAAGGGAGGGGTTTGGGGTTCAAGTCCTTGAGGACAAGGGGTCTGCTTGTGTGACCATGCTTGCTAGTGGGATCTGAGCCTTAGAATATTGACTACAGAGGAAAAGACAAGAGCACAGAGCCCAAAAATATTGGACTTAATCGAAGTTCAGACCATCTGCCCACAAGCCGGCAGAAAATAAAATCAGGCTACTTCGACATAAGTCTGAGAAAGTCCCAATTTGAATAAATTTCATACCAGTCACCCCAGAGTTGACTGAGGATAGGGTTTAAAGTCAGTGTTGTACACATTCCTGTTTGTGCTGATAACCCGAAGAACATATTGAGGAGTCCCTTGGAACAACACTCTTAGGTTGGACAGGTCAGGAGAGCAGCCTTAGAAAAGAGGTCTCCAAATATCTAAAGCTCCCCAGAACAAAGACCATCTATGTCCTGGAAAGGACAAATTTGCCAAGGCACATGTGCAGCTTAGCAGGGGATCCCGAGGGTCCTGGACCTGGAAGAGGAACCTGGTACCTCTTAGGCTGTTCCTGGAGATGACAAATTAACCCCTGGGAAAAATAGATCATGTCAGACTGAAAAGGAGAGAGAGCAGGGGAGAGGAGCAGTCCTCAACTGACCCTGGAGACCTGGGCCTGGCTCACTAGACTAGTGGCTCAACTCTTCCTGGGTTTCAGCATCAAGAAAATAGTTTTTTTTTCTCTATCTCAGTGATGCAGATGCAGGCCAGATTAAACCAGATTAAAGGCTTTGCTTCATGGTAGTTTTATCAGTACCAAAGAATGGTGCTGAGGAAGCTGTATGCCATTGGCTAGGGTGGGGAGGTTTTATAGACTGTAGGCCAAGAATGATAACATTTCAGCCACAAGCTGGATTTGTGCCCAAGTATTATCAAGAGTTGAGCACTTCGGTGGGGATTTGGGTGGCTGACAACATCAGGAGAGGAGGTTGCCTGCTGCCAAAAATGTGGAACTGGGCTCTTGTTGCCTTTCCTGTGTTTGGAGGCTTCATAGTGCTGGGTGATTCTGGGGAAAAGGAGGTCAGATGACATTTCCCAGCTTGTGCAGGGGCAGGCAAGCGGCTGTTCCAGCCAAACAATATGTTTATTGTATCAGTTCTATTCCTTTAAAGAACACTGACTAACATACTCACTGTATCAGCCATGTGCTAAGAGTGTACCTCCAAAAACAAAATAAAAAATAAAAATAAACAAAGGCTTGGCTGTACCTACAGGGAAAAATATGCAGGGTCACAGTTTTAAGTTGATAAACTACTAATACCTGTGACTTTATCTGTGTTTTTGCAAACACCTGTGGTAAAGCATTACAAAATTTACAGAATTTAGTAATTCTGTAAATCAAATGTAGTGCATTCATAGTGCTTCATACATGTTGGCTTCTCTTATTCCTTTCAACTCATGACAGTGTTTGATTCCTATGTTTATACTCTATTTACCATGCTTGTGCTCCATTTATTGCACGTGGCTATTGGGGGTGATACTCATTAGAGGAAGGATAAAAGAATCACAATTTAAAAAGAAGCTTAGTTAATTCAGTTGACCCCTAGATTTCCCAATGTTTCTTTCTTTTACTCATAGCACTTAGTTTAGAAATTCCACTCTTTCACATGTTTGTAAGTTCTTTTGGGGGTCTGTGGTTCATTTATTGTTCCAGGTAGGCCTTAGGTACCTGGATGCCAAAAAACTGAATTTGAAATAGGAAACACTGTCCCCAAATAGTAATTTCTAGGGGGACAGAAACTTCCCTTGGGTGAGTGTCTTGCTTACTGCTGTGCAACCTACCTTGAGCAAAGTGGTAGTTTTTACTCTGGGTAGGAGCATTGAGCTATCATGAACTGTCCCTGTTACCAGTTGTATGTAGTATTAAGGAAGATTTTCTTAACTGACATTGAGTTACCTTTCATCTCACAACCTGTAGAGAACATTTTGTGTCTACTCTAGATACTATAGAAAGATGAATTTTCTTTTCCTTTGAAAAAACCTTATCACATTGCTTATGAAATTTGATAGTAGAAGATATTTTTTTCTATATTTGTACACAGTGTTAGGACCAATGAAGTGATGATGTGCACAGATAGTATATATTAAGGAAGTTTAGTGAATGGAGATGAAGAAAGAGAGAAGGAGAGAGTGAGACATGATAGGGGAAAGGGAGAGGATGCCCCAATAGAGAAAAGGGGAGAAAGCAGGAGAGCCAGAAAGTAAGAGGGTAAGAGGGCAAGAGAGAGACAAGTTAGCGGGTTGATCCTTTATTTATGTATTTATTCATTCATTTATTTATGTATTTATTTATATTAATTACAGTTTATTCACTTTGTGTCCCAATTGTAGGCCCCTCCCAATCCCATCTTCCCTCCCATATCTCCTCCCATGTCCCTCTCCAAGTCCACTGGTAGGGAAGGTCCTCCTCCCCTTCCATCTAAGCCTAGCCTATCAGGTCTCATCAAGACTGGCTGCCACTCTTGATGAGACCTAATTGACTAAGATCAGAAGGAAGGAAAAGAAGACCTCCCCTATCAATGGACTTGGGGAGAGGCATGCATGCAGAGGGTGGAGGAAGGGAGGAATTGGGACAGGAGGAGGGAGGGAACTACAGGAGGAATACAAAGTGAATAAAGTGTAATTAATAAAGAATTTTTTAAAAAAGGAGGGGAGATAGATTAGACATCAGGGGTGGATGAAAAGAAGGACTGGAGGGGTGGGAGGGAAACAGAAAGAATGAGGTATGGTGAGGAATTAAGTAAAGAATACTGGAAGAGACATCTGGTTTGGGGGTATATCTCCAGAACTAGCTAGAAACCTAGGTAAATGGAAATTGCCCAGAATCTGTGAGGGTGACCTCAACTAAAACTCCTAGCAATGGGACATATGGAGCCTGAACAGCCCATGTCCTGTAACCAGGCAAGGCTTCCAATGGAGGGATTAGGACACCAACACAGCCACAAAATTTTAGACCTACATTTTGCCCACCCCATATGATGTCCAGGGGCAAAAGTTGGAGCAGAGTTTGAGGGAAGGGACAACCAATGACTGGCCAAGCTTGAGACCCATGCCATGAGAGGGAGCCCATCCTGACACTATTAATGGTATTCTGCTTTCCCTGCAAGCAGGAACCTAGAATAAATGTCATCTGAGAGGCTTTACTCAGCAACTGATGGCAAGTGATGCAGAGACCCGTAGCCAAACATTAAGTGAAGCTTGGAGAACCCTGTAGATGAGAGGGAGGAAGGATTGATAGAAGCAGAGGGGACAAAGACACCAGAAGAAAACCTACAGAATCAACTATCCTGTCTCACAGGGGCTCATAGAGGCTGAATTGCCAGTCAGATAGCATGAATGGAAAGGATCTAGGTCCTTGTATGCATGTAAATGTTGTGCATCTGGGTCTTCATGTAGGACAGGAGCAGGGACCTCTCTGACTACATTGCCTGCCTTTGGATCCCTTTTCCCAACTAAGCTGCCTTGTCTAGCCTCAGTAGAAGAATATGCATCTAATCTTACTGAAACTTCATAAACCAAAGCTGGTTTATCCATGGGAGGTCTGGTTGATATCCATGATAGGTCTATCCTTTTCTGAGAAGGAGAAAAGAAGAAAGAGAAGGATTTGGAGGAGAATTAATTTTTCTATTGCTGTTGTTAAAAACTTTGATAGCTGCAGATTTAGTTAGGAACATGAGATCATGTGGACAAATTTTGCTGGATTTTGGGTTTGTTTTTTTTCCTCAATATTCACTATAGAGCCATCCATTTTATTTTTATAATTGTTCATAAATTTTCAGCAAGGATATGCTGGAATAAATATTAATGGGCCAACTTATTTTGTGAAGCAATATGTTCTATAGGAAAATGAGATTTTTATAAATACATGGTAGGGTTTTCTTTTCTCAGAGTTCACTACACTGAGTAGTTCATGTAGTCTCCTCAGTGAGGGGCTTGAATATGTTCATTCTTGCAATTTGAAGTGTCATGGTTGGTCTAAATAGCAGCATTTTGTTTTATTTTTTCTCATTTTGCTTCAGAAACCTGAGCAAAGAAGAAAATACACAAGAGAAAAAGCAAATGCTTAACTTAAAAGACAGATCTTTCAAGTAAACATGTCTCTTTCCTCAACCCCATCTTTTAAAATTAAGGGATTTGGAAGAAAAGTTGCAGGAGAGTGTCAACTTCTTGTTCAATATAAATAATATATTTCCACAAGAGACTACATGGGAATATGAAGGAGTCACAGAAATAGATATGGAAGAAGCCAAATAAATTAAAAATCTGACAGCATTTCCCCAAGTCAGAAATTCATTTCCATGTTAAAGTATAAAAGAAGAAAAATCAGAACTGTCACTTTCTAAAAACCAAGTGCACGTTTTGCATGAGAAAATAGCAGGAAAAATGAAGTTACCAAACCTGTAAAGTCCTGTATATAAATGTATTGTTTTTATTCTATTTTTCTTCTTCTAAGTAAACTAGTCTAGAGACTTTAATCTCTGAGGACAGGAGATTGTCAAAAGAGCATATTTAACTGTTGGAAAGAAAAAGATGAAGGCAACACACTGTTTTCAAAGATTTTGAGGATGTCAGTAGATTTTAGTAAGGCAGTAGGATATGCTCCCTGGAAGTTTTATTTAGATAATGACTAAATTAATATTAAAAACAACGGGTCATCTGCTGTTTGGAGGGAGACAAAAACAGTAGATGCACATTTTTATAAAAGGCAGTGGCAGCGTATTGTAGATCGTTACATATCTTTCTTTAGGATTTTCAAGGTGTCTCCTATTAACAATGTAGATGAAATATATGACAACTGAAAGTCAACTGACTATATAAAGCATATTTAATTACTCATTCCCCAGTAAACAAAGTTATTTTCAATATAGTTATAAAGATGATTCATTTTATCTATAATGTATCTAGAGCATTAACAGTGTACATACACATGTTCATAAATGTATATATAGTAATTTTTTTTCACCACAGGCATGCTCTGTATGTAGTTCTGTCTGTACTAGAACTCACTCTGTAGACAAGGCTGGCCTTGAACTCACAAACATCAGTGTACCTCTGCTCCCTTCATGTGTGCTTGGAGTAAAGGCATGTACCTTACAAAGCATATACAGTAATTATTTTATTTTTAAAAAATAATTTATTTTTTATTAATTATAATTTATTCACTTTGTATCCCAGCTGTAGCCCCCTCCTTTCTCCCCTCCCATTCCCACTTTCCCTATCTCTTCTCCTCCCATGCCCCTCCCCAAATCCACAGATAGAGGGTCTCTGAGAAGGACTCTATCCAGCAGGGTATCAAAGCAGATGAAGACAATGCATTAATTTTTAAGTAAGCTTGTGAAGTAATAAACTTTTGTAATTTTCAAACGTCTTTATTGTCCTTTATCTCTTCTTAAAAGCAAAACTAAGAGGGCTCAGTAGATTCTGTGTGTGCGTGTTTGTGTGTGTGTGTGTGTGTGTGTATGTGTGTAAGAAGTGATGAATTTGAGAAGTTAAGGGTAATATGAAGAGTGAGCATGTGAGAGAAAATTGTATACAGTATTAATATATGAATTTCTCAAAAAATTACAATATAAATCTAAATCATGTTTACTTATATATCATTTATTTTATTTATATAAATCTACTTTATTATTTATATTTTTATTCACTTTATATCCTGTTGTAGCCCCGTCCGTCCTCCCCTTCCAGTCCCACTCTTTCTTGCACCTCCTCCCCATTTCCCATCCACCCATCTTATGAGGTTGCATCAGAACTGTATGAGTGCCTTCTTTTCCTGTGGTCTGGCAAGGAAGTCTCTGCAGGGCAAAGTGATGAAAAAGCTGGCAAGCAAGTTCCTGTCCAATGTAGTCCCTACTTCCCTTACTAGAGGACCCACATGAGGCCTAAGCTGCCCATGTGCTACATCTTTGTAGGGGGCCTAGGTCCAACTCACGCATGCTGCCTGGTTGATGCTTCAGTCTCAGCAAGCTCCTCTTGGCCTGGTTAGTTGACTCTCCTGCTCTTAAATATTTTTTAATGCATGGATGTTTTTTGTTTTTTTTTTACTTTTACTTTTATTATTATTATTCACAATTTATTTACTTTGTGCCCCAGTTGTAGCCCCCTGTCACATATCCTTCTTGTCCCACCTTCCCTCCCACTTCCTCCCCATTCTTCTTCCCTAGTCCTCTAAGATTCGAAGTCCTCCTCCCCTTAGCCTATGTGACCTTTGCCTATCAAGACCCATCAAGACTGCCTGGATCCTCTTTCTCTCTGGGCTGGCTAGTTCACCCCACCAGGAAAAAAGTGATCAAGGAGTAGGCAACCGAGTTCATGTCAGAGACTCTCTCTTCTCCCCTTAGTATGAAACCCACATGGAGACTGAGCTGCTTAAATGCTATATCTGAGCAGGGGGTCGAGGTCCTCTCTATGCATGGTCTTTGGTTGATTCATCAGTCTTTGCAGTCCCCCTTGTGCCCACCTTTTTTGTTGGCTTTGTTGGTCTCCTAATGGAGTTCCTGTCCCCTCTGGTTCCTTCTACAGCCCACTCCTTCCATAAGACTCCCTGGAGCAGCTGAGAGTGGCCATTATCACAGTAAATTCTACCAGAGTGGACACAGGACTAGCCACAGGATTATCACCAGGGATTGCTGCAGCCATGAATCATCTGAAGGAATGGGCGGGCATGGGAGCATTAGCAGGTTGGTCTCCTTAGTTTGCCTGTGGTGTATATGCAAGATTAGAGTCTCACAACAGCGTAATGCAGCCATGATCATTCAGGCCTTTACAGCCATTGAAGCAGGACATTCGCCCCAAGCATGGTTGGCTACCATAAAAAGCTAAAATGTTATGCTCAGGATGCGAGGCTAAGCACTGCACTCAGGGTCAGCTGCTTTCGACCCAGAGAAGAGCAAGTCTGATTGCATGAGGGTTGATGCCCCAGGTCCTGCCTCTGAGAAAAAGGTATCAGACAGGTCTGATGCTCTTTGGGTGGATGACACCTAAATGAACATCAGTACAAAGTCCCAATTTATTTCTAATATCAGAGATCAGACCTCTAGTCTTGCCTGATGTGTCTAAAACAAAAAGGGGGAACTGTAGAGAGCTGCGAAAGGCCGCGCCTTAAAGATGGAGTTGGTTTCCGCCTTCCACCTTCCCGATGGTGAGTGTTCTCTGTCAGAAACAACTCCACATTTGGCTAAGGCTGAGGATCTGGCTTGCTTCCATGTATGTGGACCTATCTGCATTGCCCACGTGGCACGCTGGGGTTGGCTACCCAGAGGCTATTTAAGCTGTGGGCTGGCTTTCCCCAGCGTCGGATGATTGTTCAAGGTTCCTGAATAAACTGCATTGAAAAAAAAAAGACTCCCTGTATTCTGTCCAAAGCTTGGCTGTGAGTCTCTGCATCTGCTTTTATCTCCTGCTGGGCGGAATCTTTTGGAAGACATTTGTGTTAGGCTCTTGTTTTCACTTCCTATTTTCACTTCTGAATGAGAATTAAGCATCCTCCCTAGGGTCCTACTTGTTTAGCTTCTTTAGGCCTGTAGATCCTAGTATGTTAATCCTATATAGTATGGCTAACATCCACTTATAAGTGACTATAACCATGCATGTCTCTCTTCTGGGATACCTCACTCGGGATGATTTTTTTCTAGTTCCATCAATTTGCTTGCAAATTTCATGATTTCTTTTTTGTTTTTAATTGTTGAGTAGTATTCTATTGTGTAAATGTACCACAATTTCTGTATTCAGTCTTTCTTTGATGGACATCTAGGTTGTTTTCAGATTCTGACTATTATGAATAAAGCTACTATGAACATAGTTGAGTAAATATCCTTGTTGTATGCTTGACATCTTTCAGATATACGTCCAGGAGTGGTACAGTTGGATCTTGAGGTAGCACTATTACTACTTTTCTGAGAAAGCACCAGATTTATTTCCAAAGTGGTTATACAAGTTTACATTCCCACCAGCAATGGAGGAGGGTTCCCTTTTCACTACATCCTCTCCAGCATGCCTTATTTGTGTTGTTGATGTTTTGATTGCTTGTTCTTGTAATGTCCCCAGAGACCAGAAGAAGCCAGTAGATTCTCTGAAGCTGGAATAATAGAGGCCAGTTAACCATCATATCGTTGCTGGGAAGAGAACTTCCTCAAGAACAAGAACTGCTTTAAACCAGAACTGTCTTCTCAGCTCCTCTTTACTTTATCTTAAAGGGTGTGTTTGTGTATGTGTGTGTGTGTGTGTGTGTGTGTGTGTGTGTGTGTGTGTGCAATGATATATGTGCCCATGGAGGGCAGAAGTTGTTCTCAGGTTACCTCCCTGATAATACTCCACCTTACTACAGGAGACATGATGGCTAAATGAAACCCATTGACTCATCTCAGCTGGATTGCCAATAAGCTTGAGGGATCCACTTAGACCTACCTTTCAAGCTTTACGGTTATAGACACACATGTCCATACTTGTCAGCTTTTTACGTGGAGGTTGGTAGTCCAAATTCATATTCTCATGCCTGTACAGCAAGCACTCTCCAACAGAGACTTTCCTCTAATCTCCGTATCATATATCTTGAATGGGGGAATGAGTGTAGATTTTAACAAAATGTATGGAATTTATATATTAAAATGTATCAAAATAAAAAGATACATATTGCCTATCATATATATATATGCATTTGTCATTTCTGAATTTGTTTCTGTGCTAAAATTAGTGTTAGCCCTTCAAAAATCAATACCATATTTGCCTGGAAGCCATTTTTAGACATGCAAATACCCATCTGAAAAATGTGTGCCTATTTCTCTACCTATTCTCAGAGAGTATGAATAAAATTTTAATACAGTAAGCAAGTGTATATTTTGCTATATATTTATCACCAGGTTTTCTGTATTTTTACTTTTTAAACAACAGGGCTGTACACTGTTTCTGCTGCTCTTCAATGCAATTAGATGTGATGTATCTTCCTGTGAATGTTTTGTTAGGATAAGCTTCACTCCAGTTTAGTTTTGCTCAGACTGTTGAAGAGTTCAGTGTATTGAATCACTCTTGTTTTACTGTGTTTTGCTTAACAATCAGAGACAAGGTCTGAGAAATCTTCATTCGGCAATTTCTTCTTTATGCAAACTTCACAGAGTGTACTCACACATGTCAAGACAGTTATAGCATCAGTGGGTCATGTAGCTTTATGAGGCTGCTGTCATGGATCTGCTTTTCCAACGAATGAAACATACCCTTATTTGGTAAACTGCTGTGTTTTTAGTTCTTTAAACCAAAACAGCAGCACCAAAACCGTAAACTCATTGCTCCTTAACCATGTATTTCTCTAAAAGAAATGCTTCAACATTTGCCAATCCACTGTTGACCACAACTTAACAGAATATAACTTCGAATAACACAAATTGTGTGTATGTAAAAATGTGTATTGATAGTATTAACATGTGCTATCACTGACTGGGTGTTTCTGCTTTTTGATATTCCATTAGAGGAAAGTTATTTGGGTTTACTGTACATCGGGTTTGGGTTTTTTAAATTTTTTGTATTAATTACAGTTTATTCACTTTCTATCTCAGCTGTAGCCCCCTCCATCAATCCTTCCCAAGCCCATCCTCCCTCATCTCTTCTCGTGTATATCTATTTTTAATATTTTCATGACATTTTAGGAATGACAGGAGTGTGGACAAATAATGGCATTTTAAGAGTATTGACTCCTTCTACAGGAAAAGAATAAGTACCTTTTACAAAACTTTGCCATCAAATCTAGTTGCTATTCCAAATATCAGAGATACAGAAATGAAACCATCAGATTCTAACATATGAACTAGCTCATAGAAATGGTTAATGGCAAACTACTACATATAGACTGATGCTTAAGGAAAATTGAGGAGTCCTTTATAGAAGAAAAAGCAACCTTATTTTATCTTGAAGAATAAATAGCAATTCTCAAAAAAAAATGAAACAGATAGATATAGACTAGCTCTTATTTGGAGAGTTAAACTTACATGAAGGAATACGAAGAAGTTTGAGTTTATTAAAGCGAGAATTAAATAGACCGAAGTTTAAAGTAAACATTCAGTAGTGGGGTCACAAGGAGAAAGCTGGGGTATATTTTCCAATTAGATAAAGATGAGCAGTTTGGATAGATAGCCTTAGTGTGAACGTATATCATCCTTGGGTAGCCTTGGCATCTCTCCTCCCAATGGTTGAGTTAATTCTGCGCTTCTAGGCCATGCTATAAAGCAGAGCTCATGCACTCCAGAAACCCACATGGAAGCATTGGATGTCAGGAATGGATACAGACGTAATGTATGCAACCTATGGGAAGCTGACAGACTAACATTTGTCTGATTGTACGTGTGATTGTTGGCACTACTCATGGTCACTTGATATGTGATCTGAGAAAGTGTGAGGTAAAGTTTCAAGGAGATATGCTTCCCTGGAAGCACTTGAGCATCTAAATTAGCAACAGAGGCACATGAGATGCGTCAGTGAAATGATGATGTGATAACCTACTGGCAAAATGAGCAGATGAGATTAGAAATTGAATGAACATTATCATTCTCTTTTATTAATTTATGGATATGTGTAGTTATACTTACAATGATACTACAAATGACAATTAAAATATAAATTAACGTAGTAGGTAAGTCCTTGTCTCTCAATATATTTTGGGTTATTTATCATATGCCCTGATAGTGTAAAGAAATAATAGAACTGTAAATATTATAGAGAATTAATAATAAGAAAACAATAAAATATTAATTCAATTTTCAAACATGAGTATAAACATTTAATAGTTCTGTAGCCAATAACAGGTTGACCAGTAGAGTGGTAGAATTATACAGTGTTTAGTATCTGATATGAGGCAGCTGCTTATTGAATCCCACTAAGATATATATGTGTATTGTTCTCCCTGTTGTGTAAGTATGTATTATTTCTGGAACTCAGTAATCTTGCATTCTTAAGAAATCTGGCTATCATAATAAGAAAACTACATTAGTTCAAAAGATATATTATTTGATTTACTTGAACAAATAGACTCACTCAAACTTTTGAACTTGGGAATGGGCTCATTAAAGTGCTTGCTTTGCACGTGTAAGGACCTACGTTGGAGTCCTCAGTCCCATAAAACAACAGTGGGTACAGGGAATCTCTATGACCCAAAACATGGGGATAGTACAGTTAAATCATGTGACTTTGCTAGCTGACCCATATATCTGTAGCAGACAGTACTAGGTTTTCATGTCTCAAAATATAAGAGGAAGAAATGATTCAATAAGACATTCAAAGGTTATCCTCTGGTTTCCATGAGTGCAAGCACAGGATAGTGCAACTGCAAAAGTATCACTCATATGCGTAAAAATGCACACACACACACACATATGTACACATTTAGAGGTAGGTCTGAAAAATGATTGTAAAATTGATTTCACAATGTTATTGTGATGAAATATATAAATCATCATTATTAGAAAAGTTAAGAGTGGCAGAATTCCTCATCTTTTACAAAAAAAGAATTTGCATTAGTTTATTTACTTTACATCCCGAGGGTGCCCCCTCCCTCCTCTCTTCCAAGTCCCCCTTACTTCTTCTCCTTCCCCTTTCACCTCTCTATTTTCCCAAAGAAAAGGGGACCACCCCCTTCCTTATTGACAAGAGGATTTTCTGTGTGAAAATTGCTTCATCCATGACATTTTATGAGACACAGTACATTCTTATTTACATGGAGGCATTTGTTAAGTTTTTAGCAGCACACATGTTTTAATGAATAATAAGTGCATTTTATTAAGAAGCACAAATTTATAGAAGGAATAGCCATTAAAAATAAGCATGACTAGATTAATGAAATTATACTGAAAATAGTATTTTAGATTTTGTAAATTGCATCTTCCTCTCCCTTTCCTAGTCAGACACATAATCAATCACACTTCACTGAGCTCTGAAGTAAAGAGAGGAATGTTTGAGAATAAGTTTACATATCACATCTACTTGAATATTAGTACTACACTTTTAGACATAGTTGATTGAACTAGAGCTTCTGGGGATTAGTGGAAAATGACAATGAAGATACTATCCACACCTTCAAAGACAGACATGTGGTTTTAATAGAAGAAATTTAAATATGAAAAAGAATAAAGAGTGGTTTAATTGACTTGCAGGCACATCTTTTCCATGATGCAAGTAAAATAAATAATAACAATGGACTTGGCTTGTATTTAAGGTATCTGTCACATGAAAAGTTCTCTAAATGTAAAACAATGGAATAAAAATATTTTAGTTTATGAAGCATTACTATACAGTTTTCAAGCTTACGAAGACACAGTGTCAAAATGTGCTCCCTTTTAAGAGGAATAAGGGGCTGTCACTTATAGGAACTCAGTGGCTGGCTCTTTGATCACCTCCCACTGATGGGAGAGCAGCTTTACCAGGCCACAGAGGAAGACAATGCAGCCAGTATTGGTGAGACCTGATATACTAGGGTCAGATGGAAGGGGAGGAGAACCTCCCCTATCAGTGAATGGGGGAAGGGTCATGGGAGGAGAAAGGGGTTAGGGATTGGGATGATGAGGAAGGGGGCTACAGCTGGGATACAAAATGAATAAGCTGTAATAAAAAAAATTAAAAATACATAAAAATAAGAGATGTAAAATGAGTAAAATTTTTTTTAAAGAATCTAAGTGAAAATATATGGATATGAGTCTCAGCATCTGCTTTGATACACTGCAAGGTATAGTCTTTCAGAGGCCCTCTGCAGTAGGCTCCTGTCCGGTTAGTTGTTTTCTCCTACTTCCAATGTCCATCCCAATTGTCTTTCTAAGTGAGGGTTGATCATCTTATCCCGGGTCCTCTTTCTCATTTATCTTCTTTAGGTGTACAGATTTTCATATGTTTATCCTATCTTATAGATCTAGTATACAAGTATAAGTGAGTATATACTGTGTGTGTCTTTCTGCTCCTAGGATACCTCACTCAGGATGATCTTTTCTAGATCCCACCATTTGCCTACAAATTTCATAATTTCCTTGTTTTTAATTGCTGATTAGTATTCTATTGGGTAAAAGTACCACAATTTCTGTATCCATTCCTCCATTGATGGACATCCAGGTTGTTTCCAGATTCTGGCTATTATGAATAAAGCTGTTACAAACATTGTTGAACAAATGTCCTTGTTGTGTACTTGAGCATCTTTTAGATATATGCCTAGGAGTGGTATAGCTGGATCTTAAGGAAGCAGTATTCCTAATTACCTGTGAAAGCACCAGATTGATTTCCAAAGTGGTTGTACAAGTTTACATTCTCCCCAGCAATGGAGGAGGGTTCCTCTTTCTCCACAACTGCTGAGACTCATAACTAAACCTTCAGCAGAGTGCAGATAATCAAATGAAAGAAGGAGGAGTTAGTATGATCTGGAGAGGACAGGAGCTCAACAAGAACCAAACATATCAGAGCACAGGGGTCTTTTATGAGACTGTTTATCCAACTAAGGACCATGTATGTATATAACCTAGAACCCCTGCTTGTATGTAGCCCATGGTAGCTTAGTATCTAAGTGGGTACCCTAGTAAGGGGAACAGGGACTATTTCTGACCAGAACTCAATGCCAGGCTGTTTGACCTCCTCCCCTCCCCTGAGGGGGGGAGCAGCCTTGCTAGGCCACAGAGGAGGACATTGCAGCCAGTCCTGAAGACACTTGCTAAGCTACGGTCAGATGGAAGGGGAGGAGGTCCTCCTATATCAGTGGACTTGAAAAGGGGCAGGGAGGAGGTGAGAGAAGGTGGGATTGGGAGGTAATGAGGGAGGATACAAATTATCCTCTACAGCTGAGATACAAAGTAAATAACCTGTGATTAATATAAAAAATATAAAAAAGGAAATATATGGAATTGTATTCTCATTAGATACTTAACAATGTATTTCATCCAGTTCTAACAATGGTCCCTTAAACTATTATATGATCATTAGAATTTGTGTTCACCTGCTTAGTTGACACTTCTGTAGTACTAATAAACTGTTTTAAAATGACTTTACTCTGAAGTTAATGAAGATATTAAATATTTAACAATTTTCTCAAACAAAATGTGTGTTGTAAATTACAGATGTTCTTTGTAAAATAACATTGAATTTGCTTCATTTAGAGGAAGATAAATTGATTTTTAAAATATTTTCTTATAAAACATCATGTTTCACATCATGTGTGTAGCTCTTGATTGATTGATTTTCTGTGAATCAATAGCCTTTAATATGAAACTGTTCTTTTCCTTCTTGGTGTAACATAGATTATGCATTTATAACCTTTAAACAAGTCAATTCTGATGATTAATTTTAAAAAACAATCATTTAAGTGATTATAAAAGAAACCAAAACATAAACTCCCTTGTTGGATGAGTATCTTAATGAACAAGTAATTCAATACCTTTAACAATTTTGATAGTATTATTATTATTTCCCTAAGGCTAAAAATAACAACATGAACACACTCTATTTTTTGCAAATAATACAACAACAATTTTTGCAAAAGGAATAAAGTTAACCCCAAGAAACCTAAATGTAGGTTGAAAAGTTTGAGTACCTAAGAAGCTACAAGAATCATGGAGTACCTTGATGGAAGGGCTAGAAAGAGAACCGCAGTTTGCACAGATTTGAAAGCCAGTACAGGCATGCCAATTCTCCATTCTCATGTAATCTCACATTAAACTACAGTTTCTTAATATACCCTTGCAATCCAATGAAAACTTTTTTTTTGTATTTGTGGAAAGTAGTAGAAAGATCCAGTACAATCTTTGCAACTTTCTAGCCAAATGCTTTATGTTAAGCAAGCACTTATACTTGTTCATGGAAAATAGGATTGAAAAATAAGAATGTAACACAGAGGGTTATACAATCTCATGTTAAAACCGATTCAGATACCTCCACTTCTAAAACATCTTTTCTTTTATTTATTTATTTTTTTTATTTTATCAATTACATTTTATTAACTCTGTATCCCAGCCGTGTCCCGATCCCTCATTCCCTCCCAGTCCCTCCCTCCCTCCCTCATCTCCACCGTGC
Organism: Meriones unguiculatus; assembly: GCF_030254825.1. Classification (NCBI taxonomy): domain Eukaryota; kingdom Metazoa; phylum Chordata; class Mammalia; order Rodentia; family Muridae; genus Meriones; species Meriones unguiculatus. Next base: position 41,146,551 of record NC_083365.1, on the reverse strand, counting down.
CCCTTTCCAAGTCCACTGATGGGGGGACCTCCTCCCCATTCATCTGATCCTGTTTTATCAGGTATCTTCAGGACTGGCTGCAAAGCCCTCCTCTGTGGCCTAACAGGACTGCTCCTCCCTTCGGGGGTGGGGAGACCAAAGAGCCAGTCATTGAGTTCCTGTTAGAAATAGTCCCTGTTCTCCTCACTTTGGGAAACCAATTGGTTACTGAGCTAGCAGTGTTTTCAAAGCAAAGACTCATGACCAAACCTTTGGCAGAGTACAGGGAATCATAAGAAAGCAGGGGAGTTAGTCTGATGGGGAATGGATAGGAGCTCCACAAGGACCAAATATATCTGGGCACAGGGTCTTTTCTGAGACTGACATTCAACCAAGGACCATGTATGGATATAACCTAGAACCTCCACTCAGACATCTTTTCATTTTACACAAATATAGTCTTATTTTACTTTTACCTCTGTAATTTATGGTGCATGGTATGAAACCATGAGTGAAGCTAAAGGAAGGATATAGAGTCCTATCTTCCACTTTCCACTCTATTCTGTTGAGAAAGGGTCTGCCTCTGCTCTAGAACTCTCATAGTCTATCTAAATGAGAAGGCAAAAATCACTCTTTTCTATTATAATCTTTTCTTCTATAGGTGCCTATAACTCCAGCTCCAGAGTGATCCAATTCCTCTGACCTCAAAGTATGGCTGTATTCATGTGAACATTCTCACACAGATATTTGTACACATTATAAATAAATTAAATTCTTTTAAAAGATTTTCTTATTTTATTTTAAATTTTCTAGATGAAACACTAGGAAATATTTTTTAATTTTAATTTTTATTATTAGTTATATTTTATTAACTCTGTATCCCAGCTATATCCAGCTCCCTCACTCCCTCCCAATCCCACTCTTCCTCCCTCATCTCCTCCCTGCCCCTTTCCAAGTCCACTGCTTGGGGAGGACCTCCTCCCCTTTCATCTGACCCTATTTGATCAGATGTCTTCAGGACTGGCTGCAAAGTCCTCCTCTGTGGCCTAACAGTACTGCTGCTCCAGTGGGTGTGAGGAGGTCAAAGAGCCCGCCATTGAGGTCCTGTCAGAAATAGTCCTTGTTCCTGTTATATGGAAAACCAATTGGTTACTGAGCTACCACAGGCTACAGCCAGGCAGAGGTTCTAGGTTATATCCATACATGGTCTTTGGTGGAGTGTCGGTCTCAGAAAAGACCCATGTCCAGATATATTTGGTCCTTGTGGAGCTCCTATCCTCTCCATATCATACTAACTTCCCCTTCTTTCATATGATTCCCTGCACTCTGCCGAAGATTTGGTTATGAGCAGATACTAGAAAATATTTTATTAACTCCTTGTTTACCTACCCTCCTCCAACTCCTCCATTTTTCCCTGCTTAACTGTCAACTTCATGCACTCTTAAAAAAGCAGACAGCAACAAAGAATTTATAAAATAAAAATACCACCACCACCAACAACAAAAACAATAACAAAACCATAACCCAGTTTGTGCTGTCCAGGAGCCTGTCCAGGACACTGTCCAAGAACCTGTTGACCTACCTGTGGCTTCACTCCTTAAATACAAGTGAATCTTTCTATTCCCAAACTATAAAATGTCAACAGTTCTTCAAGTAAAGGTGTAATTGCCCAAATCACCTCCTCCATGCTGGAGTTTTGTCATTCTTCATTTTTTGCAGGTCTTTTACATGATGTCACAGCCACTGTTTCTTTGCAGTCATCCAACCTTCAATTTGTGTTGTTTTCTTGTCCATCTTTCATGAAGATGTCTGAGCGTTGGCAAAGGGATGTTGTATACTTGTTCCATTTATTACTGAGCACTCGCCATTCTTTTCCTTTTCACACTAAATAATTAAAAATATAATCCCAAAATAAAGTAAAATTTTATTCTTTATCTAATTAATCAATCCCAATCTCACATATTCATAATCTGTCCCTTCTTAAAGGTAGAAAGCTACTGAGGTAAAGTGAAAATGGATAGACTGCACGTCCTAACTGGATTTCCTTTTGCTAAATTTCAGTTGCTGTGTGTAGCACAACACAACTAAGTTAGATAGATGAATGGAAATTAAAAGTAGCCTACAAAACACCTGTATCCTAGTTGGGTTAATAGCTCTAAGCGTAGATTACTAGGCCAGCATCTCTGCTTTCCAATAATGGTATTTTCGTAGAAATAAAGATATTCTTTCATAAGAGATATACTTTCTTTAAATAAAAGTGACACTCTTAAAATATCACAGGGCTTGTGAAAACAAACCTCCTGATTCATAATTGCCTCTGTATACTTTATAAAAAATGAATTAGACCAATACTTAAACATTATATGTGTCCTTTCTACATCTATTCTTTTTGCCTTCTATCTTTAACAAACATGTCCCCCAAAAAAAACAGATGTGAAATTTTGAACTTATAAAAATCACCCCGAAAATTATGTAATATACAGTTCAGAAAAAAAGAATTAACAATTTGTCTACATATTTTATAAGCATACTTCAATACGTTTTTTTTTTTTATTTCTAAGCCAGATAAATGTTAATTCCAGTTGTTATAACATTTTTACATAGTCATGTAGTTAATTTTTACAACTGACTCGAATGAGTGGTGAAGCTTAGAACAAACATTTTGCCAGTGAATAATGTAAGCTTAAATCTATTAACTTCCATTCATTTTAAATTTTATAATATTGTAGTCTAAAGACAAGACAGTTGTATTTGCTTGTCTGTGTTTCCTGAAGAAACAAATGCAAATAAAAGCTGTTTGATTTGAAAATGCACACCCACTACACGTGACTTGGGAGTTTGTAAATTGGCAGTTTGAGTAAACAGCTATGAATGAAACATCTCCAAGGAGAGAAATTTTAGCATTTACTGTTAAAATTTGGGAACTGGTTTACAGTATATGCATACCCTGAATTGGTACTGAATTTTGATGTATATGGTTTAGCCTCATTGCTGGTGACTGAGAAGCATAAGCCACAGAGGCTTATTATATTATAATATAATATAATCTTGTTGGATTATATTAAAAATCCAATAGCACATAAGAGCAGGCTCTGCTGTTGAACATCTTTATCTATCATGTCATTTTATCTTCCCCCAAATTATTATTTTTTTCTACCAACAGGACGACTAAAGGGAAAGATATCGAGCATGGCTTGTTACATGTGCCATTGCTGGTAATCTGCATTAGAAACTGGAGCATCAGGACGCCTGCAGTGCCAAACGAACAAGGCCTCTGCTTGTCCGCAACTCACTGTAGCCTCCACACAACACATACATACTGAGTCAGTATACCGGTATATTTTGGAAAGAACTAAAATCATGCTTAGACATCTGTAGCCATGAAACACATCCGGCTTCTATTTCTACGGGACTGAAAATGTCAGTCCGTGGGTCAGGTATAAATTAAGGCTTTCTCTCCAACTTTAGACGTTATAAGCAGAGAAATAGCCTGTGACTTGAAACATATAACCCGTTTTATTGTACAACTGTTTCACTGCAACTGAAAAAAAACAGACCAAAGGTGTGTGTCTTAATCTGTGCCTTTTAGGATGGCACTTTTGGTAGCGCACTGTGACAATATCTATATTACTTTTCTGACATCAAAAGAAGTTTTGTGGCTTTTATTATTTAAGCCATTCCTAAGTGTGTCTATTAGTTTACATTTTTATGATCATTTTCGTATTTTAAAATAGTTTCTCATGTCATACATACTGACCTACGACCATCAATCCTCTTGTTCTTACCGCCAATATACTGGTATTTTAGGCTTGTGCCACAACACATAGCTTGCAATTTCTAGCATTCACTTATAAGATCTGGATAAATATTTAAGGACCTGTATTTTTCTTCAGGGAAAAAATATGTTCTATCTATTTATATGTATGTTTAACAAAATTGGGGATAGTTTAAGAAAATATGGAATCTAATAGCCCTGTAAATGTAATTGTGTTTGTAAAGTTCCCAGACTGTCACCCTTTGGTAGAGCATGATTTGATAAAAATTATAACACTTAAAGACCAAACATATAAAAGTTCTCATTTTTTAATTTTTAAAATTTTAATCATTATTATTTATTATAATTTATTCACCTTGTATCCTAGCTGTGGCCCCTCTATCCTCTCTTCCCAATCCCACCTAACTCCCTCTTCTCCCCATATGCCCCTTCTCTAGTCCACTGATAGGGGAGGACCTCCTCTCCTTCTATCTGACCCTAGTCTATCAGGTCTCATCAGGTCAGGCTGTATTGTCTTCCTCTGTGGCCTGACAAGCCTGTACCCCCCAGGGAGAGGTGATCAGAAAGTCTACCACTGAGTTTATGCCAGAAACATTCCCTGTTCCCCTTACTAGGAAACCCACTAGGGAACTGAGTTTATAGGGTTTTAGATCATCTCCATGCATGGTCCTTGATTGGGATATCCATCTCTGTAGGGCCCTCAAGGCCCAGTATTATTTTTGCATGGTTGGTCTACTTTTGGAGCTCCTGTCCCATCCAGGTCTTTCTCATTTTAATCTCATTTTCTCATTGGAAGAGAAAATGGCTCTTATGAACTCCCCATGTCCTTTGATCTAGACTTCTATGATTACAGCCTTTATATTGATACCCTAAGGTAATTGCAGTGATTATTTAAATGTACACCTGTCTTACTCAAGTATATAGCCATGAATGACAGCCTACTATTATTTGTTCCATTTTTCTGACCTGTTAAATAACTTTTTTTGTTTGGGTAAATGGTGCATTTGAATGCTGACAATCATGTTAGATTCTTATTTTAAAAGCTTAGCATGAAGAGTTTCACAATGAATGATTTAAAAAATACAAATACCCACATATCAATAAGTTTTCTATCCCTGCATTAGTGTATTTTCAAGCACTTTTCCTTCCTACAATTACCCTTGACTGAGAGCTATTGAAACAAACAGGGTTCAGCAGTGTCTTACATCTCAGACTACAAAATGTTGAAACTTCCATCAAACTCTAATCCAATACCTTTCTCATTTTCATTGCTTTTGATATATTGGAATTTCCCTTCTTTGTTTTTTTTTGTTTTGTTTTGTTTTGTTTTGTTTTGTTTTTTTGCTTGAATTAGTGAGACATAAACTATATTGAAGATTTAATAATCATCAACCTGGTATAGCTTTTGTAAGCTATTCCATATCTATTACTAGTTTGCCTTTGATAATAGCTTTAGCCCTTCAGCAATAGTTTCATTTCATGTAAAATAATAAACCATCCCATTCCCAAAAAAGAAGTATTTTTTAAAATGTCAATAAGCATAAGTTGAATTACTTCTGTTATGTATTTGTTTTGAGCAAGGAAGCTCCTTGTATGATTTGTGACACCATTCTTCTTCATTTTGTTGAGCAAGACTTTCTATATTTTATTAAAATATAAAATATACTTATGTATATACATTAAAACTATCAAGTATTTAAATTTATTTCTTTTTAAAATGTATTTATTTTTTAATCATAACAGTTATTCACTTTGTAGCCCAGCTGTAGCCCCTCCCTCATCCTCTCCCAATCCCACTCTTTCTCCCTCATTTTCCTCCATGTCCCTCCCCAAGTTCATTGATTGGGAATGTCCTCCTCCCTTTGCCTCTGACTCTAGACTATCAGGTCTCATCACGGTTCATTTACACAATGGAATACTACTCAGCTATTAAAAACAAGGAAATCATGATATTTGCAGGCAAATGGTGGGAACTAAAAAAGATCATCCTGAGTGAAGTATCCCAGAAGCAGAAAGACACACATGGTATATGTTCACTTATAAGCTGATATTAATCATATAATATAGGATAAACCTACTAAAATCTGTAAACCTAAAGAAACTAAGCAAGGAGAAGGACCCTGTGTAAAATAATCAAGCCAATCGGTTTTCCCTAGTAAGGGGAAGAGGGACTATTTCTGACAGGAACTCAATGGCAGGCTCTTTGACCTCCCCACCCCCAAGGCAGGAGCAGTCCTGCTAGGCCACAGAGGAGGACTTTGCAGCCAGTCCTGAAGATACCTGATAAAACAGGGTCAGATGAAAGGGGAGGAGGTCCTCCCCAAGCAGTGGACTTGGAAAGGGGCAAGGAGGAGATTGGGAAGGAGGCTGGGATTGGGAGGGAATGAGGGAGCAGAATATAGCTGGGATACAGAGTTAATAAAATGTAACTAATAATAAAAAAAAAAACAATGTGTAGAGAAAAAAATTGATCAATCCTCATTCAGAAAGGCAAACAGCATGGACATTGGAAGAAGGAGAAAACAGGAAATAGGACAGGAACCTACTACAGAGGGCCTCTGAAAGAGTCTACCCAGCAGGGTATCAAAGCATATGGTGAGACTCCTAGTCAATCTTTGGGCAGAGTTCAGGGAATCTTATGAAAAAAAGGGGAGATAGAAAGACCTGGAGGAGACAGGAGTTCCACAACAGGAGCACCAGTTCCAAAAATTCTGGGCACAGGGATCTTTTCTGAGACTGATACTCCAACCAAGGACAGTGCATGGATAGAACCTAGAACCCCTGCTCAGATATAGCCCATGACAGCTCAGTGTCCAAGTGGATTCCCAAGTAATGGGAACAGGGGTTGTCTCTGACATGAACTCAGTGGCTGGCTCTTTGATCACTTTCCCCTGAGGAACTAAAAACTTTATCAGGCCACAGAGGAAGACAAAGAACCATTCTTCTAAAGACTCAAAATCTATGCAAGGATAAAGACAATCATAAGAAATTACCTAGGTAAATTGGGCCCCATTCTCTTTTGAAGTGTGTAACAAATCTTAGTACCATGGGGGGAAAAATGTGATTCATAGATACAAGGGACAAAATGAAAGTAGCAAGGAAAAGCCACATCTGGAAATATGGTAAGATGCCATGGCCATAGAAAATAGCAAATCATTCCTGGAAATAATTAAGGAGTTGAACACATTTATTTGCTCAAGTTCAGTGCAAAATGAATAATGTTGATGTTACCAAAAGACAGATAGAATTTGAGAAAAGCAGGAGGTGACATATGAGGTTAAAATGCAAATTACATTAGTATTGAGAAAAGCTTTCTAAGTCCTGTAAATGAGTTTTCTAGGGTGTGGATATTATTGGACATTGTTAATGAGGAAACACTGTTGTCATCAGAATCACTTTAAAAGGTCATCTCTGAAAGAGCTAGAAGCAGATCGGAACATCAAAGAAAGTGTTTTATATTGGCACATGAAATTTAATCATTAGCCAATACCTATTACTTTGCAAGTGAATAAGGCAGAAAAGTGACTGTTAGTGGACAATGAACATGATAGTCACACCTCAGCTTTTATCAGAAAATAATGAAAAATTAGCTTTAGGGAGGCTCCTACAGACAGTGCAACACATTTTAGGTAACTATGCTATCATTTACCATAACTAAATTATTGTTTTTGTCTTTGAAGATAGTTTTCCCTTTCTTTTTTATACCATGTGTACTTAAGGTAGAATTTTCTATATTATAAAATGATTTATTTGAGTTATGAAATATGATAGCTACTGATAATATTGAGAAAGCGATGGTATTAGAATGTTATAGTATTTTGAATTTATTTAGATTTTAGAAGTTTAGTAGGAATGTCCCCACATACTCTTAGATCAGCTGTGCCTGGGGTTAATTTTTTACATAATACAAATCTAAAAACTAGAAAAAATATTATTATCACACTCAACATTAAGTTACATAATTTCATCTATGTTTTATTTTTTTTTTCTAAAAATGACATTTCATTTAAGCTAGAATAGCCAGAATCATATGTGTCATTCAGAGCTCCCTATTTTTCTCCAAAAAGTAATATTTTCCCTATTTATTTTCATTCATGGTCTGGACACTTCATGGAATTGTGGTTGGGCTTCATAAGATATTTCTCAGTATAAAATAATTTCTTGCAGTGGTCAGTTTTCCACTGTGGATTGGTGAGAGGAGGAACAATGTACAAGAGTTAAATCTGATTTGACTCTGAATAATAAAGGCTATATAACATCAAGATGACTCCATGGTGTTAAAATTCCATTGCAAGCAGAGAATATATCTATCAGTTTCACTATGTAAAATTCTTTTTTATTTGCTTTCAATATTCCAGAAGACTGACAAAAAACTATACTTTATATTCCTATTATTATTATTATTATTATTATTTTACAGTTTATTCATTTTGAATCCCAGTTGTTGCTCCTCCCTCATCACTTCCTGGTCCCAGTCTCCCTCTTTCTCCCCACCCTCATCCTTATTTCCTAGTACACTGAGAGGGGAACTCTTCTTTCCCACTGTATGATCCTAACTTATCAGGTTCTGTCAGGACTGCCTGGATCCACTTCCTTTGTGGCTTGGCTAGATAACCCCAACAGGAAGAAATGATCAAGGAGCAGGCAACTTAGTTCATGTCCGAGACTGTCTCTTCTCCCTTTGCTAGGAAACCCAAATGGTGACGAAGCTAAGGGCTACATCTGGGCAGGGGTCTAAGTCCTCTCTATTCATGGTCTTTGGTTGATGTATCAGATTCTGCAGTTCCCCCTGAACTCATCTTTTTTCTTTGTTTGTTTTTGGTTTGTTTTTTGTTGTTGTTGTTATTGTTGTTGGTCTCCTTGTAGGGCTCCTGTGCCCTCCAGGAGCCATTTATATCTCTCTCCCTTTTTCCATAAGACTCCCTGTGCTCTGTCCAAAACTTGGGTGTCAGTCTCTGCATCTGTTTGCTTCAATCACCTGCTGGGTGGAGTCTTTTAGAGGACATCTGTGGTAAGCCCCCATCCTTTTCCCTCTCTTCTACCGCTTCCAGTAGTTATCCTGTTTTCTCTTCTGAATGAAAATTAAGCATCTTCCCTAGGGTCTTTTTTGTTTTAGAATGTTTATCCAACATTATTCTAGTATCCACTTATAAGTGAGCATATATCATGCATATCTTTCCTCACTACCTCACCCAGGATTATTTTTTTTTTCTAGTTTCATCCATTTGCCTACAAATTTTATAATTTCCTTATTTTTAATTGCTGAGTAGTAGTCCATAGTATAAATGTATCAAATTTTCTGTATCCATTCCTCAGTTGAGAGACATCTAGGTTGTTTCCAGACTCTGTTATGAACAAAGCTGAGAAAATGTCCTTTTGTATATATCAGCATCTTCTTCATATATGCCCAGGAGTTCTTGAGATAGAACTCTTTCCAGTTTTCTGAGAAAGATTGAATTCCAAAGTGGTTGAACAAGTTTACAGTCCCACCAGCAATGAAAGAGTGTTCTCCTTTCTCCACATTCTCTCCAGCAGGTGTTGTCACGTGAGATTTTGATCTTAGTCATTCTGATCGGTGTAAGATGGAAATTCAGAATAGTTTCAATTTGCATTTCCCTAATCTCAAGCTATACTAGAGAACAACAGTTATAAAAATTGCGTGGTATTGACATAGAAACAGACTAGTGAATCAGTGGAATCGAAGATCCAGAAATAAACCAATACACCTGTAGACACTAAGTTTTTCAAAAAATGCCAAATGCATACAATAGAAAAATGATAGCATCTTCAACAAATCGTGCTGGTCTAACTGGATGTTCACATGTAGAAAAATGAACATAGACCCATGTCAATCACCCTGCATAAATACAAATCCAAGTGGATCAAAGATCTCAGCGTAAAACCAGACACACTTAATCTGTTGGAAGAAAAAGTGGGGAAGAGCCTCGAACTGAAAAGCACAGGAGACAGTTTCCTGAACAGAACACCAACAGCTCAGGCTCTAAGATCTACAATTATTAAGTGGCACCTAGCAAAACCAAAAAGCTTCTATAAAGCAAATGACAATGAGCATTTCTTTAAGCATTTCTCTGCCTTTTGATATTCCTCTGTTGAGAATTCTCCATTTAGCTCTGTACCCCATTTTTAATTAAATTATTTGGTTTGTTGGTGTTTAATTTCTTGAGTTCTTTATATATTCTGGAAATTAGATCTGTCAGATGTACAAATACTGAAGATTTTCTTGGTCTGTACGCTGTCCTTTTGTTCTGTTTACCATGTCCTTTGCTTTACAGAAGCTTTTCAGTTTCATGAGGTCCCATTTATTTATTGTTGATCATAGATCCTGAGTTGTTGGTATTCTGTTCAGGAAGTTGTCTCCTGTACCAATGAATTCAATACTCCTCCCCACTTTTCTTCTAACAGATTTAGTGTGTCAAGTTTTATGTTGAGGTCTTTGATCCACATGAACTTTACTTATGTGCAAGGTGATAAGTAAGAACCTATTTGCACTTTTCTCCCTGTAGACAACCGGCACCACTTGTTGAAGATGCTATCTTTTGTCAATTGCATGGTTTTGGCTTCTTTGTCAAAACTCAAGTATCCATAGGTGTGTGGGCTTATTTCTGGGTTTTCAGTTTGATTTTATTGATCCTCCAGCCTGTTTTTTGCCAGTACCATGCCGTTTTTATTACTATAGTTATATGGTACCACTTGCGATCGGGAATGGAGATACCTCCAGAAGATCTTTTATTGTAAAGGGTTGTTGTAACTATTCTGTTTTTTTGTTTGTTTGTTTGTTTGCTTAGTTGATTGGTTGGGTTTTTTTTTTGTTTTTTTTTTTTTTTTTTGGTATTCCATAGTAAATTGAGAATTGTTCATTTAAGGTCTGTAAAGAATTGTGTTAGCTTTTTGCTGGGAATTGCATTGAATCTGTAGATATCATTTGATAGGATGGCCATTTTAATTATGTTAATCCTATCAATCCATGAGCATGGGAGTTCTATCTTCTGATATCTTTTCTATTTCTTTATTCAGAGACTTGAACTTTTCTCATACAAGTCTACTTGCTTGGATACAGTTACAACAAGGTATCTTATATTATTTGTGGCTATTGCAAAGGGTGTTATTTCCCCAATTTCTTTCTCATCCCTTATGTCTTTTGGATATAAAAAGACTACTGATTTTTTTGAGTTTATTTTGTATCCAACCACTTTGCTGAAGGAATTTATTAGCTGTTCTCTGGTAGAATTTTGGGGGTCACTCATGTATACTATCTTATCATCTGTGAACAGTTATATATTGATTTCTTCCTTTCCAGTTTGTTTCCTTTTATCTCCCTTAGTTTTCTTACTGATGTAGCTAGGACTTCAAACACCGGGACTTCAAGACAGGGAGGAAGTGAGCATTCTTGCCTTGTCTGTGATTTCAGTAGGATTGATTTAAGTTTCTCTGTGTTTAGCTTGATGTTGGCTAGAGACCTAAGATATATAGCCTTTACTATGTTAAAGTATGTCCCTGGCGTCCCTGATCTCCCCGAAACATTAAACATAATCAGGTGTTGGATTTTGTCAAGTGCTTTTTCAGTATCTAAGGAGATAATCTGTTTTCTTTCAGTTTGTTTATATGGTGGATTACATTGATGGATTTCTGTATGTTGAACCATGAAGCCTACTTGGTCATGGTGGAAGGGGAAGAAGAATAAAAAAAGCTTCTGGTATGTATCTAAACCATTGTAGCTTTCAGTTTAACTTTGAACACTGTGATACTGTGCTTATAGCCACATATCTTTCGTGTGACAATTACTAGTGTTGTTTTGTGTTTTTTTAAAGATTAAAAGTTTTATGTTTTGCTTGCATATGTGTCTGTGTACCACATGTGTGAATTTTTGGCAGATGGCAGAAGAATGTATGAAGATTCCCTGGAGCTAGATTTAAAGACTCTTGTTATTCAGTCTGTGGTTACTGGGAATGAACTACTGGTGCCCTTGAAAAGTAGCAAATGCTTCTAATTGCTGAGTCATTTCTAGCTAGCATGAGTGATTTAGTTATTTAGTGTTTTTAAAACTGAAAGATATGCTCTCAGGATATCTCATCAAATACTAACTTTAAAAATATATTTCTATTAATTCTTTGACTATTTTGTAAATGTGATTTGATCGTATTTTCTTCTTTTGTCAGTTCCTCTATTATCCACTATTGCCATTTACCCAACACTGAATTTTCTTTCTTTTTCGTTTTGAAAAAATCATTCCTAATTTCTGCGAACAACAATAAGCAGCATGACAAATTAACACTAAGAATACAGTAGTCTCCAACATGCGCAGAGCTCTCTAATTATAATTGAGGCAGCTTACCAAGAGAAAATCATGTATTAAAAATCCTTGCTAACAAGCCAAGTAAACACATGAATCCTGGAGAACAACCTACAAATACCCCTTTACTAAACCCTCACAATCTCTTACTGTGCTGAAATAGTTTTTCTTATATTCATAGACAAGGTAATCCTCCCACATCAACAAGAAAACTTCTCAGTCAAGTACAGAAAACCACAGCCAATCAAAATGCAGAGTTGTGGAGCCCACTGCCATGGGTAAATCTATAAAACTCCTGCAACTAAAATTCAGGGGTCATTCTTGGAGACTAAGTGGAACGATTTTAAAAAATTAGATGATAAGAGAGTTTATTGTCTTGCTGTGTCATAAGAATATTGGAAACTATACCCCTAAGGTTTCCTCAACACAGCCTGAAAGGACAGATGCCCACTTTTTTTGTCCAATAGCAAACATAGTATGAAAACTAAAGATTAAATAATGATTGAGTTAATTTTATATATAGCCACTTTGCTGAAGGTGTTATTCAGCTGTAGGAATTCCCTAGTAGAATTTTTAGGGTCACTCGGGTATACTATCATATCATCTGCAAATAGTGATACTTTGACTTCTTTCTTTCCAATTTGTATCCCCTTGATCTCCTTCAACTGTCTTATTGCTCTAGCAAGGACTTCCAGAACTATGTTGAAAAGATATGCAGAGAGTGGGCAGCCTTGCCTTATCCCTGATTACAGTGGGATTGATTTAAGTTTCTCTCCATTGAGTTTGATATTGGCTATAGGCTTGCTGTATATTACCTTTTCTATGTTCAGGTATGTGCCTTGTACTCCTGATGTCTCCAAGACTTTAAATATGAATGGTTGTTGGATTTTGTCAAATGCCTTTTCAGCATCTAAGGAGATGATCATGTGTTTTTTTCCTTCAGTTTGTTTATGTGGTGGATCACATTGATGGATTTCTATATATTGAACCACCCGTGCATGCTTGGGATGAAGCCTACATGGTGATAGTGGATGATATCTTTGATGTGTTCTTGGATTCGGTTTGCAAGTACTTTGTTGAGTATTTTTTGCATCCATGTTCATGAGGGAGATTGGCCTGAAATTCTCTTTCTTTTTTGGAACTTTGTAAGTTTTAGGGACCAAGGTGACTGTGGCTTCATAGTTTGGTAGTGTTTCATGAGTTTGGTAGTGTTCCTTCTGTTTCTATTTTGTGAAATAGTTTGAAGAGTATTGGCGTTAGCTCTTCTTTGAAGGTCTGGTAGAATTCTGAGCTGAAACCATCTGTCCCTGGGCTTTTTTTGGATGGGAGACTTTTGATGACAGCTCCTATTTACTTAAGGAATATAGAACTGTTTAATTGATTTACCTGGTCTTGGTTCAGCTTTGGCATGTGGAATCCATCAAGAACACATCTACACAATGGAATATTACTCAGCAATAAAAAAACAAAGAAATCATGAAATTTACAAGTAAATGGTGGGATCTGGAAAAGATCACCCTGAGTGAAGTATCCCAGAAGCAGAAAAATGCACATCGTATATACTCACTCATATAGACATATAATATAGGATAAACCTACTAAAATCGGTACACCTAAAGAAAGTAATCAAGAGGGAGGACTCTTGCTAAAATGCTCAGTCCCTATCCAGAAAGGCAGAGGATGAACATCAGAAGAAGGAGAAAAGAGGGAACAAGTCAGGAGCTTGGCACAGAGGACCTCTGAAAGGCTCTGCCCTGCAGACTATCAATGGAGATGCTGAGACTTATGGGCAACCTTTGGGCAGAGTGCAGAGAATCTTATGAAAGAAGTGGGAAACAGTAAGATCTGGAGAGGACAGGAACTCCACAAGGAGAGCAACAGAACCAAAAAATCTGAGCACCGGGTTCTTTCCTGAGACTGATATTCCAACCAAGGACTATGCATGGAGATAACCTAAGACCCCTGCACAGATGCAGCCCATAGCACTTCAGTATCTAAGTGGGTTCCATAGTAATATGAACAGGGACTGTCTCTGACATGAACTGATTGGCCTGTTCTTTAATTACCTTCCCTTGAAGCGGGGAGAAGCATTAGCAGGCCACAGAATAAGACAATGCATCCACTCCTGAAGATACCTAATTGACTAGGGTCAGAAGGAAGGAAAAGAACACCACCCCTATCAGTGTACTTGGGGGTGGGACATGTGTGCAGTGGGGGGAGGAAGGAGGTATTGGGATGGGAGGAGGGAGGTAGGATACAAAGTGAATAACGTGTAATTAATAAAGAATTTTTTAAAAATAACAGTTTTGTAATTGTGTGGCTTGATATAAAAGGGATATCACTAATAATACAATAATGAGTTCTTAATTAAGAAATAGTAATGACTGAGAAGACTAACAAGATTGAGCACAGGGGTCTTCCTGAGACTGATACTCCAACCAAGGATGAATCATGGAGATAACCTAAGACCCCTGCACAGATGTAGCCCATGGCATTTAAAAGTATATATTTTCTCATATGCCATGGTATATGTTGTTTAATAAGTTATTTACTTTTAAGGAGTACACAGATTAACATGTTTATAATGTCCACACCAGGATACAACTTTAATTAAAACTTTACTTATATTTTGAAAGTCAGTGATGAGGATCAAGTGTTGAGTTGATTCTCATTTTTATTTTCCAAACAATGAGCTTATTTTGAAGCATATATTCAGCTGATATTAGTAAACTAAATGTACTTGTCATTTATTTGTTTTTCTTTTGACAGTGAATTTACAACCAGAAAGAAGCCCTCGATTTGCCCTGAACTTTCTCTGTATTATGAGAACCATGATGGATATCATCATGTAATTTCATTAATCTATGTAAAACATAGCCTACAATTTGGCACACTAAAGCATTACCAGAGATTTTATAATCTTAGAGACTGTTGGAATAATTAGACATATCCTAAAAAATTTTCACTATACTTAATCGTACTTCTGAGACATATTCTGACACTTCATTTGTCCCAAGTGGTATGTTTATTCTTGTGTTCTTCACTTGGTTAAACTGCTTCCGCTTGGTTTGTTGAAAAGCAGAAAAATGTTAACATTCATATTCTCTTGATATGATGAAACAACAGTGGTACAAGCTAGCAATGTAGGCTTCAAAGTTTCATTCCCTCTAAAGCATGAGCTGCCAAATTACATCCTCAGTGATCACTGGTGTTAACATCATTGGTTCTGAGTATGTTTTCTACATGGGCATTCATTTGTATAGTGAGTACTCATTGTGAATATGTAATGGTAGATGCTATTTTTGCTTTTTATACATGTCCACTCTTTTAGTGTATGTGTTTATGTATGCATGTCTGTGTGTTTCTCATAAGTAGGCATTTACATCTAGAAAATACACTGACAAAGAAATCTATTTTCAGAGTACTTTATATTGAAATGGTCAGTTTCCGTTATAATCTTAAAAGTTTAATTGGCAAAATGAACCTGTTATTATTTATTGATCAAGACAGTTTTTATTTATAAAACCCAAATTGCTTTTAAAAATCTGTAAACTACAGTAGTACCTTTATTGAATCCAGAATACACTGACCTATTCAAATAAATTTCTAAAGAGTGAAAAAATACATATTTTTAAAACGAATTGGAGAATCAGGTAAACATGGGATATCTGGCTTTTATAAAAAGTAAATTCTTAGGGCTTTGCTTTTAATAATATGTGCTTTAGGAAATGAAAAATTTGAAGTTTGAAATGAGAAGTAAATACCAGGAGTACACAACATACATAATGTGTAATCCAGGTAATGAAACATCTGATCATAAAACTTTTATCTGCCTGCTCAACATAACTGGGCAATACATCTCTTGCTTATTGTGGCCATTATGTATGGAAGCCCATGCTTTGAGTTCAATGCTACAATATTAAAATGAGTAATATCAATGTCAGTTACTGAATATAAAACTATATCACTTTACTGTGGATTTTTACAACCAATGGAATGTATGTAAATGAAAGACTAAATAATATTTAATGGAAAGGCTATATGTCCACAACTATTTTAAGCAAACCGTAAGCACTCTTCCTAGATTAAATCTTTTATTCTAGTGATACAGAACAACTAATTTCAGTGAAAAATGCTTTAGGGTTTTAATACTCTTTATAAACATATCATTAAATAGAAATAATATATTTTGATTGCCCATAAACTTTATATAAGAGTAAGATGTATATTGTAATATTTGCTTCTCTCTTCCTCTCTCTCCTTCTGTCTCTGTCTTTCTCTGTCTCTTTTCTGTCTGTTTAACCTGTCCTAACACATGCTAAGTTAGTGACTCCAAACCCTATAAAAGCCATACATATTGAAGATACATACTTCATATTGTATGCCTTTTAGACTTTTGGTTCAATAATTTCTTGCATTGATTTATATTTTGTCATCAATAAAGTCAATTATCTCTCTATCCATCTGTCTATGTATCTATCTACACACACACATATTTCAGGGATTTTTATTGGAATTTTCTTCATATTCAGAGGTTTGCAAATGTGATCATTTACATGTCAATCCTTATTTACTGGATTGAATTTAACTCATTTCAACTTACACACTTGTTTATGTTTTTTTTTAATTCTGTATGAATATCCCTATTCACATCACTTTATAAACTGACTGTGAGTTGATTGTCATACAACTTATAGGCATTCATCATTGCCATAAAATACAAACTTCTTCTCCCTATAGACTTTTATATTTTGTAAACACAGTGGTTATGAAGGTATTTCATGACTTTTAATTTGCACTTAGCTGATTATTAATGAATTTGAATATCTTTTTCATATTTATGTGAAGCCTCTGTAATCTTCCTCTTTTTTTCTGTCAGTCCATTTGTCTTCAGTGCTGGATTAGAAAGTATATTTTATGTTCACAACTTAGTTCTATTATGATAGTCTATAGCATTTTTCTTATTTGTAGTTTATAATAAGTATCATTTTTTATGGGATGACATAAGGCCTCATGTTGACCAGGCTGACCTTGAAATCCTGATGTGCCTCAGGTTTTCATTGAACGTTTGATCCTTCTGCCTCACCATGATTACATGGGAGGCAAACATAGGAAAAGACCTAGACATTAGTTACCTTGCTAGTCTAGCATTTCAGAGAACCCCCTTGCCAACTGGAAACCTTCTCTCAACTAAAACTTTGAAAAATTGAAGACACATCTTGGATGAACTACATA
Organism: Meriones unguiculatus; assembly: GCF_030254825.1. NCBI lineage: Eukaryota > Metazoa > Chordata > Mammalia > Rodentia > Muridae > Meriones > Meriones unguiculatus. The sequence continues at coordinate 41,129,251 of NC_083365.1, read as the reverse complement.
TTCACTATTACACACATTTGAACACACATGCACACACAGAAATAGACACACACTACACTACACTACACACACACACACATACACACCTCATATTTAGTAAACTATAAACTCTACAAAAGAATGTTAGCAAGTGAGCCTGAGAATGTCCTCTAATGATTGTAATGCATGAAGTGATCTGAAGACATTGTTTTCACTCTAAATTCTTCAGAAGAAAATACCACTCCATACATAGTTAGCACACATTATCACTTATCAACATGAGCATACAGAGTTAGCACAGTATTGAGAAAGTTTAATGTAAAAGAAATAAAAAGTAATTGAAAAAAATTCCATTAAGTATTCTTTTTAAAGTACATTTTCTTAACAGTATCATTACATGAAACTCCTAAGTTATTCAGTTTTGAAATATGCAACAGGAATAATAAAGAATTGGGGATGCAAAAAGAAACTGAAAGTCTCAATTGAATTGTTACTAAAGGTCGTATATGTAGGATTTTTCTTTCTTAGCAATTATCAACTCCAAATTATCTAACTGTAACAAGTCTATATCTTCTATATCTATTTATCGATCTATGGATAGATAGACAGAGATACATAGAAATTAGACATACAAATACAAAATATAGATATAATTTGTAATGCAGAGAAATAAAATTTAAAGTACACATGGGTAGTAAATATAGTGAGATTACTTCATCCTGTTGTGTGACATTCCTAAGGTAATATGAACTAAAGTATACTTAACTGAGATAGGGAACTAACAACAGAACAAAGCCCAGAAACCACAAAGTCACAGTTGAAGAACCAAAATGGTTCCTTAAGGTTCTTTATTGGTGTTATGTACAGGAGCATAAAGCAATGGTTACTCATAAGAGCAGAAATTACTCACAGACAACTGCATCTCCAAACGTCCATTAAAAATGGATAACTGCTATCAAAAGCTGAGAAAATAAGAAAACCTGGTGCATACTGCACAATTTGCAGCCACCTCAACAGATGTCCCTTCAAGTTGGTCTTTATCCTCCTGTGGGCAGCTTGTATAGTCTCTGCTTCTTCAATACGGTTTAATTCTCTCTTGGTACTGACTGTTCAGGTTGGGTAGGTCAACACACAAGCATTAACGCCATGCCTATCATCAAAGTGCACTTGCCTCCTCTAATGCCAACTCCAGCTATCAAACCTGCTCCACCCATCCCAGCCCTTTCTATAGGCAGACACTAGACACCCATCCTAGATTCAATGACTACTCCTCTGCAAGGAAGGAAGCTAGATCCACACCAACAACTCCATCCATCCCCCTGACTTACACAAAAATTATTTTCCTGTGCTTGCCTTCTGCCTGTTCCCCATTCCTTCCAGCACAAATTTTTCTTCAGATAGGAATAGCAAACTTTGCCTCATTAGACAGAGTATCTCCCACAGAATTCAGAGATTGACTAGGAGAATGCTCTCATTCTACAGAAGGTTAAAACTTTCATGTGCTCAAGCTAGTCAAACTTGATTCTGGTATCTTGTAGCCTAAATACAGAAGCCTGGGTTCTCTCATAGCCTGGCAAGCATCTGATAAAATGGCATAACAGAAAACAGACTTTTAAGCACACATTCAACAAAATGGAGACAAGATGTCTACATGGTGAAAGCCTAACAATAAGGTAAAAAAAGAATAATTAAATTGATCTAACTCTTGAAAACTTTTTAATGAGCTGTGTAATTACATAAACATTGGTTGACATTTTGATAACTTATGGCATTAGCTAATGAGGGATATTTAAGTAAGTTTTAGAGACTGTGTGATTTAGGCACTTCTGTATCTGTACTGCCACATCTTGTTCAGTTGGCCATTAGTCTGGATATTATAGTTTTATCTATCAGAAATCATTTTTCCTTTGAATATGGTATCCTATTATATTTTCTCTAAAAAGAACTATAGTAAGTCATCTAAATTGAGTCTCTATGGTTTAAGCCTTTTCTCAACTGCAGAATTTAGAATCTCACTCTAGTTCTTATACCTCTCATTTGTTGAATTTATTTGTTGAGGGCCTGTACAATGTTCTATTTCATAAATAAGCGTTCCACATCGACCACTACCTTTTAGCCTTTGACATACTGAATAAAAAGTTGTGATGAAGACCAGCAAATTCATGATGATAAGGATCAGAAGAGGACCAGGAAAAGGGAGAAATCAACAGAAGTTTGGGTAAAAGCTTAAAAATTAAAAACAACATCAGAAAGATGTGAAAATATTGAAACATATACTTCTTTACGGTTATCCAAGGAATAATTTTCTGAGAAGATGGTTTTTAAGGTGAGTTGTATGTAACAGGACACAGCCATAAAAAGGCTCTAATCTGAGGGTTATGTTAAATAACACATTCAAAGTATGCTCTTTATAATTTTTAAATAATTATACTATTAAAATTTTGAAATATTGTTATTGCAGCTGAGAATGATGTGTGTCTGAAGATGGTTATCATTGGTGTAAAATTTATCACAGTAACATTCCTTTAGTCATACAATAATTTATCAATCATTTGTGAATTCATCCTTTATTTGGTTTGAGAAATAGTTACTAAAAACTTGCTTAGTATAAATTTCAATTACAAATAATGAAAATCTAATAAAGTAAAAATACAATTCTTCCCTCAGTATTGTAGAAGTAAAATAAATAGAAAAAGATACATAATATTGATATCAAAATGTCATAGAAAAATATATATTTTTTTTGTTAAAGACCAATGTTAGACATCATTTTAAATTATATAAACAGGAGAGGTTTTAATTAGGTTAAATTTTAAGAAAATCCTAACTAAAATGGGTCATTAAATAACACAATGGTTAGAGGAAGAAAGAAACTCCAGTTCAAAATCCCCTATAAGATCATTGTGCCATGAAGGCTTGCAGAGCAACCAGGAGTAATATTCCTGATAGTTATTATCAATAGTTAATGGCATAGTACAGTCAATGCATAAAACTGTACTTTACATTTAAACAAGAGAGATTAGAACTGTACAGTTGCATTAGCAGAGAAATAAAAGGTCAGGATAAGTTTTAAGGTAGAAAGAAACTGTTATTGCTCTGTCAGGAATGAGTTTGGAGAGGAATAAAGGCATGAGGAAGAGCAAAATGTCTGAGTCAGGTTTGAGGTGAGGTTGATGTGTCAAACATGGAATCAGAGAAGGTGTCTTAAGGAAAAAAATGATAGGATACATTAAGATACTCAGATATCAAATGCAGGGTCCACTGCTAAGATGGACTATTGGAAGTTGTCATTTTCAGAATTTTATTTGTATGGTCTTTGAAGGTCCTGTGGAAAGAAAGTGTATCAGAAAATTAAGAAAGCAAATTCTGCAAGTTTCTCTTTTAAGGGAAGAAGCAAGAATTTTAGAAGGGCTGGAATTGATTTTATTTGACAATGGGACGAAGAGTTCTCTTAATTTTAACTTCTTTCAAATGGAGCTCTTGTCCTCTCAAAGTTTTACTAACTCCCCTTTCTTTCATATGATTCCCTGCACTCTGCTGAAGGTTTGGTTATGACTCTCAGCATCTGCTTTGATACACTGCTACATAGAGTTTTTCAAAGGCCCTCTGTGGTAGGCTCCTGCATTGTTACTTGTTTTCTCCTACTTCCTAAGTCCATCCCATTTGTCTTTCTAAGTGAGGATTGTTCTTCTTACCCCGGGTTCTCAAGGACTAAAAATATCTAGGAATATGGGTCTTCTATGAGACTGATTATCCAACCAAGGACCATGCATGGATATAAACTAGAACTCCTGCTCGGACATAGCCCATGGCAGCTCAGTATCCAACTGGGTTCCCTAGTAAGAGGAAAAGGGACTGTCTCTGACATGAGCTTAGTGGCTGGCTTTTTGACCTACCCCCCTAGAGAGGGAGGAGCGGCCTTGCTAGGCCACAGAGGAGGACATTGCAGCCAGTCCTAAAGAGACTTGATAAGCTAGGGTCAGATGGAAGGGGAGGAGGACCTCCCATATCAGTGGACTTAGAGAGGGACAGGGAGGAAATGAGGGAGAGAAGGTGGAATTGGAGGGAATGAAGGAGGGGTCTACATCTGGCATACAAAGTAAATAAACTGCAATTAATATAAAAAATAAAAATTTAATTAAAAAACTTCTTTCATATGATGATATGAAAAGCACGGTCATGTTGGTCTTTACCTAGCACATATTTGTGAAATTACGTCCAATGATTAACATAGATTTGTGGGTCAGGTCAATGAGGAAAGTACTGTCATCTGGACAAAAAGGTCTTCTGTGAGCCTGATTCTCCAAACAATGACAATGCATGGAGAAAACTTAGTATCCCTGCATAGAAGTAGCCCATATCAGCTCAGTGTCCAAGAGGGTTCCCCAATAATAGGAACAGGGACCATCTCTGACATGAATTCATGGGCTGGCTCTTTGATCACCTCTAGCTGAGGGGGGAAGCAACCTTACCAGTCCACAAAGAAGACAAAAAGCCAGTCCTGATGAGACCTGATAGACTAGGGTCACACGAAAGGAGAGGAGGAACTCCTCTATCATTGGACTGGGGGAGGGGCATAGCAGAAGAAGAGGGAGGGAGATGGTATTGGGAGAGGATGGGGGAGGAGACTACAGCTGGGATACAAAGTGAATAAACTGTAATTAATAAAAATTAAATTTTAATTAAAAAAAATCTTACCAAAAAGTTAAGGAGAGTTAAACAACAATAGTTTTTGGATGGTAATGAGAGGGCTAATTATGTAGTGTTACTGCATAAAATAACTTTGGAAAATGAATATTGCAAATTAACCTTCTTGAACACAACGTCACCATGTTCTAAAATCTCAGAGTTGTCATCTATATCCATTGAGGCCAAGAGGAGAGTTTACCTGAACCACAAGGAAGGAAATGGTTTAGCGAACCTAGAAAGTCATTTCTATTTAGTTTAAATTAATAAACCATTGACATAGAGATCTATTTATTATAAAATAAAGACTTATAATATAGAGAGAAGACCTGAAATTATGGAATCTTTGTTTAGACTTTCTAGCAACAACATGCACAATCAAACTTTTGTAAATCCAATTTTCTTATATATAATGATGGGGTCAAATAAATCACTTCAGATACACACACACACACACACACACACACACACATATATATATTCAGATATATGTATATACAGATATATATATTCAGATATATGTATATATGTATATATATATATATATACATATATATATATATATTTGGTATTCCAATGTGAAGTAAGGCATTAAGTCTCCCAGTTTCTTTCATTATTTTTCTTTTTTTTTTCCTCAGTCAAAAAGTCATTCTTTTATTTTAAAATGTTTTTTTTCTCAATGCAGTTTATTCAGGAACCTTGAACAATCCTCGGACCCTGGGGAAAGCGAGCCCACAGCTTAAATAGCCTCTGGGTAGCCAACCCAGGCATACCACGTGGGCAATGCAGATAGGTCCACATACATGGAAGCAAGCCAGATCCTCAGCCTTAGCCAAATGTGGAATTGTTCCTGGCAGAGAGCACTCACCATCGGGAAGGTGGAAGGCGGAAACCAGCTCCATCTTTAAGGCATAGCATTCCGCAGCTCTCTACAGTTCCCCCTTTTTGTTTTAGACGCATCAGGCAAGAGTAGAGGTCTGATCTCTGATATTAGAAATAAATTGGGACTTTGTACTGATGTTCATTTAGGTGTCATCCACCCAAAGAGCATCAGACCCGTCTGATACCTTTTTCTCAGAGGCGGGACCGGGGGCATCAACCCGCATGCAACCAGACATGCTCTTCTCTGGGTCCAAAGCGGCTGACCCTGAGTGCAGTGCTTAGCCTCGCATCCTGAACGTAACATTTTAGCTTTTTATGGTATCCAACCATGCTTGGGGAGAATGTCCTGCTTCAATGGCTGTAAAGGCCTGAATGGTCATGGCTGCATTACGCTGTTGTGAGACTCTAATCTTGCATATATACCACAGGCAAACCAAGGAGACCAGCACCAGAAGGCCTGCTAACGCTCCCATGCCTTCAGATGATTCATGGCTGCAGCAATCCATGATGATAATCCTGTGGCTAGTCCTGCATCCACTCTGGTAGAATTTACTGTGACAATGGCCACTCTCAGCTGCTCCATCGTAGTATCGAATTCTCCAGTCCAATTACCTAAAATATAGCTCGACAATTGTTTAGACAGATTTGCAGCACAGGAAAAATTCTCATGTTATATGCTAGTGACTCAAAGTCCAGCATATTTTCATTGACAGCCAAGTTGAGCGATTTGCCATAGGGTTGCTCCTGCACGAGGTCAATCGTCTGATTGAACACCATCAAGCTTCCTTTAGTTGAGCATTAATTCCTTTATGTACAACTAAGGCATGAGCTACATTGGCTAAATGATTGTTCAGGGTCTCAGCAGTCTGCCCAGTATGACTCATGGCTAATGCCCCGGTGGTAGCTCCAACAGCTGCCAATGAGATGGTAGTAACAATGGTGGCTGTAGTTCCAAGATCCCTTTCCTGTCTGAAGAGAGTCATAGCGTGAGGGGCATCAACGGGCACAGGCACACAGTGAGGCATGCGAGTAACCAGGGCATACCTAAATTTACTTGCATTCCAGCATTGGGCAAAGAAGCCAAGTATCATTACCACAATTACTTGGCTCTATCTGGCTAATAATGAATAAAAATGGGGGATTTAGACAAACAGGTGTGGGCTTATAGGAAATATTATGAGAAGCCTTAACCCCACTCGTTGGAACATCCTGCGTCAGTTCTAGAACTAGCAGTGGTGGTGTCCGAGATCTGAGTAGGTTCAGGAGACCATTGCCCCCAGGGGCGATACATGCTCCATGCCAATTGACTAACTCCATATTTTCCTCCACTTTTGAAAGTCATTTAAGGTTCTTAAATTATTTTTTCCTTTTTTTTTTAAATTTTTCATCAATTACACTTTATTCATTCTGCATCCCCCCATGAGCCCCTCCCTCCTCCCCTCCCAATCCCACCCTCCCTCCTCCCTCTGCATGCATGCCACTCCCCAAGTCCACTAATAGGGGAGGTTCTCCTCTCCTTTCTGATCTTAGTCTGTCAGTTCACATCAAAAGTGGCTGCATTGTCCTCTACTATGGCCTGGTAAGGCTGCTCCCCCCCAGAGGGAGGTGATCAAAGAGCAGGCCAATCAGATTATGTCAGAGGCAGTCCCTCTTCACATTACTATGTAACCCAATTGGACTTTGAACTGCCCTGGGCTACATCTGTGCAGGGGTTCTGGGTTATCTCCATGAATAGTCCTTGGTTGGAGTATGAGTCTCTGGGAAGTTCCCTGTGTTCAAATTTTCTTGTTCTGTTGCTCTCCTTGTGGAGACCCTGTCCTCTCCAGCTCTTACTATTTCCCAGTTCTTACATAAAATTCTGTTTACCTGCCCAACAGTTGCCCATCAGGCTCAGCATCTGCTTTGATAGTCTGAAGGGCAGAGGCTTTCAGAGGTCCTCTGTGGTAGGTTCCTAGGTTGTTTCCTGTTTTCTTCTTCTTCTGATGTCCATCCTCTTTGCCTTTCCGGATGGGGATTGGACATTTTAGTTAGGGTCCTCTCTCTTGCTTAGTTTCTTTAGATGCACAGGTTTTAGTGGGTTTGTCCTATGTTGTATGTCTATATGAGTGAGTATATACCATGTGTGTCTTTTTGCTTCTGGGACAACTCACTCAGGATGATCCTTTCCAGATCCCACCATTTACCTGCGAATTTCATGATTTCCTTATTTTTCATTGCTGTGTAATATTCCATTGTGTAGATATACCACAATTTCTGCATCCATTCTTCAGTTGAGGGGTATCTGGGTTGTTTCCAGCTTCTGGCTATTACAAATAAACCTGCTACAAACATGGTTGAGCAAATGTCCTTTTTGTGTACTTGAGCCTCTTTTGGATATATGCCCAGGAGTGGTATGGCTAGATCTTGAGGAAGCGGTATTCCTAGTTGTCTGAGAAAGCGCCAGATTGATTTCCAGAGTGGTTGTACAAGTTTACATTCCCACCAGCAGTGGAGAAGTGTTCCCCTTTCTCCACAACCTCTCCAGCATGTGTTGTCACTTGAGTTTTTGATTTTGGCCATTCTCATGGGTGTAAGGTGAAATCTCAGGGTTGTTTTGATTTGCATTTCCCTAATGGCTAGTGAGGTTGAGCATTTCTTTAAGTGCTTCTCTGCCATTCGGTATTCCTCTACAGAGAATTCTCTGTTTAGCTCTGTTCCCCACTTTTTAAGTGGATTACTTGGTTTGCTGCTTTTCAGCTTCTTTAGTTCTTTATATATACTGGATATGAGTCCTCTGTCAGATAAAGGGTTGGTGAAGATTCTTTCCCAATCTGTAGGTGGTCACTTTGTTTTGATGACGGTGTCCTTTGCTTTACAGAAGCTTTTCAGTTTCATGAGGTCCCATTTATTGACTGTTGCTCTTAGAGCCTGTGCTTTTGGTGTTCTCTTCAGGAAGTTTTCCCCTGTACCAATGAGTTCTAGGGTATTTCCCACTTTTTTTTCAAGCCGATTTAATGTGTCTGGTTTTATTTTGAGGTCTTTGATCCACTTGGACTTCAGTTTTGTGCAGGGTAACAAGTATGGATCTATTTGCATTTTTCTACATGTAGACATCCAGTTAGACCAGCACCATTTGTTGAAGATGCTATCTTTTTTCCATTGTATGGTTTTGGCGTCTTTGTCAAAGATCAGGTGTCCATAAGTGTGTGGGTTTATTTCTGGGTCCTCTGTTCGGTTCCATTGATCCACCATTCTGTTTCTATGCCAGTACCATGCAGTTTTTAAAACTGTTGCTCTATAGTACAACTTAAGATCAGGGATGGAGATACCTCCGGAAGATCTTTTATTGTAGAGGATTGTTTTAGCAATTCTGGGTTTCTTGTTATTCCAGATGAAGTTGAGAATTTTTTTTCCACTTCTGTAAAGAATTGTGTTGGTAATTTGATGGGCATTGCATTGAATCTGTAGATTGCTTTTGGTAAGATGGCCATTTTTACTATGTTAATCTTGCCAAGCCATGAGCATGGGAGATCTTTCCATCTTCTCATATCTTCTTCTAATTCTTTCTTCAGATATTTGAAACTTTTTTCATACAAGTCTTTGACTTCCTTGGTTAGGGTTACTCTGAGGTACCTTGTGTCATTTGTGGCTATTGTGAAGGGTGTTGTTTCCCTAATTTCTTTCTCAGCCCTTTTGTCTTTTGTATACAGGATTTTTTTTGAGTTAATTTTGTATGCAGCCACATTGCTGAAGGTGTTTATCAGCTGTAGGAGTTCCCTGGTAGAGATTTTGGGGTCACTCACGTATACTATCATATCATCTGCAAATAGTGATAATTTGACTTCTTCCTTTCCAATTTGTATCCCCTTGATCTCCTTCAACTGTCTTATTGCTCTAGCAAGGACTTCCAGCACTATGTTGAAGAGATATGGAGAGAGTGGGCAGCCTTGTCTTGTCCCTGATTTCAGTGGGATTGCTTTAAGTTTCTTTCCGTTCAGTTTGATGTTGGCTATAGGCTTGCTGTATATTGCCTTTACTATGTTTCGATATGTGCCTTGTATCCCTGATCTCTCCAATACTTTGAACATGAATGGATGTTGGATTTTGTCAAAGGGTTTTTCAGCATCTAGGGAGATTATCATGTGGTTATTTCTTTCAGTTTGTTAATATGGTGGATCACATTAATGGATTTCCGTATATTGAACCACCCCTGCATACCTGGGATGAAGCCTACTTGGTCATAGTGGATAATATCTTTGATGTATTCTTGGATTCGGTTTGCAAGTATTTTATTAAATATTTTTGCATCAATGTTCGTAAGGGAGATTGGCCGGAAATTCTCTTTCTTTGTTGAGTCTTTGTGAGGTTTAGGTACCAAGGTGACTGTGGCTTCATAGAATGAATTTGGTAATTTTCCTTCTGTTTCTATTTTGTGGAATAGTTTGAAGAGAATTGGTGTTAGCTCTTCTTTGAAGGTCTGGTAGAATTCTGCGCTGCAGCCATCTGGTCCTGGGCTTTTTTTGGATGGGAGACTTTTGATGACCGCTTCTATTTCTTTGGGGGATATAGGACTATTTAGTTGATTTACCTGGTCCTGGTTCAGCTTTGGTAAGTCAAATCGATCAAGAAAATTGTCCATTTCATTTAGATTTTCAAATTTTGTGGCATATAGACTTTTGAAGTAAGTCCTAATGATTGTTTGGATTTCCTCAGTGTCTGTAGTTATATCCCCCTTTTCATTTCAGATTTTGTTGATTTGGGTGGTGTCTCTCTGCCTTTTAGTTAACCTGGCTAAGGGTTTGTCGATCTTGTTGATTTTCTCAAAGAACCAGCTCTTGGTTTTATTGATTCTTTGAATTGTTTTATTTGTTTCCAATTGATTGATTTCAGCCCTGAGTTTGATTATTTCCAGCCGTCTACTCCTTCTTGGTGTGTCTGCTTCTTCTTTTTCTAGGGTTTTTAAGTGAGCCATTAGGGTGCTTGAATGAGCTGTCTCGAATTTCTTTTTGAAGGCACTTAGTGCTATGAACTTTCCTCTTAGCACTGCTTTCATTGTGTCCCACAGGTTCGGGTATGTTGTGTCTTCATTTTCATTGTTTTCTAGAAAGACTAATTTCTTTCTTTATTTCTTCCCTGACCTAGCTGTCATTTGGTAACAAGTTGTTCATTTTCCATGTGTGTGTAGGCTTTTTGTTATTTCTGTTATTGTTGAGGTCCAGCTTTATTCCATGGTGATCAGACAAGATACATGGGATTATTTCAATCTTCTTGTATCTGTTGAGGCTTGCTTTGTGACCCACTATATGGTCTATTTTGGAGAAGGTTCCATGAGGTGCTGAGAGGAAGGTAAATTCTTTTGTGTTTGCGTGTAAAGTTCTGTAAATGTCTGTTAGGTCCATTTGATTCATGACCTCTGTCAGAGACATTGTTTCTTTGTTTAATTTCTGTTTTGTTGACCTGTCCTTTGTTGAGAGTGGGGTGTTGAAGTCTCCCACTATTAATATGTGGGGATCTATATGTGCTTTAAATTTTATCAATGTTTCTTTCACAAATGTAGGTGCCCTCGTATTTGGGACATAGATGTTCAGGATTGTGATGTCTTCCTGGTGGAATTTTCCCTTGATGAGTATGAAGTGTCCTTCCCCATCTCTTTTGATTAATTTTGGTTGAAAGTCTATTTTATCAGATATTCGAATGGCTACTCCTGCTTGCTTCTTGGGTCCATTTGCTTGAAAAGCCATCTTCCATCCCTTTACCCTCAGGTAATGTCTATCTTTGTGTCTTAGGTGTGTTTCTTGTATGCAACAGATTGCTGGGTTTTGTTCACGTATCCATTCTGTTAATCTGTGTCTTTTTATTGGAGAATTAAGTCCATTGATGTTGAGAGAGATTAATGACCAGTGGCTGTTAGATATCTTGATTTTGATGTTGGCTGTGGTCATCAGGTTGTGTGCTTGGTTGCTTTTTGTTTTACTGAAGTGAGGTTATTTATTTCCTGTGTTTTCTTGAATGTAGCTAGCTTTCTTGGGTTGTATTTTCCCTTCCAGTGTCTTCCGTAATGCTGGATTTGTTTGTAGGTATTGTTGAAATTTGTTTTGGTCATTGAATATCTTGTTTTCTCCATCTATGAGGACTGAGAGTTTTGCGGGGTATAGTAGCCTGGGCTGACATCTGTGTTCTCTTAGGGTCTGCATGATATCCGTCCAGGCCCTTCTGGCTTTCATAGTCTCTGTTGAAAAGTCAGGTGTGATTCTAATGGGTTTGCCATTATATGTTACTTGGCCTTTTTCCCTTGCAGCTTTTAGTATTTTTTCTTTGTTCTGTATACTTACTGTTTTGATTATTATGTGGCGGGAGGATTTTCTTTTCTGGTCAAATTTGTTGGGTGTTCTGTAGGCCTCATGTATTCTAATTGGCCTCTCCTTTAGCTTGGGGAAATTTTCTTCAATGATTTTGTTGAAAATATTTTCTGGGCCTTGGAGAAGGGAGTCTTCTTTTTCCTCTATACCTATTATTCTTAGATTTTGTCTTTTCATATTGTCTTGCATTTCTTGGACGGTCTGTGTCAGGAATTTTTCGGATTTTACATTTTCTTTGACAGATACATCGATTTCTTCCATTGTATCTTCTACACCTGAGATTCTTTCTTCCATCTCTTGTAGTCTGTTGGTTATGCTTACCTCTGTAGTTCCTGTTTTCTTCCCTAGATTCTTCCTTTCCATTATTTCTTCCATTTGTGTTTTCTTTAATTTTTCCAATTCTATCTTCAGGTCTTGAGTTGTTTCGTTTACTTCCTTCACCTATCTGATTGTACTTTCCTGTTTTTCTTTTAGTTCCTTCAACTCTGTTTCTATCATTTCATTCAGTGTTTTAAGCATTTCCTTTCTAAAGGCCATAAACTGTTTGGCTGCAGCTTCCTCTATTTCTTTACGGATGGCACTATTCTGTTTGAGTTTATCTTCCTCTATGTCTTTACGAATCTTATTTGTTTCCTCTGTTATCATCTTCATGAGCATACTTGTTAGGTCATCTTCTTGGATTTCAGTTATGGTGGGGTGTCCAGGGCTACTTGCCCCTGGGTAACTGGGTTCTGGAGATGCCATATTGCTCTGTCTTTTGTTGCTTGAGCTTTTACGCTGGCCTCTACCCATTGTGTTATCTTAGGTGTTTGGGGTTATTTTCTGGTGGTTCCTGGGATCCTGTGGTGGAGAGAATCCCCTTTGCAGAAAGCTGGTTTTTCCTGAAGGATGTCTTCTCAGCTTTTTGGGTATAGTCCCTGGATGGCTGGTGTTTTTTCAGGAGTTGCTCACCTCAGGGATATAGACCTGAGTGGTAACTGTGGTCTTTGTTAGTCGAGAGGGTTCTCCTCTCACCCAGGGAAGTCCTGAGGGCAGCTGCCCTGTTTCTGGGCTTCTTGTTGTAAATTTAATGATCAGCTGCTGTGACCCAGTTGGACATCAGGCGAGTAGCAACTGTTTGTGCCTGTGTCTGGAGCACAGCTGAGTGCTGGCGCCTGGGCCCCACTTGACTGCTAGACTTTTTCTAGGGAAGGATTGGGTGATTTAGGTCAGTACAGTTTCCTTCCTTCCCCGTGGATTCTCTGGAGACAGGGACTCCCAGTGTCTTTTTTTGCTCTGGTGCACACTGCTCAGTGTCTGCCAGCTGGCTGGCCGCAGAAGCTGCATGTGCCTGGAGCACAGCTGTGTAATGGCGGCTCAGTCTCTGCCAGCTGTCTGGTGTGCAGAAACTGCCTGTGTCTGCCTTTGCGGCTTTTGGGAGCCTGAGTGCCTCCCTAAGCTTGGTAATTTTCCGGGGACCTTTTCAGGTTGGGGGTGAGCTGAGTGCTCTGAGATCAGACCCGCCGTTTCTATTTCCGGCAGCGAATCAGGCGTGCAGGCAGGCAGGGCTCTGTGCAGGAACCTGGGTCCCCAGCTCTGTCTCAGGGCTGGCTCCTGGGGTGCCCGTGGAACCCGCCCGAGTCTTTTCCAGGGGATGTCTGGGTGACCTAAGGCCGGTCCCAATCGTTTCCTGTACCCTGGGGTTATCTTTCGAACTGAAAATTTCAGTCTCTGATAGTGTGGTGCACATGGTTCAGTCTGGGACCAAGACCAGAGACACTGGCTTGTGGCTCTGGGCTGGGGCTGGGGCTGGAGGCCGGCAGCCAAGAGTCTGGCGGAACCGGGATCTCTTCCGTGGTTTAGTGGGGTGAGTTAAAAGCTGATTGAATCCCTCACCGTGAGGTATCCTCTCACCTGGGTAACACAATGACTGTGTTTTATGGCCGAGAGTTCTGATTGCTGGTCACTGTGCTGATCTTGCTGTGCTGCTGCTCAGAATGAGAGTCCTCCAGGCGCCGCCATCTTGCCGCCCCCACTGTCGTTTCTCATTATTTTTCTTTAGGTGTTTAGAACATTAATATCAGTAGACCTTTAGAGAGTATGAAGTTCGCTTAAGCCTACAATTTCCATTACCAAGCCACCCTTAAATATTCAGATCATATTATGCCACACTAACCATCAAATACCAAGGCAAGGCACATTTTATTTCGCTCCAGAGTTTCTTGGCTGCTTTGAACCAGTGAACACCCAACCTTCATTTTATTCACTTATATTCTTATAGGCTTAGTGTTTAATTTTGCTTATATTAAACACAGAATTATATCAAAGTATTCCATACTCAGCTATTGAAGATGTATTTTGATTGAAATTAATAAAAATCATTTCTAGTGAATAACCTCGGTTACTCTAAAAACCTACCATTTTCTAAAAATGTCATATATAATTTTATTTGCATTTTTAGTAAGCCGTGTCCAGCCTTAGTTTAAACAAAACATCGACAGATTATTTTATCCTCAAACTGTTCTTACATATATTTATGAATCCAATGAAAAATCAATTCTTATGAACTATTTTCTTATGTTTCTTAACTATAAAGTCTGATTGTACTATCAAGATTAAACTAAGTGGAAATATATCTAACATCACTCTGCCAACACCATAGTACAGAGTAAGAGAAAAGTGCCTGGATAGTTATGCAAATGCCATAGTGACTAACTCAGTCACATCCACCACAGAAGGCCTGGGAGTCATATTTCAATAAAAGAAGATGGAATATATCTCACTCTCACTGGCTTAATAATTTATGATTAATCAGTTTATGAAGTTTCACTCACAGAAGGAAATAGAGAGGAAGATGGATTCTCTCTTTGGATTTAACATTACTTTTCTCTCAGGCTGAATTTAATCATTTCTTTCATTTCTGAAGACTAGATAATTGACTGGCCATTTATTTAAACTTCCTCAAAGGGCATCAATAATCCTCCAGGGGTTCACCTCTGATCAGTGCAGGTTAAGTTAAATTGAGCCTTGATTATTCAGCTTAGGGAGCAGACAGGATCTTACCACCTAGAAGCAATTGGGGACTCATTGAACTAACACAGTTCAGGGAGCAAGTGAAGATCTGGAAGAAATGGATGCAACTGTATTAATTTGCATGGTCATGATGATGAAATAAGAACAACAGCAGGAAGAATGTTGGGGTGAGTGTGTGAAGTATAGCCTTGGTAGAGTAACTAAGTCAAGATTCTGCAGTCAAAAAGGAGCATATGACTTTCTAAAAGTGAAGTCAGAGGTCTCATTTAGTCCTCTTTACCATGTAAGGAAACAATGAAAGCCTGGCCACCTGAGTCATTCATTCAACCTCACCAGGAACCAAACTTGCTTGTGTCTTGGTGCTCTTTGACTCCTGGGTCTGCAGTACTTGAGGGATCAATTTCTGTTTTAATGAGCTGCCTGATGGATGATAGTTTGTTATATTGGCCTGAGCAGATTAAGACAGATGGAAAAAACAACTCCTCTGGAAAAGGTTAAGAGTAAGTGGCACAACATATTCTGTGACAGGTAATTGCATATACAGGTATTTTAGATTGTTCTCTTGCAAACTGACATTTCAAGAGTAATATGGAGAAAACTAAGAAGTGATGGCTGAAAGAATAATGGCTGTATCCTCATTTGAGATTAATGGAAATATAAAAATTATAAACGACTGACTTATTTAAACTCTGTGAAAGAAGGAAACAAAAATACCTTGTCTCATTAATGAGTGAAGAATAAATATATGTAAAGAGAATACTTCATGAAGCTCTGCTGTAAGACTGAAATGAAGGTGAGAAGCAGATTAATATGTTAGCCTCCAATATCTCCAATGTTAGGCAATCACATTACCTATGACTCAAAATCTGATCTAGCTAAGAGTTGTAGAAATAGGAATGGTGTCCACATTTCAAATTTTCGTCTCATAAAATATTCATGCATTTATCGTATTTTCTTACTTTTAAAGAAAAATGAATAATTTGAGTGAAAAAATTCCCTAAGAGCAACTCTATTTTTTTTTTTTTTAGATGAGCTTGAATTCTCAGCAGTTCTCCAGTTTACACCACAGTAATGGTTAAGATGAAAGGTGTTCTTTTTTAATCTACAGTGACAGCAACTTCTGGAGGGTTATTAAAATATTGTGCTTAGTTGTTCATAGAGGAGGTTATAGACTCTCCATTTTCACAGATATTAATATTTTCATTCGGTTATTGCCCAAAAGTGAAGTCATTTTATAGGAATTGAGATGGTTAACCTTGTCAACATGTTAATCTAAAATTAACAGAAAACATTTTGCAGAAAGGAATATAAGGATGCACCTAGGAAGGCCTAACTGATGGGGAAGCGCTTTCCTGTGTGGGTGACATGCTCTAAGTGTGGGTCTAGAGCAAGGCAGTTCTGCTGGGGTATGCACTTGCTGCTAGTGACTCTATTTTGCCATTGTTGCTGTTGTCATCTATTACTGCCATCAGATCTCAGCTCTTTGAGCCTTCTGTTCTGGAATGAAGACCACCAACTCTCCAGGTATCCGTTAGTCCTTCTGCTCCACACTGGAATTGCTGAGGGATCCACCCTGTGATGTGAGCATGTTCAAAATGTCTAGTATCTTCGGCACACACACAGGTATTGTGGGACTACCAGCCTCACTCATGGAAGCCAATATAAAAATACCCAGTGGTTACAGTGCATTCGTTCTGTCCATTCTGTGGGGACCCTGTATAATACTCAGCTCATGGAACATTAGTTCCAGCATAACCCAGTTTGGTTGCCAAAATCTGAGAATTCTTAATTTCATTATATAAAATGGCATGGTATTGTAATAAAGTTATATACATCTTTTAAACTTGAAATCATGTCTAGACGATTTGTAATATATTACCATGTAAATGCTATGTAAACTCTACTTGCAGTACATGATTTGGAAAAAATTGAGAAGAAAATCTTTATATATTCAGTACAGACTCATTTTTAAAAATAGTTTGGTGCTGCTATTGGTTGGGTCTATGAATGTGGAAGTCTTACAGTATATATATATATATATATATATATATATATATATATATATAACATATATATATATTATACATATATGTGTATAATTTCTCTATATATACTTATATAATAATATAATATGTATTAAATTATATATGTGAAGGCCAAAATAAATACATGCTGCCTTATTCTATTTCCTGGTGCTTGGATGGAGGGACAAAAAAAGCAGTGACTTTAACTGTACTTTCTGCAAGACTCAAGTCCTATCTCCATGAATTATCTCAAGTCCCTTTGTTTCTTGCTAGGTTCTTCCTTGTTCTCTAAACACTTTTATTTGGCTATGATCTTGCACTTTGTTATTCCTTTGAGTGGTTCTTAAACTTCGGTGCATATTAAAATACTGATGCCTGAGTCACACCCCTGAACTTCAGATTTAATTACTATGCTATGCATCTGGGCATAAGCTATTTAAAGTTTTGCAGGTGTTTAAAATAGGAGGCACAGCTTGATTAACACTCGCTTGCATCGTCATTGCTGATAAGTTGCTTTGAATTCTTTGTTCAGGCTTCATCTGTAATGACTGTGCTAAGATTTAACTTTTAAATTTTTCACCTGGCCTAATGATCATTAATCATTCAAAGATTCAGTGATTCACTCAGACTTTTTTTTAATTTTTTTTTTGAAATATGATGATATATAAGAAATCCTAAGGGCCCAGTAAATATTGAGTGAGGCTTCAGAATTGTTAAAAGATAACAACTGATAGATATTAGAATTAAATGGGCAATTATAGAAGGAATGAAATCTTTCTCTTTTCCAAAGTGCTGAAGCACTCTAACTCTATATTTCACCATTTTCCACTTTTGTTCCATTATAAATGCTGTGGCCACACTCATTTTGATAGTTGGTTCAGTATGTCATAAATTTTAATAGAGCACACTACTCTGACCACTAAAAACTGTTCACTTCCAATTAATAATGTTTTGATCAGCTGAAATGTAAAATAGCTACAAGAGATTTTGTTGTTGCTATTGTTTCTAGAGCCACTCTACTCAAATATCTACATATAGAAAAATAAATTTAAGTATGCCAACTCATGGAATTATTTATAATGTAACCCTACATATAAATTCCATGTACAAAGATATATGATTGTTGAAAGTAAATAATACATAGAAAGGTCAATTTGTTTGTGCAGAGTGTATCAGGAAAAAGCACATAGTAAGCACATGCCTATAGCAGACCTTTTGTGGTTGGCAGGTGTCTCATTGATTGATTTAGCGGAGACTGAACCCAGGACATTGAACATCCTAAGCACATAGTCTATTATTTTGTTACACACTCCAACTTCCACTCCCTTTCATAAAGGGTCTCCTCTAGCAAATGTTGATGACTGTCTCCTTAGTATGTTGTCACTTGGACTATTTCTAAAGGAAAGCCTTCATATTGTTAATTTTTCATGATACTGCATACGGATGATTTCCATTTTCTGTATTTATTTACTTTTTACTGCTTTTGAACTAAATTATTTGGGGAATATATGGTTAAAGTAAAAGGACATTTTTCAGAAGTTGTGTCCCTCCTCTATATTGGTCAGTCCAGGTGATCAAACTCTATCTGGCCTGAATATATATATTATGAATGAATTTAATATACATTTTATCATGAGATATTATTGATAAGAAATAATGATTATTTTTATAAAAACCTCTCAAGATGGGTAAATTGGCATATATTAGAGGTACATAGAAATCTAAGATGATGATGCTGACCATGCAGGTTATCTGAACAGCAGTGAAAGCAGAGTGACCTGCAGGCCATACTGTGGACCCCAAAACCCCAACATCTGTGTTTCTCAGGTGAGAGTAATACCTACAAGGAAGCGCAAGGGTCCATCTTCAGGCCACCTGGCAAATACCAGGAAAAATTCCTGGGCTTCCACCCAGCATGGCCACAGCCTTAGGAACTTGCTCAAGCCCATCATCTGTAGATACCTTCTTGGTTCCAGCAGCTTTTGGCTCACTGTCTGTGGAGTGGGTATCTTCAATTACCAGAGGCAAGGCTTCAATCTCTGGGCTCCCACTCTCGCTATTCTGTGGAATGGATACCTTCAGGAACCAGGGCATGCAAGTCCAAATTTGGGACCTACTCTCATCATCCCACAGACACCTTCCTGTACCAGTTGGTCTAGGTTCCAAACTCCAGTGCCCACTCTCACCATCCCTTGGAGAAGATACCTTCTGGTACCCAGGAGGCACAGCTCCAAACTCAGGGCACACTTTCGCTATCCCAGGCAAGTGTCTTTTCCTCAGGCCTCCAAACATTCAGGACCTACAGAAGCAAACAGACACTTCTGCAAGGTTCAACCCATATCCCTCAGGAGACCAACAGGACATCTGAGCTCACTGGTTCTCTAAAATATCTACAGCCAGGAAGCACAGTGTCGGAGAACAGTGCCTGGGCTCACTAACTTGAGAACAAATGCTAGTGGCGTGGAAACTCACTACAGTACTTCTGCCTGCAAAAGGAGGAGCCCTGAGTTCCTGAGGAATCCATGTGGTCCCAGGATCAAAATCTCCATGGGCAATTTCCCACCAGTCTGAGATCATTCCCAGCAATCTGAGAAGGTCTCCTGCAGGCACAGTCATATTTCTGCCCAAGGCTTTTACAATATCCCCAAGAACTCCAGTAGGCAACAGGATCTGACAACCTACTCTAGAGACAACCAGATGGCTAAAGACCACTCTGAAAACACAATCAACAAAAGCCAAAGAAATATGGCATCCGCAGAAGCCGGTTATGCAAAGGCAAGTAGCCCTGGATGTCATAACACAACTGAAACACAAGAAAATGACCTTAAGTTTATGATTACGAAGATAACAGAGGAAACAAAGAAACTCCACAAAGAAATACAAGAAGATACATTCAAACAGGTTGAAGCCTTTAGAGAGGGAATAAATAAATCACTGAAATAATGCAGGAAAGTTCAAAAGAACAGGTGGAGGAATTGAATAAACCATTTAGTGAAACACAAACAGGTAAAAAAAATCAGTTCAAGATGTGAAGAGAAAATAGAAACATTAAATAAAGCACAAACTAAAAAAAAATCCTGAAGAGGGAGAATTTAGGGAAGAAAACAGGAACTGCAACAGTGAGCATTGCCAACAGAATACAAGAGATAGAGGAAAGAATTTAAGGTGTAGAACACAATGGAAGAAATCAATGCATCCTTCAAAAATTTTAAATCCAAAAAATTCCTGACAAGAAATATCAAAGATATCATGAGGAAAAGAAACCAAAGAATAATAGAAATAAAGGATAAGATTCCTCGCTCCAAGGACCAGGAAATATTTTCTACAAAACACAGAAGACAATTTTTCTCAATCTTAAGAAAGAAACAGGGAGCAGCTTTACCAGGTCACAGAGCAAGACAATGCAACCAGTAGTGATGAGACCTGATAAGCTAGGGTAAGCATTTGACAAATTCCAACACCAATTTGTGTTTAAAGTTTTGGAGAAAAAAAGGGATATAAGGCACATACCTAACTATACTAAATTCAATGTACAGCAAGCCTATAGCCAACATCAAAACTAAACGGAGGGAAACTTAAATCAGTCCCATTGAAACCACGGACAAGGTAATGCTGACTGCTCTCTATGTATCTCTTGAACATAGTGCTTGAAGACTTAGCTAGAGCAATAAGACAGCTAAAGGAGATCAAGGCAATACAAATCAAAAGAAGAAGAAGAAATCAAAGTATCACTATTTGCAGATGATATGACAGTATACATGAGTGACCCCAAAAACTATACCAGGAAACTCCTACAAATGATAAACACTTTCAACAATTTGGCTAAATACAAGATTAACTAAAAAAAAAATCAGTAGCTCTCCTGTATACAAAAGACAAGTGGGCTGAGAAAAAACAAAACAAAACAAACAAACAAAAAAACAATATCCTTCACAAATATGTGCATGAAAAAAAACAAAAAACTTCAAATCTCTGAAGAAAGAAATTGAAGAAATCAGAAGATGGAAAGATCTCTCATGCTCTTGGTGCAGTATGGTTAACACATACCTACAGACACCTGATATTTTACAACAGAGCCAAAACCATACAACGAAAAAAAAAAAATAGCATCTTCAACCAAGGGTGCTGGTCTAACTGGATGTCTAACATGTAGAAAAAAAACAAATAGATCCACATTAATCAACCTGCACAAAAATAAAGTTCAAGTGGATCAAAGACCTCAACATAAAGCCACACATATTAAATCTGTTAGAAAAAAAAAGTGAGGAAGATCCTTAGCCTCATTGGCAAAGGAGATAGTTTCCTGAACAGAACACCAACAGCACAGGCTCTAAGATCAACCATCAACCTTGTGCTTTCTCAGAAAACTGGCAATAGGGTTACCCCAAGACCAAGCTATACCACTTCTGGGCATACACCCAAAAGTTGCTCCACCAAACAACAAGGAAATTTGCTCAGCTACATTCATAGCAGCTTTATTTATAATAGCCAGAATCTGGAAACAATCTAAATATCCCTCAATTGAAAAATGGACACAGAATGTGTGGTACATTTACACAATGGAGTGATACTCAACTATTAAAAACAAGGAAATCATGAAATTTGCAGGCAAATGGTGGGAACTAGAAAAGCCCATACTGTGTGAGGTAATCCAGAAGCAAAAAGACATGCATGGTATATACTCATTTATAAGCTATATTAGCCATATGAAATAGGATAACTAAACTAAAACTCACAGACCTAAAGTAGCTAACTATCAAGGAGGTCTCTAAGGAGGATATTTCATTCTCATTCAGAATGCCACACAGGATAGACATAGCCTAGCACAAATGTCCTCTAAAAGACTTCACCCAACAGGGGATTGAAGCAGATGCTGAGACTCATAGCCAAACTTTGAGCAGAGCACAGGGAGTCTTTTTATTTATTTATTTATTAATATTAGTTACAGTTTATTAACTTTTTATCCCAGCTGTAGCCTGCTCCCTTATTCCCTCCCAATCCCACTCTTCCCTCCCAATCCCCTCTCTTCCTCATCTTCTTCCTGCCCCTCTTCAAGTCCACTGATAGGAGAGGACCTCCTCTCCTTCCCTCTGATCATAGTTTATCAGGTATCTTCAGGCTTGGCTGCAATGTCCTCCTCTGTGGACTAGCAGGGTTGCTCCTCCTTTGGGAGGTCAAAGGGGCAGTCATTGAGTTCATGTCAGAAATAATCCCTTTTCCCCTTGCTAGGTTACCCACTTGGATACTGAGCTACCATGGACTACATCCAAGCAAGGGTTCTAGGTTATATCCATACATGGTCCTTGGTTAGAGATACAGTCTCATGAAAGACCACTGAGTGCAGATATATTTGGTCCTTGTGGAGTGCCTGTCCTCTCCAGGTCATATTAACTCCCCTTCTTTCATATGATGCCTTGCACTCTGCCGAAGGTTTGGTTATGAGTCTTAGTATCTGCTTTGATACACTGCTAGGTAGAGACTTTCAGAGGTCCTCTGTGGTAGGCTCCTGTCCTGTTACTTGTTTTCTCCTGCATCCAATGCCAATCCAGTTTGTCTTTCTAAGTGAGGGTTGATCACCTCACCCATGGTTTCTTATATAAGAATTGGGGGCATAGAATGATCCAGAGAGGACAGGAGCTCCACAGAAGATCGACTAAACTAAAATATCTGGACCCAATTGGCCTGCAGAGACTGCACCAACCAAGGAACATGCATCCAGAGTACCCAGACCCTCTGCTTAGGTGTAGCACATGGGCACCTCAGTCACCATGTGGGTCCCCTATTAAGGGCAAGAGGGTTTATCTCTTACATAAACTTGGTTGCCTGCTCTTTTTTCACTTCCCCCTGGTGGGGAGCTTTTGACAGGACAGAGAGGAAGAGGATACAGGCAATCCTGATGAGATGTGATAGGCTAGGGTCAGATGGTAGAAGAGTAGGACTGTCCCTTTCAGCAGACTATGAGAGGGGTATGGGGAGAAGAGGGAGAAAGGATGTGGCAGAGAAGAAGGAGGCTATGATTGGGATGTAAAGTACATAAACTATAAAATTGTAAAAACTATAAAATTATAAAAACTAAAAATATCAGAAAAACTAAATTATAAAAACTAAAAATTAAAATTTTCAAAACAGGTACATAAATTGCTTCTTGAAGATAGAATGTAAGTTGGATTAAGTACATCCAATCCATGCTTTGAAGGCAATTCTGTATTCATTATATTCAGCCTAGAGTTTCTTAAACACTTTTTCTATGTGAGTGGTACTTTTAAACATTTGCCGTAACAGTTAATTCAGTGCTTGTCCCTACTTTCTGTTCCATCATGTACATTGTATCTAGTTTTATGTTGAGGTGTTTGAGCCATTTGGAGTTTAATTTTGTTCATGGTGATAAGCATGGATTTAATTGGATTCATTGACATGTAGCTATCTAGTTTGACCAGCACCATTTATTGATACATTTGTCCCCGTGTGTGTACTTCTTGCCTCTTTATAAAAAAGATTAGAAGTAAATAGGTGTATGGATTTATGCCTGCATCTTCAGTGTCATTCCATTGATAAACATTTCTGTTTTGGTACCAGCATCATGCTGGTTTTCTTACACCAGCTTCCTAGTAGAATTTGAAGTGGGGGTTGCTGACACCTTTAGAATATTTTATTATTTGTGTTTTAGATGTTATGGATTTTGTATGTGTGTGTGTGTGTGTGTGTGTGTGTGTGTGTGTGTGTGTGTTTTCTTATGAAGCTGAAAATTATCCTTTCAAGATCTGTGAGAAATTATGTTCATATTTCTTTTTTTTTATTTTATTATGTTATGCATATTTTATTTTGTTTGTTTTCTCCCACCCATATATCTCTGCATTTCTCTTATACATTTTTTTTTCAGTTCAGTTTATTCAGGAACCTTGAACAATCCTCGGACCCTGGGGAAAGCCAGCCCACAGCTTAAATAGCCTCTGGGTAGCCAACCCAGGCGTGCCACGTGGGCAATGCAGATAGGTCCACATACATGGAAGCAAGCCAGATCCTCAGCCTTAGCCAAATGTGGAATTGTTCGTGACAGAGAACACTCACCATCGGGAAGGTGGAAGGCGGAAACCAGCTCCATCTTTAAGGCATAGCATTCCGCAGCTCTCTACAGTTCATATTTCTTACGAGGATTGCATTGGATTAATAGATTGTTTTGAATAGGTTGGTTGTTTTTAGTATGTTAATCCACCAATCCATAAACATAGGAAGTCTTCCTGTCTTCTGACAGCTTCTTCAATTTCTTTCTTCACTGAATAGAAGTTTTTATTTTATAAGTCTTTCACTCGCTTGGTTAGAGTTAAACCAAGATATTTTATATTATTTGAGATTACTAGAAGGTATTGTGTCTTTGAGGTTTTTGTGTGCCGAGGAGTGGGTCTCTGATTCTTGTGCCTTCTCTTGGGCTGTTTTTCCTCTGCTGGTTTGTCTTGTCCAACGTTGATGTGATAATTTTGTCTTCTCTTATTATATTTTATTGTGTCATATTTTCTAAAATAAATAAATGAATGAATGACCATCTAGCTACTAGGGTAAAGGATAACAACTATTTTGTCACTTATATGCATTTTGAGGGGAAAAATCTATTTTGTCCAATAGAGTGAGACTAGGTACATCAACCCCTCCAGGACAGGCACATCTCAGGGTATGTTTTTCAAAAACTAATTAGACATCATCTTTCTTGTGAGATTTTATTTTCTTATACTTTAGTTTGCTGGGGGGGTTGTTGTTGTTTTTGTGTTTGTCATTTTTTGTTGAGGGGGATGTGGTTTTATTTTGTTTCCTTGATTTGAAGGGTTTTGTTGTATCAAGGGTTTTTTTATGATTAAAAAAAAAGGAATTTAAAGTTTAATGGGTACCAAAGGGAAGATGATCTGGAAGGACTTAGGGGAAGGAAAGAAAATGATCAAAGTTTTTAAATTTAAGAATTGTTCTTTTTGTTTGTTTATTTTTTCTTTTCTCACTTTTCTTATTTATTTTTTACTTTTCACAATTTATTGACTCTATATCCCAAATAGTAAAAATATTATAACAAAAAATGAAAAACAGCATTTCTCGTAGCAAACATCCGTAAACTTGTCACCCTGTGTCTCAATCTTGTGCCTCAAACATTAAGTAGCTCAATGGCAATCATTGTTCTGAGGAATAGACAGGAAGAAACCGAAGAATTTCCTTTCCACAAATACACAATTCTCAACATCTGCATACAGTTTCTCTGTGTATAATCCATTTTCCTGTTGTACTGTAGTTCAACCTGCATTTGTAGTCATGAAAAACAAAGGTAGAGGAGAAGGTTGATTTCACATAGACATATAGCATTTGAAAATGTTTGTCCTTAACTCTTCAGTAAAATACTTTTTTGTATGTTTTAAACAAAGAGGACACAGTGTCAGTTTCCTGAGATAGTCTGAGTTAATGTGATGATCAAATGGGTTAGGAATTAGAGAAGAGTGGAACTATGAAATGCATTTGTTTGAGGAAAGTACAAGAAAAAAAAATGAAGGGGGGAAATGTCACTAAGCAAAGTACCTGGAAGGGAAAACGATAACCAAGTAATTGTGGGGAAGCAGAAACACAGATGAACTGCAGTACGTCTGACCCAGCTTTCCATCACAGTGTGCAAACACCAGAGATTCAGACCATTTTTGTGAACAGCATGGCTGGCCTTTCTTATTGACCTTGTAGTACAGTACTATGACAAAGTAAATATAACTTAACCCAATAACTTGCTCCTAGGTTTCTCATGACTGACTTATCACTTATCCCTAAGATCTCTGTTCATTTTGGAGTCCGATTTCCACAGTAACTCTAAAGTAAATCCTTCTGTATTGGATAGGACAAACCTGAAACTGATGAGGGCAATCTTCAGGTTTTTTTCTGTATCCCCTCTAGGGAGAAAGTGGTTATTTACCAGTTCTAGTTCCAGAGGAAATTAATGAATTGCAGTTTTCACAATTAAGGCTAATCTGACTTGGCATTCTATAATGTTTTTGAAATTATTAGTTGAGGAGAAATGGCTTGCAAGAGTGTTGCTATCTCTGCCATATGATAAGGATTGTAAGGAGATAACCCAGCCCAGCTTTTCTTAATGCTGGCATTAAAGTGTTCACTCCCTATTTGCAATTCAAATCTCTAGACCAGGAGCTCCACAGACAGTGCTGTGTTAAATTTAAGCTACTCTTCCTGTACCTTGGCCTTAGTCCTTCAAAGAGGTATGCAGATTTATTTAGAGTCCAGGCTCTAATTCCAGCTTTGTTTGCATACACCTGACAACTCTTGGTCATATGAATATCCAAGACACTTTATTACTTCCAGGTTAGTCAAAATGTAGCAATCACACCACCCTACTATAACAACAATTTTTGTTGCTACTTTCAGTTTCAATGCAGAGGCCCATCCCTTGCTTTCTTTTCTTTTCTTTCTTTCTTTTTTTTTTTTTTTTTGTGTGTGTGTGATTTTTTTATTTTTATTAATTACAATTCATTCACATTGTATCCTCCCTGTAGCTTCCTCCCTGCTCCCCTACCAATCCCACCCTCCTTCCACCTTCTCCACTTATACCCCTCCCCCAGTCCACTGATGGGGGAGGTCTTCATCCCCTTCCTTCTGATCCTAACAGTCAATAAGGTGTCATCATGGGTGGCTGCATTGTCTTACACTGTGTTCTGGTAAGGCTGCTCCCCCTCAGGAGAAGATGATCAAAGAGCAGGTTAATCAGTTCCTGTCAGAGACAGTCCATGTTTCCATTATTACAGAAGCCACTTGGACACTGAACTGCCATGGGCGACATCTGTGTGGGGGTTCTAGGTTATCTCCATAAATGGTACTTGGTTGGAGTATCAGTCTCAGAAAAGATACCTGAGCCCAAATTTTTTGGTTCTGTTTCTCTTCTTTTGGAGCTCCTGTTCTCTTCAGGTCTTACTATTTCCCACTTCTTTCATAAGGTTCCTTGCACTCTGCCCAAAGGTTGGCCATAAGTCTCAGCATCTGCTCTGACACCCTGCAGGGTAGAGCATTTCAGAGTCCCTCTTTGGCAGGCTCCCGTTCTGTTCCCTGTTTTCTCCCTCTTCTGATGTCCATCCTCTTTGCCTTTCTGAACGGGGATTGAGCATTTTAGCCAGAATCCTCCTTCTTGATTGGTTTCTTTAGGTGTACAGATCTTAGTATGTTTATCCAGTATTATATGTCTAATATTCACTTAAACGTGAGTATATACCCTGTGTGACTTTCTGTTTCTGGGATATCTCACTCAGAATGATCTTTTCCAGTTCCCACCTTTACCTGCAAATTTCATGATTTCCTTGTTTTTAATTGCTGAGTAATAATCCATTGTGTAAATGTACCACAATTTCTGTATCCATTCCTCAGTTGAGGGCTATCAGGGTTGTTTCCAGCTTCTGTCTGTTGCAAATAAAGCTGCTGCAAATATGGTTGAGCAAATGTCCTTGTTGCATACTTGAGCACCTTTTGGATATATGACTAGGAGTGGTATAGCTGGATCTTGAGGAAGAGCTATTCCCAACTGTCTGAGAAAGAAAGCGCCATACTGATTTTCAGAGTGGTTTTACAAGTTTACATTTCCACCTTGCTTTCTGAGATTCAGGTTTTCCTTTAATTTTCTGAAGGAGTTTTCCAAGATACATTAACATTCTCATGGCGATGTTTGCAGTGTGAGTGTTCTCAGAATGAAGAATGAAGAATGAACTTTTGTTTCAATATATTTTCTGTTTGTGCCTTAACCATAAAAGCAACAAAAGAATGCTCAAAAATGTTTGAGAGAATTAATTATTATGGCAGGCATGGAGACTATTTAGCATCAGTTAAATCAATGTATCCAAATATTAGCGATTCTGCTGCCTTGGCATTATTAAAGGCTTCGGAATAGTTACATTTCAAGATATTTTACAATTATTTAAGCATGGAGTGTTTTCTAAGTGCTTTTTATAGCCTGTGCTGTAATTACATTTTGACATGTTGCACTGCACCATGCTTCAAAAACTATAAGTCCTGTAGCTAATTGATAATTCAAACTATTATTGAGCTAATGAAGCTGGTCTTGGACATCAATGAGATGGTCATCTAATTAGCTTTTTAATATTTGTTTACCAGATGAGGGGAGAGTTGACTCTGGACGATGATGGTGCAATAAAGTTAACAAGAGAAGAAACAAAGGGGATGGAGTAGATTCCAGCAATAGATAAGGCTTTCTAATAAACCTTTGTAACACTCAGAAAGGAACATTTCATCTTTCCCTCTCTCCATCCAGGCTCACAATGCGTAGTAGGTAAGGGCCAACCCTGGGAAATGATTCACAAATATTTGCTACCTTGAATTGGGAACTGTACGCTGGAGATAACCAGCACTGCAAAGTTTTGTCAATACTATATTTTTGCAACTTTTCCACTTTGAGCTGTGTGTTTAAGGGAATGAGAATGGTCTTTGTGACTTTCATTACTAACGATAAAGGTGATAATGGCCAGTGAATACTTTCCATGTCTTCCAGGCTGAGGTGACTGTCTCATCTGTGTTAGTTCATGTCATGTCACAGCAACCGAGTTAGGAGCTATTGTTTATATTTATTGTTTAATTTATATTCTGATCCTATTCCCTTCCCTCCTCTCCTCCAGGTCCCACCCTCCCTCCCTGTTCCTGCAATTCCTCCTCCCCTATTCCTCATTGAAGGGGAACTACTCGCCTCCCCCATCTCAGCATGTCAGTCAAGTAGCACCACGCCTGAGCACAAACTCTCCCCCTGTGGCCTGGCAAAGCAGTTCAGCCAAGAGAAAAAGAAGAAAAAATAACAGAGTCAATGTTGGAGTCACCCCGTCCCCCAATTTCCCTTACTAGGGCACCTATATGAGAGAGCGGGAAGTGGGAAGACACTATGTACAAGTAAGGGCCAGTTAGATTGATAGGTTAGCAAACAATTATCTGGTCTTTCTATCCTTCCCTCCGCCCTTCCACAAGATGTCCTGCACTCTGCCCAATGTTTAGCCATGGGTCTCTAATGTTTCCATCAAGTTCCTGGGTAGAGACACTCAGAGGACAGCTATGCTAAGCTCCCATCTGCAAACATAGCAGAGTATGGTCAATCCTGTCAGGGACTGGCTATCTCCTAAGAGGTGGGTCTCAGGTTAGGCCAAGGATTGTTTGGACATTTCCTCAATCTCCGCTTTATTTTTGTCCCTACACATCTTGTAGGCAAGAAAAATATTGGTTCTAAGTTTTTGTGTGTGAGTTGGTGTTCCCCTTCCTCCATTAAAAGTCATGTCTAGTTAGAGGGTGGCCTCGTCAGTCTCCATGACCCCTGCTACTAGGAGTCTCAACTAGAGTCACCCTTATATCCTCCTAGGAGGCTACCTGGTTATAGGTCTCCAGCTTGTCACAGTGGTGCCCCAGCCCATCATTTCTCTTCTCTCTGCAAGCCCTCTGTCTTCCCACTTCCCGCTCTCTCATATAGGTGCCCTAGTAAGGGAAATTGGGGGACGGGGTGACTCCAACATTGACTCTGTTATTTTTTCTTCTTTTTCTCTTGGCTGAACTGCTTTGCCAGGCCACAGGGGGAGAGTTTGTGCTCAGGCGTGGTGCTACTTGACTGACATGCTGAGATGGGGGAGGCGAGTAGTTCCCCTTCAATGAGGAATAGGGGAGGAGGAATTGCAGGAACAGGGAGGGAGGGTGGGACCTGGAGGAGAGGAGGGAAGGGAATAGGATCAGAATATAAATTCAACTGATAAATAAAAGTGTAAAAAAATTAAATTTAAAACGACAGCTCTACAAATTTAAAGCAACTATTATAGATTGAAATATTGGAATATTTCAGCATTAACAAATATATATTTATATAATCTTAAAAAAAAACAGTTATCTGGATGTAAGGAGCTACAATGGTAGAATGGCTGAGATGTTGTACCTGAACTACAAACTGTAAGCTAGTTTTAAAATCTGCAAAACTGTGCCGTGCTGCCTCAATTCTGAAATAGCCCAGGAGCCAAACACTAATCAATGTAGCTAACTCTCTGTATAGAAAAAAAAAAAAAAAAAAAAAAGCCTCACTGCAATTCAATTCATACCAACCATTGTATTGAATACAAATATATTTAGCATAGTTAAATGGGAGCCAGAATCACATTATGATCGTACCACATAGTTACATAAACACAAACGGTCTCCTTTTACGGCACAGAAAAATAAGAAATTGTCAGGCTTATTCTAGATAAAAGTCACTATTATTTCTCAATGCCATAAACTTGGTGAAAATTCACATATTATGATAGCAAAACAGTATGAAATTTAAAACATCAAGGCAGGTAACACTGATTTTTTATACATAATTCTATTAATATTATATTAAATTCTAAAAGATATTGACAAAATTATACTTTATAATATTATTTTGAGTAAAGAAGGAAACATATGCCTCTCTTTATTGTAGAAACTGTTACAATGAGTATCATAAAAATAAGTAATTTTGTGAGAAACATGACCAGACAGGGGAGGTAAGAGGAATTGAGATATGCCACCATTCTTTCATTCGTGATTCTGATATTAGGTGTCTGCCATATTTCTGCTGGAGAACTATCTAAGGGTAGAAATGCAACATGCACAGAATTCTATACTTCTCACTGATGTCTGTATTTTTTCTTGATGCAATACTTTTTAATTTACCCCAATGATATGAAGAATGGTCTCTCTCTATCTCCTGGCTCCTTTTCTCAATCTTTAATTGTCGTCTCTTCTTTCCATCCTGACAACAAATTGTAAAGTCAAGTTTCCTGCACTTGGGGAAGTTGTCTGAGTCAGTAACATCCCAAGGGAAGTTGAAAATTTACCTTTTTGATCATGATATACTTCCCTAACAGCTAAGCATAATAAATTTTAGTTTTTTTTTTCTATATGTATGGTAGAAAAATTCTTATGTAACCTCTTTCCTTCAACCTCTGAGACATGTTCCATTATTTCTAGCCTGTTATATTATTATAGTACATTATTTTTCACATTAAGTTTAATTATTATTTCTGTGATTGTTCTTAAAATATGCAAAATTTCTGGATAAGAATTGAGCATTTTAGCAAGAGTCTTCCCTCTTGATTTGTTTCTTTAGGTATACAGATTTTAGTAGGATTATCCTATATTATATGTCTATACGAGTGAGTATATACTGTGTGCATCTTTCTGCTTCTGGGATAGCTCACTCAGGATGATCTTTCTTAGATCCCAACATTTACCTGCAAATTTCATGATTTCCTTGTTTATTATTGCTGAGTAATATTCCATTGTGTAGATATACCACAATTTGTGCATCCATTCCTCCACTGAGGGGCATCAAGGCTATTTCCAGCTTCTGGCTATTACAAATAAAGCTGCTACAAATATGGCTGAGCAGATGTCCTTATTGTGTACTTGAGACTCTTTTGGGTATATGCCTAGGAGTGGTATAACTGGATCTTGAGGAAGCACTATTCCTAGTTGTCTGAGAATGTGCCAGATTGCTTTCCAGAGTGCTTGTACAAGTTTACATTCCCACCAGCAGTGGAGGAGGGTTCCCCTTTCTCCACAACCTTTCCAGCATGTGTTGTCTCTTGAGTTTTTGATCTTAGCCATTCTGATGGGTGTAAGGTGAAATCTTAGGGTCATTTTGATTTGCATTCCCCTGATGGCTAAGGAGGTTGAGCATTTCTTTCAGTGTTTCTCTGCCATTTGATATTCCTCTATTGAGAATTCTCTGTTTAGCTCTGTACTCCATTTTTTAGTTGGATTACTTGATTTTCAGTATCTAAGTGGGTTCCATAGTAATAGGAACAGGGACTGTCTCTGACATGAACTGATTGGCCTGCTCTTTAATTACCTCCCCCTGAGGTGGAAGCATCATTACCAGGCCACAGAAGAAGACAATGTAGCCACTCTGGATGAGACCTAATTGACTAGGATCAGAAGGAAACAAAAGAAGACCTCCCCTATCAGTGGACTGGGGGAGGGGCATGCATGCAGAGGGTGGGGGAAGGGCGGGATTGGAATAGGAGGAGGGAGGGAACCACGGGGGGTATGCAAAGTGAATAAAGTGAATAATTAATAAAGAATTTAAAAATATATGCAAAATTTTGCTGTGTATTGTTATATTTTCATAAAATCTGTGCTCACCAACAAAAAATTCCAGGTTTTCCTTATCTCCACTTCATTTCTCTCCTAGGGTGCATGGACATACTGACTGTTCACTGTTTTCATATTTCTTCTTTTCCTACATTAGGATCATGTACTTGAAACCAAACAGTATTTGTATTTCATAACCATTGAACTTCCAACTTTTCTTATTTTTTATGTAAAATATATCTGAGTTTTACTGTACATTTCTTACATCTCCTCATCAATGAGAAATATCTGAATATATCTCTGTGAATTAATTTACTTTAGAGTAACAGAATGAGTAAGACTTGTATTATAATTGCAAGAAGACAAAAAAAATGTGGAGAAAACGACATAGATGCACAGAGATTTAGGGAAGTTGGTATTTAGGGGATAAGCTTATGGTATTTTGAAGATGGACATATTCAAAAAATCTCCAAATATTTTATTGACAGAATAATGCCTCAAGAAAGCACTAAATTTGGAATCTACATATATTTTGGTATTAGTTTTCCCTTTTTCCAGAAATGCCAGATTTCTTTCTGAAGTCATTTGGAGGATATAGAGTTCATCCATGTCCTGGATGGAAATTTGTTTAATAATCCAACTATGAAATGATCTTTTGTTATGATAATGACTGATAAAATTATATTGTTACCCTGCCAAGGTAAGTAGCCATAACACCGTGTCCAGTCACCTATAAAGGATCCTTAACTGAGTCTAGCTTTTGGAAATCATGAACAAAACTAGTAAAATATTATTTGTATGTTTGTCTGTATCCTGCTTTATTTTACACTTAATTAGATGCATATTCAGGAAGGTCCTTAACAGATAATTTGGTGATTGCTCTCTAGGAATGTATTCATTTTTATAAATTCATACATGCTTGCATCATACATTTACTAGATCCATAATTTTAAAAAACAAGCAATAATCAAGAGAGCAGACATGGGGTAAGATTATCAATTCTCGTTTAGAAAGACAGATGGGATGTGCATTGAACGTATGACAGGAGTCTACTGAGCACATCTGAAAGACTCTAACTAGCAGTGTTTTCAAAGCAAAGACTCATGACCAAACCTTTGGCAGAGTACAGGGAATCATAAGAAAGAAGGGGAGTTAGTCTGATGGGGAAAGGATAGGAGCTCCACAAGGACCAAATATATCTGGGCACAGGATCTTTTCTGAGACTGACATTCAACCAAGGACCATGTATGGATATAACCTAGAACCTCCACTCAGATGTAGCCTGTGGTAGCTCAGTAACCAATTGGTTTCCCAAAGTGAGGGAAACAAGGACTATTTCTAACAGGAACTCAATGACTGGCTCTTTGGTCTCCCCACCCCCGAAGGGAGGAGCAGTCCTGTTAGGCCACAGAGGAGGGCTTTGCAGCCAGTCCTGAAGATACCTGATAAAACAGGATCAGATGAATGGGGAGGAGGTCCCCCCTATCAGTGCACTTGGAAAGGGGCACGGTGGAGATGAGGGAGGGAGGGAGGGACTGGGAGGGAATGAGGGATGGGGACATGGCTGGGATACAGAGTTAATAAAATGTAACTGATAAAAAAATAAAAAAATAAAAAATAAAAAATTATTTACAAAATACTGGGCCAGCCAGGAAAACTACAGTTTTTGTTCATTTTTATTTTACATTGAGTTTTATGTTACTCTTTCAAATGTATTTCATATATTTTTGATGGTATCATAAATATCACAAATATTTCTCAAGCATGGCAAATTCAAAAGCCTTGGCCAAGCTCCTTAAAACATATACAGGTGACAGTAAGGATGTTTGACAGCTGTGAATTAAATAAGCTGTGAATTAAGATAAGGGAGGGAGGGACTGGGAGGGAATGAGGGATCGGGACACGGCTGGGATACAGAGTTAATAAAATGTAACTGATAAGAAAAAATTTAAAAAAAAAACAAAACAAGCATGTTGTAGATTAAAAACTACTTTTTATCTCTTTTTTTCATTCACTTAGTGCTAATTAGCATATTTTGAATATCCAAAAGCAATTGAGTAAATAATGAATGACTCAACTGAAAAAAGGTAAACAAACCAACAGCTTTTTATTCAGGATGTAGTAAAATTTTATCTATATATAATTGTTCTCAGTTAACAGAAATATCTTTAAAAGTCCAACTCAGAAGGCAATACCTCAGTTCCTCTTCCAACAGCTATTTGCCTGTGTATGTCTTCTGACCTGTCAATCTTTCTTCTTCTGCAAAAATCATTGGAAGTTGTTTTTCCTTGTGCCAATTGTCTTCTGCTACACATTTGCATTTCACTCCCACTATAACATTCTTAAAAACCCTTTTTATCCTATTGAGAGTATTCCCAAGATATTCCAGAAAATTTTGTTGAGAAAATCTCTGTTTATTTTTAAACTTACGCAAACTTCTATCCACAAACCTGATTTATTTATTTTTTCCTTTGTTCCCTGGCTTTCCCGTTACAATCTGATTAGGTATATGAAAAGGTAAAATACATTTCAGAATATTAGATGCAAAATAAGCCATTATTTCAGAATAGAGCAAATGAATGTTTCCTTTTCCTTTGATTGCTGGTTCATTTGGGAATTTATCAGAAGATATTTGTCTGCATGAAATTTAAAATGAGCTAAAAAGGGCCTAAAATAAATTCTGGAAACAACATTTCAGCATTTTAAAAACTTGTCATCACACACTCTTCCTAGGAGACACATTTCATCTCTTAGCAAGCTTTTTGGAAAAGGGAAAAAAAATAATACTTTCCTCCTTGCTGTTTTTTTTTTTTTTTTTCAAACAAAGTTTCATGTTTATCAAGAAACAGTGAATGGGTGAAAAAATAAGTGTTTATCTCATTACAGTGTTCAGTTTATAGACGAAGTGTCAATGTTTCTTTTTCTATTAAAGGTACCTCAAAAAGGGGGCTGGAGAGATGACTCAGATGTTAAGAACACTGACTGTTCTTCCAAAGGTCCTGAGTACAATTCCTAGCAACCACATAACCATCTAGAATGAGATCTGGTGCCCTCTTCTGGTGAACAGCCACACATGCAGGCAGGCTGCTGTATAAATAATAAATAAATTAATTAAAACAATTAAAAAACTATTACAAATATATTAGTAATCATTGTTTAGATTTAAATTATCAGGATCAATGATTAGTAATGTGATTTTTCTGGCTAATAGTCGCTAAATCAGAATCCTAATTCAGAAAAATAATAAAACATGTACTGACAGATGGCTATGATGTTTTCTAACAAAGAAATTTCAAAAGACACTGTAGGTCAAAGTCTTTATTATCACTTCTTTAATATATGAAGCAAGCAAAGAGAAAACCCTAAGATGAGTTTTTGAGTTCACAAGTTATGTGACATATAGATAGATGATAAATATACAAACATACTAAATGTTACATGTCCCACATATAATAGTAGTATATATACTCTCACAATGTGACTAAACTAGTCTAATTCCACTATATTAGTGTTATAATTTATAAAACTGCAAGTTAATTTTGTTAGCATATATATGTATGTGTGTACTTGAATATATGCCCATAATACAGTCTATAAATGTACATTCATATTTTTTGAGTTTATAATTCAATAGCTCTTGTATCATTTATATCTTTGCTTGTTTTTGTATTGTGATATATCAACAAAGCAATTAGTACTAAAGACATTTCAATATTCAATACGGTGCTTAAACAGAAAGAATTTTAATTGAAGTTCTATGATATGAAAATGTCCGAAGTTATCATTTTAGTGAATGAAACATTAAGAAAATCCATAGAGCCTGCGCTGTTGGTGTTCTGTTCAGGAAGTTGTCTCCTGTGCCAATGAGTTCAAGGCTCTTGCCCAGTTTTTCTTCTAAGCGGTTTCGTCTGTCTTGTTTTATGTTAAGGTCTTTTATCCACTTGGACTTTAGTTTTGTGCATGGTGATAAGTATGGATCTATTTGCATTTTTCTACATGTAGACATTCAGTTAGACCAGCACCATCAATAAATGGGATCTCATGAAACTGAAAAGCTTCTGTAAAGCAAAGGACACTGATGTCAGAACAAACCGACAGCCTACAGACTGGGAAAGGTTCTTCACCAACCCTATATCTGACAAAGGACTAATATCCAGTATATATAAAGAACTAAAGAATTAAACAGCAAAGAATCAAGTAATCCAATTAAAAAATTGTGTACAGAGCTAAACAGAGAATTCTTAATACAGGTATATGTTCAACCTCATTAGCCATCAGCGAAAGGCAAATCAAAACTACCCTAAAATTTCACCTTACACCCATCAGAATAGCCAAGACAAAAAACTCAAGAGACAACACATGCTGGCAAGGTTATGGAGAAAGGGGAACCCTCCTCCACTGCTGGTGGGAATGTAAACTTGTACAACCACTCTGGAAAGCAATCTGGCACTTTCTCAGACAATAGGAATAGCGCTTCCTCAAGATCCAGCCATACCACTCCTAGACATATATCCCAAAGAGGCTCAAGTACACAATAAGGACATTTGCTCAACCATGTTTGTAGCAGCTTTATTTGTAATAGCCTGAAGCTGGAAACAGCCCAGATGCTCCTCAGTGGAGGAATGGATGCACAAATTGTGGTATGTCTACACAGTGGAATATTACCCATCAATAAAAAACAAGGAAATCATGAAATTTGCAGGTAAATGTTAGGATCTGGAAATGATCATCCTGAGTGAGCTATTCCAGAAGCAGAAAGATGCACACAGTATATACTCACTCATATAGACATATAATGTAGGATAAACCTACTAAAATCTGTACACCTAAAGAAACTAATCAAGAGGGAGGACTGTTGCTAAAATGCTCAATTCCTATCCAGAAAGGCAAAGAGGATGTTCATCAGAAGAAGAACAGAGGGAACAAGTCAGGAGCCTGACACAGAGGGCCTCTGAAAGGCTCTGCCCTGCAGACTATCAATGCAGATGCTGAGACTATGGGCAACCTTTGGGCAGAGTGCAGGGAATCTTAGGAAAGAAGTGGGAAGCAGTAAGATCTGGAGAGGACAGTAACTCCACAAGGAGAGCAACAGAACCAAAAAATCTGAACACAGGGTTCTTTTCTGAGACTGATACTCCAACCAAGCACCATGCATGGAGATAACCTTAGACTCCTGAACAGATGTAGCCCACAGCAGTTCAGTATCCAAGTGGGTTCCATTGTAATAGGAACAGGGACTGTCTCTGACATGAACTGATTGGCCTGCTCTTTAATTACCTCCCCCTGAGGGGGAAGCAGCATTACCAGGCCACAGAAGAAGACAATGCAGCCACTCCTGATAAGACCTAATTGACTAGGATCAGAAGGAAGGAAAAGAAGACCTACCCTGTCAGTGGACTTGGGGAGGAGCATGCATGCAGAGGGTGGAGGAAGGGAGGGATTGGGACTGGAGTAGGGAGGGAACCACAGGGGGGATACAAAGTGAATAAAATGTAATTAATAAAGAATTAAAACATAAATAAAAAAGAACAATAAATAACTAAAAAAAAAAAAAAAAAAAGGAAACCTCTACTCAAAAAAAGCTGTGCTAGCAATTCTACTCATTAGGTATACTCACAATTAAACAATTGTTTAATAGTTCTCTTTATATTCCTTGATAGCAAATAGGAAAGTGAGATTCCTGAGATTTTAAAAAGATTAGCTACAAGATATTCTATTTGATAAAGTATTGTATAACTAGGATATTACCCATTTTTCAATATTTTGTCAGTAATCTACATTCAGGTTTGAAACTATTAGAATAACAACAAATCAAAATCAACTTAGGTTCATTTAAATCTATAATTTTCATCCAAAATTTTCATAACTAGGAAAAATATATACAGTTCTATGTATTTTTTAATTCCCTGGAAGTGTTTATGGACTTAAAGCATATACCTTCTTTCCATTTAATCATCTTTCTGAAGGTATATGCCTTGTAGTTACATGATATCAGCATCACTCATTTTAATAGTTGCATATTATTCCATTTTATGGTTGTACCTTAGTTTATTACTGGTGATAAAAATTAATTGTGGCTATTTTTCAAACTAATTTTCGCTTCTTTCATTTTTTTTTAAATTTTTTTTTTTGCTTCTTTCATTTTTCATATGCCTTTTATCACCTATGTAAATCTGCATGTCCTATCACTCAAATTACTTTTATTATATCATTTCCTGGAGATGTGCCTAACATAATAACTCAAAATTGTTAGTCATCCTGAAATGTGCTGTTTGATTTCCCATGGTTAAATGCATGTCATTTTTCTGAAGGAGACTTTATTTTATTTTTATAATAGTTTGAAGGCAGAACTTTTATATATATGTATATATATATATATATATACATATACATATATACATATATATTATTAAATAGACATGTGGCTTTGGACAACTCAAAATCTGTGGATGTTACACATTTCTTCATAAAAACAGCAGCATTTGAAACAAAGTTTCTAACAGATTCTGAGTCTATAAGGACCAATTTTCTACATATTTTAATGACATGGAACACACAACCAATAAGGTGTCACCTTAATGTGTGTTTTGGATGTTTGGTGTGGTGTGCACATGTGGGCATATTGTTTTATTTGTGAATTGGTTCACTCACTGGTGTGTAGGTGTGCATGAACATGTATTCCTATTGCATGTTGTTTCCCAAAATTCATATATACGAAATGGTGATATCCTGTATCAGCACACTTACTAAAACACTTGAAAACTATGCTGCTATTTTTGCTAAATCTATTCATCTGTCATTCAAGTGACTTCATTATTGAAGGTCAGATAGAAGCTTGTGTAGTCAGAAGGCTTAGAAATTCTTCTTCAGGAGTGTTTATTCCTTGGAGATCGTTTTGATAAGTTAGGCAGACCATGTTTTTTTGTTTTGTTTTGTTTTGTTTTGTTTTGTTTTGATTCCCAAGGTCATTTGCTATATAGACTTTTTCTGTCTTGTCTACATCTCATCCTGAGATTGTTGTTTAACTATGTTGTAGAAAAAGTTCCATCTTTAGCTATCTAGCCTAGACTTCAGTGAATAGAGGGAGAAATGAATTCAGTTCCTTAAAAAGAGATTTTTTTTTCACGTTTGAAAGCTGAAACTGTTAGTATCAGACCATACTTCACAAAGTAGGTTCATTGCAGAATGAAGTTTATCCCCAAAATCCAAGTTTTTTAATGTTTATGGGTGCTGTTGTTAAGGAAAGTTCAGAGAAAATCAACAAACCCAAAAAAATCTGGACCGAGGGGGGCCTGCAGAGACTGATGCATCAACCAAGGACCATGCACTGAGAGGACCTAGACTCCCTACTCAGATGTAGCCATTGGCAGCTCAGTCTCCATGTAGGTACCCTAGTAATGTGAGCAATGGTTGTCTCTGACATGAACTTGGTTGCCTGTTCTTTAATCACTTTCCTATGGAAGGGTGACCTTGCCAACCCATAGAGAAAGTGGATCCAGGCAGTTCTCATGAGACATGATAAGCTAGGGTCATGTAGTAGGAGATGAGGACTCCATCATTCAGTGGACTAGGGGAGGTGGTTAGTGGGGAAGAGGTCTTGAGAGAGGGTGAGACCAGAAGAGATGAGGAAGGGTGCTAAAATGGGGCTATAAAGTGAATATATTGTAAAATATAATAAAGTAAAATAAAATACATTTAAAAGAGAGAGAAAAAAAAGACCCTTGTCTTCTGAAAGCTAATTGTTTCTTTTCTGAGATTGTGTGGAGTTTTGCTGGTTTTGTTTTTGTTTTTTGTTTTGCTTTGACAGTGACTTGCTAACTTGCCCTGATCTTCCTTACTCAACGTTTTGAGAGGCATCTATTACAGACTCACAGCAGTATATCCTGCTCTGACTTCACTAATTTCTTAAATAAATAAATATAAAGCTAGAAACAGGTGGGTGGTAGTCATCTAGTAATTTGTCATCATCTGAACACAAACATGATCTGTGACATCAAAATGAACGAAATAAACTCATAGAACCGTTTGACTCTAGAAATCTAGAGCTTGAACAAATGAGAGACATTATAAAAAAAATACATATAAATTATCCATTCCTGTAATTTTTCTCCAATTGCATTTTAACTTAAAAAGTGATTGGAAAGTACATTTTTCAAAAAAAGAAAATGCATTGTTTTTCTTTTTGGTTGATAAGACATTGCATTAAGTCTTACTTAAAAAGAAGAAAAGGTTTATTTTAATTTTATCCAAGCAACTTATAAAGAACATACAATTTCAGATGTTAAAATTTGTTAGACTTGAACATAATTAATGCAAAAAAAGGATTCTTTCAGCTTCTCAAAATATAACATGTTTTTACATCTCAAATGTGTACATCTTGATAAACTTAAGAGTGATTATGGGAGAAAACAAAAATAAAAGCTATATGAAAGTGAAGGATTGGGTGCTAAATCCAGAGGTGTATTTCTGTTGTTCATTTTTGTTCTGAAGTAGATATGTTAGAATATGAATATTTGATTACTTGTGTCAATATAGAGCTTAAACATTCATTATAATCATTTATTTGGCATTGTTGCTAAAGACGTAAATCATAGTTAGATCAGAAACTTGAAACAAATGCCTCTGTACTGTACAACATATTTATTTATTTATTTTTAAAAGGAGATTGTCCTTTTTTTTTTTTTTTTGATTCGTTTACACCAGACAAGGGCACCAGATCTCATTATAAATGGTTGTGAGCCACCATGTCATTACTGGGAATTGAACTCAGGACCTATGGAAGAACAGACAGTACTCTTAACCTCTGAGCCATCTCTCCAGTCTGTACTGTATGATATAAAGTGTTTATTTTGTTTTACTGTTTACAGTAAATAAACTATAGAGTTATGTGTGTATTGTTCTATGATTTTCCTTTTCTTTTATTTTAATCTTTTAGGTACTGGAAGCTTAGAAACTCATAGCCATGAGAGCTGCCCAAGCTGGTGATTTTAGAGTTACCTCCATAATTCAAAGAATCAAATTTATAGACGACAAAGGGTAAGATTTAGGGATACATTTAGTTTTTATGTGAGACCGTATGATGAAGAGGGGGGTCAAGAAGGAGAGAGAATATAAAGAAAATTATATTCCAGAGGGGACCCATATAGGGTACCAATGACCTATTCTTCTGGGGACTTTTAAAAATGGCTTATGGGAGATGAGATATGGGGAGGAGGAGGAGCCTCTAAATCCAGTTTTCCTACAGATACTCAAGTATCCTCTCCATTTCAGTGTCACTTTGCATATATTATATATAATTTAGTATATGCAAAGTGATACTTTGGCTTCTTCCTTTCCAATTTGTATCCCCTTGATCTCCTTTGTCTTATTGATCTAGCTAAAACTTCAGGTAGCTTTTGAATAGATACAGTGATAATGGGCAGCCTTGTCTTTTCTGTGATTTTAGTGGACCTACTTTAAGATTCTCTCCATTTAATTTGATGTTTGCTATTGGCTTGTTGTATATTGACTTTATTGTGTTTATGTCTGCACCTTGTATCTCTGCTCTCTCTAAGATACAGCTATCTTAACCTTTAACTCACATTAGTTGCCATTAATGACCTTATCAAGAGTCATCATAACTGGGTGAGGAGATCATGGATTACTGCTTCTCACTGCCGACTTATCTTATTCTAATGCTATCTATGTCTTAGTGATATGGTTTATGTTGATGTTGCCAACTTTATAATTGTATTAGTAATTAAGGCATTAAGACATTTTCCCACCATAGTTACAATTATTTATAAAAAATAAATTACAGTACAAACTAAATAAATTAAAAATAATATAACTTTTTGCCACAAATCTAATATATATTCTAAAATTAAGTCTAGATTATAGTAGTCCTAAAATATATGTTAATTAATATCCAGAGTAGTTTGGTAATAACAGCTAAGTAATGGAAACAACCTAAATACACTGTAATGGAGAGATAAAGTGGTACATCTAAAGAATTTTAATACGAAGATAAGAATGTAACAATAATAAAAGCAAACAAGAAAGGTAAACTATAAAGTCTGAAGTTAGAGTTCCAAGATGGCGGCTACCTGCACACACAGTGTCTGAGCAGCACAGGATCCGAAATCCCGAAACTGGTGAGTGGAGGGGCAGCTGAAGCCAGAACATCCACATTGAGGCTTCCTAGGCCAGAAGGGACAACCTGGGAGCTGGGACAGTTTGAATCTAGGTCACCTGTGGACATCTCTGTGGAAATAGAGTGGAGAATATTCAACCCCCTGCACTTCCCCTTTCCCCAAGCATAGGTATCCCTACTTAGCAAGGCCCCTGTCCCAAACACGGAGACTGCTTGGCTGAGACTTCATTCATTGTCCCAAGCACAAGCCTCAGCAACGGCACAGGGCACAGGCAGGTCTCCCAGAGTTTCCACTGGGACAGGACAGTGGCTAGTACAATCAGGAGCTTCCACACACTTTGTGACTGATACTGCAGAGGTATACCGGCCTGGAGGCTAAACAGTGGACACCACTGAGGTGATGGATCTCCTGCACTCTCATTTACCCCTGTGGACCCAAAGTCATCTGATCCCTCCCACCTATAACCCCACTGTGCACAACCTAGGGATCCTTGGGACAGCATTCTCAACATGAAGCCCCTGCTCTGTGGGTCTCCCGGTGGAATCCAGGCAAGCAACTCCTAGAGCCCAGACAGATCTCAATACCAGGAGGACAGGACAACAAGCCTGTAGGCCACAGAGGTATTCTGGGAAAACAGCCCCAGCACCCTCACCCCCACCCCCTTTGTTTAAGCTCCACTCTCTCTCTCAAGGCACACTGCCAGGCACTTGCCCACACTTGTACATATGTGCCTGCAACCTTCCTCCCTTAGCTTCAAATGAAACACCAGCCTTCACTCTCAAACCAGTGGA
Source organism: Meriones unguiculatus (assembly GCF_030254825.1). Lineage (NCBI taxonomy): Eukaryota > Metazoa > Chordata > Mammalia > Rodentia > Muridae > Meriones > Meriones unguiculatus. The sequence goes on along the minus strand of NC_083365.1, from coordinate 41,086,295 downwards.
GCTCTCTTGTCTTCCTGAGGAATATTCCAGACACCAGATACAGACTGACCCAGTCTGAAGGACTGACTTCAGGAACAATCAGTGAAGGTTACAGTTAAGCAGATGGCTAGAGGTCAGTGTAAGAACACATCCAATAAAGTCTGAATTCTTCAATCCCTCCTCTCTTTGTTATCCAAATTTAACTGATATATAAGAAACAAGCAATCCTATGCAATGTCAGAAGCTTTAGCACCACTGAGTTCAGGGACAAAAAGAAAACAAACAACAAAATTCATCTTTTAAAATTTTTGAAATTAAATATCAAACAAATACTGACTGCATTATCTAGCTATCCAACTTCTAGTTATTTGTGAAGAGAAAATAAATGCATATATTCATATAAATCCCAGCATACAAATGCTTCTGATATTCTTTTGTCTAAAAACCCTGAATTTAGATAATAAAACTGTCGCTCTGCAGGGAAATACATAAACGGTTTTGGTGTTATCAAATTCAGTGTCCATTGTGGAAAGGACAGGAGCTCCACAAGGAACAAATATATCTGGACACAGGGGTCTTTTCTGAGACTGACACTCAAACAAGGACATGTATGGATATAACCTAGAACCTCTGCTTGAATGTAGACCGTGGTAGCTCAGTAACAAATTGGTTTCCCATAGTAAGGAGAGCAAGGACTATTTCTGACCAGAACTCAGTGGCTGACTGTTTGACCTCCCCACCCCCCAAGGCAGGAGCAGTCCTGCTAGGCCACAGAGGAGGACTTTGCAGCCAGTCCTGAAGATACCTGATAGAACAGGGTCAGATGAATGGGGAGGAGGTCCCCACTCAATGGATTTGGAAAGGGGCAGGGAGGAGATGAGGGAGGGAGGGAGGGTTTGGGAAGGAATGGGGGAGCGGGATACAGCTGGGATAGAGTGTTAATTAAATGTAACTAAAAAAAAAATCATAAAAAAAGAGCCAAGAGGATACACAGCATTTAAATAATATCATTTAAACTATAATAACTCATACAAAACTAATAAACTATAAGGGAAGAAAAAAAACAAAAACAAAAATCAAATTCAGTGTCCATAATACACTTGTATTACAACAAAATGTGAGCGACTGGTTAATGTAAAGTAGAAAGACCTGAAAGGGTCTGAGGCTACGCAAGGAAAACAACAGAACCAAAAAATCTGGGCCCGGGGTCTTTTCTGAGACTGATACTCTAACCAAGGACTAGTCATGGAGATAACCTAGAACCCCTGGCAGCTCAGTCTACAAATGAACTCTCTAGGAAGGGGAACAGGGACTGTCTCTGACATGAACTCAGTGGCTGGCTCCTTGATCACCTCCCCTGATAGGGGGTGGGGGTGGGAGGCCACCTTACAAGGCTGCAGAGGAAGACTATGAAAGACAGTCCTGATGAGACCTGATAGGCTAGGGTCAGAGAGAAGGGGAGGGGGTCCTCCTCTATCAGTGGACTGAGCAAGGGGCATGGGAGGAGATAAGGGATGGAGGGTGGGATTGGGAAGGAACGAGGGTGGGGCTACAGCTGGGATACAAAGTGAATACATTGTAATAAATAAAAAAATTATTAAAAATGTCAAATAATATAATTTCTGTTGAGGGGAAGAAGCCAGAGAAAAACAACCATTGTGTGAGTCTATCTAGCAGCAGCAACAACAGCTACAACAAACCACCTAATCAATAGCAAGAAGAACATTTCCCAGAGGACACAAAGCAAGTACAACTTTACCTGGGTGTTGGGTTTAGGAGATATGAGAAATAATTTTTAATATGACAAGATGAAATCTTATCCAATGTTACATGTACTCATTATCTTGGTTGAATAATGCTTAAAATGATATCAGCATAATTATGTATATTTGCTGAATGTAATATCTAACAAAATTGCGACCTACATACATCTACAGCCTATTATCCCTTATGTTATGTTATTTTCCCTTACGATTTTTGAAATGAATTGAAAAAAATATTTACCTCATTGTCATTTTTAGAGAATTTATTCATATAAATGTTGCATGTATAAATTGCATTGGCAGCTCCTTTTACATTGTGTGATGAGAATGATCTATCAGTTCTACTGTGAGAAATAAGCGATTAGATTTACAGACATCCTCATGAGTACAGAAGTCATATCTCTGTGTCACTTTTTCAAGTAAATTTGCAGCCAAGCTCCTAGATTGAAGCTGTCTCCATAATTTATTTAATTTGACAATAAATTCTGACTTCAATAAATTTTTAGAAGATCTTTTCAGGGAAAGATTATCTGGCTGTGAAAAGTATGTATCTGTTGACTTTTCACGAGCTTTCAGTCATGTATAGACTCCATCAGCATTTTAGGAAGGTCTCTCCAGAAGTCTAATGAACAGCCAGTATAATTTTATCTTTGAAAAGTTTCTATTTAGATTTTCTGAATCTTTACAGATGTGAATCGCAACCATAGCTCACAATTTCATTTGTTTGGTTTTTTTGTTTTTGTTTTTTGTTTGTTTGTTTGTTTGTTTGTTTGAGGCAGGGATTCTCTGTGTTTAGTTCTGGCTGTCCTTAAAATTTCTATGTAGACCAGTATGGCTTCAAACTCAGACATCAACCTGCCTCTGCCTCCTGAATGCTTGGATAAAAGGCATGAACCACCACACCTAGCTTTCACAACTTGCATTTTCAGAAGTCTTCAGTAAACTCTCCTCTATTCCAAATTTACCTACCAATAGAGTTGTGACCTTGCAAGAACGATTTTTATGCTAAACACAGATAATGTTAAATGAGCAAGCTAAGCGTCTGTAAATGCATACATGTACATGTATGTATGCTCAATACAATCTGGTACTCTGATTTATTTTCAGTAAATTTACAGTGAGGGACACATAGAGGGAAAGTCTCTTGGAATTTGATTTTGACATGTTAAGGAGATTATTAACCATTAATCCAACATTCACAAAACACTCAGTTTACCAGGAGGCATACTGAGAACTCTGTTAAGGACTGTTAAAGAAATTATATCAACAAGCACTCAGGAAAATATGTAATTTGAATCTACAGCTATAATTATTCATGCCGTTGTTAATTTGTATAACTGAATTGTTTAAATTCAAAGCCTGAAGCCAAAAAGATAGAACAGAAAATAAAATTTACTCATTTCACTATTGACATCTTTCCCTTTCAAGAGCTTCATGGCAGTCAGAAGACATTTGCATTTCTGTGCTTTTCTGGGTAGTTACACAGTTCCATCTCAGCCAGTTCTGTCTTTAGAATTTTTTAGGCAAGACTTTTCTAGACTTCCCCCTGTCACACTGTCTTCTTCTCAATACTTCATATAATACGTGATAATTTCCTAAGATTAAATCTGTAAATATGTCTCTTTCTATCTTGACAGACACAGAAATAGTCACCAATAATTCTCACAATAAAATTTTCAATAGAGTTTTGCCCATCTTCAGTCTGGATAATGAAAGAAAAGCACAAAAGATGGCAGCTCCTACACTGATCACCAAACACTCCTCTAAAATATAGGTTATTAACTCTTACCTTGGCTCATTGTTGCAATTTCCACCAGAACTATGTAATCAAAACAGTTCCCTTTCAACATTTGTGTGACAGTCATACATCAAAAACGGCACCCAAGATGCCTTCTCATAAACCTGCCTTAACAAATTCAGACAATTCTTATAAATCATTTTAGTATAGAAGTCACTGATAAAGATAGATAGTCAGGAGGAAAAAAAACTGTCATTTATCATCAGAAGGAGATGAAACTTTTTATTTATGTATAGCATTTTAAATGAAATCATTCTTTTATTTCACAAAGATTAAAAACTTTGACTCACTTTTGTAAATAAACAGTTTCAAAGACAAATGTTTAAAAGGGAAAATTTATCCTTTTTGTCATAGGAAGCTGATAATTGTCTCTATTCTGATGTACCCTAGTCTCATTATTCATAAAAATTTTTATGGCTAGACTTAGAGCAATTTATGAGAAATAATTTATAGGTTGAAGAAACAAGAAACTCTTATTTTAGAGTTATTTTGTTACTCTGATAAATTGCCCTAAGATGTCTTTCAAATTAAAATACTTTTACATTCAAACTACAGCATTTTTCTTAATCCTTCTTCTAAAATCCTTGTCAAACCACCACTGACTTTTCATTTGCAATATTTAGCTCCTGTATTCATAAATGGATTTTTCTGTTGACTGGCACCTGCAGAGCATGCATTTAGTTTCTGCTGTAATGATCAGGCATATAGGCATGCAAAAAGATTTTTCTTGCCTAAGTGATTTACAAATATGTGTGTGTGTGTGTCTGTGTGTGTGTCTGTGTGTGTATAATTTTCTTCCTTTTTAAGACTTCATAATGTTAAAAACTTTGAAGCAATGGTTCTGACTTTGAACCGTTTTTGATACTATTTGCAAATAAGGACGATATTTCTCAATATTAATGATGTCACCTATTTATTCATGAGTATATTAATTGATATGTTAAAATCTTAATTTCTTAAATCATAGATATTACTATGGTGCTTTAGAAAACATCTTCCATTGTTTTTGTTTGTTTTTATCTGTTTGTAACAAATTAAATCCTCACATCATATTTACATCTCTACATGAGATTTAGAAAGCATACTTATTATAAATCTTATGGAAAACATCAGAGTTAGTGGTACTGACTCCTACCAAAGTTTTGGCTAAATGAAAGAAGTATAAATTTTATCTGTTCTTCAGTTATCTTATGAAAACATCAGATTAGAAAATTTTAAACATTCATAATTCTGAGAACACTTTCATGACATGACAACAGTTTCTTTATCAGAAAATGGGCAGAGTTCTGAGCATATTTTGGCTCAGCCAAAAAAATATTTTACATAAACCTTGCATTATTTCCCAAACTAAGCACAAATTTATTTAGTGTATGACTTTCAAAAGGTTGTCTAACTTTCTAAGCTGGATTTTCTTCTCATTATATTTATTTATATTTCCATATTTATTTATATGAAAATTTCATTTGTGGAATTGTAGTATAACATGATTACTGAAGGTCAGTATTTCTTTTTTTTTTTTCAATGCAGTTTATTCAGGAACATTGAACAATCTTCGGACCCCAGGGAAAGCCAGCCCACAGCTTAAATAGCCTCTGGGTAGCCAACCCAGGCGTGCCACGGGGGCAATGCAGATAGGTCCACATACATGGAAGCAAGCCAGATCCTCGGCCTTAGCCAAATGTGGAGTTGTTCGTGACAGAGAGCACTCACCATCGGGAAGGTGGAAGGCAGAAACCAGTCAATCTTTAAGGCATAGCATTCCGCAGCTCTCTACAGTTCCCCCTTTTTGTTTTAGACGCATCAGGCAAGAGTAGAGGTCTGATCTCTGATATTAGAAATAAATTGGGACTTTGTACAGATGTTCATTTAGGTGTCATCCACCCAAAGAGCATCAGACCATCCGATACCTTTTTCTCAGAGGCGGGACCTGGGGCATCAACCCGCATGCAATCAGACATGCTCTTCTCTGGGTCCAAAGCGGCTGACCCTGAGTGCAGTGCTTAGCCTCGCATCCTGAGCATATCATTTTAGCTTTTTATGGTATCCAACCATGCTTGGGGAGAATGTCCTGCTTCAATGGCTGTAAAGGCCTGAATGATCATGGCTGCATCACACTGTTGTGAGACTCTAATCTTGCATATATACCACAGGCAAACCAAGGAGACCAACACCAGAAGGCCTGCTAACGCTCCCATGCCCGCCCATTCCTTCAGATGATTCATGGCTGCAGCAATCCATGTTGATAATCCTGTGGCTAGTCCTGCGTCCACTCCGGTAGAATTTACTGTGACAATGGCCACTCTCAGCTGCTCCATCGTAGTATCGAATTCTCCAGTCCCAATTACCTAAAATATAGCTCGACAATTGTTTAGACAGATTTGCAGCGCAGGAAAAATTCTCATGTTGTATGCTAGTGACACAAAGTCCAGCATACTTTCATTGACAGCCAGGTTGAGCGATTTGCCATAGGGTATCAATTTGCTCCTGCACGAGGTCAATCCTCTGATTGAACACCATCAAGCTTCCTTTTAGTTGAGCATTAATTCCTTTATGTATAACTAAGGCATGAGCTACATTGGCTAAATGATTATTCAGGGTCTGAGCAGTCTGCCCAGTATGACTCATGGCTAATGCCCTGGTGGTAGCTCCAACAGCCGTCAATGAGATGGTAGTGACAATGGTGGCTGTAGTTCCAAGATCCCTTTTCTGTCTGAAGAGAGTCATAGCGTGAGGGGCATCAATGGGCATAGGCACCCAGTGAGGCATGCGAGTAACCAGGGCATACCTAACTTTACTAGCATTCCAGCATTGGGCAAAAAAGCAAGTATCATTACCACAATTACTTGGCTCTATCTGGCTAATAATGAATAAAAATGGGGGATATAGACAAACAGGTGTGGGCTTATAGGAAATATTATGAGAAGCCTTAACCCCTCGTTGGAACATCCTGCGTCAGTTCTAGAACTAGCAGTGGTGGTGTCCGAGGTCTGAGTAGGTTCAGGAGACCATTGCCCCCAGGGGCGAGACATGTTCCATGCCAATTGACTAACTCCATGTTTTCCTCCAATTTTGAAAGTCATTTAAGGTTCTTAAATTATTTTTTTCCCTTTTTTCTTAAATTTTTCATCAATTACACTTTATTCATTCTGCATCCCCCCATAAGACCCTCCCTCCTCCCATCCCAATCCCACCCTCCCTCCTCCCTCTGCTTGCATGCCACTCCCCAAGTCCACTAATAGAGGAGGTTCTCCTCTCCTTTCTGATCTTAGTCTGTCAGTTCACATCAAAAGTGGCTATATTGTCCTCTACTGTGGCCTGGTAAGGCTGCTCCCCCCCCCCAGAGGGAGGTGATCAAAGAGCAGGCCAATCAGATTATGTCAGAGGCAGTACCTCTTCACATTACTATGTAACCCAATTGGACTCTGAACTGCCCTGGGCTACATCTGTGCAGGGGTTCTAGGTTATCTCCATGAATAGTCCTTGGTTGGAGTATGAGTCTCTGGGAAGTTCCCTATGTTCGAATTTTCTTGTTCTTTTGCTCTCCTTGTGGAGACCCTGTCCTCTCCAGCTCTTACTATTTCCCAGTTCTTACCTAAAATTCCGTTCACTCTGCCCAACAGTTGCCCATCAGGCTCAGCATCTGCTTTGATAGTCTGAAGGGCAGAGGCTTTCAGAGGCCCTCTGTGGTAGGTTCCTAGGTTGTTTCCTGTTTTCTTCTTCTTCTGATGTCCATCCTCTTTGCCTTTCTGGTTGGGGTTTGGACATTTTAGTTAGGGTCCTCTCTCTTGCTTAGTTTCTTTAGATGCACAGGTTTTAGTGGGTTTGTCCTATGTTGTATGTCTATATGAGTGAGTATATACCATGTGTGTCTTTTTGCTTCTGAGACAACTCACTCAGGATGATCCTTTCCAGATCCCACCATTCACCTGCAAATTTCATGATTTCCTTATTTTTCATTGCTGAGTAATATTCCATTGTGTAGATGTACCACAATTTCTGCATCCATTCTTCAGTTGAGGGGCATCTGGGTTGTTTCCAGCTTCTGGCTATTACAAATAAAGCTGCTACAAACATGGTTGAGCAAATGTCCTTTTTGTGTACTTGAGCCTCTTTTGGATATATGCCCAGTAGTGGTATGGCTGGATCTTGAGGAAGCGCTATTCCTAGTTGTCTGAGAAAGCGCCAGATTGATTTCCAGAGTGGTTGTACAAGTTTACATTCCCACCAGCAGTGGAGAAGGGTTCCCCTTTCTCCACAACCTCTCCAGCATGTGTTGTCACTTGAGTTTTTTATCTTGGCCATTCTCATGGGTGTAAGGTGAAATCTCAGGGTTGTTTTGATTTGCATTTCCCTAATGGCTAATGAGGTTGAACATTTCTTTAAGTGTTTCTCTGCCATTCAGTATTCCTCTACAGAGAATTCTCTGTTTAGCTCTGTTCCCCATTTTTTAAGTGGATTACTTGGTTTGCTGCTTTTCAGCTTCTTTATTTCTTTATATATACTGGATATGAGTCCTCTGTCAGATAAAGGGTTGGTGAAGATTCTTTCCCAATCTGTAGGTGGTCGCTTTGTTTTGATGACGGTGTCCTTTGCTTTACAGAAGCTTTTCAGTTTCATGAGGTCCTATTTATTGGTTGTTGCTCTTAGAGCCTGTGCTGTTGGTGTTCTGTTCAGGAAGTTTCCCCCTGTACCAATGAGTTCTAGGGTATTTCCCACTTTTTTTTCAAGCCGATTTAATGTGTCTGGTTTTATGTTGAGGTCTTTGATCCACTTGGACTTCAGTTTTGTGCAGGGTGACAAGTATGGATCTATTTTCATTTTTCTACATGTAGACATCCAGTTAGACCAGCACCATTTGTTGAAGATGCTATCTTTTTTTCCATTGTATGGTTTTGGCGTCTTTGTCAAAGATCAGGTGTCCATAAGTGTGTGGGTTTATTTCTGGGTCCTCTGTTCGGTTCCATTGATCCACCATTCTGTTTCTATGCCAGTACCATGCAGTTTTTAAAACTGTTGCTCTATAGTACAACTTAAGATCAGGGATGGAGATACCTCCAGAAGATCTTTTATTGTAGAGGATTGTTTTAGCAATTCTGGGTTTCTTGTTATTCCATATGAAGTTGAGAATTTTCCTTTCCAGGTCTGTAAAGAATTGTGTTGGTAATTTGATGGGCATTGCATTGAATCTGTAGATTGCTTTTGGTAAGATGGCCATTTTTACTATGTTAATCCTACCAAGCCATGAGCATGGGAGATCTTTCCATCTTCTCATATCTTCTTCTAATTCTTTCTTCAGAGATTTGAAATTTTTTTCATACAAGTCTTTGATTTCCTTGTTTAGGGTTACTCCGAGGTACCTTATGTCATTTGTGGCTATTGTGAAGGGTGTTGTTTCCTTAATTTCTTTCTCAGCCCTTTTGTCTTTTGTATACAGGAGGGCTACTGATTTTTTTTAGTTAATTTTGTATCCTGCCACTTTGCTGAAGGTGTTTATCAGCTGTAGGAGTTCCCTGGTAGAGTTTTTGGGGTCACTCACGTATACTATCATATCATCTGCAAATAGTGATAATTTGACTTCTTCCTTTCCAATTTGTATCCCCTTGATCTCCTTCAACTGTCTTATTGCTCTAGCAAGGACTTCCAACACTATGTTGAAGAGATATGGAGAGAGTGGGCAGCCTTGTCTTGTCCCTGATTTCAGTGGGATTGCTTTAAGTTTCTCTCCATTCAGTTTGATGTTGGCTATAGGCTTGCTGTATATCGCCTTTACTATGTTTAGATATGTGCCTTGTATCCCTGATCTCTCCAATACTTTGAACATGAATGGATGTTGGATTTTGTCAAAGGCTTTTTCAGCATCTAGGGAGATTATCATGTGGTTTTTTTCTTTCAGTTTGTTAATATGGTGGATCACATTGATGGATTTCCGTATATTGAACCACCCCTGCATACCTGGGATGAAGCCTACTTGGTCATAGTGGATAATATCTTTGATGTGTTCTTGGATTCGGTTTGCAAGTATTTTATTAAGTATTTTTGCATCAATGTTCATAAGGGAGATTGGCCGGAAATTCTCTTTCTTTGTTGAGTCTTTGTGAGGTTTAGGTACCAAGGTGACTGTGGCTTCATAGAATGAATTTGGTAATATTCCTTCTGTTTCTATTTTGTGGAATAGTTTGAAGAGAATTGGTGTTAGCTCTTCTTTGAAGGTCTGGTAGAATTCTGCGCTGAAGCCATCTGGTCCTGGGCTTTTTTTGGATGGGAGACTTTTGATGACCGCTTCTATTTCTTTGGGGGATATAGGTCTATTTAGTTGATTTACCTGGTCCTGGTTCAGCTTTGGTAAGTCAAATCAATCAAGAAAATTGTCCATTTCATTTAGATTTTCAAATTTTGTGGCATATAGACTTTTGAAGTAAGTCCTAATGATTGTTTGGATTTCCTCAGTGTCTGTAGTTATATCCCCCTTTTCATTTCTGATTTTGTTGATTCGGGTGGTGTCTCTCTGCCTTTTAGTTAGCTTGGCCAAGGGTTGATTTTCTCAAAGAACCAGCTCTTGGTTTCATTGATTCTTTGAATTGTTTTATTTGTTTCCAATTGATTGATTTCAGCCCTGAGTTTGATTATTTCCAGCCGTCTACTCCTTCTTGGTGTGTCTGCTTCTTCTTTTTCTAGGGTTTTTAAGTGAGCCATTAGGGTGCTTGAATGAGCTGTCTCGAATTTCTTTTTGAAGGCACTTAGTGCTATGAACTTTCCTCTTAGCACTGCTTTCATTGTGTCCCACAAGTTCGGGTATGTTGTGTCTTCATTTTCATTGATTTCTAGAAAGACTTTAATTTCTTTCTTTATTTCTTCCCTGACCCAGCTGTCATTTAGTAACAAGTTGTTCAGTTTCCATGTGTGTGTAGGCTTTTTGTTATTTCTGTTATTATTGAGGTCCAGCTTTATTCCATGGTGATCAGACAAGATACATGGGATTATTTCAATCTTCTTGTATCTTTTGAGGCTTGCTTTGTGACCCACTATGTGGTCTATTTTGGAGAAGGTTCCATGAGGTGCTGAGAAGAAGGTAAATTCTTTTGTGTTTGGGTGTAAAGTTCTGTAAATGTCTGTTAGGTCCATTTGATTCATGACCTCTGTCAGAGACATTGTTTCTTTGTTTAATTTCTGTTTGGTTGACCTGTCCTTTGTTGAGAGTGGGGTGTTGAAGTCTCCCACTATTAATGTGTGTGGATCTATATGTGCTTTAAATTTTATCAGTTTCTTTCACAAATGTGGGTGCCCTTGTATTTGGGGCATAGATGTTCAGGATTGTGATGTCTTCCTGGTGGAATTTTCCCTTGATGAGTATGAAGTGTCCTTCCCCATCTCTTTTGATTAATTTTGGTTGAAAGTCTATTTTATCAGATATTAGAATGGCTACTCTTGCTTGCTTCTTGGGTCCGTTTGCTTGGAAAGTCGTCTTCCAACCCTTTACCCTCAGGTAATGTCTATCCTTGTGTCTTAGGTGTGTTTCTTGTATGCAACAGATTGCTGGGTTTTGTTTACGTATCCATTCTGTTAATCTGTGTCTTTTTATTGGAGAGTTGAGTCCATTGATGTTGAGAGAGATTAATGACCAGTGGCTGTTAGATCTCTTGATTTTGATGTTGGCTGTGGTCATCAGGTTGTGTGCTTGGTTGCTTTTTGTTTTACTGAAGTGAGGTTATTTATTTCCTGTGTTTTCTTGAATGTAGCTAGCTTTCTTGGGTTGTATTTTCCCTTCCAGTGTCTTCTGTAATGCTGGATTTGTTTGTAGGTATTGTTGAAATTTGTTTTTGTCATTGAATATCTTGTTTTCTCCATCTATGAGGACTGAGAGTTTTGCTGGGTATAGTAGCCTGGGCTGACATCTGTGTTCTCTTAGGGTCTGCATGATATCTGTCCAGGCCCTTCTGGCTTTCATAGTCTCTGTTGAAAAGTCAGGTGTGATTCTAATGGGTTTGCCATTATATGTTACTTGGCCTTTTTCCCTTGCAGCTTTTAGTATTTTTTCTTTGTTCTGTATACTTACTGTTTTGATTATTATGTGGCGGGAGGATTTTCTTTTCTGGTCAAATTTGCTGGGTGTTCTGTAGGCCTCATGTATTCTAATTGGCCTCTCCTTTAGCTTGGGGAAATTTTCTTCAATGATTTTGTTGAAAATATTTTCTGGGCCTTGGAGAAGGGAGTCTTCTTTTTCCTCTATACCTATTATTCTTAGATTTTGTCTTTTCATATTGTCTTACATTTCTTGGACAGTCTGTGTCAGGAATTTTTCGGATTTTACATTTTCTTTGACAGATACATCGATTTCTTCCATTGTATCTTCTACACCTGAGATTCTTTCTTCCATCTCTTGTAGTCTGTTGGTTATGCTTACCTCTGTAGTTCCTGTTTTCTTCCCTAGATTCTTCCTTTCCATTATTTCTTCCATTTGTGTTTTCTTTAATTTTTCCAATTCTATCTTCAGGTCTTGAGTTGTTTTGTTTACTTCCTTCACCTGTCTGATTGTACTTTCCTGTTTTTCTTTTAGTTCCTTCAACTCTGTTTCTTTCATTTCATTCAGTGTTTTAAGCATTTCCTTTCTAAAGGCCATAAACTGTTTGGCTGCAGCTTCCTCTATTTCTTTACGGATGGCAATATTCTGTTTGAGTTTATCTTCCTCTATGTCTTTACGAATCTTATTTGTTTCCTCTGTTATCATCTTCATGAGCATACTTGTTAGGTCATCTTCTTGGATTTCAGTTATGGTGGGGTGTCCAGGGCTACTTGCCCCTGGGTAACTGGGTTCTGGAGATGCCATATTGCTCTGTCTTTTGTTGCTTGAGCTTTTACGCTGGCCTCTACCCATTGTGTTATCTTAGGAGTTTGGGGTTATTTTCTGGTGGTTCCTGGGGATCCTGTGGTGGAGAGAATCCCCTTTGCAGAAAGCTGGATTTTCCTGAAGGATGTCTTCTCAGCTTTTTGGGTATAGTCCCTGGATGGCTGGTGTTTTTTCAGGAGTTGCTCACCTCAGGGATATAGACCTGAGTGGTAACTGTGGTCTTTTGTAGTCGAGAGGGTTCTCCTCTCACCCAGGGAAGTCCTGAGGGCAGCTGCCCTGTTTCTGGGTTTCTTGTTGCAAATTTAATGATCAGCTGCTGTGACCCAGTTGGACATCAGGCGCGCCTCAACTGTTTGTGCTTGTGTCTGGAGCACAGCTGAGTGCTGGCGCCTCGGCCCCACTAGACTACTAGACTTTTTCTAGGGAAGGATTGGGTGATTTAGATCAGTACAGTTTTCTTCCTTCCCCGTGGATTCTCTGGAGACAAGGACTCCTAGTGTCTTTTTTTGCCCTGGTGCACACTGCTCAGTGTCTGCCAGCTGGCTGGCCACAGAAATTTGCCTGTGCCTGGAGCACAGCTGTGTGATGGCGGCTCAGTCTCTGCCAGCTTTCTGGTGCGCAGAAACTGCCTGTGTCTGCCTTTGTGGCTTTTGGGAGTCTGAGTGGCTCCCTAAGCTGGGTAATTTTCCGGGGACCTTTTCGGGTTGGGGGTGAGCTGAGTGCTCTGAGATCAGACCCGCCGTTTCTATCTCTGGTGGCGAATCAGGCGCGCAGGCAGGCAGGGCTTTGTGCCGGAACCTGGGTCCCAGGCTCTGTCTCAGGGCTGGCTCCTGGGGTGCCCGTGGAACCCGCCCGAGTCTTTTCCAGGGAATGTCTGGGTGACCTAAGGCCGGTCCCAATCGTTTCCTGTACCCTGGGGTTATCTCTCGACTGAAAACTCCAGTCTCTGATAGTGTGGTGCCCAAGGTTCAGTCTGGGACCTTGACCAGAGACACTGGCTTGTGGCTCTGGGCTGGGGCTGGGGCTGGCGGCCGGCAGCCAAGCGTCTGTCAGAACCGGGATCTCTTCCGCGGTTTAGCCGGGTGAGTTAAAAGCTGATTGAATCCCCCACCGTGGGGTATCCTCTCACCTGGGAAACACAATGACTGTGTTTTATGGCCGAGAGTTCTGATTGCTGTTCACTGTGCTGATCCTGCTGTGCTGCTGCTCAGAATGAGAGTCCTCCCGGCGCCGCCATCTTGCCCCTCCTCCGAAGGTCAGTATTTCTGATACAGAACTTTTCATACCATTTAAACTTTCAGTCACTTGAAAATTTGTTGTACAAAGAGAAAATAAGATTTCTACTCTCAAATCAGGTTACAGGCCATCATTGCCAGGTATGGCAGTATGAGCTTGAAACAACTATTCACATCATATACACAATGAAGAAGAGAGAGTTAAGGCATGCTAGAGTCATCTAAGAGATTCCTGAAAATTCTGACAACATGCAGATTGCAAATCAGTGTACATAGATTGGGACCTAAAGATGTGTATTTCTAGCAGGTGTACATTATTTCTATCAAATTCCTAGGTATCTTCATTCTGCGGTATCCACCCTGTGTTTATCATCATTTATTTCTTGACTAGCCAGTATGTTCTATTTTTATTGAAAGTTCAAATAAATACCACATCAAAGTGTACCACTTTCCTAAGCTCAATATTTCAAACTGACAGTACTTGGGGACACTTGTATAGTCAGGACTTTGTGCTGAACTCTCCTTATCTGCTGAAAGGTGAATTCTTCAAATGGAATCTAAATGTCAGAAAGACTGTCCTCAGAACTCTTATGAACTAGGGAAGATATCGAATCACAGGAAATGGCCTAAAGTTTGACAGGACTACTCCAAGAACTTTTATCACAGGCCATTAGCTATTCTTCTTGTAATCAATATAAACACACACACACACACACACACACACACACACACACTCACACACATATAAATCTTGCCTAAATCATTCATCTGACCCAAAGTTGTCAATATCAGCCCTGTTGTGTCCTATGAATAACACACATAAGCTTCTGTATTTATTTATGTCTTAGTGTAGTCACCTCTAATTTTTAGGAATAACCATGTGTCTTTAGTAATTTTGTTTTATTTTGTTCTTATTAATTTCCTACCTATTGGCGTATTTCAATAATTAATCTAAACCTAAAAATACAAATAGTTTTTCTCTTCCTTTATACTAGAAAAAAAATCCCAAACTTCTCTATTAATATATATATATATATATATTACTCATATACATATATAGATGAGTAAAGGAATGGAAAACTATTCAGAATATTTTGCATAAGAAAATAATATATTTCCCACCATTTACCCACAAATTTCATGATTTCCTTGTTTTTAATTGCTTAGTAGTAACCCATTGTGTAAATGTGCCCCACTTTCTGTATCTGTTCCTCCATTGAGGGACATCTAGGTTTTTTCCAGATTCTAGCTATTATGAACAAAGCTGCTATAAATGTGGTTGAGCATATGTCCTTGTTGTATAGTTGGATCTTGAAGTAACACTATTCCTAATTTTCTGAGGAAGCATCGGATTGATGTCCAAAGTTTTTATACAAGTTTACATTCCCAACAGCATTCATCATCCTTTGAGGGTTTTTTTGCTTGTTTTTACTTTTTAAAAAAATTTTTATTAATTACACTTTACTCACTGTGTATCCCCCTGTAGTTCCCTCCCTCCTCTCCTCCCAACCTCCTTTCCTCCCCCTTCTCCACTCATGCCCCTGCCCAAGTCCACTAATAGGGGAGTTCTTTTTTGATCTTAGCCATTCTAATGGGTGTGAGGTAAAGTCTCAAGGTGGTTTTGCTTTGCATTTCCCGGATGACTGGCTAAGGATGATGAGCATTTCTTTCTCTGGCATTTGATATTCCTCTGTTGAGAATTCTTTGTTTAGCTCTGTAGAGAAGATCATCCTGAATGAGGTAGCCCAGAAGCAGGAAGACACATACAATATATACTCACTTATAAGTAGATAGTAACCATAGAATATAGGATAAATATTAAATATTAAAACAAAAGTCTACAGATAAATAGAAACAGACACAAAGAGACACACACATACAGACAGATACACACACACACACACACACAGTGAATCCATTTTCTGTTTGCAAATCCTGCCCTGGAATGTGTTCAATAAACCTTGTGAATGTGCATTGGAGAAAGCTGATATTCACTTCTGTAGCAGTCATCAATTGCAAATAAATTCTTGGTCAGAGGTGAGATTTTTTTTTTCTACTTCCACTTTTCAGTTCTGAAATGTTGTCTGGTTTGAACCTGTGTGGGTCTTGTGCATGCTAAAATCTCTATGAGAGCATATGTGTATCAGTCCTATAACATCTTGAAGATAACACTTCCTTGGAGTTATCTATGACCTCTGACCATGAATAGATCCATGAATTTTGAGTAGAGGGATTTGATGAGGATGTCCCATTTTGGACTTAGTTTTTAAAGCCTCTCACTTTCTGCACATTGTTCGTTTGCAGATCTCTTTGTTGATTACCACATACTAGAAGGAGCATCTCTGACATGGGTTGAGAAATACTCCGCTCTCTGTTTATAATATGTCACTAGGAGTCATTTTACTGCAGTTGTAGCTTTTGACTTAGACTTATGGATGATTTAGTGTCAAGTTCTTGACCATTTTAGGAGTCTTATGTAAGGATGTTACATATTTTAAAGTTTTAAACCCAAACAGTTATTGGTTCTCCCCTCATATTTGTACCCCTATTACACCAGAACATCTTTGAGGCAAGCCTATTTAATAACCCATTTTCTTGCATAGAACAATTTAACTTATTTCATGCTTTATCTTTTTCATAAAACATACCATATTTATAATATACAACATGATGTTTATATGTGTGTGTGCATATATAGTGACAGAAGTACTGCAGGAAGAAAACAAATACTTAACTTTGCATAGCTAAATATTTTATGTGTATGTAAAACGGTAACTTTTAGAAGATTTGCTTATCTAATACGAAATAGATAACTGTTGATATTCTGCCTACACTAAGTATGGAAATTTTACTCAGTCTTCAAGACTACTACTTCAAACTCACTCCCTAGCATCTCCTCCTGTCTCTGTATGGACCTCTAGTAACTATATTCTATACCAGGCTTATATGCACAATTATCTCTCCATATTTACAAGTCTATACTTTGTGTGCAAACAAATGTCATTCTAAAATAATTGAAATAAAATGACTTAAAAAGAGTAAGCACAAAGCATTTCAAAGCTAAAATTTTCTAAATAATATTGTAATAATTTTTAAAATACATATTTATGTGTATATATGTTCTGTTTTTTACTGTGATTCTGTTATATTATTTTATTTTATTCACTTTATATCCTGGTTGTAGCTCCATCCCTCCCATTCTCGAAATAACACTTTCCCTCCTCCTCTATTCCTTAGAAAAGGAGATCTGCGTTGCATAAGATCATCAAGTTGCATAAGGGCTGAAATTGTTCTCTTCCCCTGTGGCCTGCCAAAGCAGTCCCACCAGTAGGAAGTGACCAAAAAGCTGGTAAGGCAGTCCATGTCAAATGCAGTTCCCACTTCCCTTACTAAAGGACCCAAATGAAGCCTAAGCTGCCCATAGCTACCTCTTTGTAGGGGGCCCACGTCCGGTTCATTCATGGTCTTTAGTTGATGCTTCAGTCTCAAGAAACAGCTCTGTGCCCTGGTTAGATGGCTCTGTTGGTCTTCTTGTGGAGCTCCTGTCACCTCCAGTTCCTTTTCTCTTTCCTCCCACTTTTCCACAAGACTCCCTATGCATTGCCCAATGTTTGGCTGTGAATCTTAGCATCTGTTTTGAGGCACTGCTGGTTGAGGACCTCTCAGAGGACAGCTCTGACAGGTTCCTGTCTGTAAGCTTAGCAAAGTATCATTCATAGTGTCAGCGGTTGGCACTCTTCCGTAGGTTTTGCCAGGCATTGTAGGGCATTCCTTCAATCTCTGCTCAATCTGCTCTGTCTTTATTCCTGTATCTTGTAGGCAGGTTAAATTATGGGTCAAATTTTTGTGGTTTTGTTGGTGTTCTGTTCCCTCTATTAAGAGACTAGTTTAGTTGGATGATGACCTCTTCAGTCTCTATGGTCTCTGTGGCTAGGTATCTCTCCTTGAACACCCTTTATATCCACTCTGGAGCCTACCCTGATTTAGGTCTCCAGCTTGTCGCAGAGGTACCCCACCCTCAGTTTCTCTTCTGTCCATTGGCCTCTCACCCTCACTCTCTCTGGGTCTGATCTCCACACTCTTAACTCTCTTTGCCTCCTCTTCTACCTTGTTCCCTCTCTTCAACTCCTACCTCTGTCTATTGTGTCTCCCCTTTTGAGTAAGATCAATGCATCCTTCCTTGGATGCTCCTTGTTACTTTCTTCTTTGTATCTGTGACTCATGGTATGCTTATCCTGTACTATATGGCTTAAATCCAGTTTTAAGCTAGTACATACCGTGTCTGTCTTTCTGGTTCTAGGTTACCTCATTCAGGGTGATCTTTCCTAGTTAAATTCATTTGTCAGCAAATTTTGTGATTTCCGTGTTGTTAATAGCTGAGTAGTATTCCATTGTGCAAATGTTTCACTGTTTCTTTATTCATTCTTCGGTTGAGGGACATCTAGGTTGTTTAATATTCAGGCTACTATGAATAAATTTTCTATGCACATACTTGAGCAAGTGTCCTTGTTGTTTAGCAGGATATCTTTGGAGAATATAACTAGGAGTTGTATAGTTGTGTCTTGAGGTAGAGTTATTCCCAATATTCTGAGAAAGCACCAGAGTGATTTCCAAAGTGGTTGTACAAGTTTACATTCCACCAGCAATGGAGGAGGGTTCCCCTCTCTCGACATCCTGGATAGCATGTGTTGTCCCTTGAGATTTTTATCTTAGTAGTTCTGTGATTGGTGTGATATTGACTCTCAGACAGTCATTTTGATTTGCATTTCCTTGATGACTAACCATGTTGAGCATTACTTTAATTTCTTCTCTGTCGTTTGAGATTCCTCTGTTGAGAATTTCATATTTAGTATGTACCCCATTCTTAAATTTGTATTATCTTGTTCATTGATGTTTGATTTCATGAGTTCATTACATATTTTAAGTATTGACTCTTTGTTGGATTGGTGAAGATCCTGTCCCAAGCTGAAGACTGTCATTCTATTAACAGTGCCCTTGCTTTACAGAAGCTTTTCAATTTTCAAGAGGTTCCACTTATTACTTCTCTATCTTAGAGCGTGAGCTGTTGGTGATCTGTTCAGAAACTTGTCATCCATGGCAATGAGTTCTAGGCTCTTCCTCACTTTCTTTTCTAATAGATTTAGTATATTTGGTGTTATATTGAGGTCATTGTGACCCTTGGATATGAGTTTTGTGCTGGGTGATAAATATGGGTCTATTTGCATTTTTCTACATGTAGACATCCAGTATATCCAGCATCATTTGTTGATGACACTCTTTTTTCCATTGTATGGTTTTAGCTCCTTGTCAAAAGTCAAATGTCGGTAGGAATGTGAGTTTATTTCTGGGTTTTCTCTTCTATTCCATTGATCAACCTGTCTATTTCTAGCCAGTACCATGCAGTTTTTATTACTCTATAGTAAGCTTGAATTCAGGGATGAAGATACCTCAAAGTCCTTTCATTGTATAGGAAGGATTATGTGTGTGTGTGTGTATGTGTATGTTCATGTGAGATTGTGTTTGTGTTCATGTGAATGTCCATGTGTATACTCACAGAGCACAAAAAGATGAAGTTTGATTCTCTGG
Source organism: Meriones unguiculatus (assembly GCF_030254825.1). NCBI lineage: Eukaryota > Metazoa > Chordata > Mammalia > Rodentia > Muridae > Meriones > Meriones unguiculatus. The sequence continues at coordinate 41,067,089 of NC_083365.1, read as the reverse complement.
ACCTGTAGTTATATTTGTTTGTGAACTGCCTTTTATGTAGGTGCTGGAAATTGAACTATGTTGCTTTGCAAGAGCAGCAAGTACTCCTACCTCCTGAACCATTTCTCCAATTTCTTTTTTTTTTTTTTTACATTTTATTAACTCTGTATCCCAGCCGTGTCCCGATCCCTCATTCCCTCCCAGTCCCTCCCTCCCTCCCTCATCTCCACCGTGCCCCTTTCCAAGTCCACTGATAGGGGGGACCTCCTCCCCATTCATCTGATCCTGTTTTATCAGGTATCTTCAGGACTGGCTGCAAAGCCCTCCTCTGTGGCCTAACAGGACTGCTCCTCCCTTCGGGGGTGGGGAGGCCAAAGAGCCAGTCATTGAGTTCCTTTTAGAAATAGTCCTTGTTCCCCCCATTTCTCAATATATCATTTTATATGCATCTCTTAATTATCTGTGGATTTGGACATCAGTGGCATATACAGAAAAAAATCTCTCTTGAATACCAAGGACACATCTATTTAACTGCTTAACATTATGCCTACAATTGAGATCATAAATATTTTCCTTCAATATCTACCTTAATTAACATTACTCAGTTCTGAACAAATTAATTTGTAATTTTAAAAAATGCTCCATTTCCTTCTTTTGAGGTTAAATAATACTCTCAAAAATGGCATATACTCTATTTTATATATTCATACATTAGCAGTCTATCTCTTGTATATGGGAATAATGACAAAATGATTATAGAAATGAAAATATGTCTTTGACCTAGAGTGATTTTATTTTTAAAATAAATTTGATAGTTTGAATATGAACTACCATTCTCATGTTAATGTATTAAAATGTGTTCCTAGATTGTGATGATAATGTGTGAAGGTCTGATAATCTCAGGAATTTGGGCTTAATTGAAGAAGTGCATTATTGGAGGCAGATCCTTGATGGTCATTGGCTTCCTGTTGTTGCAGTTCTGCCTGAAGTGAATTAAGTAGCTCAACTATACCACACCCTTTCTTCCATGGTTGATTAAAATGATAACTAAGTTAATATTTATTTCTTTTAAGTGGTTCAAGAGAGGCATTCTATCACAGTAATGCAAAAATCAAAGGCACACAAAGAATTGGTACAGAGAAATAAAGTAATTATGATGATAACTTGGATGTGTGATTCAGAAGTCATTAAAATATGTCTGTGGGGAAAAAAATGAAAAGTTTGCAGATTAAGACTAGAAAACGATGTAGGCAGATCTTAATACAAATCATTCTGTCAGTTCAAAGACAAAATGCCAATAGGAATAAAGGCAGAAAAGTCTGTGTTAATGAAGTTTCAGAAGAAAATAAGGTCCATTTTAGGAACCAGGTTAAAGTTACTGATGTTACATTCTGCCAAAGAATTTGTACAGAGTCAGTACACACCCTGAGACATTGAATAAGATGGAGTTTAAAGGTGGCCATCTAATTAATCTGTCAGAGAATATACCAGGGCCACCAAGCATCCATATAGTGTCATGGTTATAACTAGTTGCTATTAGCTAATTCTACACTGAAAATATGAGGAACTACAGGACATGGAAGTCTGAACAATCCACAGTTTTTGCAGAAAAGAAATATGCATAAAGTTGTGCTCAAGAAAGTTGCAGCTAATAAAGAGACTGTGAAATAAGCACATTAGGAAAGAGTGACTTTCCTTGTGGTAACAGAAACCCTAACAGGAAACAACTAAAGGACCAGGGGTTTGTTTTGTGTGATAGTTGAGGAATACCAGTTCCTCTTTGCTTATGCAGCTCTTGATGAGTCAGAAGGCAGAGGAAGGGAAGTGCCAGATCTTTCTAGAGATGTAACTTCAAGGTCGTTCTAAATCCAGTAAGTTCCCAGTGAGGGTTAAACATCACAGATACCTTCAGAGCATCTCAGAAACTAGTCTTGTTCTAGTCATCACACTCACACACACAAGAAGTTTTAACATCTTTGGAAAACTTTATCTTGATTTTGGCAATTGCTTCTGGACATTAATGTGGGCTCAAGGTCATCTGGAAAGAGGATTACCTTAATTGAGCCTCCTGGAAATTTAGAGGCCACTGTAGTCCAAGAGACCAGAATACTATGTAAGGTAAGGCAGATTTTGTTGTTGTTCACGTGGTATTGATTTTGAATGGATATAGAATGTAAAGTTTTTGGACTTAGGAGACTGTGTCACAGAATGCTCATGAAAATATTGGAGGCTTGGTAATATATAACAAGATATAGATCTCTACAGGCTTTCCAGAGAAAAATTGTTGTCCAGAAGAGTGAGGACAAAGCTGCAGTAGAGAGCAGTGCACACTGAGAATGTCAGGAATAGGTACACCTAAAATGAGCAAATCCACAGGCATTCCAGGGTAAGGCTCAGGTCATGGCTGCTCCAGCCCATCGGAGTGCATATGATGAAATGGATATCCCAGATGCCATATTTGTAATTCTAGGATTTTTTTTTTCCTCTGTGTTTGATTTGTTTTGAGAAAGTGTCCTTTATAGCCCAGGCTGGCCTTTTGCTACATAGAATAAGCTGGTTTTGAACTAATGAACTTCCCTTGCCCAATCCCTATGTGATGAGATTGCAAGAGCTAACTATTGTATCCAGATATGTGGTGCTGACAAGTACAGGGCCATGAACTACCAGGCAGGCACTCTATCTACTGAGATACGTTCTGAGCTAAAATCAGGATTTAATGTTTTCAGTGTAAACTTTGGTCCTTCTTTTCCCTCCATCCTTCCCTCCTTCCAATGTTCTCATTCTTCTCTTTTGACAAATGTCATTTTATATTCAAAATATAAGTAAGTTGCTTTCATGCTACAGGGAATCACAGCTACAATGTTCTTAACTCTCTGGGGCAACGTTTAGTTTAGGCTCTAGAGAAATATTTAAGCTATAAGAATTAAATAAAATTCAAAAAAAAAAAAAGATGTTGAGGACTCTTGGACCTGAGTCAAAATAATCTTACCTTATGAAATGGCCCAAAGTTTTATGTACCAAGAGTGTACTCTGGTTTGAAGACACAAATGGCCTTCGTAAGCCTAAATGTTAGAATGCTGGCTCTCCAGATGGCGTTATTATTTCAGAATGATCTGGAAACTTAGAGGATAAATTCTAGTTCAAGAAAATAGGTGAGTAGAGAATGCCTTCAGAGGATGTACCTGGTTCTCACTAAGTCCACTCTCTCCTCTTCCTTTTCATCAGGAGATGAAGAGCTCCATTCTCTTACTCCCATATTGTTCTATGCAAGCACATTCAGCCAAATGATCATGGGATGAAGCCTCTGAAACCTCAAGTCAAAAGTAGTCTTTCCTGGTAAGTGGGGTATAGCACCTGTAAATGCATTATGCTATAATGGCTACAGAAATAGTGTCTTTCAAAGTCCTCTATCACTACATACCAAGCTAAAGGCCAATCTGTTTACATAAGACTATGTCAAAAACTCCTCCCTCTCTCAGGTTTCTTATTGAAGCTATTTTGTCACATACATAAAAAGCAATTAATACATTTGAGGAGATAAATGCTTAATAGCATCATTTTTAATTTAGCAAGGAAACCTGACAACATTTTCACTTTTGTGCCAATCCTAATAGGTGGGAAATGTTTCACTGTTGTATATTTGCGTTATTATGATGACTAGCAAGGTCGCAAATAATTCCATGTACTTGATGGCCATTTTTAAAATCTCCTTCAGAAAAGCACTCAAAGAAGTTATAACTCATTTATTTTATTTGCCATTTAATGACCCTCTTATATATTCTTATGTTAACCATTATTTGTTTTCTAGTTTGCAAATATTTATTTGAACTGAAAAATTGTTACCTTTTCATAGTTTTGGATATTTTTTGTTGTTGATTTTTTTTTTTTTTTTTTTTTTTTTACTTATTTGCTTTACTGAAAAGAAGTATTATTTTAGTTTGCTGTTATCTTCCTGCTTGCTTTTGGCTTTCACTGACTGAGGCTTTTATATGATATCCAGAAGATCATAGCCAAGGCCAATGTCAAGGGGCTCTTTCTGTATGTTCTCTTCAAAGTTTCTATGCTTTCAGGTCATGTCCTTAAAGCTTTAATCCATTTTGAGTGGATTGGATGTGTATTAGTTCTCTCAAAAAAGTGGACACATTTCAAAAATCAAACTTAGAGTGAATAGTCTAGAAGAAAGAATTTTTGCTAGCAAGGACCCAAGTTCTAAATAAAAGAAAATACTGCTTTAACAAAACTTAAACTCTTTTCAGAAGGCAATAGTGACAGACTCTGCACTAATATTACCATCTGGTGGAAGAGTTTATACCTCAGGAAATTTGGCAGAGTCGAACATAACTTGAGACTGTTTATGTTGCTCACGGTTCCTCATTGTTTGTTTGTTTGTTTTTTTTTTTTTCTTTTTTTTGTCTTTTGTGTTTGCTTTCAGATGCTATCTAGACAAAACAGTGCGAGAAACAGTAGGAAAGTTGACAGAACATTAAATCCCCTTTAGAGTAAAAGTGATAAGCTACAGACAGGGGAATGCTGAGAGACAGTTGAAGTGGACTTGGGTAATCAGAGCAAAAAATTGCTGCCTGATGGAATGCAGGCAGCAAAAAAACCTCATTTTCTAAAACACCCGGTGACTTTTTAAAAATTTTATAGCTTTTGGGGCTTATGTTGTCTGATTTTCACATAGTGACAAGCTGACCCTCTTCTCCCCCAAGAAGTTATCAGTTCTCTGTAGAAAAGTAATTCTGTGGCTGTCTTGCCAAAGATGAACTCATGCATCAGTGATATGGGCAGAGGTGGCCGCCCAGATAGCATTCTGAAGAACCCATAAATTCTTCAAGAGAGAATGTTCCTCTATGACTGTCAGATCCTATTACGCTTAGATCAGACAATTCTATTTGAAAACTTAAGGTGGTCTGGAAGAGTGTCCCAAGGAGCATTAAAAGGATAAAACTATAAAATCAAAAGTACCAGGGAGACAGGATATTTTATTATTGAACAGAGGTCAAACAGAAAGATTTAGAACATGCCACATTCCGTAACAGAGCAAAATACTACAATTTAATTCATGGCTGTACTATATTACATTGTCAACTTGAGATAATGTTTAGAATTAGTGGACAATTTTTTTAAATTAATTTAAATTTTTATAAGCAATTTAGAAAAAAGGCAAAGAAAAACAAAAAAAATATGAAATCTAATAGAAAAAAATGCAGCAATTTCTGCAAGCAAGCCCCATGTAAAGGAAAATGTTTTCTATATTATTTAGCTAAAAATGCCATTAGCCTATCACATCTAAGGTGCAATATTTATGTATTTAAGAAATAATTCAATTGTATAAAATGTTGGATACTTGACTTTGAATTTCTCATGAACATATGATAGTGAACAGATGATACTGACAGAAGAAAGGAAAGAATTAATGATTTCAATTAGAGGGTACAGTGGAGTGCAGTAGTTAATCTTCATGAAACTAACTCTGAAGGTGAATTAAAAAGAAATACAGTTTAGATTGGATTTTCCTGCTTCCCTTCCATATGGACAAAAGTTTTTTTTTTTTTTGTTGTTGTTGTTGTTTTCTTTTAATGTAGAGCTCGTGATTTAATTAATTGCCTTAAAAATATGTATGCAAACCTCACCAAAAGTTTTAAACACAAACTCATAAAAGCTAATGTTCTCTAGGCTTCAAGTACATAGAAGACCAGCAGTTTACAAGTCAAACACAAATAATTAATTTGACAATATTTATTATTTTTCTATAATTAAATTAATTATAATAGCATGATAGTTAATTATAATAATATGCTAATCTGGAAGCAAAATTATGATTAGAATGCTGAAAATAAAGTTTAAGGAGATTATTAGAGCCAATGAACAAACATTATGATATGAGTATTATAAGTCAGACTGTATATGAATAGCTAAGATAATTAACATTATGAACAAATAATAGACTTATACTGAATCATGAAATCAATAGATATACTTACATAATTATTATAGGAAGAAAATTATAAATATGTATTTTTAAAAATACAGAAACAGTTCCAGGTAATTCAGTAAGGAAGAAAAATAAAGTACCTCAAGCTTAAATTTTATAAAACAGCATTATTACTTATAAAATATTTCTCCAGTGACAAATCTTCCAGAGTGGATGGAAAAATCTTTAGATATATAAGTTTTTTTCAGCAGTATTTGAAAAGATAAACATGCATAGAGACATAACAATTATATGCCACAAAATATAATATATTACCAAGTGAAAGTAGTATTCAATACAAATGGTTGATAAAATTCCACAGAAAAATGTACACACATAGTCACACATAACAAAACATTAATCAGATAATCTGTCACTGTGCTATTTCAACTGTTCCACCTGAAAACATATTACTGTTGTACCTGATTCTTGAGACTCCCAAAAAACCTCCAGGATTCTAGTCCATTGCAAAACACCTGAGGATTTTTTTCATATTTCATTTTTATTAACATTTATTAATGATAAAAATAGTAGTATATTAAGATATTTCACAAATGTATATAAATATACTTTTATTACAAGCTCGAGCTCTGGCCCACACCCTCACTGATGCAGAGGCTGAGAATAGAGCTGAGAGCTAAGGGTAGGAGAGTGATTTAAAGGTCCCAGTCCCTCCTAGGAAGCCCAAAGCAGGGGAATCCCAGTATAGCAAGCTTCTATTGGTTGAACCACAAAAGGAGATGTTGCATTTTGAACTGATTGGCAGTGGGAAGACACCAAAACCATTAAAGGTCTGGCTTCCTTTGTTTGGCTGTCCCTATGTGAAAGGGGTGATCTGGGCCATTCTCCTAGCAACTGTATCTTTAGTGGGCAGGAAAGAATGCATTAAGTTTGGTTCCTTCCCACAGGTAGTAAGAGATCAAAGAATTAAAAATCTGTTTGTTTGTTTGTTTTTTGAGGTATTGGTTCAAAGTTTAAAGCACTAGCTTGAACAAAGGCCAGACAGGTGGATATGTGCCTAGCCACCTGTGGGGAGGAACCTGCCCACTAGAGATGCAGTTGCTAGGAAACCAGCCCAGATTGCCCATCTGCCTTAGGATGACCAAACAAGGGAAGCCAGACCATTAAACATTGGGGGGCCTTCCTACACCAAATCAATTAAAAATGTGATGACCCCTTTTGTGTTTCAACCAATGGATGCTTGCCAGGCAGGAATTACCCTGCTTTGGGTGAGCTGGGAGGGGCCTGACTCTTTAATTCAACTACCTAACATGAGCACAAGGTTTTCTGCTCTCAACCCAGTGGTGGTGAGGGTGTAGGCTCAAGCTATGGCTTGTAATGAAAAGATCCTCATGTGTTTTGCAGCAGAGTCGATTCCTGTTGGTACTTGGGGGTCTCACCAACTGGGCATAAGATGTCTGGACATGTCTCCACCTGTCTGACCATTTCTTTTAGGTTTGTACTTTAAACTTTAAACCAATAACCCAAACAATTAATTTCTAATTCTTTGGTACAAGAAACATTTTTACAGACTCAATAACTTTTATTATATATTTAATAATAATTATTATTACATATATATATATACATGTATACAATAGTTTTTAATGAAAAAGATTCTATGAAAATGAAAGAGCAATAAGGGGTATATTGGAGGATTTAAATGCAGGAAATTGAAGAGAGGAATGTAATTATATTGTAACTTCAAAAAAGAACAGAAACAAAATGTAAAAGAATTATATAAAGAAAATAGAAACACTATATTGAGGAACATAAATACATAGAGAATTTCACTTGGAAAGGGGTAACTTAGATCTGACTAGATTGGGCACGTTCAGGGTAGTACACTTAAAAGCAGATATTAACCATACGAGATATATATATATATATATATATATATATATATATATATATATATACTAAAATCTGCAGATGTAGAGAAGCTAAACAACCAGCAAGACCCTAGGGAGGATGCTTACATCTCATTCAGAAGAGCAAATGTGATAAGCACAGGAAATGGTGGAAGAAAGGAAACAGGAAGGGAGCCTACCACAGATGTCCTCCAAAAGACACCGCCCAGCGGGATACTGATGCAGATTCAGAGACTCACAGCCAACTTTGGGCAGAGTACAAGGGTCTTGTAGAAGAAGAGAGGGACAGAAGGAATGGGAGGGGGCAAGGTCTCAACAAGGAGAGCAACAAAACCAGCAAATCTGGGCCCATGGGTCCCTGCAAGGACTGATGCATCAACCAAGGACCATGCATGAAAAAGACCTAGACACCTGTTCAGATGTAGCACATAGGCAGCTCAGTCTCCAAGTGTTTATCCTAATAAGGGGAGCAGGGGCTGTCTGTGACATATACTTGTTTGCCTGTTCTTTGATCACTTTCTCCTGATAAGGGTGGCCTCACAAGCCAACCAGGAAGAGGATCCAGGAAAAGATAAGGAAGGTGGCTACACTAGGAATACAACTTGAATAGATTGTAAAACATGATGAAATAAAATTTAAAAATAATAAATAAATAATACTATGTCAAGAAAGAAAAGAAAATGGGATTTAGAAATAAACAAGAGAATTTTTCAATATTTGCCTGTATATATTGTGATCAATAACTGGTTGTCCTTTATATTTACCTAGATTTGACCCCTTTGATAAAATAATTTTCAACTATTAGGGATTTTTTGGTGCTGCAGATAGAGTCTGTGATTATCATTTGATTGGAACATATAAAGAAACTGTAGGTAAGTCTTTTCTTTCTAAATTGCTTTTCGTCTATTACAAATATGTAGTGATTTGCATATACCCAAAAGAAGCTCAAGTACACAAAAAGGACATTTGTTCAACCATGTTTGTAGCAGCTTTATTTGTAATTGCCAGAACCAGGAGAGTTTAGAGCAAATATCTGAGTTCAGTATTATGTAGCAAACTAGAGTTTTTATTTGTCTTTTCTTCCATTTTGTGTCCACCATTTATAATTTATTTAGAAATAACCAAGTAATTCTAAATGGAATCCAATGTGTCCTTTGCAAATATCAGAAACTGCCAGGAAATCAATGGGATCATTTGTACCTCCAAAGTGAAATAAGATGATGAGTTTGGAATAAGTGATTGAAGTGGTGAGGGGAAGACTATTCCAGGGCTGGTATTCTGAGTTACACTGCCAACTCAAGCCAATCTAACCAAAGAAGAAATATCCTGGAGGCTTTGTTTGTTTGTTTTTATGTAAACTGAATGGAAATGTCAGGAAGAAGAATTATAACAAGAGAAAGAGGTAAACTGATAGATACAGATGTTTGTATGTGGTAAGTAGAAAGGCAGTTTCTAGTGGATATTACCTTACTATATTTATACAAACTTTCAAATTTTCCCATTTTTTTCTTGTAAATAGAAGACAAATTTGACAAATTAACCTTAAAAATCCCTAAAATCTGCTTCTCCACATGATAATTTTTATGTACGAGGGAACGCAAACCCCACACTGTAATCATAACAGTTTCTTGGATCACATTTTCTATTCTATTTCATTTCTTCTATCATGAACATGCCAGGTTGATTTTAATAGCATCTGTTATGTAAATGTTCATATCTCTTTGTGTAGAGAGTTTTGGTTATATTTCAAAACAATGATGCTACATTAACTATACAGTATTGAACATGACAATATGAACTGTGCTTAAACCTTGACAGAAACAATTTTAGAGAAACGTGTGGCCTTTCATTTCTAAAGACAGAATCCTTCACCCAAATTATATATTTTAGATATTTTAATAGTAGTTAAGCATAATAAAGTTGTATTTTATTTATTTTCGATATATGTTGGTGTATCATCTGTTCCTGGTTCCTGCACACACCAGAAGAGGGTACCAGATTTCCTGGGACCAGAGTTACCAGAGTGTGAGAAAGAAACTAAGATCCTCTGAACGTACAACCAGTGTTTTCACCACTGAACCATCTATCCATGCCCTATTGTGACACTTTTGAAGTTGTTATTGTTATTACTTTCTGACTCTATGCAGGCTTATGTAATTATAATGTTCCTACTTAAATTTGGGTTTCATTTCTTCAAATGGTACGCCATTTGATATATTTTAATCTTTGCTATTACCTAGAGTAATTTTAAATAGCTAATGTTAGAACTGTAAAGCACTGTGCTGTGACACCTCAATAATTTGCTCTTAATTAGAACTTATCTTAGTTAACATTCCTGAAATGTTAGAATTTCAAGAGCTGTTTCTAATAAGTAATTAAGAGTAAAATCAAATGTGAAATTCAGAATCTCATGTTTCTATATTTGTATGTGGTATGTCATACATTACAGCCTCCATTTAAAATCAAATATTTAATTAATTCCTAAAGGATCAGATAGCATTTGATTAATGACTAAAAATAATTATCTTATAAGTAAATCTTCCAAGATGGGCTTTTTAAAGTGTTTTGTTGTTGTTGACAAGAGTGAAAGTCAAACCCTAGTACAGAAGCAAACTCCTATTATTGTAAAAACACTCATTACTCACATAGTTCTTCAAATATACTTACACATATAAGAAATAATAGATAACAACTACAGATAAGCAACGTTCTTTTTAAGAGAGAGATTTCTCTATGTGTTAGAATAATCTCACAAAAATTAAAGTTAAAGATTCGGTGGTAAATTTGTAATAGAAAAATATAATTTTATTTCTAATTTTATATTTCACCATAATGGATACACAATGGAATACCACTCAGCTATAAAACAAGGAAATCATGAAATTCATAGGCAAATGGATGGAATTAGAAAAGATCATCCCAATTGAGGAACAAGAAAAACATGCATAGTATATATTCACTTATAAGCAGGTATAAGCTATTTAATAAAGGATAACCATACTAAAATTCACAGATCTAAAGAAGCTAAATAATTACTTTTGTACCTTTATTACCTCATGACTATTTCTAATACAAAAAAGCAAACAGCATGCATTGATCAATGCCATTCTTCTAAACACCTGAAATATGATTACTTTAAAAATAGCTGCCAAGAGTGAGAAGTTTGACAAAAATCATTAAAAAAACACCAATGACAATATTGTCAACTTTTATGCCACACTACACTAATTCTTTCTTCCTTCTTTATGTTTGTCAGTAGGATTCTGTGCCATGTTTGATGTGTTTCTTGGTAGAATAGAAATTTGAAGTCCTGAAGATAGTCCCACCCCTTTTTTAAAGATTTATTTATTATTTATACAACATTCTGCCTGTACACCAGATCTTACTATAGATGGAGATGAGCCACCATGTGGTTGCTGGGAATTGAACTCAGGACCTTTGGAAGAACAGTGAGTGTTCTTTACCTCTGAGCCATCTCTCCAGTCCTTTTTTATTTCTTTTTCATAGTCCCTTTTTTTTAACAGTATTTACCATTGTGAAGGAGACAATCACTGTTTCTCCTCTTGTCAAGAAACTGACTATGTCAAAGAAAAGCCTTTAATTTTGAGTTTTTAGTTTTCTGACACTACCCATGTAAGATAGAGTTCATCTAGTTATAAATAAGCATTTCATTAGGAAAAAAGTATCAAACAAACGAACATTTTTTCACATATTACATTAGCATGTGGAAGAGCAGTTGGAATATAAGCAACTTTTTTCCCTTTGGGGGGATTATGAATCTCAAAGTTAGATGGAAAACCCTTGTAGATATTGTTTAGCATCAAACATGAACATTGCCTAATAAAAACATATTTAGTCATCTGTAAATACAAATCAAAACAACTCTGAGATTCTATCTTACTCCAATCAGCCTGGTTAACATCAAAAACTCAAATTACCACACATGCCTGTGAGGTTGCAGAGAAAGAGGAACATGCAACCTTGTACAATCACTTTGGAAATCAATCTGATGTTTTCTTAGAAAATTGGGAATAGCTTGATCTCATGATCCAGCTATACCACTGCTGGGCATATATGAAAGATGCTCTACCATTCAACAAACACATTTGCTCAACTGTATTCATAGCAACTTTATTCATAATAGCCAGAATCTGGAAACAATGAAGAATGGATAAAGAAATGGTGGTATAGTTACACAATGGAATACCACTCAGCTATAAAACAAGGAAATCATGAAATTCATAGGCAAATGGATGGAATTAGAAAAGATCATCCCAATTGAGGAACAAGAAAAACATGCATAGTATATATTCACTTATAAGCAGGTATAAGCTATTTAATAAAGGATAACCATACTAAAATTCACAGATCTAAAGAAGCTAAATAATAAGGATGACCCTATAGAGGCTTCATTCTCTTTCAGAAGGGCAAGTAGAATAGACACTGGAAGTGGCTTAGGAGAGGGAACAGAATGGGAGCCAACCATAGATGTCCTCTGAAAGACTCCACCCAGCAGGGGATCAAAGCAGATGCTGAGACTCACAGCCAAACTTTGGGCAGACCAAAAGGAGTCTTATGGGATAGAGGTTGAATAGAAGGACATGGAAGCTCCACAAGGAGACCAACAAATCCCACAAACCTGGATTCAGGGGGACCTGCAGAGACGGATGCAACAACCAAAGGCCATGCATAAAGAGTACCTAGACCCCCTGTTCTGATGTAGTACAAAGGCAGCTCAGTTTCAGTTGGGTGCCCTAGTAAGGGAATCAGGAGTTATTTCTGACATGGACTTTGTTGCCTGATTTTTGGTCATTTCCTCCTGGCAGGGTGTTCTTGCCAGGTATAGAGGAAGAGGATCCAGGCAGTAGTAATGAGACTTGATAGGGCAGGATCGATCGGATGGTAGTGGAGGAGGACTCCCCCTTTTTGTGGTCTAGGGGAAGATGATAGGGAAGAAGAAAGAGGAAGGGTGGGATTGGGAGGAGATGAGGGAGGGGACTACAATTGGGATATAATAAACATAGATAGATAGAGAGAGAGAGAGAGAGAGAGAGAGGTAATGAAGAAAGATTTAATACAGTCAGTTTAAACTGTCTTCTTAATGCTACATTCTAAATCATGATTTCTGCATTTTATATCTTCCTATAAAAACAAAAGTTCTTCTCAATATACTACTGTAGATTCATGAAATGAAACAACCAGGGTATTCCATTTCCTCTGTCAGACATTGAAGGTACAATTTGTGTCATTGTTACCAATGCATAGTTTAAATTAGGAAAAAAATGTTTTCTTCTTGTACAGTCCTACTCACAAAAATATGTGTATCTGGTTTCATCTTAATAACCAAACTTTCACCAGAAGCAGGGCATCTTCGAATTCAATTCATTCTGTCACTGAGTTGCATTTGTGCATCCCTCATAATATATGGGCTGGCGCTCACCAAAATAACTACACTTCAGATGCCTGTCAGAAGTGGTGCGTCCCTATACTACATGTAATTTCTGTAACTGCAAATCAAAGGTTCACATGATCTCCTTTCAAAAGATTTTTTTCCTAGAGCAACTCAGAAATCCTACGAAATGATTTACTGTTTCTAATTCACAGCCTTACAGAACTTCAGAGGATAGGATAAGCAGGCCTCAGAGAAACAACAGATGCAGGGTTTGTCAGGTTTTGTTCACTAGAACCACAACAGTTCTTGGAGAAACAGAGTGGACTCTTCTCACACTAGAGCAGATGTTCACCAACCTGGAAACTCTGAACCCAAACCTCACAGTTAGAAGCATTTTACTGAGGCCTCCCCACCTCTGAATGATGGGCTGTTGACGCCTTCAGCCTTCCTGCCTCTTCTAGTGCCGCATCTTAAACTTCTAATCATGGCTAAACCAGTCCTGCTTCAACCTGTCTCCGTTACTGTAGACCGACTTTACAGAAACAAAGGCTGCAGCTAGCACTCAGGAAGTTACGAAGAAACGTGCAATTAGGGTCAAAGATTAACTAATAGAGCAGATGTATATTTATTTACAAACCATCAATGTGTTTAAGAAAGTAGAAGTTGAAAAAAACTAATCATATGTTTCTTGTAATGATAAGGTCACAACTGTGCAATCAAATTTTCATAGATATCAATGAAAGAGTATAAATCTTGTCAACTATCTAAAGGGAATATTATAGAAGCATTTAAATATTCTGTGTGTTTTCTATTTATATAATCATGAATGTCACATTAATAAATTTAATATTAGCCCCGTGACTTAAAAAAAGGGTTTGACAAGTTCTTATGTTTAAAGACCACATTGAATTGATTTCATCAAATCATCAATGCTTCATCCATCTACCTATGATGAAACCATATGATGCAGCCCACAGAGACCTATGTGCAATATGATATGGGTCATGAAATTTTTTGAAGGTCTACTCTGCAATAACTATCAGTGAGTATGTATAGAAAGTCAAATTAAAACACAGTTAAAATAAGATATAATACAATGTACTCTAAGATATTATTGTAATTAGTGAGAGACCATCACTAATGCTAGATTTTGATTGACAGAGGAGACTTGGGAATAAAAGGATGCGGAATGGTGTCTTCCTAACAGTAATGTTCTTTGATCAGAACTGAAGGGCTCCAGTCTCTCCATGGAAGTGGCGACTGTGGGCATATGGTGTGAACTTGGCAGGTGGAGGATTTCTTCCACACTGCAGTTTCCCTTAAGCCTGGGGGTGGTAGATGCCAGTGGTGTTGGTCTGTGGCTCTCCCACTCAGAAACTTAAACATGTGGTATCAGTCCAGTTACCTTCCTGTCCAGAGCCTCACAGTTTTCCCAACCCTTTAGGTTATTAATCCTCCAGCTAACAGTTACAACATTCACTGTGGTAGTTTAATGTTTGCTGAGGGTGGCAACACGTCCTAAAACTATTTTTCTGATGTGTAAATTACATCCAGAGCTAAGCTTTTAGTTCTGAATTACCAACATCCAGATAAGTTTATTTAGACACTGTTTTTCTCTAATTTGTTGGAAATTCATTGCTCTTATTGGTGGTAGTTTTATTCTAAAAGTTGGTTTCTTCCACATTTCTAATAGAAAACTTAAGAGCACATGCTTCAAAAAGGCCCAGGTGATTTTAGAAAAAAAAAATCTACTAGGGGAAAAAGTATCAAATAAAATGAGTACATTTATTCAGAAATTTAGCATGCAGGTAATGCAACATGAGATGGAATGAAGAATAACTGCATGCTGAGAAAAGAAAATAGACACCTAGGAGATGGTCTGAGAAATCACAGCAGATGGCCTCGCTAAGCCAGAACAGTCCAATTAAGGTTGACTTTAGAGAAATGCTCTACCCCTGAAGGACAGAAAAGAAAGGGCTTCTGCCTTCAGTGACTGTTCAGATTGCAGAGCTCTGAGAAACAGGAACTGGGGAACTGAGATGTGGCTTTCATTTTCTGCCTTGTGATCGGCACTTAGGGATTCAGTACTACACTGGGTGTTGCTTTTATGTTTCAAAGGAGCACAAACGAACCCCGGTTCCCTGCTGCTGTGTTTCTATTTAGTTCACATTACTCTCCTGGACTGGTCTCTTTAGCAATACTGATACAGGATTCCTCCACAACAATTTATTCATTTTGTAACAATACTACAATTTATTCATTTTGTATTCCAGCTGCAGCCCCTCCCTTGTCTCCTTCCAGTCACACCCACTGTCCCTCTTCTTCCCCTATACTCTTTGCCTAGTCCCTTGATAGGGGAGGACCTCCTTCCCGTCTATCTGACCCTACCCTATTAGGTCTTATCATGGCTGGCTGCATCATCTTCCTCTGTGGTCTGTCAAGGCTGCAACCCCCACTCAGGGGAAGGTGATCAAAGAGCCGGCCACTGAGTTCATGTCAGAGAAGCCCAGTACCCCTTACTAGAAAATCCCACTTGGACACAAACTTCGGGCTTCCTTTGAACAGGGGTTCTAGTTCCTCTGCGTGCATGGTCCTTTGTTGGAGTATAGGTCTCTGCAGGGTCCCCTGGGCCCAGGTGTTTTGGGCTCTGTTGTTCTCCTTATGGAGTTCCTGTTCCCTCCAGGTCTTTCTATCTCCCTCTTCTTCCATGAGGATTTCTGCACTCTGCCCAAAGTTTGACTATGAGTCTCAGCATCTACTTTGATACTCTTGTGTGTAGAGTCTTTCAGAAATCCTCTGCGGTAGGCTCTTGTCATGTTCCTTGTCTTCTCCTACTTCTGATGTCTGTTCTGTTTGTTCTTCTGAATGAGGATTAAGCATCTTCCTTAGGGTCCTCCTTGTTTAGTTTCTTGAGAGCTATAGATTTTAGTATGTTTATCCTATATTATATGGCTAATATCACTTATAAATGAGTGTATATCATTTGTGCCTTTGTTTCTGGGTTACCTCACTCAGGATGATCTTTTCGAGTTCCACCATTTGCCTACAAATCTCATGATTTCCTTGTTTTTAATTGCTGAGTATTATCCCTTTCTGTATATGTACCATACTTTCTGTATCCATTCCTCCATTGAGGAACATCTGGGTTGTTTCCAGATTCTGACTATTACGAATAGAGCTTCTATTAATATGGTTGAGCAAATGTACTTATTTAATTGTGTGACATCTTTTGGGTATATGGCTAGGAGTGGATTAGTCTTGGAAAAGGAGATGAAAACACTGTTTCTAAATATCAATAGCTTCACTGAGCAGGCTCTTCCTGTACTTTAAAAGTAGCTGTGTGGGAGGAAAAGGAAGGAATCCAATGATAACTTGAAGGCAGATTTGAGCAGCCTCACATATCATCACAGACACAGAAAAAAAGTGGTTAACTTTTACATAGGAGCAGATAATGTGGATAATGATACATATCTGAAGTTAAAGCCTTGCACCATTCCAAATTCAGAGGGAAATAAAGATATTTTTGTTTTCTTTTAAAATACTTTAAATTCAATTCTTTGATAATTTCATACATGCATGTATTGTCTTTGGGTCAATTTTTACCCCTCCATATCTTCTTAGTTCTTTCCCCATCCTGCTGAATCCATTCTTCTCCTCATTGAGTACCTGTCTTTCATGTTTTTATTTTTCTTGCAACCCAGTTAAACCTTGAAAATTGTACCTGAATCAAATTCTTTGGTACTTAATAAAATTTATGGACTAACTTCTAATACCTTAGGTACTGGAGACTACATTAAGTTTTTTTTTTCCTATAAAATGCCTCAGTTATTGTGGGACAAATTTTATAAGCCACTGTATACTCAAAGTCACATCTGAATCTAGAAAATGTACTAATTAGATCCATAATCTCTTCTAGAAGTTTGGAGACTCTTCAGTATACTATAAATCAGGACTGAATTCACTCTGCTTTCCCTTCCTTTTGTTCATTCATTTGTTTTCACATATGTTAAATGTTTATTAAATTTCACATAAATTTTGATTTATGTTGAAAATTACCCTGAACACAATAATGGGAAAAGCAACTGTGATGCTTCTGAGAGTGTGTGTTTCATCTCCTTATTTCTACTCCTGTGGAGTTGGATGGTAATGAAAATCAAACTTTATGAATCTTCAAGAGATGTTTCTATAAAATGTTCGTATCTTTCAGTATTGACAGCCAGTGTCATCCAAATTCTTTTTAGAGACAAGAGAATATACCTGACACAACTATAATTTTGATTTGCCTAGTCTTGGTAAGCTCACTTGAAGCAATATGATTAAAGTACAAAATATGTAAGTTTCATATCAAGACTACCATAGATTACCTTGCCAAAGTACTACCTCAATGCAGGGTAGTAGGCACAACCGACCCCCCTTACTTTCTCCTGAATACCACTGTCTACCACCACATCACGACAGGTGCTTCCTTTTGAATTCATTCACTGAGTTTCTACAGAACTTCACTTCTTTCACCTGGGAATAGGTTCTGCCATGACAAAGCAACTGTAGTTCACAGCAGCTGTTACTGAGATAAGTGTCGTGAAAAAACAGATTTGTCTATATCTCCATTGCCTCTCTCCTTTGCTAATTCTGCAAATTTACTCTGTGCTGTGCCAAGAAAATGCCATCTGCCTCCTATAGAAAAGGCAACAGTTTCCAACATAAATAAGCAGTTTTACAACTTTGTGGTAGGAATTCATGGAAGTAAAATTGCCATTAGCAGGGACGAATATGCATCTTACATCTTGACATCCGTCTTTAGTTGATGCTTTTGGATATTCCTTCTTTCTCAAAACCATCTCTTAGCAGACAATTGAGCGCTTTAAGATATAATCCCTTCAGGAGAGCAAAACTGAGGTCTTAAAATTAAATTAGTTTCAAGCACTTATATTTACGTTAAATGACCATTTGAGTGAATGGAGCAAATACCAAAGAGACTCGTAAAACAAGAAACTTCTTCAAATTTCAAGTTCTTAATTACTTTCTTAAATGCCCCAACAGAAGATTTTTATAAGAATCAGCTTCTTATGGGAACTTGAAAAGAACACTTTCAGACATTTACAAGTGTTTCAGAATTGGGCTAAAGCTTTTATGAAGTTTCAAAATCAGATAATAACAAAGAGAGTCTTCAATTGCATGTAAGAATATGATTTTCCTATAAATTGTATTACCCATGGTCACTCATCAATATATTCTACAAAAGGGGTGATTTTGCATGTCACATGATATTCAAATTATAAAGTTCTTTCCTCATAGGGTATAATGTGTCTTTGGTTCTAGACAGATAACTGACATAAACTTAAGGGGGAACTGTAGAGAGCTGCGGAATGCTATGCCTTAAAGATGGAGCTGGTTTCCGCCTTCCACCTTCCCGATGGTGAGTGCTCTCTGTTGCGAACAATTCCACATTTGGCTAAGGCTGAGGATCTGGCTTGCTTCCATGTATGTGGACCTATCTGCATTGCCCACGTGGCACGCCTGGGTTGGCTACCCAGAGGCTATTTAAGTTGTGGGCTGGCTTTCCCCAGGGTCCGAGGATTGTTCAAGGTTCCTGAATAAACTGCATTGAAAAAAAAAAAAAAAAAAAAAAAAAACTTTATCACATCTTTCAATTACCATTAATTTACTCTATGGTTCCAAATTTAACTTGGTATTTTGCCTGCCTACATCATCTGTAAAATCACGTATGGGAGACTACAGTTGATTTATCTCTGGACATAGTAAGACCACATGGGGAATGTACTGTTAAAAATTTAAATGATGTACAAATTTGGACTGTAATTACTATTTTTTATGATACACAAACTGTTGAGTGTTGGCTTTCCAAAAGGTACTACTAGAGTTCACATGATAAAGAACTTTATAAAAAAAAATCCAATAAACATGAAGTTAACATTCAATCCCACCCAAGGATTGGGGAACGTTGTGAAACAAAAGACTAAGGGAATGTGTGAGTCAGAGGACAGGGAGGAGAACTAGGAAATGCTGTGCTCCTGTCATGACATGGCTGATCTACAAATCACCACCAGAAGCTCTAGAATGGATGTAAAAATTGGTAACAGGCTAGCACATATTCCAGCACTGATAAAGGATGGCTCCCAAATCACCATCAATTGCCTGTGAGCCATTGACCACTCTAGCCTACTGGAGTAGAAAGATTACTTCTGCAGGAAAACAGTTAGTCATAGGCTGCCTATGCCCCAACAAATGGACACACACCCATTTAGATATGGTCAGCAATAATTGGACTGAGGGAGATTCATGATGATGATAATGATGATGATGATTCAAAAAAATGTAGAGTATGACTCTAGAGTGGAGATTTAGGTTCTATTTCCTTTAGCTTAAATTCAAACCTTGTTTCAATGCATCCCCAAGTCATCACAAAATAGAACCACTAAATTAATGACTTGCACATATTTAAAACACTGAAATGTACATATTATAAATGAATCATCATTTAACAAAGTAAATGTATTGCCTTCTATAATTACAATAATACTTTATCTACTAATTTCTAATATGCTGGCACATGTACCTGGTTGTTGTTTGTTATATAGAAATCTCTATACTTACTCTGGTAATATAGTCTTGACCTCAGTTCTATGAGCAATGTAATTCTACCAGCAAATTTCCTCTATGGTTTCAAATTGAACTTTGTAACAAAGTTATAAAAAAAAAAAAAAAACAAAACAACAACAACAAAAAACTTCTTCTATTCAAACCATTCCATGATTCCATGCTTGGCATAGAGAAAACAAACACAAGTTCTTAAATACATATAGTTGGAGGAAACAAAATTTTAGTGTCCAAAATAATTGAAAGTACCCTTATAAAATATATGAAGAGAAGATCTCTGAGACTACAAATAAAGAAAGAAATAACAACAAAATCCTTTAGAAATAAGTAGATTTTTTTTTAAATTTATGTTTTTCCTTTTGTATTAAAATTTTATTTTTTTATTAATTACAGTTTATTCAGTTTGTATCCCAGCTGTAGCCCCCTCACTCATTCCCTCATAATCCCACCATCCCTCCCTCATCTCCTCCCATGCCCCTCTCCAAGTCCACTGATAGGAGAAGTCCTCATCCCCTTCCACCTGACCCTAGCCTATCATATCATCAGGACTGGCTGCACTGTCCACCTCTGTGGCCTGGCAATGCTATCCTCCCTGCCCCTAAGGGGAGGTGATAAAAGAGCCAGCCACTGAGTTCATGTCAGAGACAGTCCCTGTTCCCATAACTAGGAAACCCATTTGGACACTAAGCTGCCATGGGCTACATCTGTGCATGGTCCTTGGTTATAGTATCAGTCTCAGAAAAGACCCCTTTGCCCAGATTTTTTGGTTCTGTTGCTCTCCTTGTGGAACTCCTGTTCCCTCCAGGTCTTTCTATCTCCCCTTTCTTTCATGAGATTCCCTGCACTCTGTCCAAAGTTTGGTTAAGAGTCTCAGCATCTGTTTCCATACCCTGCTGGGTAGAGTCTTTCAGGCCCTCTGTGTTAGGCTCCTGTCCTATTCCATGCCTTCTCACTCTACTAATATCTGTCCCATTTGCCTTTCTGAATGAGTATTGATCATCTTATTCAAGGTCTTCCTTCTTGTTTAGCTTATTTAGGTATACAAATTTTAGTATATTTATCTTATAGTATAAGTGGATATTAGTCAGTAAATTTTTCAGTTTTAAGTTTTCTGTTGTGATATATTTATAGACAAGAACTAAGCATCCACTAGTTGCTACTTTTTCTTATTGTGCCTCTCTGTTTTCTCATCTTTGTTTTCCTTATTCATTTAATTATTTTTATTAATTAGAGTCTATTCACTTTGTATCCCCAACTGTAGTCCCCTCCCTTGAGCCCTCCCAATCCCATCCTCTTTTCCTGTTCTCCACCCATGCCACTTTCCAAGTCCACTGATAGGGGAGGTCATCCTTCCCTTCCATCATACTAGTCTATCAGGTCTCATCAGTAGTGGCTGAATTGTCTTTCTTATTTTTACAGTTCATATTAGTCTTACTCATTAGTTAAGCCTAGTATCAGCTTGTTTCCTGAAACTTTAAGTATCATTTTCTTTTCTTTACAACTCTTTTTTTCCTATATTATCTACCAAATATATCTCAAACTATGTCTTATATTTCCTTATCACCTTTACTAATTTGGTGTAAAATAGCAATTTCTCCAGAAAATGTTATTCTTACAATAATTCTAATTATAGAAAATAAATGAGGACTATAGTAGCAAGTTTTTATAAATTTTTAACATTTAATAGACCACCAGAGTTTTAGGTTTATCAAATCTGCTGTATCTATTCCCTCATCTTATATAAATGGTGATATGATCAGTAACCATTAGTTACATTACATAAACGATTAATAATCTCAGGGTTGAGTTCTGTATGGAATCATCACCAAAGAATGTTCCAGAGCTACTGTGAGTGTATACATCCAATACTGAAGATTTCATTTCTATCCTAAAATTTCCTTTCTTCACAATCATGAAACTTCATAAAAATTGAGGCACAAGTAATTGAAATAGACTGATCAATTTTCACCTGGACCAGCAGGTTGTTCTTTAGTGACAGAGTCCTGAAAGAGAGGACCAAGACATCAGAACATATAGAGGATAAGAAAATTTGGAATCAGGCGGTCTTGTACAACCCATGTCTTATGCAGAGCAAGCTTACTAAGAAGTACAGCATCATATGTACTGCTACTGCAGAAGAAACTCATCAAACAGTGTTGCCCAAAGGGAGCACAGAATATCTAGAAAACATGACATCTTAAGTGCACAATGGCCTTGACACTGGTTTCCACAGTTGCTTAGGATTGAGGAGTTGGGTTTCCATGATCTGAAGCCACAGAACCTACTCTACTCTCAGGCTATTACTGGCTCGGTTAAGCATGTGTCTGGTTTTGAGAAGGCCTTAACACAGCTCCTTAATTACATCTGGGCCTCAGAAAAAGCCTCACTTGATCATCCCTACCCTCAATGAATTTTTATTAATTTTATACTTAAACGTTAGGCTATACAATCAAAGTCGGATCAAGCCATGGTCAAGAAGTGAACTTAATGTTCTGTGGAAGATCCTATAAATTACTGAAGCAGTATAGCAATTCATTTATAAATGTAGACAATTTGTTCTATATCTTTGCTCTGTTATAATATTAGGGCTTCTTCATACAGAATTTGGAGGCACAAGTAAAGATTCGTGATCAGTGTTTTTAACTTTTGAGATAGTTTCTAACACAAAGAAGGACAACACAAGGAGAGCAACAGAACAAGAAAATTTGAACACAGGGAACTTCCCAGAGACTCATACTCCAACCAAGGACTATTCATGGAGATAATCTAGAACCCTGACAGTGCAGCCACTTCTGATGAGAACTGATAGACTAAGATCAGAAAGAAGGAAAGGAGGACCTTCCCTATCAGTGGACTTGAGGTGGGGCATGCATGCAGAAAGGGGGGGGTGGGACTCGGAGGGAAGGAGGGAGGAGCTTATGGGGGGATACAAAATGAATAAAGTGTAATTAATAAAAGTTAAATAAAAAATTAAAAAAAGAAGGACAACATAGAATAGGGAGGCAAGCAATAACATCAATAACAAATAACCTGTATTGTCCAATGGTGTGGGACTCTCATGAGCATTGCTGACATGGTGGAATGGTTTGTATGGCTGTTGTCTTAAAAAAGGAACACACAGAAGGTGTGTGTTCAAGTAATGAGGCAGGAGTTGAATTGATACATGCATGCTTCCACTGAGTTCATCCATGTGGACAAACATTCTCATAACTGTGTCCCAAGTTACTGGATAAATTTCGAATATTATTGTGTTGATGAGACAAATTATAGTGAAGCCCATGTGGGAGATCAGAGACAGTGTAAAAAGTAGCACACATTCACAGGGGGTAGGAGCAAAAAGAAGTGAAACCTAGGCAGGAAATCAACTCGGGTGATTCTGATTGAAATAATGAATGGAAGATTTTCATTTCTTTCTGGTAGAGAATTTTTTTTTATCTTTAATGCAAGTTTTTTTTATATAAAATGGTATGTAAAACTACACAGACAGAGAGTCAGAGGTGATTCTAAATTCTACACATTTGAAACATTTAATGCATATTCTCTTCTTAAGCATCAAAAGTGGAAGACAAAAACTTCTGAGATGAAAGGCAGTGAGGCATCAACAAGAGTCTTCCCAGCCGAGTGACAGATTGTGTCAGGCCAGGAACAGTTACACTGGCAGTTTCCACATTCAGGTATTCACAATGTTTCCACTGCATCTAAGAGGGCCTGTACTCAACAAGTACCTAATATATATGTATATTGAGCAGTTTGACAAAGTCTTTGGCTGCATTGATATTGTATCTTGTATAAGTAGAACAATAATAGAGGACATGCTTGATCCTGATGCAACTTGATGAGTTGGGCCCCAGCAATTATATTTCTTCATATAAGAGATGCCTATACATTTCTGTCTTCTATATAATAATTGGGTTATGTTTTTTCAATTTTAGTTTTTTTAATTCTTTGTATATTCTAGATATTAACTTTCTTTCAGATGTATAGAAGTTTAAGTTCTTCCTGATAATTAGGGATGCTTTTACTTGAATGAAGATGTTCTTTGGTGTACAGAGATCATGTTGTTGCTCCTAAAAAATAAAATAAAATAAAATAAAATACATACAGAATGGTGCATTGGGTAAGTGATAAAGAGAACAGCAAAGGATAAAAGAGTAAGAGGTTCCAGGTCCATGTGAGTGGAAGTGGTTCTTTATACAAGTGATCATGAAGGACCTTTCTCACAATGTGGTTCTTGAGCTCTGGGTCAAGGCAGAATTTGAGTGACTCAGAGAGGTAAGAGAATTTGTGAGTGACATGAAAAAAGATCAAAAATCATCTTGCGGATAGATTGCATAAGGCAAAAGAAAACCTATTATATAGCCAAATCATTTGCTTTCTGACAGTGAAATAAAACTTTCCCTCTGTTACTAGGAGGATACAGGGAATGGAAAGAGTTTGTTTGTTTGTTTGTTTGTTTGTTTGTTTGTTTAAAGGAAAGTTTAAGAAAAATTTCTTCTGACACATATTTCATTTGTACGCACTTGTGATTTTAATATCTAAAAGGGTCAACACAACACTCAAATTGTTTTTTTTTCAATGATTACACTTCATATAATATAAAATTTAGAAAATTAAAAAATATATATTTGAATTTACTTTTGGCTTTCCATCATTATTTGTGTGACATTACCTATGATCCAGTACCCTAAAGGGAGGCAGAGAGACATTTTTCATCATTTGCTCAGTCTGGACAATGTCTACAGCCAACAATATATGCCCACAGAGCGTGTGTGGATTAAGTGAGCACACATGAGCAGATAAGATTAGCCAAAAAATCCCAGCTAATACAAAAGAAAAGAAAAACATCTAAATTTGACTCCTACTGCACAAAGAACTAAATTATGTATCTACTTCAACCACTGAGAGCATTATTATTTCTATCAGTGTAGTCCTGCTACAACCCTTTCCTTCTTAGCAATGCCCGAATTCCCATTAGTGAATGGAGAACATTGTTGCCGACACCAGACTAACGTCTAAAGTTAATTTTCTCTGATGTGACTAAATTAATCTCTCACTATAATTATCCTTTGACCTAAAGTTAGTGTCAGTTTTTTACTTTTTCACCCTAGAACTATTGTCAAACAAACTGGTTGGAATAAAATTAAATGTTATTCTTGTAGTTCTGACTGAATATACGAACACAGGCAGGGATAACACCTAAAAGATAGTTGTTTATGAGCACGGCCTTCAAGCACCCAGTCTATTTCTGGCAAATTATCAGAACTCCCTCTTATTTAGCAGAAAGCACACAGAACAGTTTATAGAATCAGTCTGAATGAGGTTAAAAGTCTATTCCTGCCCCTTACAATTACATTAAATTGGACAAATGAGTTATTTATCTCCAACACTTTCTCTTTATTCATTGAATGAGGTCATAAATGACATGTTCCTCCAAGGAGAGTGGCAAGAATCGTGCCAATACAGATTTCCAGGGATATATCAATAACACATCTTGGTTCTTTTTACCATCTAATTTTCTTCAGTAGTCAGATGAATTAATATTGACGCAAAGTGCACAAATTATAATGAAAATAGGGAAATAATTTGCATAAGAAACACAATTCTATGTGACTGTGGCTTTGTATTTCAAGTTTATAACTGTATTTGAAGCTTTCTGAGATCACTACAATTTTTGTAAGTACAGTTAATATAAACCATCACTTTTATATTTTCTTGTATAAATACATAGATGAATTTTACAACAGTGGCATGTTATAATTAAACTTATTAGAATGGACTGTAATCTAATTATACAATAGTTATTTGAAGTCTATTATAAGTAGAATACAATTTGGTAGAAACTTCATGTCCATATTATATGACAGAGATTCTTCTCTTCTAAATACCCGTTCTTATTTTTTAATTGTAAAGACTTAAAATTGGAATTTTATGCATTAAATTTTTATTTTCTGATTCACATTTTATCTGTAAATAAAACTGCATTAAATGTACATGACATAAAATCATAGCGACTGTTTGATGGAAGGAATCGGATCAGCAAAAGGAATCAGAGGAATGGTGGTGGCCACTGAAGGAGGGAGATGAATAACATCAGTGTTAATGATTATGTTTGAAAATACCATAGTTAAGAAGAAAATCTAGTGACCCTAATCTCACTGAAGAAGTCCTTCCTACGTTTTCCTAATCTGCCCAATAGGATAAATGTTATCAGTGCCTTCAAGTTGTATACTTACTGGTGAACTCAACAGAATCCAGTGGATTCTCCATTACAGTGGTCACAGAGATGACCCCAATTAAAGCAGGTGGGTTGCAAAACAAAACCAAAAGTCACAGATTTGGGAATGTTACAGGTAAAGAGGAGGTGATTCAAAAAAAGATAAAAGAGAATGTGTGCTTAGACCAATGGCTCTAGAATTTCCAAATGCTGAGACTCTTTAATACATTTCCTCAATTTGTGGTGACCAACAACATAAAATTATTTTGTTGCTATTTCAGAATTGTAAGTTTGTTACTTTTGTGAATAGTAATGTAAATATATGATGTACAAGATATCTCATTTGTGACCCCAAAAAGGTTCATGACTGACTAATGGTTGATAATTGCTAGCTTAGGCTGACAAGAATTCATTACATGTATGCACTAAATTGTCAAAGAACTAACAAAGTAAAGAATCAACGAATTGACTATGAGAGGAACATGGGGGGGAGATGAGGGAGAGAAGCTGGGATTGGGAGGGAAAAAAGGAGGGGGCTACAGCTAGTATAGAAAGTGAATAAACTGTAATTAATATGAAAAATAAAAAATAAAAAAAGAAAATAAACCGTAATTATATTGACTTAATCATCCAGCAGTGGGCAGACATGTTTTCATCTCTCCAACTACCTATGTTAAATGAGGATGATGTAAAGAACATGATCAAAGCATGGTGTGTGTGTGTGTGTGTGTGTGTGTGTGTGTGTGTGTGTGACTGCATGCATATGTGTACAATTAAAATGAAATTATGAAAGAATAAAAAATACATTCTGATTTCAAAAAAGTTAGGAATTTGGATGCTTATATATGTAGCAAACTGTACCAGAAGAAATTTTATGTGTATAGCTCTCACAAACTGTCTGAATAGTGACTTAAAATGTGAATGGAAGATATTTATTTATTCATTAGTTTGCTTGTTTGTTTATAAATTCTTTCATTTTTAATGTCTTTTTTTTCTTTTTATAATTAGTTACATTTTATTAACTCTGTATGTATCCCAGCTGTATCCCGCTCCCTCATTCCCTCCCAATCCCACCCTCCCTTCCTCATCTCCTCCCTGCTCCTTTTTATATCCACTGATTGGGGAGGATCTCCTCCCATTTCATCTGACCCTGTTTTATCTGGTATCTTCAGGACTGGCTACAAAGTCCTCCTCTGTGGCCTAGCAGGACTGCTCCTCCCTTGGGGGGTGGGGAGGTCAAAGAGCCTGCCATTGAGTTCCTGTTAGAACTAGTCCTTGTTCCCCTTACTATGGGAAACCAGTTGGTTATTGAGCTACCACGTTCTACATCCGAGCAGAGGTTCTAGGTTATATCCATACATGGTCCTTGGTGGAGTATCAGTCTCAGAAAAGACCCCTGTGCCCAGATATATTTCGACAGAGTGCAGGGAATCATATAAAAGAAGGGGGAGTTAGTATGACATGGAGAGGATAGGAGCTCCACAAGGACCAAATATTTAAAATCTTGGAGAGATCAGGGATCCAAAAAAAAAAACACAAACAAACAAACAAACAAACAAACAAAAACCCAAAAACTTTAAGTCTCTGAAGAAAGAAATTGAAAAAGATATCAGAATATGGAAATATCTTTTATATTCATGAAGCAAAAGGACTAACATAGTAAAAAAGGTCATCCTAAAAAAGCATATACAAATTTAATGCAATTACCATCAAAATACCAAAATAATTCTTTACATACCTTGATAGAACAATTCTCAACTTCTTATGGAAAAACAAAAATCCCAGAATAGCTAAAATAATCCTGTAAAACAGCATATCTTCTGGATGTATCACTATCCCTGATCTCAATTTGTACTACAGAGCAATAGAAATAGAAATTGTATGGTTCTGGCATAGAAACAGAATGATGGGTCAATGAAATCGAATAGAAGACCCAGAAATAAACCCACACACCTAGGGATACTTGATTCTTGACAAAAAAATACAATGGAAAAGAGACAGCATATTCAATAACTGGTGGTGATCTAACTGGATGTCTACATGTAGAAAAATGCAAATAGAATAATATTTATCAACCTGCACAAAACTAAAGTCCAAGTGGATCAAAGACCTCAACATAAAACCAGACACACTAAACCTGTTACAAGAGAGTTGGAGAAGAGCCTTCAACTCATTTACACAGGAGACAACTTCCTGAACAGAATGCCAACAGCACAGGCTCTAAGATCAACAATCAATAAACGGGGCCTTATGGAAGTGAAAAGCTTCTGTAAAGCAAAGGACACTGTCATCAGAAACAAACTACATCTGACAGAATGGGAAAGTGTCTTTACTAACCTTATATTGACAGGGAGCTAATACCCAGAATATGTAAAGAACCCAAGAAGTTTTTAATTGCTGAGTAGTATTCCATTGTGTAAATGTACCACAATTTCTGAATCCATTCCCCCATTGAGGGACATCTGAGTTGTTTCCAGGTTCTGGCTGTTATGAATAAAGCTGCTACACAGGCAAATGATGGGACCTAGAAAAGATCATCCTGAGTGAAGTATCCCAGAAGCAGAAAAACACACATGGTATATACTCACTTATAAGTGGAAAATAGATCTATAAGATAAAACAGCATAAACATACTAAACTCTGTACACCTAAAGAAGCTAAAGAAGAAGGAGGATACAGGGTAAGAAGATCAGTCCTTACTTAGAAAGATAAATAGGATGGACATTGGGAGTAGGAGAAAACGAGAAGCAGGATAGGAGCCTACCATAGAAGGCTTCTGAAAGTCTCTACATAACAGTGTATCAAAGCAGATGCTGAGAATTGTAACCAAACTTTGGGCAGAGTGCAGGGAATCATATGAAAGAAGGGAGAGTTAGTGAGACCTGGAGAGAAAAGGAGCTCTACAAGGACCAAATATATCTGGGCACAAGGGCTTGTCTAATATTGATTCTCCAACCAGGGACCATGCATGGTTATAAGCTAGAACCCCTGCTTGGATGTAGCCCATGGCAGCTTACTATCCAAGTGGCTTCCCTAGTAAGCAAAACAGGGACTTTCTTTGACATGAACTCTATGGCTAGCTCCTTGACCTCCCCAGTACCCCCTGTGAGGAGCAGCCTAGCTAGGCCACAGAGGAGGACATTGAAGCCAGTCCTGATGGGAACTGATAAGCTAGGATCAGATGGAAGGGGAGGAGGACCTCCCCTATAAGTGGACTTAGAGAGTGGCAAGGAGGAGATGAGGAAGGGAGGCTGGATTTGGGAAGGAATAAGGGAGGGGGCTACAGCTGGAACACAAAGTAAATAAATTGTAATTAAAATAAAAAAAATATTAAAAAAAACAACACACACACACACACACACACAAACAACCCGAGAAGTTAAATAGCAACAAATCACATAACCCTACTAAAAAATTGGGTACAGAGCTAAACATTCTTAATAGAAGAATATCAAACGGCAGAGACACACTTAAAGAAATGCTCAACATCATTAGTCATCAGGAAAATCCAAATCAAAACCATCCTGAGATTTCACCTTACACCCATTAGAATGGCTAAGATCAAAAACTCAAGTGACAATACAGGCTGGAGTGGATATGGAGAAAGGGGTATCCTCCTCCATTGCTGGTGAGAATGCAAACTTGTACACCCACTTTGGAAATCAAGCTGACACTTTCTCAGACAATTAGGAATAATGCTTCCTCAACTTTCAGCTATGCCACTGCTAGGCATGTATCCGAAATATGCTCAAGTACTTTTGTGCAACATGTTTGTAGCAGCTTTATTTGTAATAGCCATAAACTGGAAACAACCCGGATGTTCCTCAACTGAGGAATGGATACAGAAATTGTGGAACCTTTACACAATGGAATACTACTCGGCAATTAAAAACAAGGAAATCATATAATTTGCAGGCAAATGATGGGAACTAGAAATGATCCTCTTGAGTAGGTATCCCGGAAGCAGAAAGACACTCGTGGTACATACTCCCTTATAAGTGGATATTAGCCATATAATATAGGATAAACATACTAAAATCTGTACACCTAAAGAAGCTAAGAAAAAAGGCAGATCCTGAGTAAGATGATCAATCTTCTCTCAGAAAGGCAAAGAGAAGGGATTCCAGATGAGGGAGAAAACAGGGAACAGGACAGGAGCCTATAACAGAGGGCCTCTGAAAGACTACCCAGCAGTGTATCAAAGCAGATATTGAGACTCATAACCAAACTTTGGACAGAGTGCAGGGAATCTTATAAATGAAGGGGGAGACAGAAAGAGCTGGATGGGACAGGAGCTCCACAAGGAGAGTAACAAGACCAAGAAATATGGGATCAGGTGTCTTTTCTGAGACTGATACTCCAACCAAAGACTATTCATGGAGATAACCTTGAACTCCTGCACAGATGTAACACAGTGAAGGTCAGTATCCAAGTGGGTTCCCTATTAAAGGGGAACAGTGCCTGTCTCTGACATGATCTCAGTGGCTGGCTTTTTGAGCCTTTGATCACCTCCCCCTGATGGGGGAGCAAGCTTACTAGCCCACAGAGGAAGACAATGCAGCCATTCCTGCTGAGACCTAATATAAGATAGGGTTAGATGGACAGGAAGGAAGACCCCTCCCCATCAGAGTACTTGGAGAGGGACATGGGAGGAGATGAAAGAGGAAGGGTGGGTCTGGAAGGGATGAGGGAGGGGGCTACATCTGGGATACAAAGTGAACAAACTGTAATTAATATAAAAAAGAAAAAAAAGAGAAATGAGGAAGCACTATTCCTATTTGTCTTAGAAAGCGCCAGATAGCTTTCCAGAGTGGTTGTACCAGTTTACATTCCCACCAGCAGTGGAGCAGGGTTCCCCTTTCTCCACAACCTCTCCAGCATGTGTTATCGCTTGAGTTTTTCATCTTGGCCATTCTGATGGGTGTAAGGTGATATCTCAGGGTCGTTTTGATTTGCATTTCCCTGATGGCTAATGAGGATGAGCATTTCTTTAAGTGTTTTTCTGCCATTCGATATTCCTCTGTCGAGAATTCTCTGTTTAGCTCTGTTCCCCATTTTTTAATTGGATTACTTGGATTGCTGCTTTTCAGCTTCTTTAGTTCTTTGTATATACTGGATATTAGTCCTCTGTCAGATAAAGGGTTAGTGAAGATTCTTTCCCAATCTGTAGGCAGTCGTTTTGTTTTGATGACGGTATCCTTTGCTTTACAGAAACTTTTCAGTTTCATGAGGTCCCATTTATTGATTGTTGCTCTTAGAGCCTGTGCTGTTGGTGTTCTGTTCAGGAAGTTGTCTCCTGTGCCAATGAGTTCTAGGCTGTTCCCCACTTTTTTTTCCAATTGATTTAGGGTATCTGGTTTTATGTTGAGGTCCTTGATCCACTTTGACTTTAGTTTTGTGCAGGGTGATAAATATGGATCTATTTTCATTTTTCTGCATGTAGACATCCAGTTGGTCCAGCACCATTTGTTGAAGATGCCTCCAGACCCAGCTATTCCACTGCTAGGTATATACCCAAAGTTTGTTCAAGTACACAAAAAGGACACTTGCTCAACCATGTTTATAGCAGCTCTATTTGTAATAGCCAGAACCTGGAAACAACCCAGATGTCCATCAACGGTGGAATGGGTACAGAAATTGTGGTATTTTTATACAATGGAATACTACTCAGCAATCAAAAAAGAGGAAATCATGAAATTTGCAGGCAAATGGTGGGATCTAGAAAAGATCATTCTGAGTGAAATATCCCAGAAGGAGAAAGACAACCATGGGATATACTCACTTATATAGACCTATAAGATATGATAAACATAATGAAATGTATACACCTAAAAAAGATAATCAATTGAGCGGACATGGGGTAAGATGATCAATCCTCATTTAGAAAGACAGATGGGATGTGCATTGAACGTATGACAGGAGTCTACTGAGCGCATCTGAAAGACTCTAACTAGCAGTATTTTCAAAGCAAAGACTCATGACCAAACCTTTGGCAGAGTACAGGGAATCATAAGAAAGAAGGGGAGTTAGTCTGATGGGGAAAGGATAGGAGCTCCACAAGGACCAAATATATCTGGGCACAGGGTCTTTTCTGAGACTGACATTCAACCAAGGACCATGTATGGATATAACCTAGAACCTCTACTCAGATGTACCCTGTGGTAGCTCAGTAACCAATTGGTTTCCCAAAGTGAGGGGAACAAGGACTATTTCTAACAGGAACTCGATGACTGGCTCTTTGGTCTCCCCACCCCCGAAGGGAGGAGCAGTCCTGTTAGGCCACAGAGGAGGGCTTTGCAGCCAGTCCTGAAGATACCTGATAAAACAGGATCAGATGAATGGGGAGGAGGTCCCCCCCATCAGTGGACTTGGAAAGGGGCACGGTGGAGATGAGGGAGGGAGGGAGGGAGGGAGGGACTGGGAGGGAATGAGGGATCGGGACACAGCTGGGATACAGAGTTAATAAAATGTAACTGATAAAAAAAAATAAAATAAAATAAAATAAATAAAATAAAATAAAAAAAAAAGAGAAATGAAAGATAGCTAAAATACCACAAGGTCCCATAAATAAATACTTACAGCTTTTATTGTAAATAGTGTCCCTGCATTGCTCTGCTGCATTTTACTTGG
Organism: Meriones unguiculatus; assembly: GCF_030254825.1. Classification (NCBI taxonomy): domain Eukaryota; kingdom Metazoa; phylum Chordata; class Mammalia; order Rodentia; family Muridae; genus Meriones; species Meriones unguiculatus. Next base: position 41,034,408 of record NC_083365.1, on the reverse strand, counting down.
GTCTTCATTAGCTAAATTTATACTTTAAATGTTATTTAGCAAGTATAAATATGAGTGAATCTTTTAAAGAATGTTTCTTTGCAGTTTGTTACAGAAAGAAAACTGAAACATGATTAGACAATGTCATTTGGAGATCATTGAGAAGATAGAAATCATCTCAAATCTATAGTAAGAAAAATTACCTAGATTAATCATTGAATCAACTTCTTCTTGTCCATACCATTGTAGTTTACCTTTCTCAAGATATTGAATGTTTTGAAGACATCATTTCATATATTTATGAGGTAAAGTTTAAGGTCTGGAGAGAGAAAAATATTTCACTGAATCATTTCCAAATAATACTATTTTTTACTTTAATAATTGTTACTTTGTTTAATAATTGGGTTGTTAAATATATTCAGTAATATTCAATGTTAGGTAGTTCAATAAATGGTTAGTTTAATGTAATTCCCAAAGCCATTAGTTGTAGCATCATAAGTGGTAAAATAACTGTTATAACAGATAGACGATACTCACTGAACAGGCTTACAATTAACCTGAGCTATTATTCATTTGTTTATTTGTTTTCTATACTGAAAATCTAGCACAGGGCCTTGACAAGCCAAGTAAATGTTTTTTTTGTTGTTTTGTTTTGTTATGTCAGAGCTACAATCTCTGCCTATCACTAACCAAGATAACTGAAATATGTTGAAAATGATTCTATGCCATATCATTTGGCATGGCTTCACTATTGACAGTACTGACTGTGATGGGTACACATAGCAACAGATAAATTATGGCTTCTCAAGTTGATGTACAGAAGTATACTATGTCAAAATAAAATATCAGTGCTGGCCAAAGTGAAACACAACTGTTATAATAACACATTTCATATTTTGTAGCTGAAATGTATATTTGAATAACCTTGAAAATATCAACAAGAGAAACAGATTGCTAAAATGTTTTATTGTATGCAAATTTACTCACTGGATACATGTGAATTTTATCATTATTAATGCATACTACTATGATTCTAGGTTGAAAAAGCTTGTGAATTTATATAGTAAAGGAAATCCTTGGAGAAGATGAAATAAGATTCAATAGAATAAAACTTAAGAAGCTGAATAAAGTCTTTAAATTAAAAAACTTCCAAGATATAAAAAATGGAAAGGTATATGCATACTTTTTATTAAGACATGCATGATAATATTTTTTCGTGAAGTCTATAATAATTTTCAGAATAATATTGCATCTTCTTAGAAGCATAACATTTCAGTACACACTCATTATTTTATTGTTTTGTTTTGTTTTAGGTAAAATTGATTATTAATAGTAATGCAGAATAATAATAATATAATTATAATAATGATTACTATTAATTCACTTTGTATCCAGTCTGTAGCCCTTCCCTCATCTCCCTCCAGTCCCACCTACTCTCTCTCTTCCCCCCATATGTCACTGCCCTAGTCCACTGATAGGGGAGGTACTCCTTCCCTACTATCTGACCCTAGTCTATCAGGTCTCACCAAGACATCTAGAACCTCTTTCTCTGTGGCCTAGTATGACCACCTTGAGGTGATCAAAGAGTTGCAACCAAGTTCATGCCAAAGTCTTTCCTTGCTCCCCTAATCTCAGGTACTCACATGGAGACCTACTTGTCCATGGGTGACATTTGAACATTTGAAGTCTAGGTCCTCTCCATGCATAGTCTTTGGTTGATTCATCAGTCTCTGCAGGCCTCTCTGGGCCTATATTTTTGGCTATATTGATCTCCTTGTAGAACTTCTATTCCCTCCAGGTCTTTTTCTCTCCCCCTTCTTTCATAATATCCCCTGCACTCTGTCCAAAGTTTGGCCATAAGTCTTAGTATCTGCTTTGATACCACATTGGGTAGTTTTTCAGAGGCTTTTTGTGGTAGACTCCTATCCTGTTCTCTGTCTTCCTCCACTGTTCACCCTTCTGAATGAGGATTAAGCATCTTCCATAGGGTCCTTGAGATTCTACCTTACACCCATCAGAATGGCTAAGATCAAAAACACAAGTGACAACATATGCTGGAGAGGTTGCAGAGAAAAGAGAACCTCCTCCATTGCTGGTAGAAATGTAAAATTGTACAACCACTTTGGAAATCAATCTGGCAATTTCTCAGAAATTTAGGAGTAGTGCTACATCAAGACCAAGCTAAACCATTCCTGGGCATATACCCTAAAGATGCTTCCTAATTCAACAAGGGCATTTGCTCAACTATTGTCATAGCAGCTTCATTTGTAATAGCAAGAATCTGGAAACAACTAAGGAATGGATGCAGAAATTGTGGTACATTTACACAATGGAATACTACTCAGCAATTAAAACAAGGAAATCATGAAATTTGCAGGTTAATGAATGAAACTAGAAAAGATCACACTGAATGATGTGTAACCCAGAAGCAGAAAGACAGGCATCGGTATATACTCACTTAAAAGTGGGCATTATCTATATTACATAGGATAAGCATATGAAAATCTATAGTCATTAGTTTAGTTTTAATAAGTTTAATTTGTATTCTTGTTAAATGAGTGAAATATCAAAAGACTAATGTACACTTTTCTGTGTATATCTGATATCAAAACCCATTGATGAAAGACAGAAGATAGTGTCAGGTTTATACCCAGCTCTCTTTGTCATTTATTTCATGTCATGTAAAGTTAAGGAATGACCACAGACAAGATACCTGCATTTTTTCTGATGACAAGAGCTTGAAGAGGTAGTGACATCCACAGTCCTGAACACAAAGAATGAATGCATGATTAGGGCTCGGCTGGCTTCCCCTACCTGTATGCAGTGCAAAACTCCCCACCTAGGGAATAGTACCACGATCGGGGGGAAGGGTCTTGACACGTCAATTAACACAGTCAAAAATTCTCCCAAAGATATACCCATAGGAAATCTGATCCAGACAACGCTTCATTGAGACTTTCTTTCCAGCTATGTGGAGATTGTGGCAAGTTGGTAAAAGAAAACTGAATATTACAGGTACAAATGAGTAGAGTCAGCTCAGAGGAGGAGGATCAAAAGTCCATGCATTTTTTAACAGTTTCTGTTTCTAAAACAAGGTTTGAAGAATAATAACAAAGTAGCATATGTACCATTGTGACACTACTTCCTGAAATATAAAGATGATTTGAGAAATTATTCCTGACTTTAAAGCTCTGTAATTTTTAAATGGTGCTCATCTGGCTTTCCTAGAACATATGTTCCTACATTTAGCAGGCTATAATCAAATGAAAAAAAAAATCCAACCATATTCTGGCACTAAAGTTTCTATGATTGGCCCATAGCAATTGTGGATTTGCCATAAAATAATAAAAAATTCATGGTCTTACACTGAAGTTCCTGAGAAATTCACTGTCAAAATAAATCAGACAAAGACTGCATTCAGCAAGGGAACCAGGGAAAAACATGCCGCATGCCACGAGTGAATCTGAAAATTAGAAGAGTTGTTCCCTAAATCAATCACAGTCCATTCACTCAGAGAGTAAGATAAATACAAGATGCCAATTAAAATGGCATATTCCTAAAATGTGGAGAAATTGTGTTGCTAAGAAAATTTACCGTATATTTTCCCGAATGAGCAAAATTTAGAATGGTCTGGAGTGAATTATATTGGTCCATGGAGGACAGTGGCTTAAGGTGAGTATGATGACATTGGAAGGTAAGACAGCAGTATTGAAGGCTGATGTCGGAGGAGTTCGCTAGAGGAAACACAGGTCCATCTACAGGCTTACAAAAGACGCTAAGCGAAACAGTTTATAGTGACGCAGATGAGAACGAAAGCAGACAGGCTTACTTGTATTAAGGAACATTAATCTTGACAGAGGCAGTAGCTAAATGGTATATTATTTGTCTGGTATGAAGGAAGCCATGGATTTTCTCCCTAGCACCAAAAAAGCAATCCAATAAATGTGTTTTCATCTGCCTTTCAATATTAGAATTTTCCACGAATTTTAGATGTATGCCTTACGCTAAAAGTGTTATTCATTAAGGGTGAATAAATCCATTCTATCCAAGTCTATGTCTTTTATTTTATTTTGTTTCATTTGAAACATAAGACAAAGATGTTTCCTGAAGGTGTTGGAGCAATCCATGAAAAGACTTGCTTATGCTCTGTACCAATTAGGAAGTACTGAAACTGACTGCACTTTACAGAACAAGAAAATCTGAACACAGGGAACTTCCCAGAGACTCATACTCCAACCAAGGACTATTCATGGAGATAACCTAGAACCCCTGCACAGATGTAGCCCATGGCAGTTTAGTGTCCAAGTGGGTTCCATAGTAATGGGAAGAGGGACTGCCTCTGACATAATCTGATTGACCTGCTCTTTGGTCACCTCCCCCTGGGGGGGGAGCAGCCTTACCAGGCCACAGAAGATGACAATGCAGCCACTCCTGATGTGAACTGATAGACTAAGATCAGAAAGGAGAGGAGAACCTCCCCTATCAGTGGACTTGGGGATTGGCATGCATGCAGAAATGGGAGGGAGGGTGGGATCGAGAGGGGAGGAGGGAGAGGCTTATGGGGGATACAAAATTAATAAAGTGTAATTAATAAAAAAAAAACAAGAATCATTCTGACATATACTTGTGACATATACTTGAAATTGTGAAAATTTCAAATGCCAACGGATATGTGTCCACTAGTAAATGTAACAAAACCTTGTGTATCAAAATCACAGCATTTGTGAAACATCCATCTGACATGGTGTCAGTTACATGACTTGTAAGTAAATCACTTTCTAGCAGTGGACATACATGTAGAGAAGTTAAAATATGCATAAACAAGGTATGGTAAACTTCTAAAGCATTTAAGAAGAGAATTAAAATTTAATATTGAAAAAATGTCACAGGGCCATCTTTGGCTCAGCTTAAGATATGAATATAAATTATAAGTTATATTTAACGACAATTTCTCTTATTATTTCCCACTTATGCTGCTTTTATTATGGTATCTAGTGAATGGAGATTTCAAATGAACAGTGGTACGTGAGGATATCTGAGTACTTGGAACATGGTGAAGAGGATTATGCAATATGCTGTCCCATGGGAGCCTTGTGGTCATGGGAACTGATATGTTGGCTCCACTAAACACTTAACTACTTGGTTTTCAAAGCGTTGAACTTGGAATCTCCTTTAGTATCTTTGAAATTACTGAAGATCCCAAAGATTTCAATGTGTGTTTGTAATGGATGCTGAAACTTACCGACTGATGAAAACAGGTAACTGTAGGCCTGCCTTCTCAAATTTGAATTCAGTTATCATGAGAAGTAGCTACTATAGTTAGTTTTAGTGTAAATTTGACACAATTTAGACAATTTAGAATTACTTGGCCTTATTAATGTGGGAAATCCCAGAACAATAGTTCCAAAACCTTCTGACACAGAAGCACAGATTAATCCCCTGCCTTCTGATTGGTTGGCCTTCTGTCTTTCCCCATTGCTGCTGCTGCCGCTCATTCACTATTCAAAATAAATATGTATTTAAAAATTAAGTTTATATGTTTTAAATTCAAAGTTAAATATATTTAAATAATATATTAAATAAGTATTACATGTATAAAATCTACATTAAATAAATAATATATATTAACAGAACTTATTAGGTGGGAATAGTCATACAATGGAAGTAGAATTGTAACTGTTGAACAACAACACTTAAAGAGGTCAATTTAACAACCTAGTAGCTTAAAACATTTTCAAAAGCAAAAATGAATTTTATACTTATAAAAGGTATAAAACCATATTTTACTATTATAAAAGTAGATTTGATATATGAACTCCTGAAAAGGGTAGGGGTTTTATATCATTCCCCATCCCAAATGTTTGAAACCACTCTTTAACATTATATCTTCAATCTTAAATCCCAAAAATTCGTATTAGAGACGGTGAAATAATAATAAATATATATTATATATATGTGTGTATATATACATATATCCATAAGCTAAAATAATCAGAGCATTGATTTTTAAAGCACAGCAGCATAAACTGAAATGTTTGAATATCTCTTTTTCCAAATATAACAACACAGATCATCTTGTCTGATGCTTAAAAGAGTCATAAAAGAATATTTATCATAGTTCAGGTTAAGGATCCTGACAAAGTACATTATAGTCTTTTATAATGATCTTGTTAGAAACTGCTGTAGGATTGACATTAAGCTGGTTAATGAAAATTAGCTAATTTTGTATTAAAAATGCTGAGACTGAATTGTATGCTTTACTAGTAAAGGTATAATAAAAGAATTCTTTCCTATATTAAGCACAAAACAAACACAACAAAGTAGGACTGATGATCATGTTACTAAATTCCAATCTTAAGGGTTACAACAAATAAGTGGGTACATATTGTTTTTATGCTACTTAAGTTTATGTAATTAACAGATGAGGGCTGAACACTAATGAAATTAACTATGCTCAGTAGGATATTTTATTGGACTTTGTGGACAGGGTTTGCCTATAGTCAATTAAGATTTATCTAGTGCAATTATTTCTAAGTATAGTAACAACATAGCAATATCAGTTATTTATTGCCATGTAACAAATTACCATAAACATCTAAAATCACACACATCTATTGTCTTGCAGCTAAGTCAGCTGGCTTCTCAGCTCAGATTTCTGAATGATTGCCTTCTCATCTGAGAGAGAGCAAAACCGTGAGGCTGTATTCTTAGAATTCCTTTTCTTATTTTTTTAGAAATAAAGATCTGGCTCCTACTTGGCTGTCCTCTAGAAATTGTCTTCTAATGATGGACATATTACATAAAGTAGCCTCTTTTCCAGAGACTGGTGAAAGTTTACGTTGCCATCTCCAACGCTGCTCCTTCCTTCCGCTCCTTGCTTAACTTGTGTATGTATTTCAGATAAACAAAATAGAGACACCGTTGGCAAGTCTGCGCCACCTTTTGTTAATGGTAGTCATTCATAAAGCAACATGGTTGTGAGAAGTGCACCCATGACTTCTGCTGTGATATGATAGCAGGACCACACCAGCCATACTCACATTGGCAGGAAGGATGTTCTGATTTGGATCTTCTTTACTCTTTGAAATTCTAAACATCTATGTCCTAGCCTATGGGGCTAAATATTTAGAAGGTTCTAGAGACTAGACTTTTCCTGAAGAATACCCTTCTGGAGTTTTTGGAAACCAGTACTCTTCTTTCCGTTTCTGGTTTCTGGACCTGGGTACATGAGCAGCTTTCTACACCACATACACTGCCTTTGTCTTAGCCTAAAAGCAATTCCAAAGGAATGAGTAATAAAAACCAATGTAGCCAAAACAAATCAGTTTTCCCTACAAGGTGTACAAGCTAGATATTTGTTATAGACAGAAAATTGACTAAAGAATTATCAAAGACGTGTCACAAAGAGGGGTAATTGGACACCTACTCAGAGGCTCTCTGTACATCGACCAAAATAACACTCAGAGAAACTGTTAATATGTTGAAACATGACATAAAATGTGAGTTATTTTTATGGGATTTGTAAGAATTGTATACCCTTGTTTGTTAGCTATTAAATAAAAATTGTAAAGTGTTAGAAACAAATTTTAAAATACATTTTATAGAAGCTACAAAACCATATGTTAATAGGAGATCAGAATGCATTTCTGAACACATAAAAGTTTTTTTTTTTTTTTTTTCATATACTCACTGTTCAAATGTTCTCACAACTTTCCTAATCAGGGATTTTAATGACCATTTATTCCAAATCTTGAAAGTTTCTATCAAGGGAAAACTTTGTTCAAACAGAGAGGTGATAAAATATTTAACAACCTTTTCATAACCACTGAAAATTTTGATCATTAGGAGGTATTTTTTTTAAAGAATCTAACAGCTCTGCCTTTTCTTTCTTGACATAAAATGTACAACATTCTGGAGATAATGCAAATTGATTTTAAATTCCACAGGCTTTTAAATGTCAAATATATCAAACAAATTAATGTAGCTCCAATTTGTAGAACATGTATATGATTCCAGATAGCCACCCTGAAGCTGTCTGACATGCCATTAGGATGTCAGAGAAAACACAGAAAAGAAAGATATACCTGATGAACTTTGCCCACAAGATGCCTCTTAATCACAGCTTGGAGCTGAATGCATGAATTCTCTGAATATTTGGGACAAGGTAGCTCCAACATCCTTATGAGTCCCCTTTCTATTACAGTGAGTGTCAATGCTAAAACCTGAAATAAGAGTTTCATTGCTGTCCACTTTATGTAAAAGTTAAGACTGTGATGACTGTCAGCTAGGGGTTTAGACAGTACATTGTCCATGCTGTATTATAAGATGTTTAAGGGAAAAATAGTGAAATGAATTTTACCAGATTGTTGGCTATAGGAGGTCCCTATCAAATCATACTTGCCCCAGAAACCCCAAGGTCTAGATGCAAGGGAACATTTTACCTTTGATCACAGTTTATATTTCCAATCTGTCATTCATCATTGATACAGACATAGTTCAGATATCATTTAAATTAAGCAAGACAATACTCTAGATTGATAGATTGAGAGAATCAATACATTCATGGGTGAAACTTTGTACTTTATGTATAGAAATAAAAGTTTATCACTAACTGACACATGCACAGAAAGCTGGAAATCATTTAAATATTTTAGTTAGTACATTTGTATATATTTTACTTTTTGTAATTACAGATAGGTAAGTACTTAAGAAAACAGAAAAAGGGATGTAATATACATATGGGTGAACTATAACCAAGATATTTTTACCTTTATACATCCAGGTGTAAATAGTTTTGTCATTTTTGTAAATCATTTTGTAAACAAGTATATTAAATGTTTCATTGATCATAACTGATCACATTTGATAATTGAATATTTAAATGAATCAAAATTTAATTAAATTGTTCTCAAATAAAGGATTCTTTTCTATTATATAATCTGATTGTAAAAAGTATCTGACATTGCTCAGAAAATCAACATATTTTTGTTCAATTAAGTATGTTTTATCAAACTAATTAACAAAGGTTAGCATTTATTCTTTTATCAATATAGTGAGAAATTTGACTTTGCCTATATCTCAAAAAATTCCAGGATTTTCTTTTTTTATCTTTGTCAATAATATTTGTGTTATTCCAAAGCCCCAATGATTTGATAAATAATCTTATAATTACATTAATTAGCTTAAAATTATTTCAACATTATTAATCATTAATTAACTTATGCATTCCAAGTATTTGGAAATCTTGTAGCTGAGACTGGTAATTATCCTCCGAAGCATGACTTATTTCTTCTTGGTTACAAAATTTCACTTCCCAGCCTCACTTGCATTAAGTGAAATCAGGAAACTTGGTTCTAATCAATGGCATTCAAGCTAAATTCCCTTTCTTTTGGTATATAGTTCTTTGACTACAAATCTAAACCAATATAAAGGCATCCCAGCATCAGAGCCAATTAACCTATATTTGAAAGTTAGTAACAGAAGTGTGTTTTACTCACAGTGATTGAGAATAAGGTTCCTAGCCATGCTTGAAGTTCTTTGTTTCATAGCTGTCCCACTCCAATCTCTACGACGATCCTACGTTCCTCAAGTGGTTTTTATTTTTATTTTTAAATTTCTTTTAAATTCTTGTGTGTCTTTTTTTTCTCTCTCTCCAAACTATAATAGCTATTTCTTCCATGAATTATATTTTTCCCTTCAGGAACGCAAGAAGTGGATACCACTCTGCAGCTAGAGAATGACAAACTTCATCATCATCATGTATGAAAATTACCTGAAGAGCTTCCTGAACCACACAGTGCTGGCCTTGTACTGAGGACACTGATTCACTCCTGGAGAAAGAGTCCTGTATTTGTCTGAACAAACCTTTGTGTAATACCAGTACTGCTTTGTCAGAGAAACTAACTGCATTATGAAAACTAGTGTGTACGAGACGAGAAACAGAAGTGAGTAGTCACAGGAGGGAGGGAAACGGCGGCATACTTTTATTGACCAAAAATTCTATATAATATTAGATCCCAGGTTATATTTCTGAAATACATTATTGTACCTTACTATGGTGTCTGTTCATTCGTCATATAACATTGCCTAAGTTGCCACCGTCTCCTTGGGATATTTTAATTTTAGAAGAAGAAATGATATCCTTACTTTTCTTTCTCTAAAACGTCTTATCATATTATGCTTACATATACAAATTCAATGCAAGTGGCTTTGCCACATTTGAAATTTTTTTTTTAATTTTTTATTTAACTTTTATTAATTACACTTCATTCATTTTATATCCCCCATAAGCCCGCCCTCCTCCCCTCCCGGTCCTCCCCTCCCCTCCCCCTTTCTGCATGCATGCCCCTCCCCAAGTCCACTGATAGGGAAGGTCCTCCTCTCCTTCTTTCTTTCTTTTTTTTTTTTTTTTCTCTATGCAGATTATTCAGGAATCTTGAACAATCTTCTGACCCTGGGGAAAGCCAGCCCACAGCTTAAATAGCCTCTGGGTAGCCAATAGCCAACCCCAGCATGCCACGTGGGCAATGCAGATAGGTCCACATACACAGAAGCAAGCCAGATCCTCAGCCTTAGCCAAATATGGAGTTGTTTGTGACAGAGAGCACTCACCATCAGAAGGTGGAAGGCAGAAACCAGCAACACCTTTAAGGCACTGCATTACACAGCTCTCTACAGTTCCCCCTTTTTGTTTTAGACACATCAGGCAAGAATAGAGTTCTGATCTCTGATATTAGAAATAAACTGGGACTTTGTACCGATGTTCATTTAGGTGTCATCCACCCAAAGAGCATCAGACCCGTCCAATACCTTTTTCTCAGAGGCGGGACCTGGGGCATCAACCCGCATACAATCAGACATGCTCTTCTCTGGGTCTACAGCAGCTGACCCTGAGTGCAGTGCTTAGTCTCGCATCCTGAGCTTAACATTTTAGCTTTTTATAGTAGCCAACCATGCTTGGGGAGACTGTCCTGCTTCAATGGTTGTAAAGGCTTGAATGATCCTGGCTGCATTACGCTGTTGTGAGACTCTAATCTTGCATATATACCACAGGCAAACCAAGGAGACCAACACCAGAAGGCCTGCTAACGCTCCCATGCCCGCCCATTCCTTCAGATGATTCATGGCTGCAGCAATCCATGATGATAATCCTGTGGCTAGTCCTGCGTCCACTCTGGTAGAATTTACCGTGACAATGGCCACTCTCAGCTGCTCCATCATAGTATAGAATTCTCCAGTCCAATTACCTAAAATATAGCTAGACAATTGTTTAGACAGATTTTCAGAATGGGAAAAATTCTCATATTTTATGCTAGTGACACAAAGTCTAGTATACTTCCATTGACAGCCAAGTTGAGTGATTTGCCATAGGGTATCAATTTGCTCCTGCACTAGGTCAATCCTCTGATTGAACACCATCAAGCTTCCTTTTAGTTGAGCATTAATTCCTTTTTGTACATCTATAGCATGAGCTACATTGGCTAAAAGATTATTTAGGGTCTGAGCAGTCTGTACAGTATGACTCATGGCTAATGCCGTGGTGGTAGCTCCAACAGCCGCCAATGAGATGGCAGTAACAAAGGTGGCTGTAATTCCAAGATCCCTTTTCTGTCTGAAGAGAGTCATAGCGTGAGGGGCATCAAAGGGCACAGACACCCAGCGAGGCATGCGAGTAACCAGGGCATACCTAATTTCACTAGCATTCCAGCATTGGGCAAAAAAGCAAGTATCACACTGCTAGTTCTAGAACTGATGCAGGATGTTCCAACGAGGGGGTTAAGGCTTCTCATAATATTTCCTATAAGTCCACACCTGTTTGTTTATATCCCCCATTTTTATTCAATGTTACTCAGATAGAGCCAAGTAATTGTGGTAATGACACATTTGAAATTTGTAAACTCTCCATTACGTATTCAAGTATGTTTCCAATACAATTAAACAGCAGTTTGGTAAATATGGTTGATTTAAGAGTATTGAATTTTCCAAGAACAAGCATATTTTTAGGTTTTAAATAATCCTACATTTTCAGCAGGATTTCAATTTTTTTTCATGGATATATTGTGAATTCATTGAGGATTCCTGGTGATTTTATTCATTTGTTTTTCTCTTGCAGTGGATCTCTTAGTGCCCATTTCCTCCCTGATTCATTATTCCCTTACAGAGTAACAGCTTTCATGTTCACATTGTTTTCTTTTACCTGCAGCCTACATAAATTGTGTGTTTTCACTTTCAGCCAGTTTTGATATCCAAGCATTTGAACATACCATCAGTAAATAATGATAATTTGTTTCACTTCTGCCAATACCTCTTCTGTTTCTTCCCGTCCATTTGCTTCAGGGTGTTGTCAAATAATGGTAGTCATTATTGATCTCACTCCCTATCCTCTGGAGGAAAGTGACTTGAAGAGTTTAAATGTTTTCCCTGGCCATGTAGTGAACAGAAAGTTAAGATGAACATTTCTCTGTACTAAAATGACAAAAAAGCAGTATTTCCCAAAGGCCAGAAGCTTTCAAATGAGAAAATTTAGTGAGTCCATCAGATAGGTTATTGCATTATATGTAACATGATTGTGTATGTAACACATAGTAGAATGTGGATGATTATGTTTTATGCTACATTTTTAATTTTTCATCCTGAATATTTTACATCTGCAATAATAATAATAACAATAATAATAGTGCTTATGGCAGAGTCAGTAGAGTAAGTATTATTCGATTATTACAAATGTTTTACCTATGTAACTAATTTAATTCACACACCCAACATTCAACTCAGGTGTTTTAAATATAAATAAATAAAAAACAAACATAAATAAATAGACTTTAACTCTACTGAGGTTACATTGAAGGATATATATTTTAATCATTAATTGCATGAATAAATAATTCAACTCTTAATTTTTGCACTGTGTAATGTTTTATGTAACTTTAGTGTAGAAATAGTTCAAGAAATCCCTCTTAAATAAGCAGATATAGATATTAGATACATAATAATTTATTTTTCATAGTTTTGACATATATTACAGATCTTTGATATCATAGTCCTTCACTAAAGACGATATTGTAGGTCATAACATAGCTATTCTCATCTCAGTTTGCCTGACTGTAAGAAAATAAATCTACCTGAGTTTGTCAAGTATTGAATCTGTGATTCTTCAGTTCACAGTGTTAAAGACTGATTATTTGCTTTCCTGTCTAGACCCCTAAACTCTTTCTTATGTTTAAAATTATTGTTTATTTTTCTAGACTAAAATAATTACATTATTTTCCCAGGCTCTATTTTCCCCTTCATACCTTGCCATTTATCCTTTTTCCTCTCATTAAAATTTATAGTCTCTTTGTTTTGTGCAAGCATATGTATACACATATAAATTTCTAAATATAACCTCATTAGTGCATATATTGGTTTTGCATTTTTTTTTGGTCTTGAACACCCAATTTGTGTGTTCTTTCCTGGGGAAAATTATTTCCATTACTCCCAGCATCTTCTAATTTTCTAAAATTCCATGTTGTATGTTCAGGCCTTGTGTTTTCCCCCATTTGTAATAGTACATCTGCTATTGTTGTGATTTCTTAGTTCATGTTTAAGCATTTATGTGGGTGAGAATTTATGGGTGTGGATTTTGATGTTACTAGAAGACACAATTTCACAGTAAACTCCGCTATCCTCTGGGCTTTACAGTCTTTCTGTATCCTCTTCTGAAAAGTACCCTGAGCCAATACCTTTTAAAGAGGACTCCAACAACAAGCATGGAAAGCCCTCCCTCAAGCTCTTGTCCAAGAGACTCACAGAACAGCACGGGCTATTGATATTTCCCTTTGATGCTCCCCAGAGGTGAAAGGTAAATTCATACTATTGACACCATGTAATTTGGATTGAAGATACAGAAGCCTTGAGTTGGAACTGATACTAAAACCAACCAGTGGACTTGGAAAGGGGCAAGGAAGAGATAAGGGAGGGAGGGTGAGATAAGGAGGGAATGAGGGAGCGGGATACAGCTGGGATACAGAGTTAATAAAATGTAACTAATAATAAAAATTAAAAAAGAAAAAGAAAAAGAAAGCCTTCTTCCTGACAACTATCTTTCATAGTTCCAGAAGACACCATGCAAGCTTACAAAAGAGTTAAGCAAATGAGAGTCTTACACATCTATGATGCCTATGGACCAAAACAACTGACATGGCATAGAGATCTTAAAAGTGCATTAGTGGCATGCATACCTTGACACTATACTAAAGCTCTCTAATTAGCCTTAATCTCTGATCACCAAGAGGAACACCATGGATACAAGACACTTAATAAACTACTCAAAGGCTAATGAAATCATAGAGCTTGAAGGACAACTTATAACCATCAATTTATTAAACCTGCATAATACCTTTCTATATTTATTTATTTGCTTTACATCCTAATTATACCCCCTCCTTCCTCTCCACCTGGTCACCCTCCTCTCCTCTGACCCTTATCCTTCTTCCTTTCCCCCTCAAAAAAGGGGAGCCCCTCCAAACCACTCATCCCAAAATATCAAGTTGTATCAGGCCTGAGAGCATCATCTATATGGTGAAATGGCAAGGCAGTACTACCAAGCAGAAGTGATCAAAAAGCAAGTGAGAGAGTCCTTGACATAGAAAGTCCCTGCTCCCCTTACTAGGGAACCTACATGAAGATCAAGCTGTCCATCAGGTACATGTATATAAGGGTCCTTGATCCAGTCCATACATGGTCTCCTTTGTTGTTTCAGTTTCCATAAGTCCCCTTAGCCCCCAGTTAGTTGGATCTCTTCGTTGCCCTGTGGAGTTTTTGTTCCCTCTGGGTTTTCTATCCTTCCTCCCACTCTTCCACATGGCTCACTATACTCTACCCAGTGTTTGGCTGTTAGTGTCAGCATCTGTTTCAATTTGTTCCTTGGAGGGGCCACTCAGAGTACAGCTATTCCAGACTCTTGTCTGCAAGCATAGCAGAGTGTCAGGAGTTGGCTCTCTCCCAAGATGATCTCTGTTGTAATTATTTTACAATTTATTCACTTTGTATCGCAGTTGTAGCCCCCTCCCTCATCTCCTACTGTTCCCATTCTCCCTCCCTCTTCTTCCCCTATTCCTCTTCCCTAGTCCACTGATAGGGGAAGTCCCCCTACCCTACTGTCTGACCCTAGCCTATCAGGTCCCACCAAGACTGCCTGGATCTTCTTCCTTTGTAGGCTGGTTAGATAGCCCCACGAGGGAGAATTGATCAAGGAGCAGGCAATGGAGTTTATGTCAGAGACTATCTCTTCTCTCCTTACTGAGAAACCCACATAGATAGTGAGCTGTCTATTGGCTACCTCTGAGCAGGAAGTTTAGGTCCTTTCTATGCATGGACTTTGATTGATGCATCAGTCCCTGCTGCCTGCTCCTCAGCTGCCTGACCCATCTGGGTCAACAGAAGCCTAGCACAGACAGTGAACCCAGCAGAGCTCCTCATATGGAGATTTAAACAAGCATTTTAACCCTAACAGCTGTCAGTCTCTTCATTTATATGGATGTTTCTAACTGACTTGATTTAAATCACGATTATTTCCATACATTTTATTAAAAAGCCTTGACATTTGACACTGTTTAAAGGTTATATGCTCACAGTTCAACTTTTGCATCTATCATGAACACAGAGATAATCTCTGAGTAAGCTCTTAAGCAGGCTACAAGCAGGAGAAAACCAAACTACAAAGACTTTATTAGATGCAGGACTTGCTTTTTGATCATGAACATTACTGCCTGATTCTCTCACTTTTAAATAATTTGTGTCTGTGCCTGTGTGTGCATGTGTGTGAGCGTGTGTGTGAGTGTGTGTGTGTGTGTGTGTGTGTGTGTGTGTGTGTGTAAGGCTTTGAAGGCAGACCATATTCTTTGAGACTGTATTTATACCATTTTGTCATTGAGGCTTTCTTTATGCTTTAAAAGGTTTTTGTTACCTAAAGGGAAATTTAAATTGAGAGTTCTTTTTTTTTTTTTTTTTTTTTTTTTTTTTTTTTTTTTTTTATAGTCATTGCTCGGGAGAGCATAATTTTTTTTTTTTTCCATGCAGTTTATTCAGGAACCTTGAACAATCCTCGGACCCTGGGGAAAGCCAGCCCACAGGTTAAATAGCCTCTGGGTAGCCAACCCAGGCGTGCCACATGGGCAATGCAGATAGGTCCACATACATGGAAGCAAGCCAGATCCTCAGCCTTAGCCAAATGTGGAATTGTTCGTGACAGAGAGCACTCACCATCGGGAAGGTGGAAGGCAGAAACCAGCTCCATCTTTAAGGCATAGCATTCCGCAGCTCTCTACAGTTCCCCCTTTTTGTTTTAGACGCATCAGGCAAGAGTAGAGGTCTGATCTCTGATATTAGAAATAAATTGGGACTTTGTACCGATGTTCATTTAGGTGTCATCCACCCAAAGAGCATCAGACCCGTCCAATACCTTTTTCTCTTGACCTGGGGCATCAACCTGCATGCAACCAGACATGCTCTTCTCTGGGTCCAAAGCAGCTGACCCTGAGTGCAGTGCTTAGCCTCGCATCCTGAGCGTATCATTTTAGCTTTTTATGGTATCCAACCATGCTTGGGGAGAATGTCCTGCTTCAATGGCTGTAAAGGCCTGAATGATCATGGCTGCATCACACTGTTGTGAGACTCTAATCTTGCATATATACCACAGGCAAACCAAGGAGACCAACACCAGAAGGCCTGCTAACACTCCCATGCCCGCCCATTCCTTCAGATGATTCATGGCTGCAGCAATCCATGTTGATAATCCTGTGGCTAGTCCTGCGTCCACTCTGGTAGAATTTACTGTGACAATGGCCACTCTCAGCTGCTCCATCATAGTATCGAATTCTCCAGTCCAATTACCTAAAATATAGCTAGACAATTGTTTAGACAGATTTGCAGCACAGGAAAAATTCTCATGTTATATGCTACTGACTCAAAGTCCAGCATATTTTCATTGACAGCCAAGTTGAGCGATTTGCCATAGGGTATCAATTTGCTCCTGCACGAGGTCAATCCTCTGATTGAACACCATCAAGCTTCCTTTTAGTTGAGCATTAATTCCTTTATGTACAACTAAGGCATGAGCTACATTGGCTAAATGATTGTTCAGGGTCTGAGCAGTCTGTACAGTATGACTCATGGCTAATGCCCTGGTGGTAGCTCCAACAGCCGCCAATGAGATGGTAGTAACAATGGTGGCTGTAGTTCCAAGATCCCTTTTCTGTCTGAAGAGAGTCATAGTGTGAGGGGCATCAATGGGCACAGGCACCCAGTGAGGCATGCGAGTAACCAGGGCATACCTAAATTTACTAGCATTCCAGCATTGGGCAAAAAAGCAAGTATCATTACCACAATTACTTGGCTCTATCTGGCTAATAATGAATAAAAATGGGGGATATAGACAAACAGGTGTGGACTTATAGGAAATATTATGAGAAGCCTTAACCCCCTCGTTGGAACATCCTGCATCAGTTCTAGAACTAGCAGTGGTGGTGTCCGAGGTCTGAGTAGGTTCAGGAGACCATTGCCCCCAGGGGCGAGACGTGCTCCATGCCAATTGACTAACTCCATGTTTTCCTCCACTTTTGAAAGTCATTTAAGGTTCTTAAATTATTTTTTTACCTTTTTTTAAAAATTTTTCATCAATTACACTTTATTCATTCTGCATCCCCCATAAGCCCCTCCTTCCTCCCCTCCCAATCCCACCCTTCCTCCTCCCTCTGCTTGCATGCCACTCCCCAAGTCCACTAATAGGGGAGGTTCTCCTCTCCTTTCTGATCTTAGTCTGTCAGTTCACATCAAAAGTGGCTGCATTGTCCTCTACTATGGCCTGGTAAGGCTGCCCCCCCCCCAGAGGGAGGTAATCAAAGAGCAGGCCAATCAGATTATGTCAGAGGCAGCCCCTCTTCACATTACTATGTAACCCAATTGGACTCTGAACTGCCCTGGGCTACATCTGTGCAGGGGTTCTGGGTTATCTCCATGAATAGTCTTTGGTTGGAGTATGAGTCTCTGGGAAGTTCCCTGTGTTCAAATTTTCTTGTTCTGTTGCTCTCCTTGTGGAGACCCTGTCCTCTCCAGCTCTTACTATTTCCCAGTTCTTACCTAAAATTCCATTCACTCTGCCCAACAGTTGCCCATCAGGCTCAGCATCTGCTTTGATAGTCTGAAGGGCAGAGGCTTTCAGAGGCCCTCTGTGGTAGGTTCCTAGGTTGTTTCCTGTTTTCTTCTTCTTCTGATGTCCATCCTCTTTGCCTTTCCGGATGGGGATTGGACATTTTAGTTAGGGTCCTCTCTCTTGCTTAGTTTCTTTAGATGAACAGGTTTTAGTGGATTTGTCCTATGTTGTATGTCTATATGAGTGAGTATATACCATGTGTGTCTTTTTGCTTCTGGGACAACTCACTCAGGATGATCCTTTCCAGATCCCACCATTTACCCGCAAATTTCATGATTTCCTTATTTTTCATTGCTGAGTAATATTCCATTGTGTAGATGTACCACAATTTTTGCATCCATTCTTCAGTTGAGGGGCATCTGGGTTGTTTCCAGCTTCTGGCGATTACAAATAAAGCTGCTACAAACATGGTTGAGCAAATGTCCTTTTTGTGTACTTGAGCCTCTTTTGGATACATGCCCAGTAGTGGTATGGCTGGATCTTGAGGAAGCGCTATTCCTCGTTGTCTGAGAAAGCGCCAGATTGATTTCCAGAGTGGTTGTACAAGTTTACATTCCCATCAGCAGTGGAGAAGGGTTCCCCTTTCTCCACAACCTCTCCAGCATGTGTTGTCACTTGAGTTTTTGATCTTGGCCATTCTCATGGGTGTAAGGTGAAATCTCAGGGTTGTTTTGATTTGCATTTCCCTAATGGCTAATGAGGTTGAGCATTTCTTTAAGTGCTTCTCTGCATTCGATATTCCTCTGTCGAGAATTCTCTGTTTAGCTCTGTTCCCCATTTTTTAAGTGGATTACTTGGTTTGCTGCTTTTCAGCTTCTTTAGTTCTTTATATATACTGGACATGAGTCCTCTGTCAGATAAAGGGTTAGTGAAGATTCTTTTCCAATCTGTAGGCAGTCGTTTTGTTTTGATGACGGTATCCTTTGCTTTACAGAAACTTTTCAGTTTCATGAGGTCCCATTTATTGATTGTTGCTCTTAGAGCCTGTGCTGTTGGTATTCTGTTCAGGAAGTTGTCTCCTGTACCAATGAGTTCTAGGGTATTCCCCACTTTTTCTTCTAATGGATTTAATGTGTCTGGTTTTACGTTGAGGTCTTTGATCCACTTGGACTTTAGTTTTTTGCAGGGTGATAAGTATGGATCTATTTGCATTTTTCTACATATAGACATCCAGTTAGACCAGCACCATTTGTTGAAGATCTTCAAACTTCTTATTTTCTACCTGAAAAACTTGTGGAGGTTATTTACCCTTACTGACACCTAGATTCTGCATATATGAATTATTCTATTATTTACAACATATGAGATCTTAAGAATCATCTCATAAAAGATTCATCTTGTGATTGGTCAATTGAAAGCCATAGTAAGGTTGGCACTGAATAAAGTTTTGCTTTCCCATATTTGTGAATTCCTTGATAAACTGTGTCTACAATGGCCACACTCCTTATATCTTAATCAGTTGATCAACCTCAATTTTCTCTGATCATATTTTACTTCACTACCATTTCATTATAAATTTTTGTTTATTTTTTAGATCATACTAGCCTCCTTTTTTAAAACTTTTAACTTTATATGGTTGTTTACTGTATATCTAATTCATAATCCCCATCCTCCCCACCTCCTGATCACACCCTACCTCCCTCTCTCCCTCTCCCTACTCCCCTACTCTGGAAAGGAGGGATCCCACACACACCCACCCCTGCACTTTAAGTGTCACCAGGACTAAAAACATCTTCTCACAGCGTGGCCTGGCAAGGCAGCCCCACCAGGGAGGAAGTAATTGAGAAGCATGCCACAGAGTCCATATCAGAAACAGCCCCTGCTCTCCTTACTAGGGAACCCAAAAGAAGACCAAGTTACCCATCAGTATATATGTGTACGGGGATTAGATCCAGTCCTTGCATGGTACTGGCTGGCGCTTCAGCTGGGAACAGGTCTACCTCAAGACTCAGCCATACCACTCTTGGGTATATACTCAAAAGTTCCTCCACCATACAACAAGGACATTTGCTCAACTATGTTCATACCAGCTTTATTCTTAATACCCAGAATATGGAAACTACCCAGATGTCCCTCAAGGGAAGAATGGATAAAGAAGCCGTGGTACATTTGCACAATGGAATACTACTCAGCTATTAAATAGAAGGAAATCATGAAATTTGCAGGCCAATGAATGAAACTGAAAAAGATCATCCTGAGGGAGATAACCCAGACCCAGAACATACACACATGGTATGTACTCACTCATAAGCATACACTATCCATATAGTACAGTATAACCATAATACAATACACAGACCCAAAGAAACTAAGTAACAAGGAAGGTCCAAGGGAGGCTGCCTGAATTTCACTCAGAAGAAAGAGAATAGACAGCAGAAATGTTTGAAGAGGAAGAACAGGATACGAGAGGAAAGGAGGAGGGAAACAAAGGTTGGGAAACTAGGGTAAGGAGCAGATGTGAGAAAGGTAGGGGAGGGAGAAAATAGGGTTTGCCAAGAGACGAAAAACTGTGGCTGAGGCATTTCTGAGACAATCTGGAGACCTACAGCAGGGTAGGCTCTAGGGAGGCTATGGGGGTGACTCTAGCTGAGACACCTAAAAGCAAGGTCATGGAGACTGAAGAGACCACCGTCTAACTAGACAGAACTTCTAGTCAAGGGAGAAAATGAGCAACCCACTCCCCAAAACTTGGTCCCAAAATTTACCTTTCCTACAAGATGTGCAGGAATAAAGATAGATTAGAGATGGAGGGAAATTCCAACCAATTGATTGCCCAACATGAGACCTACCCTATTAAAGAGAGCCAACGTTTGACCCTAACAAAGACACTCTGCTATGTTTGAGGATGGGAGCATAGTGTAACTGTCTTCTGAGAGGCTCCACCCAGCAAAAAAACAAAACAGATGCTAAGGCTCACAACCAAAGATTTGCAGATTTCAGGTAGTCTTGGGGAAGAGTTAGGAGAAGGATAAAAGGACCCAGAGAGCATAAGAGTTTTACAAGTAAACCAACAGAGCCAGCTAACCTGGGCCAAGAGGGGCCTGTGGAGACTGAAGCACTTTCTATTTCTTTATAGTGAATTTGTTTTGATTTTCTATGAGGCAAGATATTATTTAGCTATTCTCTAATTCACAAACTGTATCTTTCTGAGAGTTGGGCCAATAAGTCTATATCCCTGTACCATGTATTGTAGCTTAATTTCTAAAAGACAGCATCTACCCTTTTGGAAGATACATAATCTTCCATCATTTAATTATCTCAACACTATTCCCTATTATTTAACAAAATGCATTATTCTTTCTTCACTGCAGTGTGTCTCCAATCATGCCCACTTCTACATTATGCATTGTAGAAGGCTAGGGAGATTTGTTCTGGGTTATAGCTACATTTTACACTTTTTTTTTTCTCTAGGAAAGTATATGGCACAAAGCATATGTATTTATTACTTATATGTATTTACTTATGCGGAAATTTCGCCACCATTATGGTAACAATATTTTTAAGGGTACACAGCTAACATGGGATACAGAAAAGAATCAGTACATGGTCCTTTGTTGGAGAAACTGTGTCATCGAGGACCCCCATGTCCTGAGTGGGTTTTCCCTAGTAAGGGGAACAGGAACTATTTCTGACATGAACTCAATGACGGGCTCTTTTACCTCATCCCTCCCTGAGAGAAGAACAGCCTTGCTATGTCACAGAGGAGGACATGGCAGGCAGTCCTGAAGATACATGATAAACTAAGGTCACATGGAAGGGGAGGAAGACTTCCCCTAGCAGTGGACATGAAAGGGGCAGGGAGGAGATGAGGAATGGGGGGTGGGTTTGTGGGCTACAGCTGGGATACAAAGTAAATAACCTGTGATTAATATAAAAATAAAAATTAATAAAAAAGAGAAAGGAATCAAAGTCAACTCGTCTACTTTTTGTCTCAAGTAAGTAGCTGAATACTTAATAACTATACCATCCATTTTTATAAACTCAATAGTCTATGTTTTTCAAGCTTTCAGACAACAATACCTAGCATAAAAATTTGGATTATTGTTTCACAGTCATGTTTGTTAGATTTCAACTACAATTGTCCTATAATTCATCACCCAAAACTTAATTCAAGAAAGGATTTTATTCTATTGTTTGGTGACTGAAACTACTAATTTATCATAATATTGTCACCTCCTAATATATCAAATTCTAACAGAGACCTGAGAACAGAGAAAAAGGCAGTGTATCCTGAATCACATTACAAAGAGCTTTGCCCAGTTTTCCAAGATCTTCAAGAAGATACAAGGTGAAAACTATTTCCATTACAGATTATACTATCTTACTGTGGAGATGGCTGGCTTTCTGGCCTGTAATAATGGTAATTTATCTGTAATGATAAGAGCTTCTGTCCCTTTCTTGTGCATGCATGAAGGCAGGTGCATGGATCTGTAGTCCCTTTTTAGAAATATGAGCAAAGGTATGTATAAAGGCAGGTGCATTAACGTAGAAAAAGCCTTAGGTTTGACACATGAAAGTTAATGCTAATACTAGAAAACCAACCTCAGTTTTGATGAGGAAGATTTATTTATGTTCATACATCCAAGTTTAACTATGTGACCAAAAGCAGCCTAAAACTGCTCTGGACTGGTAAGTTTTTCTAGTAGTTCTAGTAGATTTTGTGTGTGTGTTCTGATGCATATAAAACATCTCTTCTGTCAATAACTATTATTATCAAAATATTGTATAGTTCTTCTAGCTTTTTGCTTGAATTAATGATTCTTAGTAATATTTTATGCTCGAAGAGTCTAGGAACTATGTATTGCTGTCAAAGAAGGAAGCTACAGATTTATCAAATATCTTTATTTTATTCATGGAACCATTTTTCAAATAAAAAATAAATGTTACATTTTATTTTTTTTAATATTTAAAACTTCCATGCTCTTTTCCCCAATACCTAAGTTATCTTTGTATGAAATTAGAGTCCTTAGAGTACCAGGAACTATAATTCATAAGAGCAAATAATGGTGACATTTTAAGTATTGCAATATTTTTCAAGATTTCATATTAGTTATAGACATTATTTATACTCACTGAGGTAGTGTCACTGTTTTGAAGTTTTCTTTTCTCAAGTTTGTTCCTCTGCTGTGAAGTTGGGTATTGCTTCTCAAATGTCTTATTATATTTCTTTTATGGAAAATATAACTTCTCATATGATACATTCTGATTGTGGTTTCCTCTCTTTCTGTTTCCTCCCAGTTTCCACCTACTCTCCAATCCAGATTTTTTCCAGTTTTGTTTTTTGTTAGGAAACAAACAGGCATCTAAGGTATAATAATAAAATAAGATGAAACAAATCAAAATAGGATAAACAAAAACAACCTGGAGACACAGAGTCCATGAAAAGACACAAAAAAGTTATAGACTGAGAATTACAATTGGTTTTACACTGAGGAATCACATAAAAATACAAAAA
The DNA here is from genome assembly GCF_030254825.1 of Meriones unguiculatus. Classification (NCBI taxonomy): domain Eukaryota; kingdom Metazoa; phylum Chordata; class Mammalia; order Rodentia; family Muridae; genus Meriones; species Meriones unguiculatus. Next base: position 41,010,784 of record NC_083365.1, on the reverse strand, counting down.
CTGAATTCTTATACAAAAATGACTTATACGGTAAAAAATAATTAATAAAAATAAAAATAAGTTAAATTTAATAAAATCTAGAGAGAGAAGGAAAAACGTCCTGACATCACATTGTGATCAAAGGAAATGGCAAAAAGGCCGTTGAATTTGTTTTGGGTTGTTCATCTACTTCTGGGCATGCGGCCTACCCTTAAGAGTTGTTTGTTTCCCCAGTGAGATTCTCACTGAATTAAATTTCATTTGCAAGATGTTATCAATTGGAGATTGCTTCTGGGTTAGGGATGGGGATCCATCTGGGGCAGACCCATATAGGTTCTATTCTTGCTGCCTCATTCTCTGTGAGCTCATATATGCGTATAAAGACATCCTGTTGTGTTTAGGCCTTGATGGGTTTTTTAAGTGATTTTCTCTCTCTGCTGGTATTGGATATCCATGTTTCTGTAAACTCAACTTCAAAAAAAATGCAACAATATACTTACTGTGAAAATGAGAGCATTAAATGATTCATCTCTAACCTTGTTAACTAGGACATTAAGAAATTTCAAGGAACCCTCCTCCATTGCTGGTGGGAATGTAAACATGTACAAACACTTTGAAAATAAATCCGGTGCTTTCTCAGGCAATTAGGAATAGCACTACCTCAAGATCTAGCAATAGCACTCCTAGGCATATATCCCAAGTATGTTCAAGTATACAACAAGGACATTTGCTCAACCATGTTCATAGCAGCTTTATTCATAATAGGCACAATCTGGAAACAACCCAGATGTCCCTTGATGGAGGAATGGATACATAAATTGTGGTACATTTACACATTGGAATACTACTTAGCAATTAAAAACAAGGAAATCATGAAATTTGCAGGCAAATGGTGGAATATAGAAAGGATCATCCTGAGTGAGGTATCCCAGAAGCAGAACACACACACGGTATATACTCAATTATAAGTGGATATTTGATATCTAATATAGGATGAACATACTAACATATGTATATCTAAATAAGCTAAGCAAGAAGGTAGACCCTTGGTAAGATGATCAATCCTCATTCAGAAAGGCAAATGGAATGGAAATCAGAAGAGGGAGAGAAAAAAAAAAAAAAGGAACAGGACAGGAGCCTAACACAGAGGGCCCTTGAAAGACTCGACCAAGCAGGGTATCGAAGCAGATGCTGAGACTCATAGCCAAATTTTGGGCAGAGTGCAGGGAATCTTTTGAAAGAAAGAGGAGATAGAAAGACCTGGAGGGGACAGGAGTTCCACAAGGAAAGCAACAGAGCCAAAAGATCTCCGCACAGGGGTCTTTTCTGAGACTGATATTCCAACCAAGGACCATGCATGGGAATAACCTAGAAACCATGCACAGGTGTAACCCATGGCAGCTCAGTGTCCAAGTGGTTTCCCTAGTAAATGCAAACAGGGACTGTCTCTGACATGAACTCAGTGACTGGCTCTTTGATCACCTCCCTCTGAAGGGGTACTGCCAAACCAGACCACAGGAAAAGACAATGCTTCCAGTCCTGATTAGACCTGATAGGCTAGGGCCCTATCAGTTGATTGGGGGAGAGACATTGGAGGAGATGAGGGAGGAAGAGTTTGATTTGACTGGCATGAGGGAGGGAGTTACAGCTGGGGATAAAAAGTGAATAAATTATAATTAATAAAAATAAATTCATAGGACTCTAAAAAAAACAAATAAAAAAAGAAATTTCAATGTTGAGTAATAGAAATTCCTTTCCCCTTCTTAAATGATTTCAATCTCAATTATTCTTCCCACATTTAGTCACAGTATAAGGGAAACAACTACTCAGGGTTTTTATAAGGTTGAAATTTTCAGCAACAAACACATGCTATTTTCTTTTTAAAAAACAATATGCAATTCGAGTGATGTTTTTATAGATTCATCTTATACAGATGTCTATATACATAGACATTTTGAGATAATATTAGAGCTGATGAGTTAATAAAAAAGAAAGATTAAACAGTGTAACAGATGAAAAAGGAATACTTTCAGAGTGTCTTATAATTTGTGACACACTTTCTGTAGACAACTCCTTAACATTTTATTTTAAATATATTTATTTTTTATTAATCACAGTTTATTCACTTTGTATTCCAATTGTAGCTCCCTTCCTCAGTCCCTCACAATCCCACCTTCCCTACCTCTTCTCCAGCCATGCCTCTCCCTAGTCCACTGATAGTGGAGGTCCTCCTTCCCTTCCATCTGATCCTAGTCTATCAGGTCTCATCAGGAGTGGAAGCATTGTCTTCCTCTGTGGCCTGGTGAGGCTGCACCCCCATCGGAGGGAGGTGATCAGAGAGCAGGTCACTGAGTTCATGTCAGAGACAGTCCCTGTTCCCATTAGTAGGGAATCTACTTGGACACTGAGCTGCCGTGGGCTACATTAGTGCAGGGGTTCTAGGTTATCTCCATGCATGGTCATTGGTTAGAGTATCAGTCTCAGAAAAGACACCTGTGTCCAGATTTTTTTTTCTCTCCTTGTGGAACATCTGTCCCCTCCTAAAAGTTAGTAAAATATGAATTTTCAACAAAATAGAAAATGACTAGAGTAGACTGGGTTAGGTATCTGTTTCCCTGAGGTCCTTTATGTTTTGAGAAACAAATTTTTCTCCCAAGAACAGTTCCTGTTGAGAACAGTTTTGTGTCCTTTTCATCTTACCATGGAAGGCACAGGGATTCTTTCTCTGGAATTCTCCCTCAACACCAGATGAAGTGCTGCATTACAAAACACAGGTTTGACATGTTTGACCAAATTTCCTGAAAACTTCTGACCCTCAGAGTCTTCCACACTGAGCCTCCAGTAATTCATTAGGTACATTTTTTTTTTATTAGAGAAATTGCTAGCTGTGGGTTTCTCAGAGTGAATTTTGATTATCTCTAGCTTGCTAGTTTGTAGGATTCTTTGTCCGGTGACTGAGGTATTATTATAAGAAATTGTTGATATTACAATTAACTAGTCTTTACTATTAATTTAAAATTGTGACTTGCAAGCTTTTTAACTACCCTATAGAAAACTGAAAATTTGAGAATCTGGACATATTAGCCAAACAGGGTACTGCCAAGAAAAAAAAAAAAAAAAAACCTGCATGAGTTACTTTAAACGTAGCTAAAACAAAGCGATATTCTTTAAAAATAAGAAGAGTTTTGCATGATTATTGGATATAGAAACATATCAACTTGGTTAACTTTTATTTAGATTTTGAGACCTGTGATTTTTCCAAGGATGGAAATTTTATTTATGTAATCAAAACACTTGCTTACTGTGCACATGCAGATGGATATGCCTGCACATACCTCCTCTGTACTTACACACATAAGACCTATACACACATACATTCTATATTTTTAAAGCACTTGATATATTGGGTTACTTTAGAACATTTCATTATTGTTTATTTATACATTTTGTCAATGTTATATATGAATTTAATGCATTCTATTTACTCTCACCTCTTTCTTTCCATCTCTCATCCCTTTCAGTCTTTCTACTCCTCCATTCATATCACTAAAATTTGATAGAAACTGTGATGAGTTAAATTAAGACAGTATGGACTCATGTATGCTCTTCCAGAAAGAATGATGTTAGAAAAATATCAGAGCAGTTTTGTCAAGACTATAATTTGCTAAGAACATTTAAGTGAAAAGTAAAAAATATGTGGAAATAGAACAGAAACTTGAACAATATGCTTCTTTGTAATCAGCAATCATCTTCCACCCAGCCTCTACTAAAGTGTTACAGACAAGTGTTTGCCAAATTGCACTTACCATGTATTGTTTCTACTAAAAATATCAAAATGTCATTATATGATGTACATATCAAGGTTTTCAAAGATGATCAAAACTGTTAAGAGTCAAGCACTCAGTAAATCAGTTTTTTTACTGCTACAACAGAACTGAAGTAAATTAAGCTATAATAATTTAAATTCAGCATATAATTTTATAGTTTTCATCCAGGAGAGAATGTTGTGTCGCGATTTACATGAACATTTTGTGGAGAGGCCACAAATCCTGAAAGAGGAACATAGCAAAGCACACAGCACACATTATTACAAACACACATACATATGCAGAGAGAGAGAGAGAACGAGAAGAGACAGAGGAAGATGAAGAGGGAGGAGATGAAGGAGAAGGGAGAAGAAGAAGAAGAAGAAGAAGAAGAAGAAGAAGAAGAAGAAGAAGAAGAAGAAGAAGAAGAAGAAGAAGAATAGATCATGTCTCCTCCAAAAGAGTGCCCCTTCTGATTGGAAGACCTATATTGGGCTTTCTCAAGAAGAGGTTCCATCATCCCCCAGTAGGGCTAATGGAGAAGGGCCCTTTTAAGAATTCAATATGGTGGAGTGTTTCCCTTTCTCCACATCCTCTCCAGCATGTGTTGTCACTTGAGTTTTTGATCTTAGCCATTCTGATGGGTGTAAAATGAAATCTCAGGATGATTTTGATTTGCAATTCCCTGATGACTAAGGAGGTTGAACATTTCTTTAAGTGTTTCTCTGCCATTCTATATTCCTCTACAGAGAATTCTCTGTTTAGATCTGTACCCCACTTTTTAATTGGATTACTTAATTTGTTGCTGTTTAACTTTTTGAGTCCTTATATATATATATATATATATATATATATATATATATATATATATATATATATATATACTGGATATTAGCCCTCTTTCAGATATAGAGTGGGTGAAGATCCTTTCCCAATCTGTAGGCAGTCATTTTTTTCTGAGACTGATCCTCCAGCAAAGGACCACTCATGGAGATGGCTTGGAACCCCTGCACAGAGGTAACCCATGCAGTTCAGTGTTCAAGTGCAATCCATAGTAATGGGGACAGGACTGTCTCTGACAGGAACTGATTGTCCTGCTCTGTGTTCACCTCCTCCTAAGGGGGAAGGGGAGCAGCCTTATGAACAGAGAAAGACAATGCATCCATTCCTGTTGAGACCTGATAGACTAGGCTCAGAGGGAAGGGGAGAAGGAACTCCCTTATCAGTGGACTGGGGGAGGGTCACAGGTGTGACAGGTGTGGAGGAGGGAGGAAGAGTAGGATTGGGAAGGGAGGAAGGAGGGAGTTAGTTACGAGGGGGATTCAAAGTGAGTAAACTGTAATTAATGAAAAAATAAATTAAAAAATAAAAAAAGAATTCAATAGGTAAAAGAGCAGGCCAATCTGTTCATGTCAGAGACAGTCCCTGTTCCCATAAGTATGGAACCCACTTGGATACTGAACTGCCATGGGCTACATCTGTGTAGGGGTTCTAGGTTATCTCCATGAATAGTCCTTGGTTGGAGTATCAGTTTCAGAAAAGACCCATGTGCCCAGAATTTTTGGTTCTGATGCTCTCCTTGTGGAGCTTCTGTCCTCTCCAGGTCTTATTCTCTCCCCATTCTTTCTTAAGATTCTGCCCAAAGTTTGGTTATAAGTCTCAGCATCTGCTTTGATACCCTGAAGGATAGAGCCTTTCAGAGGCCATGTGTGGTAGGTTCCTGTCCTGTTCCCTGACAGGGGAGCAGCTTTACCAGGCCACAGAGGAAGACAATGCAGCCACTCCTGATGAGACCTGATAGACTAGGATCAGAAGGAAGGAGAGCAGAACCTCCCCACTCTGTGGACTTGGGGAGGGACACTGGTGGAAAAGGGGGAAGGACTGTGGAATTGGGAGGGGAGGAGAGAGGGAGATACAGGAGGGATACAAAGTGAATAAATGTAATTATTAAAATTAAAATTAAAAAATACATAAAGAATTCAGTAAGGTAGTTTCAGGGGACACACTTAAAATGCATTGCTTAAGAGAAGATACAGATTGTTTTACTTTATTTTCATATTAATCATATATTATATTACTACAATTAACATCTGCTTCCTTGAGGATTAACTGTGGGACTATATTTTTCCCACACTTAGCACTTACCACACTTCTTGATTAAAGTAAGACTTCATTAGATCAAGCAAAATCTGACAAATTACATTAGAACAGATCCTATTTGTAGTGCATTAGAATTTCTTTTCTAGGAATATGTGTTATGAAACTGTATGCATTTAATGTATGCAGTAAGTGGCTTTGCTTCTCATAGACACGGCACAGTCCTTGTCACAATTATGCTAATAGGTATTCACTTCATCCTTTCTGACTTTATCCCCTTGATCTCCTTTAGTTGTCTTATTTCTCTAGCTAGGACTTCACGTACTATGTTGAAGAGATATGGAGACGGTGGGCATTCTTGCCTTGTCCCTGATTTCAGTGGGACTGATTTAAGTTTTTCTCTGTTTAGTTTCGTGATGGCTACAGGCTGGCTTTATATTCCTTTACTATGTTTAGGTCTGTGCCTTGTATTTTTGATATCTCCAAAACATTAAACATGAAAGTGTTAGATTTTTTTCAAATGATTTTTAAACATCTAAGGATCATATTTTATTTATTTATTGTCTTTCAGTTTGTTTATATGGTGGATTACATTGATGGATTTTCATATATTGGACCGCCTTTGCTTGCCTGGGATGAAGCCTACTTTGCCATGTTGGATGATATGTTTGATGTGTGTTTGGATTTGGTTTGCAAGTATTTTATTGAGTGTTTTTGCACCAATGCTCATACGAGAGATTGGTCTGAAGTTCTCTAACTTTGTAGGGTCTTTGCAAGGCTTAGGTATCAGGTGACTATGGCTTCATAGCATGAGTTTGGTTATGTAGTCTTGATGAACATATTTGGTTAATGATGCCTAGCATGTTATTCTCCACTGGAAATCCGATCTTCCCTCTACACAACAAAGAACACAAACGATGTATCCATTTTTATCCTTACTTACAATGTGCCTCATAGTATACCTCTAGTACTTTCTACAGGTTAGCACACGCCATCAATATTGGCATTCTGACCTTAAGCAGACATTCAAAGTGCACAGATTTGCCTCATCAGACCTAAATAATTCTATTGCCTTCTGTTTTTATTTTTTTAGTGTTTTGTTCTATTCATAGCAGGAGTATCAGTAGAGATGTCACCAAATCTTCCATTCTATTGTCTCTTTCCCAGACTTCTTTTCTTCCTTTCCTTTTTTTTTGTTTGTTTGTTTGGTATTTTTTATTTCTTTTCTTTTCCCGTTGAGACAGGGCTTCTCTGCGTAGCCTTGGCTGTCCCGGACTCTCTTTGTAGACAAGGTAGGCCTCTTCATCGTAGAGAACTGCATGCCTCTGAATCCCCAAGTGATAGATTTAAAGGTATACCATATATTCTACTTCTTTTTTAAGTAATTAACTTATTTATTCATTTTACATCCTCATCATAGCTTCCTTCATCCTCTCCTCCCAGCCCCACCTCCCCCCTCAACCCCAATCTGCCCTCGCAACTCCTCAGAAAATGGGAGCCCTCCCTACAAACCCAATCCTGCACATGAAGTTTCATCAGGACTGAACATATGCTCTTCCCTTGTGGCCTGGCAAGGCAGCCCTGCCAGGAGAAAGTGATTGAAAAGGAAGCCACAGAATCCATATGAGAGACAGACCCTGCTCCCCTGACTAGGAAACCCACGTGCAGAATGAGATGTCCGTCAGGAACATATGTGTAGAGGAGTAGGACCAGTCTATGCATGGTCCTTGGTTGATGTTTCGGTCTCCACAAGCCTCTCTGGGCCCTGGTTAGTTGACACTTTTGGTGTTCTTGTAGAGCTACTCTCCCCTCCTTCTCCTTCTATCCTCTTCCTATCTCTTCCACAAGATGATCTGTCTTCTGCCCAATATTTAGCTGTAATTCTCAGCCTCTCTTTTGATCCACTGAAGGGTGGAGCCTCTCAGAGGACAGCTATGCTAGGCTCTGGTCTGCAAGCATAGCAGACTGTTGTTAATATTGGCAGGGGTTGGCCTTATCCTATGGAGTGGGTCTCCGGTTGAGCCAAGCATTGGTTGGAAATTTCCTCAATCTCCGCCACCACCACCCCACTTTCTCAAATTTCTGCACCTCTTGAAGGTAGACCCCTCTCCTGACACTCTAGCCCAGCATTTCTCAACCTGTGGGTTCTGTATATATGACAGTAGCATAACAGTAGCAAAATTATAATTATGAAGTAACAATGAAAAATCATTACATAGTTGGGGCTAATCACAATATGAGGAATGGAATTAAAGGGTCACAGCATAATGAACATTGAGAACCACTGATCGAGTATATTTAATTTAACATAGTATATTGTGTCCACGATGATGTTTGCAAATTTGGTATGTTACTGCAGTTTGAAATTCTGACCCAGAGAAGAGCATGTCTGGTTGCATGCGGGTTGATGCCCCAGGTCCCGCCTCTGAGAAAAAGGTATCGGACGGGTCTGATGCTCTTTGGGTGGATGACACCTAAATGAACATCGGTACAAAGTCCCAATTTATTTCTAATATCAGAGATCAGACCTCTACTCTTGCCTGATGCGTCTAAAACAAAAAGGGGGAACTGTAGAGAGCTGCGGAATGCTGTGCCTTAAAGATGGAGCTGGTTTCTGCCTTCCACCTTCCCGATGGTGAGTGCTCTCTGTCACGAACAATTCCACATTTGGCTAAGGCTGAGGATCTGGCTTGCTTCCATGTATGTGGACCTATCTGCATTGCCCACGTGGCACACCTGGGTTGGCTACCCAGAGGCTATTTAAGCTGTGGGCTGGCTTTCCCCAGGGTCCGAGAATTGTTCAAGGTTCCTGAATAAACTGCATTGAAAAAAAAAAAGAAAAAAGAAATTCTGAAAGGTTTTGTAGTGCCTTTTGTAGGGAATATTTAATGTGGCCATGAGTGTTAGAGTGCTGTGGTTCCCTCTTGTTCAATACCTTTTATCTTCTCTTTAGCAAAACTAGATTTTCTAACAAATATCAGGTCTTTCTCAGATACTTGAAGTTTCTAATTAGGTTCAAGGCTTTTGAGAGCATATACTTTGTGTTCTCAGTAATTCCTCTATCTTCAGAGTAAAATTCTACTCATCAGGTAGATTTCCAGTAGTATGTTTGCACTACAGATAATCTGCATCTCTCTCTCTTTCTCTGAGTGTGCATGTCCATCTGGTCACATGAGTGTATGCATAGAAAGAGAAAGGAAGGAGTCTTGTAGAAACAAAATAAGAAGTGACTATGGAGTGCTTTTATTATACTGATAATTCCTACTTATTCTAAAGTCTATTATGACCTCAATCAAAGACTCTGTGAGGCATATTCCAATTAATTGAAAATATGATAATAAAAATGAATATTTCTTTCCTTTGGGTAATCTCAGAATATCTAGTCCATTTTAAGTGTCAAATCTCTTAACAGGAAAGTTTATAAATACTATGCCCAGACCAAGAGTACTACGTCTGTGACACCTTTGATTATCACAATAGCATAAGTATAATTCATCTCTAAATATTAGAACTCTTCCTAAAATTAAGACTCTCATTAAATTATAATTTAGCCATCGAAAGTATTATATAGGAAGAAAAACTACTTACTTTATAGCAATTAATTTTTTAAAATTGCCTCTCCAATGAAGATAATATCTCAGCAAAAAAATTATCATGTATTAATAATTAGTAATATAAAAATATCATGTATTAATTCTACTAAGAACTCTCTCTTCATTTTCTTTGTCAAGTTATTGATGTCACTTTATAGTTTTGAATAAAAGAATATTTGATCAAATTTTTGTAATATAATTCTTGATGGCCTCTCTAAATGTTTGCATCTGTCATTCCCAATGAACTTGAAATCTTATTTTAACTTTATTTTCTATTTGGTTCAGACCACATCTGAATCCTGAGGTGTACTAATTATATGCACTAATTACAGAAAATATGAAATATGATTATGGATCAACTGGTAGTGCACAAATAACTCATGGGGTATCAAGCAGTCTCCAGTGGTCAGCCAGGGTATCTTTCCCATTAGTTAATTCAAAACATTCACAGGAAAAACCTTAATATTTAAGTTAACTGGTTACTACAAGATTACCTTTATGACTTATGTCTTTTAAGGGATTTTAGTACGGTGGACAGGTTGAGTGAGGAAGCACAGAATTAGCTTAATTTCCATTGCCCCTTAGAAATTTAATTAATTTAATACCTTCATGTTGCTTTTGTATAGAAATTTTTGCTGGGTATGGTGGTATATGCCTTTAATTCCAGCACTTGGGAAGCAGAAGCAGATGGATTTCTATAATTTCAAGGTCAGCCAGGTCTACAAAGTGAGCTTCATAACAACTAGGATTGTGTAGGCTTTTCAGTGTCAAAGTAATACATAATATATAGCCCATACACATATGAACATAAATGTTTCTGCTACTGTCTACCACTATCTCTACCATTAGAACCAGTTCTGTTACTTTTTACAGCATGAAAGTTGTCATGGGACGACTTTCAGGAGTTGGTTCTTTGTATTATCTACAACCTGGGGATGGAACTCAGGCCATCAAGGAGCAAGAACTGAGTTATCTCACTGGCTCATCCTCACTTAGCATGACTGCTGTCATCATAACTGTGTACTGATTAATTTTTCATTGTTATGAATGACTATGTGAGAGAACAGCTTCAAGAAAGATGAATTAATTTTTGTTCCTATTTTCAAATGGCTTAATCAATGGAGGGTTTGCTTCATATACTCAGGCCAAAATACAAACAAACAAACAAAACATCATGGCAAAAGGAATGTTTGGATGGGTCTATTTTTCTCGTAGTGTATATGGCATAGAAAGCAAGAAGGGACAGGGACAGAGGAATGTATCAAATTATTGCTTTCTCCCAGTGAAGACCTAACCCCTAAAATTTCCAGAATGTTCAGAGCATAATATCACCAACTATGCTAAATACACGAGCCTGTGCGAAGTGCTTGTCACCACATAAAACGTTGCTATTACTTTCTCCCAACATCTTCTATATTTTTCTGCTGAATCATATGTTGTTCTAAGTTTATTTATGAAACAGAGCATTGAGAAATGTTCTATGTATGTTTATTAATATTGATTACGAACTTGACAGGGTGTGGAATCACATAGGTAGAAAGCTTGTGGTCATATCAGTAAAAACGTTTCTAAGTTTCTAAATGGGGTTAGTTGATGCTGAAATATCTCTTCTTACTAAAAGTGGCACCATTCCCTGGGCTTGGGATTTGGGGCTGGATTTAAGAGTAAAAAAAGAAACTAAATCACAGCAGCATTCAAGCCTGTCTGCTTCAAGACTGCAGGTGCCACATGTCTGCTTCATTCTCCTTCTTCTATGACTTATGACAAGATAGACCTCATCGTCAAACTATAATCAAATTGAGCGCTTCCTATCATAAGTTACTTCATTAGGGATTTTGTCAAGTACTTTTAAAAGTAACTAGTACATTGTGGTTTCATAATTATAATATTATTGAGGTTTAAAATGGAAAATTCTTTGACCAAACTTACTTGATGAATAAAGATCTAATCTCTTGTTAAAATGTATTTCAATCTTATCTTTATGGTTGTGAGCCTAACCTTCAACAGCTGAGCCATATCTTCAGCCCGCATATAGTATTTGCTCACTTATACGTGGATATTAGCCATATAATATAGGATAAACGTACTAAAATCTATAGTCCTATAAAAGCTAACCAACAATTTGGAACCTAAGGAAGAGGCTGAAACCTCATTCAGAAGGGCAAACAGGATAGATATTGGAAGTAGGAGAAGACAATGACCAGGACAGGAGCCTTCCACAGAAGGCCTCTGAAGGACTCCACCCTTCAGGGTTTTGAAGGAGATGATGAGACTCATAGCCAAACATTGGGCAGAGTGCAGGGAACCTTATGGAGGAAGAGGTATATAGAAAGACAAGGAAGGATGTGATCACCACAAGGAGACCAACAAAATGCAGGGGTTCTTGTAGAGACTGATACTCCAACCAAGGGCCATGCATGGAGAGGACCTAGAACCCCTGCTCAGATGAAACCTAGGCTGTTCAATTTCCAAGTGTGTACCTTAGTAAGGGGAGCAGGGGCTGTCTCTGATGTGAACTCATTGGCTAGCTCTTTGATTGCCTCCCCCTGGGCGGTGCAGCCCTGCCAGATGATACAGCCAGACCTGTTGAAATCTGATAGGCTAAGGTCAGATAGAAGGTTTAGAGAGCCTCCCTTATCAGTGCACTAGGGGAGGGGCATAGAGGTTGAAGATGAGGGTGGGTAGGACTGTGAGGAGAAGAGGGAGGGGCCACAATCAGGATACAAAATGAATAAATTGTAATAAATAATAGTAAAATAATGAATTAATTAAAATGTATTTCAATCAAATATGTGAACTTGAGTTTTCTCATCATATGTTATAACTTCGAATCCTTCATCTTTTAACTTATAGAGAGAAGCAGTGAACTAAAAAATTCATTCCTAGCAACATTCTCACTTTCTCACTTATATGGACAAGTTGTTTTCTTCTTAACTCCTTTTATTTGGATTGTACTAGTCCAAGGCTGATATTATGAAATCCCGGATAAAGAACTGGCCTTTATTTCATCCTTCTGATGTGTTCTCAGAGAGGCAACTCTATATGTACTTGACCTTTTCAAGGTGCTGCTGTTTGATTGGATGGCTGCCTCTGTTACCACCTTTTACAACCTCTCCTTTATGTGAGAAATCAGGGTGGATTGGGGAGCCAATCAAATATAGAATGTTGAAAAGGTTACAGCAGCGCTGCAGACTACAAGCTTCTCCTGACTGCAATGGTTATTAACATTCAGGCACCTCATTCCAGTGACAAAGATTGTAATAAGAACAGATGAGGCCAAGGTGTGAATTTTATCCTTTTGACAATGATCAGATAGGAAATGGTTGAATCTGGAGGTCTGTCTCACCCATTCTTTTGTTACTGAGCAGCCTGTTAATAACCATGTGAACTGACTTCAGGGTCGTGATTGGGAGACATGCTGACATAAATCAGTCCTAAGTGTGCATCATCTTGTATACTGCTATGGGCCACACTTTACTATTATAATTGCCTTTTCCTGTGCTTTCTCTCCCTTGTCCTATTTCTGTATGGCATTTAAAAAATGAATTTGGCTTTTAAAATACTGGCTCCTTTATTTTTCATTAGAACACAGGCTTTCTAAAAGAGTCAACCAGAAATGCCATGAAGGGGTTGGCTGGAGAATACCTTAAAGTCTTATTAAATACATAATCAACCTTACTATTGAAAGCAATGCAGGCTATTAAATTCAAATGGCACAGGTATCATCTGTTACATGTGATCTAATTTCTATTACCTGAAAACATGCAGGGTTTATTCATTGTGAAAAAACATAACTAGCCATATTTTCATATTATATTTTGTTCAAATACCTTCATGAAGTTTTATTCATTTGGATAATTTTCTGAAATTGAGAATCTCCTATATTTCAGAATACTTTGCAAACTGCCAGAATATCAGCATCATCTGAAGAATTTACATTATGTTGGCACTTTGTTAAGTACTTGCTAAAAGAATCTGGAAAAACATGTTTTGACGCACAGCATATTAAGCCACACATATATTCTAAATAAGAACACTTTTTAAATACCCGATTAAAGTAGAAAATATTTTGCATTGTTCAGTGAACCCAAAGGAGCTAAATAGGCAGCAGTGCATAATAGTGGTGTGGTTTTCTTCCATAAAATAAAACAATTCTCTGCATCCCTAGTAAAATACATGTTGCTGATTAAATTCTTGATGCAATAAATCTTGCATCTGTCATCCATTCATGGGAGCTTTGGGAAAAATGTTTCTTTTCTTGTAGCTTAATTAAAGGTCAGTTTAGAGGTTTTTCTTTTCAACACTTTCTGAAGTTTTCTAATCTTGGTGAATGTATGAGTGCCCCCACTGCTGTGCCTTAAAACCTGCTGCTTTGATTTCAGATCTTCGTTGTTGTCATCTCCTCATCATAGCTGGGAGTCTTCTCTTAAATCCGGAACATCCCAGCATGATAAAGGTGCACAGAACTGTGTAAGCAGATCCAAGGCTGGCCAACTGCTTGTTAGAGACCACTATCACAAAACAAGATAGAAAAATAGCGATCATTAAATGAAAGTATTTTACCTTCAGAAGTCCTAATAAAAAGTAAGAGCAATGTCTAGTTTCCTCCCTCTCCCCAGTGGTGTTGAAAACTCCATCTAACTCACTAAATTCATAACTCCTGGCCTTGTTATAATTTAACATCCTTTATTTAATTCTATTTCTGAAAAAAAATTGGCGTAGCATGTTTAGTGATAGGTACACATACTAAATGCAACGCGATGATCCCATGAACACAACATTCATGATTACAATCTGAATATTCCAAGTTCTTAATATGGTGAGTGAATCCTGAAGTGATATTAGTATAATCATGTCCAGTATCTTTCTCCTTTTGATGCTAACTTTTTCTTCTCAGCTGAAATTGTTTCACCTCATATTTGTTGTTCATATAATTAAACAAAACTTTGTTCACGGTCTGTGTTAAATTTTAAAGTGACTGAAATAATACAAACTAGATGGAAACACATGAGGTCACTGAGCCTTAGCATTTACTGGATTTCTTGTTCAGTTTCAAGCTGTTATTAGAAATTTGTATATTCTACCTCCATGTCTTACCATTATTTGTTCCATGCTTAGTTCACTCCCTAGAAAGAACTTTCCATGTAAAGAAAATATATTGTAATCAGACATTCATCATTATGGCCAAATATCTAACATAGGCTTTATTGAAAGGAGGGAGATTTCTTTCACTCACAGTTTCAAACACTGTGTCCATGGTCACTGGCTCCATTGATTCTATTGAGACAAAACATGACAGCAGGATCATATGGAAAAAGACTCCAGAAAGAAAGAAAGAAAGAAAGAAAGAAAGAAAGAAAGAAAGAAAGAAAGAAAGAGAAAGAAAGAAAAGGGAGAGAGTGAGAGAGGAAATAAAAAACAGAACTTGAGACACTGCATAGCATCCAAGTGCCTCCTTCCTTTTTGAGGATCTTATCTAAAATGTTTAGAACTTTCTAAAATAGAACTATTGCATAAGACAGAGCACTCAGTACACTGCAGTAGTGTCATTTTGCATTTGATTCATAACAGATACTTATCAAATACATAAGAATATTATAAGGAAAGTTACAAATTACAGAAGTATGAAGTTATTTCTGAAAGCAAACAAACTGCTGAACTGTTTGAAGGTCAATGCAGAGTTGGGACATAAGGACTTAGGAAGTTAGCCCACTCTGAGTATCATCCTGTACGAAAACAAAACAAAACAAAACAAACAACAACAACAACAACAACAACAACAACAAAAACACTTCTTTTTCTCTTTGCTTCTTAGTTTCCAGAACCCTGCACCCTTCTCTATCTTCTTGCTTCCCATTTTCCATTACATCAACAGGCTTTCTTTCTCACGTGTTCCTACAAGAAAACTCTGAGGTGTCGCACGTCCAAAGCAATGAAGTCTACCAAATATTGATTGAAACCTCTAATCCTATGAGCCAATGCTTTTCTTCTCTTTAAGCTGTGTAGCTTGGGATTTGCTGTTGTAGCAACACAGAACTCACTAACGTAGACACAGAAAGAGAGTATCTTTTATAAATCACTTTGACACAAGTAACAAGTCATGACCACACTGGTTTAGCTTTGGTCATTAACCCACTTCTTATTTTGGGAAAAGGCCTATTATCTCTCATTGTGAATTGTGTAATTAAACTAGGGAAGTATGGTACAGTGGTCTGAATAGTATGCACCTACCTCTTTCAATAGGTACATGGCCAAATGCCAGAGAGTTTTTTACTACAGTACCTTGCATTAAAAAAAAAATGTAATTTTTAGATCTGTTTGTTAGTGATCGTGTAATTTGGAGATTATCATAGATAATCCTAGATAATCCGTGTAACCAAATATCATACTTAAAATGCAGCATGTAGGTCCCACATTCAGAGGAAAAATGCCCTTCTCAAAAACATTAATCAGACTGATGCCATGGGTGAAAGCTGTGAGCTCAGAATGGGAACTGGCCTCTAAAGAATGGAGAATCAAACAGCTGGTTTTCTCTTTCCACCCAGAGACATGAATTCAGCCCAACAAATAACTCAGTCTTTAGCACACTGAAATACATCTTGCAATTTTTGTCCTTCAGAATTCTAAAGTCTTAGGTAATAAGATTTTCTGTAATTAACCAAACCAGCAATAAGATATTAATAGATGATTCTCCCAAAAAATATTTCTCAGAAATAAGTATCTACAGAATTTGGGCAGAATCATTTGTGTTTTGCATGTCTGATAAAATGCTTTTAGGAGCATAATAAATTATAAACCTTTAAGTGTTGACACTATGCTTTTACACTAAAAAGCATCCTGAGCTATGATGGTACATACACAAATGCTTATTAAAATCATATTGAAGTGAGCTTTTTGGGTACCTGGTAATTATATATAATGAAACTGACAGGATTTTTATGCTTTATTTTCAAAATTATGGTAAATATTGATGCAGAAAATATAGAATATGAAATATAAAAATTGTAGCAAGCAACTACAAGTAAAAAGGGAAGCACCCAAAAATTTAGTTTTATAGAAAAGACTACAACTTGAATACACATGAGCCACAATTCAAACTTAATCTGTTTCTCAGGGATGTGGAAACATCTTTGTGATTCTTCACAGATAATACTAGGACAGCTAATTGAAATTAGAAGAAACATGCAATTTGAATGTAGCTGGTAAGGAATGTATTACGTCACTGTTTCTCAGGTTTGGCAGCTTATTTCAAAGTGTAGATATTAGAGAACCTAATACAGACATTATTCTCCAGGATGCCAATAGAATATGCATCTTAATAAATATCCCTGAAGATGTGATCCCAGTGACATGTGTATATCTTGTGTGATACTTTGCTAAAGCAAAGGTAGGCAGTCTGATGACGGAAAGTGAAAAACTGAAGCACAGGAATTTAGAAGACATATAACCCAGAAGAATGTCAAAAGCTCAGTGACTAAACAAAATTGTAAGCACACTGGAATATTAAAGAAAAAAAAACAGATTCTTATAGTATGTCATTATTTGGCTTCTTATTATTAGCCAAGTTTATCATTCTATTACCAACAGGAGAAAATCAAAGTATAAAATGTAAATACCCTTCTAATCAAGAGAACAAATTTAAAATCATTACTGATGGTTTGGCCTATGGAGTATTTGACAGTTTGTTAGAAATTCAGAACTTCAAGCCACATCTTAGAAAGAATGAACTACACTTAGATTTTTCCAGATTTCCCAGTGATGCATATGCACACAAAATTTTGAGAAAAAAATGATTAAAAGGTCATACCATCCATCTTCAGTATTCAAGATATTTTACTTATCAACCATACTCCTGAGACTTGAGGGAAGGGGGTCAAAGAATTAAATCTATAGTAACATACAGATTTGAGAAGTCTTAATAACAATTTATTAGAATTAAAAATGTTAAATATTAAGCAAAATGGGGTACATGTTTTAAAAATGCAGCATAATTTTTAATTTTGCTCTCTGTGTTCCAATCACACTGACACCATGTCAGGATGCAAGAGCTGGATGTCTAAACATTTCTAAGGGCTTTCTTCTAATTTTGATTTCTTTTTTATGGCTAGTTTCTGTAAAATAATGTAGTTCTTCCTCGGTTATTCTCTTATGTATAGTAAAGTGTAACTTAACACAACTCATATAAGCTTTGTGTTTGTAAATGTGTTTAACATTAAAATTTTCATTGAACTGATTTTCACTCACAAAAATTAAAATGGTTTAATGGTCTCATGTACTGCCATTTGGCTTTACTAGAATAAGGACTGTGTGACTCTGGATATCTAGGCACCCCAAATCTTGCCTCTTCTGTACTGTTCAGGTGGAGGTGTTGTGAATGTTGTTTTGTGGTTATATGATCTATCATAGACCTTTAAGATAAGCAGAGTTCTTCGTGGTCTGAGAATCATATCTAAAACCTATCAGCTATCATGGACTTGCTTTTTGATCATCTGTAGGTAGCTCTGACCCAAAGGAAATTATAATTACTGTGATGAAAAGTAATTAAGCAGAATAAACCTCTTGGCTTAATATTTTATAAAACATTAAAGCTATTCATCACTTCCAATGATACCTGAAAAACTATGCTTATACATTTTCAAATAGGATAAAAAGTTATAGTGTAGAAAAGATGTTCTATGCTAATTTTAACAAGAGATGACATATAAATATGAAGAGAATAAAGTTCTTAGTATCATTTAATAGTGATGTATGAGATGGGACCATACAAATAAATAAGTTCAAAAGAGTCAGCACTGAAGAAAATATTTCAAAAAAAAATGCACTCAGAAACTGTAGTGATTAGAAAAAGAATGGTCCCAACAGGCTCATATATTTGAATACTTACTCCCAAGTGAGTGAAACTATTTGAAATGATTAGCAGGCTTAGTAGGTGTGACCTTGCATAAGGACCTTGTCACAGGTTGTGGGCATTGAGGTTTCAGAAACCCATGCCTGGACAATCTTTCTCTCTCACCCTGCTGTCTGCAAATCAAGAGGTAGCTCTCAGCTACTGGTCCAGCACCATGGGTATCTCTATGCTTCCCACCATGATGATAACTGACTAAGCCTTTAAAATGGTAAGCCTTTTAAATGCTCTCTTTTATGACTTCCCTTGGGTCAGATGGTGATGGCACAAACCTTTAAAACAGTACTCAGGATGCAGAAACAAGGGAACCTCTGTGAGTTCAAGAACATCTGATCTACAAGATGAGTTCTAGAAGAGCCAGGGTTGTTACACAGAGAAACTGAAATCATATCTTCAAAACATACAGGGCTCAGCCATTAATGTGTAAGCTCACAACAAAAATAACAAAAAATAAAACAAAATAAAAATAAAATAAAAAGACGAAATTAGTTGCATTGTCTATGGTTTCTTTTCATAGCAATAGAACAGTCACTAAGACAGAAGTCAATGAAATAATTCCCAAAGTATAGATGATAGTTTCATTTGAAACCAATTTTAAAGTGCTGTTTAAATTTCAATATGTTAAAAAATTGTTCAAAAACTTAATGTGAAAACCTTGAAATATGAAAGGCCTTGCCTGATGAGATACTCGTGGATAAATAGTGTTATGAAATGCTATAGGTGTTAAGGTTTTCTAACATGATAATATATTTAAAGATATAAGGCACAGTCATTTTATTTATCAAATAAAAAGTGTGTTTTGCATGAGGTAAATGGCCTATTTTGGAAGAAAAATTTTATGAACTAAAAATGTAATGGATAAAACAATCCAAGAATAAAATACAGTGAAGAAAGAGAACCTTAAAAAATTAAAAAAAAACAATGAAAAATGTCAGGAAAAATATGCAGTCTATTGTATGAGCTATTGGGCTTTTCCACATTGGGCTAGAAATATAATACTTGCTTGATGAATAATTGTTCATATAATCTCAGTAGTCAAACTTCAAACATAGTAAATGTGAAGTATGAGCTTATCAAGATCAGATTGGTCTAGGCAAGAGTTGAAAAACATTTAAAAGTCAAACAAAACATAATATAGAATGTGTAATGAAATGACGATGTGGCTGCCATAAGGATTCTCACTGGGAGTATGCAGCTTAAACTAGAGGAACTACTTCTCTAGACTACCCAATAAAAATAAAATGCCAAAATCTCACAGTCTTAGTTCTGAGTATAAGCACATAAGTATTGAGAAATAAGTTGTGAAGGAATATTGGTGTGCTCTGTACCTATTCAAATATGGAAAACCTGCCCACCAACATGTGACTTCATGAGAAAAATAAAGCATACATAGTAATCCCAAATTTATTCTGACATCTACTGAAGTAAAATTAAATATTTTACACCACATAGTTCGACATTTAGGATGTTTTACCATCTGATATATGTCAGTCTTAAGAAGAGACATTTCTAAGGGATTCTCAAATAAAAACTAGCTAAAGTGGTAAAATGCATAGAGAGATGCGAGAACAACAGAGAAATGAAGTAGTCACTATGAAACATACACAGCGTTTCAGTGTTGCAGCCTTAAGGAAGTGTTCTAAAAGTGGGATTCAGCAATGATAGCTGAACACGCAGGAAGTTAATGCTCCTCAACTGTGTGTTTCAAATGGTCATAATAATTTTCAATTCTTAACCTTCACTGTTTACTTGATTGAGCTTAGAGTGGCTATCAAGCACATTTCTGGGGGTCTGTGAGGGTATCCCCGAGAGGTTTAACAGAAGAAGGAAGAATCGCTATGAATATGAGTAGCAGCAGCCCTGGCATGGTGTCCTAGACTATATCCAGAGAGAAGAGAGAATGAAAGTAAGCTGAGAAACAAAGTTCATCTCAGCTCTCCATGTTTTCTGATTTCGAGTGTAATAATCCATCTCACAGTCTATCAGCAGCGAGCTTCCCTACCATACGGTACTGTTTGCCTTCACAAAGTGACCCAATATGAACCCTTTATGCTTTAAGTTGTACTTGTCAGTTATTGTATCAGAACAATGAGAAATATCCTTCACTTAAGAGAAACTGACACCAGATAGAATCTTGAATCCAAGCAAAAGAGTGAAAGCAGAAGATGTGATTGGTGGTTGCGTAAAATGCGAACAAATTCCTTTTCTATTTTTTCATCTCTTTTAAAGCATAGAATTTGCTGAATAAAAAATTCAAAAATTATAACATGTAGTGCAAGATTTACCACATAAGGCTGTGGAACATTGTGGAAGAAGGAAGGAAAGATGGTAAGGTCCACATGACCAGTCCATCTAACTTCTTGGAGAATTGTGATATAACTTATTGAATTTCTATTTGTAGATGTTTCCCTCAAAGTATATTAAATGCTATTCCTTTCACTGTTCTGAATGGTAGTTCTTTCACTGAACACGTTTTAAAGTGTTTGTATAAGAGGAGAGAAAAATTACATTTAAATCATCAGAACAAGTTAGAACGAAAAAAATTAAATCTGAAAAAAATGATTATGAGAACAAAATTGTCCCCTAGAAGGCACAGTTAGAATTGGAAAGCTTTTATTGCTATTAGGACATTAGCTCATTTAAATAAGTCTCCTAGAAGATTACTCCAAAGGAAATTACCATCGTCTTTATTCACCTGCTTTCTATCCCTATGTCACTGTCTCATAATGCATTTAAAATAAACCTGTTACTGAATTTTTTGTGACAAGTGGTGTCATCTTCAGTGACTTATATAAAATGAAGAAGTACAAACTCTATTAAGAGTCTTTTGAATGGAGTGAATGCATGTAGTTAAAGTTTTTGGGAAACCTGCATTTGACATTTGAAACAAAGGAGAAATTGTTTAAAATCTTTATTTTTAATAAAAATGGTTTAATCAAATTATTGTATGTGCTCTGGGTAAGAGACTAAGAAATTACTTGATTGGGACACCAAAGGAAAATCTAAAGGTAAAGAATGATGAAAAACAGTTTCTCAATATCTATGCCTCTGTATCTTTCTATTGCTATTTCTCATCTTTTGGATATTTGTTTATATTATTTCTTTTTCATTTAATTAATTTATTTTAAATTTTTATTTTTTATATTAATTACAGTTTATTTACTTTGTATTCCAGCTGTAGCCCCCTCCCTCCCACCCTCCCAATGTTACCCTCCCTCCCTCATCTCCTCCCTGCCCCTAAGTCCACTGATAGGGGAGGTCCTCCTCCCCTTCCATCTGACCCTAGTTAATCAGGTCTCCTCAGGACAGGCTGCAATGCCCTCCTCTGTGGCCTAGCAAGGCTGCTCCTCCCTCTGGGGAGTGGAGGTGGGGTCAAAGAGCCAGCCACTGAGTTCATGTCAGAGACAGTCTCTGTTCCCCTTACAAGGGAATCCACTTGGATACTGAGCTGCCATGGGCTACGCCTGAGCAGTGGTTCTTTACCTCTGTGTTTGTATTCTTGTATATCCTCAGCACATATGTGGAGGTAAGAGAGAATGGCTAAGGGAGTCAACTTTTCCTTTCCACCTTGTGGATTCCAGGGATCAAACTCCGAACCTTAGGACTGGCAGCAATAGTTGCAGCCACCAGCCACTGAGCCTTTTTGTTGGCCCTCATCTTGTTATTCTTATAAATAGTGTAACATAAAATTATAAGAGTGAGTCTGTTTTGTGTATTAAAAATCAATCATGACTTTCAAATAAATTGCCCTCATCAGTGAATCTTTGTGTAATGTTCTCTTGTCTTTTAAGTGCTAATTGTGACACTCCCTAATTTTTAGGGCATTTTGTATTTGTCCTCACATCCTCCTAGAGAGAATTAAACAAACACCCATGTATACTCCCATAAATATATTAAGTATTTAATTCTGATACACATAATTTACTGAGACTCTGGCTTGTATCAGGGGTATTTTAGTTTTTAGCACTCCAACTCTTCCCTCTATGTTACAAGCTTATAGTGATTGAATTGAATGTCATTCTTTTTATATTCTCAACTCCTAATGTAATGCCTTGGATTTAGTATTGATTAATGCTTACTAAATCAAGCCATTTATATACCCTTGGAGATGCTGCAACACTAAGCTATGCTTAAGTTCTGCCTCTATATAAACTACATCAAGAAACATGTTTTGTTCTGTTTTGTTTTGTTTTTGGTAAAAGTCCTTAGTTGTAAAAAAAAAAAAAAAAATGGTTTAAAAGTAACAGTAGCAACTCCCTAAAAGAATACCCATTCTTACTCAACTAAGCATATGATTGAGCAATTTGTCTATCCTTTCAAAAAAAATTCACCTCTACCTACCTACAGTTGTTTCCAAAACACTTCCTTAATCTTTTATGAATCACTCAGTGTTTAATTTCTTGAGTATCATTATAACACATTGTGTTAAAATACTGATATCAAATCAGAGGATGATGCATGCAAATTTTAAGCCTGACTTTGAGCTATGACTCTATATGCAAATATGTTTGCAAAATATTTGACTATCGATTTTCACATGTTTATCCTATATAATATGGCTAGTGTTGACTTATAAGTGAGTGTATACCATGTATGTCTTTCTAATTCTGGGTTACCGCACTAAGATAATCTTTTATAGTTCCATCCATTTGCCTGCAAATTTCAAGTTTTCCTTGTATTTAATTGCTGTGTATTATTCCATTGTGTAAATACAACACATTTTCTGGATCCATTCTTCAGTTAAAGAATATCTAGTTGTTTCCACATTCTATTACAAATAAATCTCCTATGAACATAATTAAGCAAATGTCCTTATTTTTTATAGTTGAGGCTCTTTCAGATATATTCCCAGGAGTGGTATACGTGGCTGTTTTTTTTATTTTTTAATCTTTTTTAATTTTATTTTTATTAATTAAAGTTTATTAACTTTGTGTCCTACCTGTAGCTCCCTCTCTCTTCCCTTTTCAATTTCCTCTCCCTCTCTCTTCTCCACCCATGCTCTTCCACCAGTCCACTGATAGGGGAGGTCTTCCTCACCTTCCATCTGACCCTAGTCTATCAGGTCTCATCAGGACTTGCTGCATTGTCTTCCTCTGTGGGCTGGTAAGGCTGCTCTCCTGTGAGAGGGAGGTGATCAAAGATCAGACCAATCAGTTCATGTCAGAGACAGTCCCTGTTCCCATTACTAGAGAACCCACTTGGACACTGAGCTGCTATCTGTGCAAGGGTTCTAGGTTATATCAATGAATCACCCTTGGTTGAAATATCAGTCTCAGAAAATACCACTGTGTCCAGATTTTTTGGTTCTGTTGCTATCCTTGTGGAGCTCCTGTCCCCTCCAGGTATTTCTGTCTCTCCCTTATTTCATAAGATTCCGTGTACTCTGCTCAAAGTTTGGCTATGAGTCTCAGCATCTGTTTTGATATCCTACAGGGTAGAGTCTTTCAGAGGCCCTCTGTGGTAGGCTCCTGTTCTGTTCCCTGTTTTTTCCCTCTTCTGGTGGTTCTTCAGGTAGCACTATTCATAATTTTCTAAGAAAGCATCAGATTGATTTCTAAAATGGTTGTACAAGTTTACATTCCCACCAGCAATGGAGGAGGGTTCCCCTTTCTCCATGTCCTCTCCAGCAAGAGTTGTCATTTGAGTTTTTGATCATAGCCTTTAGAATGTGTGTGAGATGGAATCTCAGAATCATTTTGATTTGCATTACTCTGGTGACTAAGGAAGTTGAGCATTTCTTTAACCTTTTCTCTGCCATTCAATATTCCTCTGTTGAGAATTCTGTTTAGCTCTGTGCCTCACTTTTTAATTTTTTAATTAATTATTACTATTTATTAAAATATATTCCCAGCCATGGCCCGTTCCTCTCCTCCTCCCAATTGCACCCTCACTCCCTCCCTCTTCTCCCCCTATGCCCCTTCCCTAGTCCACTAATAGTGGCAGGTTCTCTGATCCCCTCACCCTGTGTGATGCAGCCTTGCCAGTCCACAGAAGAAGACAATGCAGCTTGTCCTGATGAGAGCTGATTGGCTAGGGTCAGATGGAAGGGGAAGAGGTATGTATGCCATTTTAATTGTGCTATTTGGTTTGTTGGTGTTCAATTTCTTGAGTTCTTTACATATTCTGGATACTATCCTTCTGTCAGATATATAGGGTTGATGAAGATCCATAATCTCATGACCTAAAGAAGCTAAACAAAAAAGGAGGAACCTAGGAAAGATACTGAATTCTCATTCAGGAGGGAAAACAGGATAGGCAATGAAAGTGGTAGAAGAGTGGAAACTGGACTGGAGCCTACCACAGATGTCTTCTAAAAAACTCCACCCAGCAGAGAATAGAAGCAGATGCAGAGACTAACAGCCAAACTTTGGACAGAGCACAGGGAGTCTTATGGAAGAAGGGAGACCTAAAAGGACCCAGAGGGGACAGGAGCCACACAAGGAGCCCCAAAAAAACCCCAAACAAATAAACAAACCGACAAAAAGGAGCAGGGGGGGACTGCAGAGACAGATGTATCAACCAAGGATGATTCATAGAGAGGATCTAGACCCCTGCACAGATGTAGCGCAATCACAGCTCAGTCTCCATATGGGTTCCATAGTAAGAGGAAAAGAGACAAGTCTTGGACATGAACTCCATTGCCTGATATGTGATCATTGCTCCTTGGTTGGGCGACCTAGTCAACCCACAGAAGAAGAGGATCCATGCAGTCTTGATGGGACCTTCACAAACTAGGGTCAGACAATAGGGGAGGAGGATTTCCTCTATCACTGGACTAGGGGAGAGGGATAGGGTAGGAAAAGGGAGGGAGGATAGGATGGGGAGACAACAAAAGAGGGGGCTCCAACTGGGATACAAAGTGAATAAATTATAAACAATAATAGCAATAGTAGTAGTAGTAGTAATACTAATAATACATTTTAAAAACACATTCCTGTGATTAATATAAAAATAAAGATTATTAAAAAAAGAAAGTTATAATATTTGGATTTTTGGTGACTGCTTTCTGACTCGTGTTCTAACAGACTTCCCAAAGAAAAACGTGATCACAAAGGATTAATAGGCAGCAATTATTTTCTGTGTTTTCCTAACTTGTTACTCAATATCTGAAGGTATGGAAGTTTCTGATGTTAATAGAAAAGCTGCATTTGTCTACATTTCAATAGATAATCAAATATATAAAGTACTTGTGTTTGAAGCAAATATTTTATTTAATTTTTTATTTATTCACTTAAAAATTATAAAGGTCTTATGTCTTTGGGTTAAAACGATGACTATAAATCATGAATAAGGAACTAAAGTTATTCAATTAAAAACTGATATGATATTTTTCATTATCTGTCTCTGAAAAACACCTTATTCTTACTGGCTATTATAAATTTAAGCCTATTTTAGTTTACACCAACTTCTTCTAACCATATTTCTTGGAGTTATTATTATTTCGATTTTGAAAAAGGTAAATATGAGAACTCAGCTAACAGAGTTCTCATATTTCATCACCGTTTTTCTCTGTATTAGTATGTATCTATAATAATGATTTTTTTGTCATCATCAGTTAAAGGGAGATTATATTACTAGTAGAAATACGGATATCAAATACAAGACATATCCCTTCCTGTCTTTTATTTTTAAAAATGAAAGGCCCCTTATTAATGAATTGCAGAGTTTGAAAATGAATGCATACATGTATGAACGCAAAGAGTAGAAAAAATGGATATTGTTCCAAGGAGAATACAAGTTTAGCATAGATTTGTTAGAGTTAGGGAGACAAAAGTACAGGCATCAATATCCCTTGCTTCATAACATACAAAGTAGCATAGATATAGCTGTTATCAGTTGGAACTGGAGCCAAAACCTTCAGTGCCACAGTCACATCAACATTGTTACTTCCAGAATGCTGGTGTCACTAGGCAAGAAAATAATTTTTATATAAGTTTAATGGTGCTAGAACTCCAAAATACGTATTTATGTATATATGTGTATATATATATATATATATATATATATATATATATATATATATATGTAAACCCAATGTGTCCTTCAAGAGTGGCTTTGTGTGTAAAATGTTACTGTGAAAGCACAGGAACCTGTTTGGATTTGCAAACAAACATGGAAGAGACCAACACGACATCATGAATCCATGGTCCCAGCCTTGGGTTTTGAAGACACAGGAAGATAACCTGGGCTCCCTGGCTAGCCATCATCAATGAAACAGTGAGCTCTAGATTTAATGGGAGGTACTATGCAAAAAAAAAAAAATGTCAATATTGACAAATGAAGACACTAAATGTTGCTTATTAGCTCCGTAGGCTTACACACAAATGTGGATACCAACACAAAAATGTGCACATACTCTCATATACCACACACAAGTAAGTAAGTAAATAAATAAATAAAGTTTTAAACTGAGTTAAATTTTGTTAACAGTACTTTACTTTGTCATTGAGTGGTAGTTGTGAACTTTCTGATAAGAGAGCTTTTATACCTTCCAGGCTTTCTTCTACAGTTCTCCCCTAGATATCAGTATTCTCTCATTTACTTAGAAAAATGAGGTCAGAATTGGTATCTTTCTGCCCTCTGAAGAGCTACACTCCAACTTTCTTCAAATCAGAAGAGATAGAAATAAAAACAATACATGAGGCTATTGGAATTGTCTTTCAAAGACAAACTAACTGTGAAATATGCAAATTATGAAGACACAGTGTGAAAGTAGCATGTAGGATATTGAAACCTAGGTGGGCCATTATGAGGATTTCTAGAAAAGCTCTACATGACCTTACTCTTATTCATATTACTGTAGGAAACTAACCTCCACAACTATTGCAACCTCTGTGTCTGGAATGCCCCCTGCCCTGCACCCTGTTTCTGTACTATCTTTCTGTAGAGCCCCAGTCTCATGTTTATTCACTTATGCAACTGGTGCATTCTTAGGGAGCCCTTCCCTCACTCCCTTAGCCATGCATTCTTCTCCAATTTCTTCTGTTTCTTTCATCAAATTAAGTTGTTTTCTTTTTTTCTTAGAATTTATGACTGCCTGGATACTATATATTTCATCCATTTTGTTTGCTAAAATTTTATGTTTCTCGTGGCAATCACATCTACACTTTTGCACAATTCTTTATCTCAAACCCTAGAGCCATATCTGACACTCTAAAAGCAGCAATTCGCTGGCTGAAAACATTAAATTAATATTTGAATGACTCACGGAGGTAATGGTAACTATTAATCTTCATTTTGCCTTATGGGAAAATCAAGGTTGATACAGACTCAGTAATTTATCCATGGTTACACGGTGAGGTAAAATTTGAATACAAATTTCTCCAACTTCAATGCTTCTAATTCTTTAGTGTGGCATCCTTTCATCTATTAAAAGTACAGTCAGTTGAATATTTACTCCTGTACTGGTCCAGCTCTTAAGTGGGAAATAAACAAGTCACCATTATAATGATCTATCCCTTGAACTTGTTCATGTGAAGGAAACAAGAAGAGGGAGAACAGAAACAAACTTGCCATTTGTAAGTATTTTCATGGTAAGATGTAGAAACTGGACAGGGCAGTAAAAATATAAGTATTCTGTATTCATTACTTTATATAATTATTATAAAAGATATTTGACAAAGTAACTTAGTAGGAAAAGGATTGTTTTAGCTTCCATTTTTGAGGATTACTTCATTTTATCAGAGAAGAATCAATTTATCAAGAAAGACAAGGTGGCAGGACTATGAGGAACCATCACATTCCATTTTCCGTCTAATAACAGGTAGGAAATACTAGTCCTCAGTTTCCGTTCTCCCATTGATCTCATCTGCTGTCCTAGTCCATGGGATGGTGCCATCTGGATCCAAGATGTGCTTTAACTCTTTAATTAAACTATCTAAAAACACCCTTAGGCAAAATGAAAGGTGTTTACATGATGATTCTATCAGTACACATACTACGATGTTACGCTTCACTTTCAAGTAGAAAATGAACTCCTCAGCTAGACTCAGGACATTATGGAAGACTCCCTATTGAAGGTAGCATGTGCACTGAGACCAGATGAAGTGTAATAGAATGGGTAAAGAAAAAAATTCAGAAATAAATTAACATGTAGAGCAAGAGCATAATCCAATAGTGAGAAAATATGCTTAGCTCATAGACTAGCTGAATACCATGAAAGGACAAATACTTTACTGAAGCTGTATGATTTAGGTTGGTTTTGGAGAAATTAAAGACATTTAATAATCATAATGTAAGATAGAGAGAGGGCAGGTAATCCACATTTTTACTAGGATACAATCTAACAGAACAAAAGGTAAGATATGTTTTAAGTTGGATGGCAACTCCCTTGCTCTCCTGACTATTTAAGCTCTAGGATTTTAGGAAGGAAAAATCTCATTCCCAAAATATTTAGTTATCTTCACATTATGAAGATAACTGTATACCTTTATAGTAGTTGATCTATTTATTTTAGGGAATAGACTTTTGGAAATGACATCTGTACATGAATCTGCCATGTATATATGAATCTGCTATGTATATAATATATATTAATAATATGATAAATAGATAATACGTATTAGATATTTGCTGAGAGGAATTAATTATACCTTTCTGCAAATAAAATTACCATAGCCCATATTTACCTTTACATAGAACCTTGAACAGAAGTCCATGGAAGGTTCACTTTTGTCCCCAAGTAAAGGCTTATTGAGTGTTTCCCTAGGTTACTGTCAAATTGATGACTGTGACTGTGACCTCATCTGTGGTGGTTGACAGAGTATAGATTCTTTTTGTTTAGTGGCATACTGAGTATATGCTATAGTTATCAAGTCCTTTTTTTTTTTTTGTGGCTTTCTCTATAAGACAGCAACATAGAAGCTTTCTTCCTAATGAACAGAACAAGAAAAAAAAATCCCCTTGAAGGACAACTGTAACATCTCTGTGTAACATTCTTATATGTATAAGTATATCTAGTCCATCTTTGTTGCACTGTATTTCAAAACATGGCATGAAGTTCACTCCATGAAAGCATAAATACCAAGAGATGGATCTTCTGGGTGAAGCTTAAATTTAGTTTCTCCCCAGGATGATTCTCTGCCAATATTAGCGATGTCTTCTTGTGTGACTGAGCATGTGGCTGGCTGCACCACACTGTTCAGCTGCTGCTTCGGACAGTTAACAGTACTTCTCCGTGCAGCAGGACTTCCCAGCGCCTTTTATGAGACACAGTACTCCTGATATCATCTGATTAATGTCTAAGAATAAGTTTAGACCCGTTTCACAAACGATTAAAATTATACATGTTCAAGGTGTTCGGTAATTTCAGCACCTCCCAATAAATGAGAAAATTCCCATCATGACTCGCATAATGATTCCACTTGGTGATTTTCCTACTCGGTTATAATAATTTATTTAGGCACATGGGAGATAGACAGATACGTAGCCACCCAATGGTGCAATGTAGCTATGTAAAAATTTCCAGTGAGCAGAGGTTAGAAAAGAGAGCAAGCAGTCAGATTTCCCCAATTTATGTGAAACTTTGAATCCATCAGACTTCCCAGGCAATTGTTTTGTAAAATGACATCCAAACAGTTGTAACTGCCAACAGCTATTTTATTCTTGACATCAATTTCAGAAAACATCACCTGTGAAAAGTTCAGCATTTAGCATTTCCTATTGTTTCCTTTTTCCTTCACTGGAGCTCAGGTTCATGTTAAAAGTGCCATTTTAAGAAGAGAACACATACTAATGATCCCCAGCTGGAATAAAGGAATGTGGGGCACACAGGGCGAGAATATGGGCATAGGAGTCAAAAGGCAGTTGGACCACTTCTGGCAAACTATGGTTCCTAGAAAGGCAATTACCTTAACTGATCAACCACTTATGATACATACCATGAAAAACAACGACACTCCTAGGTGGTCATTTGGTGGTTTAGGAGAAGAAAACAAGATAGTATTTAAAACTGAAGTATTCATACTTTTTTGGAAACAATAAAAATGAAAATAAGAAGCTTGTGTCTAGAATGAAATTTGAGTATTAATCCTGATAAGCTGAGTTCATTGTTTTTCAATCTTATGTAAAATGTTTGCAAACTAATTTACTCTAACTTAATAAATTTCAAGTTTCTTAAGCACAATCCCCCTATTAGGTGTTTTTCTGAAAAGGAGGTTCTTGATGAATCATAAGAAATGTACTTATTTGTGGGCATAAGGATAAATGTTTAATAGGTTCCCCTCTAAGATCCATAACTTCACAAATCCTAGGTAGTTCACTAGCTCCAAGTAATTGGGAAAAATAGTCTTCCCCAGGAAAGAAAAGAGTAATAGGGTATCCAATACAAAATAGTTCTGAAAACTTAAACATACAAGTATCATTTTACAGACTGAGCAGGTTATAATTATAGATTTAGTTCTGTATATGCATGTAGCTCTAGAAATACAAAACAACAATTTAGAAAAGAAGGCATTAATCTGAAAGAAAACAGAGTATGAAACATGGGAAAGGTTGGGGGAAGGAAAGAGAAGTAGGAAAAGTTGTAATTTTACTATGGTCTTAAGAAAACTTCAAAAATATAATAATTTTAAAGAAAAAGAACATAGTTAATGCATTACAAGTAATAGGAAGGAAAGAAATACTGAGCCTCATAAACAAACAGGAATCCAGAGGGAAGAACAGGGAGATAGGAAGACCTGAAGGCGAGGATCTCCACAAGGGGAATAACAGAGTCAAAATACTTGGACCCTGGGGGCCCTGCAGAGACTGATACTCAATTAAAGACCATGCATGGAGAGGAAATAGACCCCCTCTTCAAAGGAATCCCATTGGCTTTTCATTTTCAAAGTGGGTACCCTAGTAAGGTGTACAGGGGCTGTCTCTTGTATGAACTCAGTGGCAGCCTTATCAGGCCACAGAAAAAGATGATGCAGCCAGTCTCGATGAGACCTGAGAAGCTAGTGTGAGATAGAAGGGGAGGAGGACCTCCCCTAATAGGGGACTAGGGAAAGGGCATAAGGGGAGAACAGCGAGGGTCGGTTGGACTGTCCATATAAGATAAAATATATATATTTTAATGTATATTTTATCTTATATGGACAGTCTTAATGAGACCTGATAGGCTAGGGTCAGACAGTAGGGGAGGAGGACCTTTCCTATCAGTGGACTATGGGTGGGGAAGAGGTAGGGAGAGTAGGTTGGGGAGGTGATGAGGAAGGGGATTACAGCCAGGATACAAAGTGAATAAATTATAATAAATAATAATAATAATATAATAATAATAACAACAAAAATAAATTATCTGGGGAAAAAAGCAGTGATCTCATTATCACACAGTAACTCAGACAAAACTGTAACATCCCTCATTTGTGTGTTAGCTTAGAATGAAATTTATCATTAAATCCTTATGTGTAGAAGAGTTGGCATTCTTAATAGATGTTACTTAATAGTAAACATTGGATATTGTTTTTCAGTTATCATTGCATCTAGCCCCTCTCCTCCCCAAGAGCAGGTTATGTTGATATAAACCAGCAATTTCAGTACCAAGAGTCTGAGGCAGGAGGTTGGGCTGTTTTAGGCTAGCCTTAATCTGCAGAGTGAGTTCAAGTTTAGCCTATGCTTTATAAAACAAATTATCAACAACAACAACAAAACACATTTCCCAGAAAAGAAGGAAATTGAAGTGATTGACTTGTGGAGGCAGAAATCACCATTTATAATTCTGGACTTAGAAAACCTGGGGATCAGCAAGCAAGCTCAAGTCATCTTTTCTTAAGGTCATGCTAAAGGTGAGGATAAACCAGCTTATACTTCTTATGCCCTCTCCTCAACTAGTACTTTAAATCCAAACACCCACTGTTGTTTGGGTGAGAGAACTGTAGTTTACATTCCTCAGATAAAGGAGATGCACAGAAAAATGACACTATGCATCTCATCTGAGATGTGTTCACAATGCCAGTGAAGCAAATACAGAAGAGGATATAACATGGGGAGTGCTTTGAGGGTGTCTTTTTGAGCTAGACAGATAAATAACCTCAAGTGGTGAGTGTTGAGAGGTTTCTTGTTAAGATTAAATTCAGAAATCTTAATGGAAATCCAGGATAATAATAAAGTATTGGATTGGATAGATGGCTCAGCGGTTAAGAATGCTGGTTATTCTTCCAGAGGACTGCAGTTGAGTTACTGGCACCCATGTTAGGGGGCTCACAACCACCTGAAATTCAAGTCCAGGAAGTTCTATGTCTTATTCTGGACTTTATGGATGTCTACACACACCTGCACATACCTACACTACAGAGACAGAAATACTACACATAATATTTTTAAAAAATAGTAAGTCATCTGTTAAGAGTAATAAATAGATTAATGGATGGATTGAACAGCAGACACAAAGCATTATGACACATTTTATTTACATTAACATTAAAAATATATTTTTAACTTATTCTAGGTTTTTAATGATATGAGTTGCCTAAAAATAAAGATTTCATAAAAAGCAAAAAATTATTTTCAAGGCTGAAGAGATACTTTAGAGGATAAGGGCACTAGCTACTCTTCCAGAGGTCCTGAGTTCAATTGACAGCTACCACATGGTCCTAACCATCTATAATAAGATCTGGTGTCCTCTTCTGGCAAGAACACTTACATTCAGGCAGAATTCTTTTTTTTTAATAAAAGAAAGTATTTAATTAGGGCTTGCTTACAGCTTCAGAGGCTTAGTCCATTTCCATCATGGCAGAAAGCATGGCAGGTAGGCAGGCATGGCATGGAGCAGTAGCTGAGATCTGACATCTGATCCACAAACAGGGAGAGAAAGAGCTAGAGAGACTGGATCTGCCTTGAGCTTTTAAAACACACCTCCTCCAGCATACCTCCTAATCCTTCTTTTTTAATTTTTATTTGTTTATTTTTTAATTCTTTATTAATTACACTTTATTCACTTTGTATCCCTCCTGTGGTTTCCTCCCTCTTCCCATCCCAATCTCTCCCTTCCTCCACTTTCTGCATGCATGCCGCTCCCCAAGTCCAATGATAGGAGAGGACTTCTTTTCCTTCCTTCTGATCCTAGTCAATTAGGTCTCATCAGGAGTGGCTGCATTGTCTTCTTCTGTGGCCTGGTAATGCTGCTTCCCCCTCAGGGGGAGGTAATTAAAGAGCAGGACAATCAGTTCATGTCAGAGACAGTCCCTGTTCCTATCACAATGAAACCCACTTGGATACTGAACTGCCATGGGCTACATCTGTGCAGGGGTCTTAGGTTATCTCCATGCATAGTCCTTGGTTGGAGTATCAGTCTCAGGAAAGACTACTATGCTCATATTTTTTGGTTCTGTTGCTCTCCTTGTGGAGTTCCTGTCCTCTCCAGATCTTACTGTTTTCTACTTCTTTCATAAGATTCCCTGCACTCTGCCCAAAGGTTCCCATAAGTCTCAGCATCTGCACTGATAGTCTGCAGGGCAGAGCCTTTCAGAGGCCCTCTGTGTCAGGCTCCTGACTTGTTCCCTCTGTTCTTCTGATGAACATCCTCTTTGCCTTTCTGGATAAGAACTGAGCATATTAGCAAGAGTCCTCCCTCTTGATTAGTTTCTTTAGGTGTACAGATTTTAGTAGATTTAACTTCCTGATCAGAACACCAACAGCACAGGCTCTAAGAGCAACAATCAATAAATTGGACCTCATGAAACTGAAAAGCTTCTGTAAAGCAAAGGACACAGTCCTCAGAACAAAACGACAGCCTACAGATTGGGAAAGGATCTTCACCAACCTTATATCTCACAGAGGACTAATATCCAGTATATATATATAAAAAAAAAAAAAAAAAAAAAAAAAACTAATGAAGTTAAACAGAAAAGAATCAAGTAATCCAATTAAAAAATGGTGTACAGAGCTAAACAGAGAATTCTCAATAGAGGAATATCGAATAGCAGAGAAGCACTTAAAGAAATGCTCTGAGGGAGGGAGGGAGGGACTGGGAAGGAATGAGGAATCGGGACGCGGCTGGGATACAGAGTTAATAAAATGTAACTGATAAAAAAATAATAAAAAAGAAATGCTCAATCTCATTAGCCATCAGGGAAATGCAAATCAAAATGACCCTAAGATTTCACCTTACACCCATCAGAATGGCTAAGATCAAAAACTCAAGAGACAACACATGCTGGAGAGGTTGTGGAGAAAGGGGAACCCTCCTCCACTGCTGGTGGGAATGTAACTTGTACAACCACTCTGGAAAGCTATCTGGCGCTTTCTTAGACAACAAGGAATAGCGCTTCCTCAAGATCCAGCTATACCACTCATAGGCATATACCCAATAGATTCTCAAGTACACAATAAGGACATTTGCTCAACCATGTTTGTCGCAGCCTTATTTGCAATAGTCAGAAGCTGGAAACAACCCAGATGCCCCTCAGTGGAGGAATGAATGCACAAATTTTGGTACATCTACACAATGGAATATTACTCAGCAATAAAAAAAAAATCATGAAATTTTCAGGTAAGTGGTGGGATCTGGACAAGATCATCCTGAGTGAGCTATCCCAGAAGCAGAAAGATGCACATGGTCTATACTCACTCATATAGACATATAATACAGGAAGAATTCTTTAAACACTAATATGTAATAAAAAACTTTCACCCCAAGTTAATCAAAAGAGATGGGAAATTACACCATACTTTGTACGGGGCCTAGGTCTATTTCCATGTAAGTCTTTTGGTTGGTACTTCAGTCTTCACAGGCTCCTCTGGGCCCTGGTTAGTTGACACTGTGGGTCTTCTTTTGGAGCTCCAGGTCCTTTTCTCTTTCCTCCTACTTTTCTGCAAGACTCCCTAAGCATTGCCCAATGTTTGGCTGTGAGTCTCATGATATTTTTAATATAATTTTTTCAATTTATTTATCTATTTCTTTATTTGGATTTATTCACTTTATATCCCTGCTATAGCATCTCCATCCCCTCACAGTACCACCCATCCTCCCTTTTCTTCCCCTATGCCCCTTCCCTAGTCCACTTATAAAGAACAGCCCATACCTCCCTTACTAGGGATCCCAGACACTGATGGGTAGAGTCTGTCAGAGGATGACTCTATCAGATTCCTATCTGTAAGCTTAGCATAAAATCATTCATAGTGTCATAGGTAGGTCTTTGTTTGGGCCAGGCATTGGTTGGGCATTCCCTCCATCTCTGCTCTGTCTGCTCTATCTTTATCACTGCATATTTTGTATGCAGGTTAATTTGGGGTTGAAGTTTTTGTGGGTGTGTTGATTTCCCTTCCCTCTACTAGGAGGCTAGTCTATTGAAAGGTATCCTCTTCAGTCTCTATAGCCTCTACTACTTAGGCTTCATGTGGGTTCCCTAGTAAGGGAAGTGGGGACTGCATGGAATATTGACTTTCTTGGTAGCTTGCTTTTTGAACACTTCCCCCTGACAAGAATGCATTACCAGACTGCAGGGGAAGAGGACATGCTGAGTCTTGATGCAACCTGATGAGCTGGGTTGGATAAGAAAGGGAGCTCCCATTTTCTGAGGAATAGGCAAGGGAGGAGTGGGAAAAGAAGGAGAGTGGAGTTGGGAGGGGAGGTAGGAGAGGGCTTCAACCAGTATGTAAAGTGAATAAAAATAACTGTTTTTAAAATATCAATTCAGTTTTTATGTAACAAAAATATATATATTCAACATTCTTTACAAATCCTCAAGCCCATTTTATGGCGTTCTTTGTACTACTTTACATTAGTGAAATATATCCCAAAACATAAGTATACTTTCTTTTGTTCTGTCATTTAAGATCTTAGACATTGGGTATTTTGCCAGGATGTAAGACTATAGAATATGAGGAATAAACACTGTAACTCTGGTCAAATTTCACCTTGTTTTGGCTAGCCTTTTTTTAAAATCTGTTAATACTCATCTCATTGGCTCTAGCTCTCATCAGATTTTTATAAATATGTTCTTCCCTGGTCCCCCCACTATTGTTTGTTTATTTATTTTTGACATTGTTTCTAAATACAGCATTTCTCACTTCTCTTTATTTCCTCCAAACTTTCCCATAGAACTACCACCACTCTCAATCACATTCATGACCTCTTTATTATAATTATTATTGAATGTATATACATGCATTATATACACACATATTTCTAAATATAGCCTGTTGAATCTGTATAATATTATGTTTAATTTTTTTCAGGCCTGAGTATTTGACCTGGACAAACAGTTGGTGTGCTCCTTCCACACCAAGGTGTACGTATGTGAAATTGCTAGAGCTGACAGAGGGACCTCATCACTCCTTTTTTTTTTTTTTTGGCTTAATCTTATCATACTATTATTAAACTGTTTTCATTTGTCGTGTGTGCTTCTTGATAGAATGTTGGTAAAGAATAGACCTTTTCTAGAGTTCACATTCATGAAATACTGCAGAAATCACAGACAATACTCAAATGAGCCACTATTATATGATTGTGTTATCCTTTGTTGTATTGTTCTTCAAAATATCTACATTGGAATATTTTATGTGTGGTGAGTTGTCCAGAGTATTTCAGGATTGGCTCTTTCTTTTACCAGAGTTTTTAAATCATTTAATCAGACCATACTCATGAAAGAAAGTGGTATTTTTCAGAAATTCTTATTCTATTCCAAAGGAAAATATTACATCCATAGTTAAGTCCATGGCTAGAGTGTTTAGTGACAGTTTATCCTGTGTGTTTCTCCATTTATGTTACTTTGAACCTATAAAATGTCATACTATTCTGCTTCTAGAATGACAGTAAGAATTCTATTCAGGCCTAAATCTAGGCTTGCTTTCTGTAAATATTGTTTTTATTTCTTCAGATGATAGGATGAGATAAGAGCTATACCCAGTCTTTAGGAATACATGGCTTAGGCTCTCCTTAGAGTTTTTCTACCTAGGCCTAGGCCCGTAGACTTTTAAATGCTGTACAAGGAAATCTTCTGCAGGCCTGAAGCTTGAAGTCTTCATCAAATTGTCTGCAAACTCAGACCTTGAGGGCTTCAGTTTCTAGCCTACATCTGCTAACCTAGGCCTAAAATGTTTTCAGCCTCTGAGACTTACTGCTGAATAAGTACAGCATTTCTGTTTCTCTCTGAGCTTTGGCTGACTGGTTCAACTCAGCTATTGTAACTCAAACTCCTCTCCAAGCTGGCTGATTCAAATTGGCATCTCTTGGCTTCTCACTGAATTGCTCTGCTTGGAAGAAAGTGTCTCTGAACACGAACTGAACTGTACTCACTTTCTAAATTACCCAAATGAAAGACGCCAAACTCTTCTGAACCCAAACTCTACTGCTGTACTGCACTCTCCTCCTCTGTACTGTCTCACTCTTTTTCTCTGAACTACTCTTAAGTAACCTCTGTCTTCTGAGATTTGGGCACATATCATCTCTTTCTCATTCTGTCAAAACTTTCTCTGGTTTGTCACTTTGCTTGTCAAATAGAAGTCATTCTTTGGCATTAAGAGTGTGTGCTAAATTGCAGCAAGATGAATTAATGTTGTGTCATGGCTATATTCCAGAAAGAGGGATTAAAGGTGTGTACTAAGGACTGTTTATATTCTAGTCAGATCATACAGATCTATGTCTTTAGATGTGATCCCTTGTCATAGTAGCCATGTTGCTGGATTAAGATTCCTCTAGTCTGCCCTTAAAATCATTAATTTAATTCACTTGCATAGTCCCAATTCACAAATAAATTTACATTTACAGATACTTAGGATCAGAACTTGCATGTTTAAGACAGTGTTTATGAGGAACAATGTCCATTCCAAAATATTTGATTATTTTGTATTGTGTTCTGTACTGCAGCTTCTTTGAGATTCTTACTGCTATAATGATTTGAGACTGTGAAATAATAACCAGGTTTGAACATGCCAGGAGACTATTTTCTATGAATTCTAAAAAGCTTTGTCATAGTGGAACAGATTTTTGCCTTGGCACATGAACATCTGCCAGCATCTCATAAAATAATTTGTACTCTTACAAATGGAAAATGATGATGAACTCAAACAGGTGGCTTTTCCTATGGGGAAAGTTGTAGAATTTCCTAAATTTTATTTTGAGACTTGATCAATGTTGAAGGATATCACAGCCTGTCACTGAATTGACATACTGTCTTAGAACAACACTGTGTGTGCCATTTATGAGTTGTAAAGATGTCCATTATTACATGTTTTTTTTTTCTCCTTTGTGTTTCAGGTTATCAATCTTCCAGATTCAAGAGCCATCTATTTCTATTATAGAACAATTGAATGTTCCTTCAGCTCTTAGTTATAGCTGTGATTCTTTGATATGTATCTCCATATGAGTTTTTCAGTAGGTAGCTTGAATATTTTTTTCATTTCCTGTGTTTATCCATGCTCTATTCACACACACACACACACACACACACACACACACACACACACGACATATATACATTTTACTTACAGCAAAAAGAAGATAGACATGGATTGTAACGATTATTTTTAAATTAAAGTTGTTATTTTTATGTTAATTACAGTTTATTCACTTTGTATCCCAGCTGTAGCCCCCTCCCTCATTCCCTCCCAATCCCACCCTCCTTCCCTCATCTCTTCCCATGCTCCTTTCCAAGTCCACAGATAGGGGAGGTCCTCCTCCCCTTCCACCTGACCCTAGCTTATTAGGTCTCATCAGGATTGGCTGCATTGTCCTCCTCTGTGGCCTGACAAGGCTGTTCCCCACTCAGGGGATGATTCTTAAAATGAATACTAAATAAATATGGAATGGTAACACATAAAGTAAAAATTTGAATTAAAAAAAAAACCTTGTGGTACAGCCAGTATATGGAACATTTGGGACAATTTTTAAGAAAAATATTTTTTTCTTAAACAACAGAACTGTTTAAAAAGCTTTAAACTATTTAAGAACTGTTTTAAAATGATAATCAAACAAGAGTTATCTAAGTGTCAAGGAAACTAAAGTCCCATTTTACTTATAAATATGACCCTATGTGAATGAATTTACCTTCCTTAATTACAAAATGATGGTTCTAAATCTACACCAAAACATTTACAGTGTACATTTATCTTTTGACATTTTGAAATCAGATAATCTAAATTTTTTAAAAAACATTACATATAATATTCATTGTGTGACCATCAGTAGATACCAATATATCCATGCTCTCAACTTCTTTTTTTTTACTTTTGTTTATTCATTTTACATCTTGGTCGAAGCCCTCTCCCTTCTCTCCTCCCAATCCCATCTTATCCTTCCTCCCTGTTTCTCCATCCCCACTCTTCTACTTCTGAAAGAAGGGGATCCCCCTCCTCACCCCAGCATATCAATTTGCATTAGGACTGTGTGCATCCTCTTCCCTGTGGCCTGGCAAGTTAGGGCCTCCAGGAGAAAGTGATAAAAAAAAAAAAAAAAGACAACAGAGTCTATGTCAGAGTCTGCCCCTATTCCCAATATTAGGGAACCTATATGAGGACCAACTGAGTAGATCTGTGTAAAGGTCCTTCGTCTAGTCTATGTATGGTCCGTGGTTGGTGCTTCAGTCTCCACAGGCCCCAACAGGACCTGATTTGTTTTCTCTATTTGTCTTCTTGTGGAGATCTTGTCCACTCTGGGTCCTTCTATCTTTACTCCACACTTCCACAAGGCTCCCTGAGCTCAACCCAATGATTGCTTGTGGGTCTCTGCATCTGTTTCTATCAGCTGCTAGGTGGAGCAAGTCAGAGGACAGCTATGTTAGGTTTCCTTCTGTAAGTGTATCATTAATTGTGTCAGGGGTTTGCTCTCTCCCATAGGGTGAGACTCAAATTGGGCTGCTTAGGACAGAACAGCCCAATTGGTTGGACATTCCCTCAATCTTTGTTCCATTTTTCTCTTTGCACATATGTATGAAGGGTAAACATAGGATTGAAATGTCACCCTTGTATCCTCCTAAGAGCCAACCCTGTTGCAGGTCTACAGCTTGTCACAGAGAAGTTCCCTCCCAAGGTTTCTCTTCTTTCTGCAAACCCTCTGTCTTCCAGCTTCTCCCCACCCTCCCCAGGTCTGATATTGACCATCATTTGCTCTGTGCTCCCTCTTTTACCATGTTCCCTTTCTTCAAGCACTTCTACTTTTTATTCTATTTTTACTTCTGAGTGAGAGTTAAGCATCTTCCCTTGGATCCTCCTTATTACTTATCTTCTTTGAGTCTATAAATTGTAGTGTGTCTATCTTGTACTATGTGGTTAAAACCCACTTATAAGTGAATACACACAATGTGTATTTTTCTAAGTCTGGGATACCTCACTCAGGATGATATTTTCTAGTTCCATCCATTTGCCTACAAATTTAATGATTTCCTCATTCTTAATAGCTGAGTAGTATTCCATTGCATAAATGTACCACAATTTCTGTATCCATTCTTTGATTGAGGGACTGAAGGTTGATTCCAGTTTCTGGCTATTATGAATAAAGCCGCTTTGAACATAGTTGACCAAATGTCCTGGTTGTGTGGTGGAGCATCTTTTGGGTATACGTCCAGGAGTGGTATAGCTGAGTTTTGAGGTAGTACTATTCCTAATTTTTTGAGAAAGTGCCAGAATGATTTCCAGAGAAGTCATAAAAATTTGCATTTCCACCAGCAATGGAGTAGTGTTCCTCTTACATCCTTTCCAGCAAGTGTTGTCACTTGAGTTTTTCATCTTGGTCATTCTGTCTGATGTAAGATGAAGTCTTAAGTCTTTTTGATGTACATGCCTCTGATGACTAAGAACATTGAAAATTTCTTTAAATGCTTCTCAGACACTCGATATTCCAGTTGTGAATTCTCAGTTTATCTCTAATCCCAATTTTTAATTGGATTATTTGGTTTGTTGGTGTTTAATTTCTTAAGTTCTTTGTATATTTTAGACCTCAGCCCTCTGTCTGTTGTAAGATTGGCTGCCGTTTTGTTCTGTTGACAATGTTCTTTGACTTACAGAATCTTGTCAGTTTCATGAGATTCCATTTATTATTGTTGATCACAAAACCTGTGCTGTTGGTGTACTGTTCAGAAATTTGTTTCCTATGCCAATAAGTTCCAGACTTCTGCCCACTTTGTCTTCTAATAAGTTTAAATTCTCTGGTTTTATGCCAAGACCTTGAATCTACTTGGACTTGAGTTTTACACAGGGTGATAAGTGCGGATCTATTTGCATTTTTCTTTTTTTGTTTGTTTGTTTTTTGTTTTTTGTTTTGGCTTTCCATACAGTTGCTCTATGGATTTTATTCTGACATTTACTCATTTTTTGTTTTTTTTTTTTTTGTTTTTTTATAAATTGATTTGTCTTTTTTATTTTATTTTTTTAATTTTTTTAATTTTATTTTTTTTCTTATCAGTTACATTTTATTAACTCTGTATCCCAGCTGTATTTTTCTAAACACAGACATCCAGTAAAACCAGCACCATTTCTTGAAGATACTTTCTTTTTTCCATTGTATGGTTTTGGATTCTTTGTCAAAATTCAATTGCCTGTAGGAGTGTGGGTTTATTTTTCTGTCTTCAATTCTGTTCCTTTGATCAACCTGTATTTATTTATATCAATATGACTCAGAATTTATTACTTTTGCTCTGTAGTATAGTTTGAGATCAGGGATGTTGATACCACTAGAATTTCATTTATTGTACACAGTTGTTTTGGCTATCCTGGGTTTTTATTTTTTCATATGAAGTTAATGGTTGCTCTTTCTAGGTATATAAAGAATTATATTGCAATTTTTATGGGAATTGAATTAAATCTGTAGGTAGCTTTTGGTAGCATGGCCATTTTTACTAGTTTAATCTTACTGATCCATGAGCATGGGAGATGTCTCAGTCTTCTAAAATCTACTTCAATTTCTTTTTTTTTAACTTTTTAAGTTTTTAAATTCATTTCAGTTTACTAACTTTGTATCCCAGCTGTAGCCCTCTCCCTCACTCCCTCCCAATCCTGTCCTCCTTCCCTCTTTCCTTTCATGCCTCTTCCCCCCTATACTGGCAGGGGAGGTCCTCCTCCCCTTCCATCTGACCATAGCCTATCAGGTCTCATCAGGACTGGCTGCATTGTCTTCCTCTGTGGCCTGGTAAGGCTGCTCCTCCCTCAGGGAGGAGATGATCAAAGAGCCAGCCACAGAATTCATGTCAGAGCAGCCCTTGTTCCTTTTACTAGGGAACCCAGTCGGAGACTGGGCTGCTATGGGCTACCTCTGTGCAGGTTTTCTAGGTTTTTGCCATGCATGGTCCTTGGTTGGAGTACCAGTCTCAGGAAAAGAAAAAAAAAAAATCCTGGGCCCAGATTTTTTGGCTCTGTTGATCTTCTTATGGAACTCCTGTCCCCTCCAGGTCTTACTACCTCCCACTTTTTCCATAAGATTCCTTGCACTATGCCCAAAGTTTGGCTATGAGTCTAAGTATCTACTTTAATACCCTGCTGGGTAGAGTCTTTCAGAGCCCTTCTGTGGATAGGCCCCTGTCTTATTCCTCTTCCAATATCTATCCCATTTGCCTTTCTGGATGTGGATTAAGCATCTTACCCAGGGTCCTCCTTTTTGTTTAGCTTCTTTAGGTGTACAGATTTTAGTATGTTTATCCTATCTTATATGTCTAATATCCACTTATAAGTGAGTATATACTATGTGTGTCTTTCTGCTTCATCTTGCAGTGGGATACCTCACTCAGAATGATCGTGTCTAGATCCCACCATTTGTCAGCAAATTTCATGATTTCCTTGTTTTTAATTGCTGAGTAGTATTCCATTGTGTAAATGTACCACAGTTTCTGTATTCATTCCTCAGGGAGGCATGTGGGTTGTTTCCAGAATCTGGCTATTACAAATAAAGCTGCTGTGAACATGGTTGAGCAAATGTCCTTCTTGTATATTAAGCATATTTTGTAAATATGCCTAGGTGTGGTAAAGCTGGATATTGATGAAGCGCTATTCCTAATTGTCTGAGAATGTGCCAGATTGATTTCCAAAGTAGTTGCACAAGTTTACATTCAATTTCTTTTTTCTTTCCATTTTAATTTTAATTAATTACACTTTATTCACTTTGTATCCCTTTGTGGCTCCCTCCCTCAAAGATTATAGCAAAGATGACAGATTTTCTGAGCATTTCAAAATGAGATTTCTACAGACAGTGAGAAAGCATACAAGTCAGTGGCTGAGTTACAGTAGATAGGACACCTACTCTAAAATAAGACTAAAATGATAAGTTGAGATTAATATATAAGTGGCTTTAAATTCTGTGCTAAATCTGTGAAAAATTTTTTTGACAAAATTATGACTTGATTATGTAGATCAATAGAATAACGTTTTTCAGTATTGAGAATGGAGCTTTGAGGACATAGTTCAGAGAGTACTGTAGATGTTAAAATAAGCAAGATGAAGCATTTGCAGTTGGACATCTTGTCAAACACATTTGCATAATAATACACCATGCCCTATAATTTTGAATAGTGTTTTTCATCGTTAAGTGCTTAATAAGTAGTCATTAAGATTAATAAGTCAGACAAAAATGATATGCAAATCACAAGTTTTCAGGTGCATTGCACAAATATAATTTTCCCTGCTGTGTAAGAGTTCTGGATGCTTTTTGAAGTCTTTTGTGCCTAGGAGAACCTTGTGATTAGTTCTTTTTCTCTCTAGTTTTTCTGTTGCCTGATAGTTTTCCCAAAACAACTGTCATTTCACACAGTCCCTTTTTAAAAGTTCAGAAAGTAAAGGAATCTTTGTGGGAATGTCTATTTTTTCTCCACCCCATCTTCTACTCCTTGGGTTGATGTCTAGGATACCAATAGC
The DNA here is from genome assembly GCF_030254825.1 of Meriones unguiculatus. Classification (NCBI taxonomy): domain Eukaryota; kingdom Metazoa; phylum Chordata; class Mammalia; order Rodentia; family Muridae; genus Meriones; species Meriones unguiculatus. Next base: position 40,966,643 of record NC_083365.1, on the reverse strand, counting down.
TTCACTGAAATCAACATTCTTTACTTTCTTTTAACAGTGTCCTTGGGTTGATAAATGGTTTTGCCTTGGAGTGGAGGTACAATACTTATTTTTTTAGCCATATATGAGTTTATGAAACCATCACCTGCTACAAAGGTGACAAAAATAGAAAACATTATTTTCTTAATGAATTTAAAAGGAGTGTTTTAATTTTCCCTTTTAAAACTATATTTAGCTTGGTTTCAATGCTTGGATACTTCTGTGTGTGTAGTCGTCGTCTTCATTTTACCCAACACTATCTTACTGCTGATTTATTGGAAAAAAATTATATTGGATTATTAGTGTGTTAAAGATCCTGAATTATTTCTAATTTCAATGATCTGTTTATACCCTCCCGACAAGGTATACATCACTGGAAAATAGCATGAAAACATTTAAAGTGACCATATATTAATGGCAAAAGAGTTTCAGGGTTTTTTATTTTTATTTTATTTTATTTTATTTTATAATTGTCTTATTATCTTTGGTTGGGTATATACTTTTAACTATGCTATCTAGATAACTCCCCATCCATCTCTCTGTCCTGATCCAATGCCATCAGCCTTGCTAATTACTGATTGTGCTATCATTCATCCATAATACCAAGAAACTTGCTTGTATTCTTCATTTGGACTTTTCATGCCATTATTAGAGTCCTTCCTCGTGCCCAGCTTCTTTCTTCTCCAAGTTAACCCATTGTAGTGCCTTCCTTCCTCCTTTTTTTTCTGTCCATTTCTCTCCCATGATTCTCTTGTCCTCTAAGGCCTGGGTATAATATCCACACCTACCCCAATCTGCCCTGCCCAGGTATAGGACTTCAATCAACAAATCAGGTAAAATGTCTTATGTAGTTTTACAAGACATCAATAGCTGAATCAGGACAGTAACCATACCTTGAGGGCCAGTAATTTGCATCAAAAGAAAGCATCATGACAACCCTCATTTCCCCTTTCCTGTCTAAATAAAAAGATCATGTTTATACCATAAGAATAATTTATGAAACAATTATAAAAAACAAATAGGTAAGACTATTATACATAATGTCTAATTTAAATATATGTGGCATCCTTGCAAATATCTTATCTATGAGGATTCAAGGCTTTGTACCTAACTTGTTTTTTATTGTAGTTTGTATTTATCAATGTAAAAATCCTCTATCTAGACCTAAAACATCTTTTTTAGTTCTTAAGTAACTAAGATAATTGTAATACTATAACTACTTGGTCTTTATCCTCATCAGAGACTGGAGAAGGAATAAAGTTAGTTACTTGAATAACTAGGAAGTGTATTCTAGCAGCATCCAAAAAAATAGAAAATTGACCAAGACAGTTTGCTGCCTGAACAAACTCTCCAAACTCTTTATAACATTGGATCATCATTTTCAGCCTTCTGGCCTGGTATATTTGACAGATATATATATATATATATATATATATATATATATATATATATATATATATATAGCAGGAACTATTTAGGACTTGCCTACCCTATCTTGTAAGAGTTTGGCAGTAGATTTGGCCTGCATTTAAACTTGCTAGTTTTAGGCAGAATACGGTTTGTTGTAAAGTAAGGGCTTTTTCTTTACCTGGGTGTCTGGTTTGCCACAATGAAGCCATTTGAATATGGAGGTTCTTTGATGCCCATCTTCTGTGAGGTAGGTTGGGTGCTGCCACCAGATGACATGTCTCATTGTCAAAGACTCTTTAAAATAATAAAAACATTTTAAAAACTGTATTCTGTAGGTCTATGAAGGTTTTGAAGACCTATTTCTCTATCTTTATATTAATCTATTATGAATCAAATCATATCTATTTGTTAATCCAATGATGTATATTTCTGTGATAAATTAGACTAGTGTCTAAAATGACCGTGAGTTGATTAACTAACAATTTACTTGCATTATCTAATATCCTAACCAGTTTCTAGTAGCAGTTTTAAAAGCATTAGAAATCAACCTTAGCTTACATTGTTTACATTGCAAGTTTTTATAGAAATCAATCAGCAACACATTAAGGTTTTCTTCAACCAAATCAAAAATCTCATTTATCTCATAAATTAAAATCCTCCATATAGTCATGCACAAACAATGATCTCAGTTACTTCACAATATATGTGACATGAAGGGGAGCATCTATTACCACAGGTTCTTGTTGTGATGAGACAGTGAAATTCTCATTCCTAGGAACTAAAACATGAGGCAGAAGACTAGTGATATGGTCTTACCATCCAGCCCAGAACACTGAATGTAGTCTGAAATGTTTGGGATCTATGACAAATCACTGGCCAACAACTCAAAGAAATAACCTATTCTTGGAATTAGGCTTTGTATTTGTTGGAAGTGTTTGTATAGTAGGGTCATTGTTGCCTTTTATAGCTAAGTCATTAAACACACAAACATACACGAAAAACAGTCCCCCCCCCCGTTTCATATATATATGCTTCTGTAGAAGAACAGTTCTTTGTTTTTAATTCTTTATCAATTACACTTTGTTCACTTTTTATCACCTCTGTGGTTCCAATCAGGCAATCAGTTCATGTCAAAGACAATCCCTGTTCCTATTACAATGGACCCCACTTGGATACTGAACTGCCTTGGCCTACATCTGTGCAGGGGTCTTAGGTTATCTCCATGCATGGTCATTGATTGGAGTATCAGACTCAGGAAAGACCCCTGTGCTCAGATTTTTTTGGTTCTGTTGCTCTCCTTTTGGAGTTCCTGTCCTCTCCAGATCTTACTGTTTCCCACTTCTTTCAAACGATTCCCTGTACTCTGCCCAGAGGTTGCCCATAAGTCTCAACATCTGCATTGATGGTCTGCAGGGCAGAGCCTTTCAGAGGTCCTCTGTGTAAGGCTCCTGACTTGTTCCCTCTTTTCTCCTTCTTCTGATGTCCATCCTCTTTGCCTTCTGGATAGGAATTGAGCATTTTAGCAAGAGCCCTCACTCTTGACTAGTTTCTATAGGTGTACAGATTTTAGTAGCTTTATCCTATATTATATGTCTATATGAGTGAGTATATACTGTGTGCATCTTTCTGCTTCTGGGATAGCTCACTCAGGATGACCTTTTCCAGATCCCACCATTTACCTGCAAATTTCATGATTTCCTTGCTTTTCATCGGTAAGTAATATTCCATTGTTTAGGAATAATTTCTTTCTCAGACCTTTTGTCTTTTGTATACAGGAGGGCTACTGATTTTTTTTTTTATTTCATTTTGTATCCAGCCACCTTGCTGAAGGTGTTAATCCATTCCTCAACTGAGGGACATCTGGGCTGTTTCCAGCTTCTGGCTATTACAAATAAGGCTGCTACAAACATGGTTGAACAAATGTCCTTATTGTGTACTTGAGCCTCTTTTGGGTGTGTGCCTATGAGTGGTATAGCTGGATCTTGAGGAAGCGCTATTCCTAGTAGTCTGAGGAAGCGCCAGAGCAGATTGCTTTCTAGAGTGGTTGTACAAGTTTACATTCCCACCAGCAGTTTAGGAGGGTTCCCCTTTCTCCACAACCTTTGAAGCATGTATTGTCACTTGAGTTTTTGATCTTAGCCATTCTGATGGGTGGAAGGTGAAATTTTAGGGTCATTTTGATTTGCATTTCCCTTATGACTTAAGGTCGTTGAACATTTCTTGAAGTGTTTATCTGCCATTCGATATTCCTCTATTGAGAATTCTCTGTTTTGTTTGTACTCCATTTTTTAATTGAATTACTTGATTTGTTGCTGTTTAACTCCTTGAGTTCTTTAGATACACTGGATATTAGTCCTCTGTCAGATATAGGGTTGGTGAAGATCCTTTCCCAATCGATAGGCATTCATTTTGTTCTGAAAAGCTTTTCAGTTTCATGATGTCTCATTTGGTGATTGTTGCTGTTAGAGCCTGTGCTGTTGGTGTTCTGTTCAGGAAGTTGTCTCCTGTGCCAAAGAGTTCAAGGTTCTTCCCCACATTTTCTTCTAAGTGGTTTATTGTGTCTGATTTTATGCTGAGGTCTTTGATATACTTGGGCTTTAGTTTTGTGTAGGGTGATAAGTATGGATCTATTTGCATTTTTCTACATGTAGACATCCAGTTAGACCAGCACCAGTGGTTGAAAATGCTGTCTTTTTTCCATTGAATGGTTTTGGAATCTTTGTCAAAAATCAAGTGTCCATAGTGTGTGTATTTATGTCAAGGTCTTCTGGTTGGTTCCATTGATCCAACAGTCTGTTTCTATGCCAGTACCATGGAGTTTTTATTATTTTTGCTCTATAGTACAGCTTGAAATCAGGGATGGAGATACCTCCTGAAGATCTTTTATTGTAAAGAATTGTTTTAGCAATCTTGGGTTTCTTGTTGTCCCATATAAAGGTGAAAATTTTTCTTTCCAGGTCTGTAAAGAATTGTGTTGGTGATTTGATGGGAATTGCATTGAATCTGTAGATTTCTTTTGGTCAGATGGCCATTTTTACTATATTAATCCTGCCAAGCCATGAGCATGGGAGATCTTTCCATCTTCTGGTATCTTCTTTTAATTCTCTCTTCAGAGACTGGAAATTATTTTCATACAAATTTTTGATTTGCTTGGTTAGGTTCACACCAAGGAAGTTTATGTCATTTGTGGCTATTATGAAGGGTTTTGTTTCCCTAATTTCTTTCTCAGACCTTTTGTCTTTTGCATACAGGAGGGCTACTGATTTTTTTTTATTTCATTTTGTATACAGCCACTTTGCTGAAGGTGTTAATCAGATGTAGGAGTTCCCTAGTAGAATTTTGGGGGTCACTCAGGTATACATACTGTGATATCATCTACAAATAGTGATACTTTGACTTCTTCCTTTCCAATTTGTATCCCCTTGATCTCCTTCAATTGTCTTATTTTCTAGCAAGGACTTCAAGAGCAATGTTGAAGAGATACAGAGAGAGTGGGCAGCCTTGCCTTGTCCCTGATTTCAGTGGGATTGGTTTAAGTTTCTCTTCGTTTAGTTTGATGTTGGCTATAGGCTTGCTGTATATTGCCTTTACTATGTTTAGATATGTGCCTTGTATCCCTGTTCTCTCCAAGACTTTAAACATGAATGGATGTTGGATTTTGTCAAATGCCTTTTTAGCATCTAAGGAGATGATCATGTGGTTTTTTACCTTCAGTTTGTTTATGTGGTAGATCACATTGATAGATTTCTTTATTTCGAATCACCCCTGCATGCCTAGGATGAAGCTTACTTGGTCATAATGGATGATATATTTGATGTGCTCTTGGATTCGGTTTGCAAGTATTTTTGCATTGATGTTCATGAGGGAGATTGGCCTGAAATTCTCTTTCTTTATTGGGTCTTTGTGAGGTTTAGGTACCAAGGTGACTGTGGCTTCATAGAATGAGTTAGGTAGTATTCCTAGAATTCAATGAAAATGAAGGCACAACATACCCAAACTTATGGGAGACAGTGAAAGCAGTGCTAAGAGGAAAGTTCATAGCACTAAGTGCATTCAAGAAGAAATTTGAAACATCTCATGCAGGCAACTTAATGGCTCACTTAAAAGCCCTAGGGAAAAAAAGAAAAAAAGAAAAGAAGCAGACACACCAGAGAGGAGTAGACGGCTGGAAACAATCAAAATCAGGACTGAAATCAATAAATTAGAAACAAAAAGAACAATTTAAGGGATCAATGAAGCCAAGAGCTGGTTCTTTGAGAAAATTAACAAGATAGACAAACCCTTAGCCAAACTAACTAAAAGGCAGAAAGACACTATCCAAATCAACAAAATCAGAAATGAAAAGGGGGATATAACCACAGACACTGAAGAAATACAAACAATAATTAGGTCTTACTTTAAAAGCCTATATGCCACAAAATTTGAAAATCTAAATGAAATGAACAATTTTCTTAACTGATTCCACATGCCATCAAGACCAAGTAAACCAATTAAATCATCCTATATCCCCTAAGGAAATAGAAGCTGTCATCAAAAGTCCCCCATGCAAAAAAAAAAAAAAGCCCAAGGCCAGATGGTTTCAGCCCAGATTTCTACCAGACCTTCAAAGAAGAACTTACACCAATACTCTTCAAACTATTTTACATAATAGAAACAGAAGAACAGTTCTTTTTTTTAATTTTTTTCTTTTTCTTTTAATTTAATTTTTTTCTTATCAGTTACATTTTATTAACTCTCTATCCCAGCTGTATCCTGCTCCCTCAATTTCTCCCAATCCCATCCTCCCTCCCTTATCTCCGCCCTGCCCCTTTCCAAGTCCCCTGATGGGGGGGGCTCCTCCCCATTCATCTGATCCTGTTTTATCAGGTATCTTCAGGACTGGCTGCAAAGCCCTCCTCTGTGGCCTAACAGGACTGCTCCTCCCTTGGGGGGTAGGGAGGTCAAAGAGCCAGCCATTGAGTTCCTGTTAGAAATAGTCCTTGTTCCCCTTACTATGGGAAACCAATTGGTTACTGAGCTACAAAAGGCTCCATCCAAGCAGAGATTCTAGGTTATATCCATACATGGTCCTTGGTTGAATATCAGTCTCAGAAAAGACCCTGTGCCCAGATATATTTGGTCTTTGTGGAGCTCCTATCCTTTCCGCATCATACTAACTCCTCTTCTTTCATCCCTTCTTTCATATGATTCCCTGTACTCTGCCAAAGGTTTGGTTATGAGTCTTTGTATCTGCTTTGAAAACACTGCTAGTTAGAGTCTTTCAGATGCCTTCAGTAGACTCCTGTCATACAGAAGAACAGTTCTTTTTTTTTTTTTCTTTTTTTTTTTTTTTTCAATGCAGTTTATTCAGGAACCTTGAACAATCATCTGACCCTGGGGAAAGCCAGCCCACAGCTTAAATAGCCTCTGGGTAGCCAACCCCAGCGTGCCACATGGGCAATGCAGATAGGTCCACATACATGGAAGCAAGCCAGATCCTCAGCCTCAGCCAAATGTGGAATTGTTTGTGACAGAGAGCACTCACCATCGGGAAGGTGGAAGGCGGAAACCAGTCAATCTTTAAGGCATAGCATTCCGCAGCTCTCTACAGTTCCCCCTTTTTGTTTTAGACGCATCAGGCAAGAGTAGAGGTCTGATCTCTGATATTAGAAATAAATTGGGACTTTGTACTGATGTTCATTTAGGTGTCATCCACCCAAAGAGCATCAGACCCGACCGATACCTTTTTCTCAGAGGCGGGACCTGGGGCATCAACCCACATGCAATCAGACATGCTCTTCTCTGGGTCCAAAGCAGCTGACCCTGAGTGCAGTGCTTAGCCTCGCATCCTGAGCATAACATTTTAGCTTTTTATGGTAGCCAACCATGCTTGGGGAGAATGTCCTGCTTCAATGGCTGTAAAGGCCTGAATGGTCATGGCTGCATTACGCTGTTGTGAGACTCTAATTTTGCATATATTCCACAGGCAAACCAAGGAGACCAACACCAGAAGGCCTGCTAACGCTCCTATGCCCGCCCATTCCTTCAGATGATTCATGGCTGCAGCAATCCATGATGATAATCCTGTGGCTAGTCCTGTGTCCACTCTGGTAGAATTTAACGTGACAATGGCCACTCTCAGCTGCTCCATCATAGTATCGAATTCTCCAGTCCAGTTACCTAAAATATAGCTCGACAATTGTTTAGACAGATTTGCAGCACAGGAAAAATTCTCATGTTATATGCTATTGACTCAAAGTCCAGCATATTTTCATTGACAGCCAAGTTGAGCGATTTGCCATAGGGTATCAATTTGCTCCTGCACGAGGTCAATCCTCTGATTGAACACCATCAAGCTTCCTTTTAGTTGAGCATTAATTCCTTTTTCTACATCTAAGGCATGAGCTATATTGGCTAAATGATTATTCGGGGTCTGAGCAGTCTGCCCAGTATGACTCATGGCTAATGCCCCGGTGGTAGCTCCACCAGCCGCCATGGCAGTAACAATGGTGGCTGTAGTTCCAAGATCCCTTTTCTGTCTGAAGAGAGTCATATCGTGAGGGGCATCAACGGGTACAGGCACCCAGCGAGGCATGCGAGTAACTAGGGCATACCTAAATTCACTAGCATTCCAGCATTGGGGAAGAACAGTTCTTAAGTGAAGCTTACTTTCATTTTATCTTTTTCAATTAATTACAATTTACTCACTTTGTATCCCAGCTGTACCCCCTCTGTCATCCCTTCCCAATCCCAATCTACCTCCCTCATCCCCTCTCAATCCCAACCTACTTCCTTCATCTCCTCCCAATCCCAACCTCCCTTCCTCTTCCTCTCCCATGCCACTCAGCCAGTCCACTGATAGGTTAGTGCGAGCATCTTTACCAGGCCACAAGGTAAGATAATTCAGCTAGTCCTGAAGAACATTGTTATGTGATTTTCAAAGTTCTTTAGTTCTAGCCATGCCACCCTATCCCATATCCCATCCCCTAAATGTCCTTCCTATTCTTCATGCCACTTAACACATTCTGTACCTTTAATCAATTTCCCACCCTTATCAATTTTGTTGTATCCTCTACCCTTTACCTTCAATAGCTCTCATTCTCCTACTAATTCCCTGACCTCTATAACTATTACAAATGGAATCTACAATTCAAATGTAACATTTACACATGAGAGGAAATACGTGGTATTTGCCATTCTATGTCTGATCACTTCATTCATAATGACTATTTAGAGCCGTATTCATCTGCAACCTTCATTATTTTGTTTTTCTTAAAAGATACATAATATTACATTATATAAATGTAACACATTTTTACTATCCATTCATTTGTTGATACAAATTTTAGCTGTTTTATTCATGGTATTATCAGTAGAGAAAGATGACCATGGACAAGCAAATATATTTATAGTGTGACAGATTCTTAATATGTATGTCAAGAGGACTATGGTTATATCATGAGAAAGATCTATTTCTAGTTTACTGTGAAATCCCAACTCTGAATTCCATAGTGGATGAATCATTTTGCAATCTTAATAATACTAGTGTAAGTGTTCCCCTTTCTCATTATTCATAACACCATTTATACTTATTTATTCATTTATTTATATTTATTTCTTTAACAGGATCATCCTCAGTCAGAAAGAAGAAATTTCAAAGTAGTTTACATTTAATTTCCCTGATGATTGAGCTCATTGGAGACGTAACATAGGAAGAAACCACACAGTACCTGTGTGGAAGATTTATCACAACTGCTAACTTTCATACTGCTGGTTGGTACGATGAACCTTACCGGAGCAGAAAAGCAATCATCAGTTTATGCAAGCATGAGCACCAATAATGAGCCTCAATAATAAGTGGCCTGGCAAGATATTCCAGTGCTTCAATAGTGATATTAACATCATGAGAATAATCAACCATTTTTAGATTGGATCTAAGAAAGAAATCTTACACAGGAAGAAATCCATAAACTGGCACCATTGTTTGGGACAAACCCCTTTTACTAAACAGTGCAAAGACCTTAGGAAAGAATATGCTATTAACTAGTGTGATAAGTGAACATAGTATTAAATCTACTTTTAATGATTTATTCCTATTTTCATTGATTAATGCACCTTCCAAACCTCATCAGAGGAAAATTCTTCTGCAGTAGATGCTGATTAATACAGAGATGCTAAACTGGTTCCTGTGCAGAGATAAAGGGACTATGGAGTGGATGGACCTAAATGGGACATCCACATTACACCATTTTCTCCCAAAGCTTAGGGATCATTGTGAAAGGGCTGGTAGTCGAAAGATAACAAGAGCCAGAGTTTTTTGGTGAGTATAAGGGAAATAATGTTTATTGGATACAATAAGTTATTGCATGTAGGAACTCATGGGGATTGTAAATTCATGCACAAAATACCCATATAAACTCAGGCCAGACAAAAATGCCAACATGGAGAGAGAAGGTGGGTACAAAGTGTCTTCCACAGATGAAGAGACAATATTAGCTGGTACATGCTAGTTTGCTCTACACCTGGGAGTGTACAGACAGCACCTATCAGACAATACACTTAAAACACAAAAAACTTAAACAAACATGAAAGGGTATGAAAGGAGATTCATGTTTGTGAGGAGTTGAGGTAGGGGGTGAATATGATAAAATATAATGTATAGAATTTTCGGATACTCAACATGGTAATTTTAATTTAAAAAAATAATAATAATCTAGTATCTTACCCCAAAAGAGAAGTTTAGAAAGAATCCCCAAACATAAAATAGGGAGATTGCAAAATATTTTTAAGAAATGAAGTTTCAAGGTAAATTTTCACAATTTTTTTCAACTTTCAACATAAAGAGCTGTTGATAGTTTACTCCAGGCTACTGTTTTGTGGGTATGTCTGATGATATAATGACATCTTTTTTTTTTTCCTTTCCATTCCTCCCTCCAAACTTTCCCATATAACCATTGGCACTCTTTTTCAAATGAACAGCCACATTTTTCATCATTTTTTGCATATATTTAAGATGCATGCATATGTGTGTGGGTTTTTTTTCTTTTTTAAATTAATGTGTTTTGATTAATTACAATTTATTCATTTTGTTTCCCAGATGTAGGCCCTCCCTCTTCCTCTCCCAATTCCACCCTTTCTCTCTCTTCTCCTCCCATTCTCTTCCCTCAGTCCATTAAGAGGGGCGGTCCTCCTCCACTTCCATCTGATCCTAGCCTATCAGGTCTCATCAGGACTGTCTAATTGTCTTCCTCTGTGGCCTGGTAATGCTGCTCCTCCCTCAGCATCAGGTGATCAAAGAGCCACCCACTGAGTTCATGTCAGAGACAGTCGATGTTCCCCTTAATAGGGAACCCACTTGGATACTGAGCTGCTATGGCCTACGTCTGTGTAGGGGTTCTAGGTTATCTTCATGAATGGTCCTAGATTGGAGTATCAGTCTCAGAAAAGACCCCTGGGCCCAGATGTCTCGGTTCTGTTGCTCTACTTGTGGAGGTCCTTCTCCTCCAGCTCTTTCATCTCTCCCTTCTATCATAAGATTCCCTGAACTCTGCACAAAGTTTGCATATGAGTCTCAGCATCTATCAGATGTCCTGCTGGGTAAAGTCTTTCAGAGATGCTCTGTGGCAGGCTCCTGTCCTGTTCCCTGTTTTCTCCCTCTTCCTATGTCCATCCTGTTTGCCTTTCTGAATGAGTAATGATCATGTTAACCAGGGTCCTCCTTCTTGCTTAGCTTCTTTAGGTGTACAGATTTTAGTGTTTTTGTCCTATATTATATGGCTAATATCCACTTAAAACTGTCTTCCATGTGTGTCTTTCTGCTTCTGGGATACCTCAGTCAGAATAATCTTTTCTAGTTCCCATCATTTGCCTGCAAATTTTATGATTTCCTTGTTTTTAATTGCTGAATAGTATTCCATTGTGTAAATGTACTGCAATTTCTGTATCCATTCCTCAATTGAGTGTCTGGGTTGTTTCCAGATTCTGGCTATTATAAATAAAGCTGTTATAAGCTTTTCTTTAAGTGTTTTTCTGGCAGTTGCTATTCCTCTAATGAGAGTTCTCTTTTTAGCTTTGTACCTTATTTTTTAATTGGATTACTTAAATTATTGCTTTTTAACTTCTTGAGTTCAATATATATTCTGGATATTAGCCCTCAGTCAAATATAGGCTTGGTGAAGATCCTTTCCCCGTCTGTATGTTATAGTTTTGTTCAGATGACAGTTTGGCCTTTGTTTTACAGAAGCTTTTCAGTTTCATGATGTCCCATTTATTAATTATTGGTCTTAGAGCCTGTGCTGTTGGTGTCCTTTTCAGGAAGTTGTCTCTTGTGCCATGAATTCAATGCTCTTCCCTGCTTTTTCTCCTAACCGACATAGTGTGTCTGGTTTTATGCTGAGTTCTTTGATCCACTTGGACCTTAGTTTTGTGCAGAATGATAAATATGGATCTATTGGTATTTTTCTGCATGTAGACACCTAGTTAGACCAGCACCATATGTTGAAGATGCTGTCTTTTTTTTCAATATTATGGTTTTGGCTTCTTGCCAAAATTCAAGTATCTGTAGGTGTGTGGGTTTATTTCTAGGTCTTCTCTTCGATTCTATTGATCTACCATTCTGTTTTTATGCCAGTACTATACAATTTTTACTACTATTGCTCTGTAGTACAGCTTGATATCTGGGTTGGAGATACCTCCAGGCTATCTGTTGTTGTACAGGATTGTTTTCACAATTCTAGGATTTTTGTTTTGTTTTGTTTTGTTTTTCCATATGAGATTGAGAATTGTTCTTTCAAGTTCTGTAAAGAACTGCATGGGTATTTTGGTGGAAATTGCATTGAATCTGTAGATTGCTTTGGCAGGATGGCCATTTTCACTGATAATCTTACCAGTCCATGAGCATGAGAGATCTTTCCACCTTCTAATATCATCTTCAATTTCTTTCTTCAGAGACTTGAAGTGTTTTTCAAAAATGTCTTTTACTTGCTTGTTTAGAGTCACACCAAGGTACTTTATGTTATTAGTGGTTATTGTAAAGGGCATATATATGTGTTTATGTCACGTGTTCCTAAATATAACCTCCTATGTCCATGTACTAACATATGAACAACCAATTAGTGTGGTCTTCCCTGGAGAAAACCACCATTCTTGGTCCCAGTTTTTGTCACTTGTCTATAATCATGTAGGATTGTGAGTTTTTTCACTCTGCTTTTATATGTCCATTGGTGATGTTTTCACCCATTTCACATTTGGGCCATCAAATCGTTGAGACTTTACAGGTATAAGTTTCTGAAACTATAAACCACCTTCTAAAGAAGTGTTTATAAGGAAGCTATTGGACAATGGTAAGAATAGTGATCCATTAAATGGCAAAACTATATATATATATATTATATATATATATATATAATATATATATATATATATCCCTCCAAGGCAAGAGAAATGACTCAGTAGTTTAAGGTTGTTGATAATACAAGCTTAATACGAGTACAATTAATTCCTGCTACTTATATGTTGGGAAAGGTGAGCTGACTGCTGCAAGTTGTTCTCTGACTTATATATAAATACTGTGGCATACATGTGTTCATATAAATGCACTCACACACAAAAACAAAGGATCAATGCCCTCTGAAAGACTCTATTTAGCAGTGTATCAAAGCAGAACCTGAGACTCATAACCAAAACTTAGTAAGAGAGCAAGGAATCACATGAATGAAGGGGGAGTTAGTAAGATCTGGAGAGGAAAGGAGCTCCACAAGGACCAAATATATCTGGCACAGGGGTCTTTTCTGAGACTGTATCTCCAACCAAGGATCATGCATGGTTATAACCTAGAACCCCTGCTCAGATGTAGCCCATGGCAGCTCAGTATCCAAGTGGGTTTCCCTAATAAGGGGAACAGGGACTGTCTCTGACATGAACTCAGTGGCTGGCTCTTTGACCCTCCACCCCCTCCCTCCCAAAGAGGGAGGAGCAGCCTTGCTAGGCCACAGAGGGGGACATTGCAACCAGTCCTGAAGATATCTGATAAGCTAGTGTCAGATGGAAGGTGAGGAGGGCCTCCTCTATCAGTGGACTTAGAGAGCGGCAGGGAAGAGATGAATGAGGGAGGGTGAGATTTGGACGGAGTGTGGGAAGGAAATACAGCTGGGATACAAAGGAAATAAACTGTAATTAATATAAAAAAATTTTAAAAAAACTTAAAAAGCCAAGACTTAGAAAAAAATGAAGATATGACACTACTAGAGCTATCCCTCTTTTCTGAAGGATTATTGATACTCGAAGCAATAAAAATATGCTATTCATCTCTGTACACTTTTGGTAGCAATGCCTGAGTAAGATCGGATGTCTGTATTATTAGGGCTGCTCCAGTAAGCCCACTGGCACATGTACAGCAAAATAACTTGTTTGTATCATGTTTCATTTTAGAAATTTACAGCTGGAAGGACAATGGTGGATTATGATCTGACTAATGCTGTTGCTCTGAATGATAAACCACCTTTTTTCCGTGACCCAGAGAATTAAAGCATTTCTTCCAGTAAAAGTGGACCTTTGACTTTGAAAGTTAAAAAGTTGAATGTCAGTCTTAGAAAAGACCCTGTGCCCAGATATATTTGGTCCTTGTGGAGCTCCTATCCTTTCCCCATCAGACTAACTCCCCTTCTTTCTTATGATTCCCTGTACTCTGCCAAAGGTTTGGTCATGAGTCTTTGCTTTGAAAACACTGCTAGTTAGAGTCTTTCAGGTGCGCTCAGTAGACTCCTGTCATACGTTCAACGCACATCCCATCTGTCTTTCTAAACGAGGATTGATCATCTTGCCCCATGTCCGCTCAATTGATTATCTTTTTTAGGTGTATAGATTTCATTATGTTTATCATATCTTATAGGTCTATATAAGTGAGTATATCCCATGTTTGTCTTTCTCCTTCTGGGATATTTCACTCAGAATGATCTTTTCTAGATCCCACCATTTGCCTGCAAATTTCATGATTTCCTCCTTTTTGATTGCTGAGTAGTATTCCATTGTGTAAAAATAGCACAATTTCTGTACCCATTCCTCTGTTGATGGACATCTGGGTTGTTTCCAGGTTCTGGCTATTACAAATAAAGCTGCTATAAACATGGTTGAGCAAGTATCTCTTTTGTGTACTTGAATGAACTTTGGGTATACACCTAGGAGTGGTATAGCTGGGTCTTGAGGAAGCACTATTCCTAATTGTCTTAGAAAGCACCAGATAGCTTTCCAGAGTGGTTGTACCAGATTACATTCCCACCAGCAGTGGAGGAGGGTTCCCCTTTCTCCACAACCTCTCCAGCATGTGTTGTCACTTGAGTTTTTCATCTTGGCCATTCTGATGGGTGCAAGGTGATATCTCAGGGTCGTTTTGATTTGCATTTCCCTGATGGCTAATGAGGATGACCATGTATGGATATAACCTAGAACCTCCACTCAGATGTAGCCTGTGGTAGCTCAGTAACCAATTGGTTTCCCAAAGTGAGGGGAACAAGGACTATTTCTAACAGGAACTCAATGACTGGCTCTTTGGCCTCCCCACCCTCCAAGGGAGGAGCAGTCCTGTTAGGCCACAGAGGAGGGCTTTGCAGCCAGTCCTGAAGATACCTGATAAAACAGGATCAGATGAATGGGGAGGAGGTCCCCCCTATCAGTGGACTTGGAAAGGGGCACGGTGGAGATGAGGGAGGGAGGAAGGGACTGGGAGGGAATGAGGGATCGGGACACGCTGGGATACAGAGTTAATAAAATGTAACTGATAAAAAAAATAAAATAAAGAAAGTTAAAAAGTAAAATTCAGAGTGCACATTATAATTTCTCACAAGACAAAGACACAAGCACTGCTTAAAAATAATTAGGTAATGTATCCTGATGCCTATTGATGTCATACCTGATATGTTGTTTAGTTGTTTATTATAACATATCAATATGTTATTTTTGTTGTTAAAAGAAACAGATGAAAGTAGAGGGTTTCTGCCACCTCATTCTCAATGCTTTCTGTTGTGGATATTAGAATGTTTAAACTCAAAAACAGGCTTAACAGATATTTGTCACACACAGACAGATACACAAATAAATATGAGTGTTTACGTTTTCTTTTTCCATAGGTGGATTATTTGTTGCTCAAAAATAAAACAAAAGTACCTTCCCTAGAGACTTAAAACAAATAATTAGCAGACCTAGAATTGTTACCGAAATCAAGAAGATAGCACAGCTCTTCTGTTTTCCATATTTAGAGTTTAATGATGCGTAATTGAATGCTGATATCCACCCAGTTTTGGAAAACCCCTTTTCAGTAAACTGAAACACATAAGTGAGTATTGGACTACAACTGAAATCAATAACAAAACTCTACATTTCTTCACTCTATGCACAACCTACATGCAGGAATCAGTTCAATTCACAATTGCAAACACCTAATTACACATGCAGTACAGTATGGCTTTGTGTTTGATTACTCAATAAGGACAGAAAACAACATAATCTTAACCCATTGCACTCTCAAAACACCTTTATTTTACATGATTTACTTGGATTTTTCTCATGAGATTGTTCTCATTGTATTCACATCAGTTTTAGAATTATCAAAACCTATAAATAGTATTATTTAAATAGGACACAGCAATCCTGAGCAAACATTAATTTTTACCTACGTCTTTCTAATCAAAAATATTTCAGACTAATCAGATATGATGTAATGTTACATGGCAAAAGAAAAGACTCAGAATTTACATTGTTTCAGTCAGAAAAGAAGTTAGAGGAATCTTTATAGAAATTCCATATCTACCTTAGAGCAGCGGTTCTCAGCCTATGAGTTGCAAACCCTTTAGTGAATGATCCTTTCACAGGGTGACATATTAGATACCCTAAATGCCATATCTTTATATTAGGATTCAAAACTAGTAATATCAGTTATAAAATAGCAACAAAAATAAATTTATGGTTGGGGTCACCACAACATGAGGAACTCTATTAAAGGTTCGCAGCATTAGGAAGATTGAAAAACAGTTTTAGAGAATGATTAAAGATGTTCATACTATTCTTTAATCTCCCTGTGAATACTGTACAGTCAGTATCTCTTAATAAACATAAGTAATCATATTTGATAGGAGGATATAATTGTTCTGTGAATGATCTTAGTTGGTATCACTGATTAGGAATCTACTTCAAATAAGCAGTCTTAGATGTTATATTTCTATGGAGCTTTCTGCCCAAAATATTTGACAATTATTTAATATTATGAGACATATGAATGAAACTAATGAAGAGCTAAGAGATTGGATCTACCACAGCATCTGAGATGCCTCCCTATTGTGCCTTTGCCTTTGGAATGTATTTTCTCTCTTTAATTTTTTTATTACTGTTTATTCACTTTGTATCCCTGCTGTAGCCCCTTTCCAATCCCACCCTCTTTTCCCTCTTCTCCTCCCATGCCCCTCCCTTAGTAGACTGATACGGGAGGTCCTCTTCCACTTTCATCTGACCCTAGTCTATCAGGTCTCATCAGGACTGGCGGCATTGTCTTCCTTTGTGGCCTGGTACAGCTGCACTCCTCCCAAGGGGAGGTGATCAAAAAGTCAGCCACTGAGTTCATGTCAAAGACAGCCCCTGCTCTCCTTACTAGGGAACCCACTTGGAGACTGAGCTGCCATGGGCTACATTTGAGCAAGGGGTCTAAGTTACTCCAAGCATAGTCCTTGGTCATATAATATAGGCTAAACATACTAAAATCTTTACTCTGAAAGAAGCTACACAAGAAGTAGGACCCTAGGGAAGTTGCTCAATCCTGACTCAGAAAGAAAATGGGATGGATATTGGAAGCAGGAGAAAACAGGGAAGAGGACAAGCAAGTGCCTACCACAGAGGGCCTCTGAAAGACTCTACCTAGCAGTGCATCAAAGCAGATACTGAGACTCATAACCAAACTTTGGGCAGAGTGCAGGGAATCTTATGAAAGAAGGGGGAGATAAAAAGACCTTGAGGGGACAGGAGCTCCACAAGGAGAGTAACAGAAGAGCAACAGAACCAAAAATCCTGGGCCCAAAGGTCTTTGCAAAGGCCAATAACTGGACTATATTTTCTTTGAGAAAATAATTAAAGCTTACTGGTAATTTCTTGACAAGCTGATCCCTTTTGATAGTTCATAAATCTATATTCATTTTCCTTTACTTTAAAATAATAAGCACTGGGGGCTAAATGTATTAGTTAGCAAAAATCATTTGACATTAATTTAGTCTTACGTTAACAAAAATGTTGCTGAGCATCAAATATCTGCTGTTTATCAGGTATTTCTTTAGCTTAGTGTCCCTGAGATGACTTAGTGGTTAATGGAGCTCGCCAACCCTAAAAACTTATGTCTAACCCCTGTAATATGCATAGTGCAGGGAACGATCTGATTACCAGTACAAACACGCTGTGACACATGTACCCCTGTACACAGGCACATACACATAAATAAAGAAAGGAATAAATAAATACTTAAAAATTTTAGTGAGTATTTACTTGAAGCTCAGTTGAATTCAAATTATAAGAAGTCCTGTAAGTCCTGCTGTGTGGTTACATCCCTTTAAAAAGTCAGACATACCTGAGATTTTTCTGCTTGGGAAGACATTTTCAAACCTTCATTTTGCTAAGATACCAAGCTATGTGGACTGAGTCTTGTTTTGTGTGAAGAGAAGATCTGTTTTAACCTAGTATCACCTCTTCTGTTGTTTTCAAATACGAATTTATTCCTCTACTCTTAATTTTTCTATAGATAGAGAATTCTCTGTTGTCAGAATGAAATTCACATGGTGATACATAAAAACATATGCCATGTGTAACTGTGAGCAGTTGTAATCCTGGAACTCAGAAAGGTAAATTGTTACCAAGTAAGAGTTTTCAAAACTGAGAGTATTTTCTATTCATTCTCATCTATCCATAAGATATTATCAACACTTATTCTCATCTTTGTATCTCGGTATCTACCTAGTTGTCCACACTTGCATCATCTAACAGATGTTTGTTTATAGTGGGCACATACACATTGTGGAAAAACAAATCAATCAGTCAAACAAAGCAAGACAAAAAGGGATGATCTCACCAGTGAGGTATGCCAGGAACCATTACACCAAGAGCTATTCACGTATTCAATCCTACAGATGGAGAAATTATTGACAATTAATCTAAACACTTTTCTGAACTGTAAGGTAAAGCATATTTTGGGGGGATGTTTCCATTAACCAAAATAAAATAAAATGATTGATTTTATTTTATATTAAATATGCCACTTGAATATATCATTTTTTTTTCTCATTGGGGGATCATGGGAGTTACTAAAATCAAAAGAAACTATGGGGTTGACAAAACCTTTTACTAGAGGAATAAGCAGAAAATAAAAGCACTCTTTTTATGCACACGTTCAAGAAGAACTGATTTAGCCTTGTTTGAATACTATGTGAAAGCAAGGCTGTTGCCTCACAATATTCCCCTGTAGAAAAGCAAGTACCGTAATTAAGTCTGACATTTAAACTCTTTGAGGAATATTTACGGGTCCTTCTATGGTAAATTCAACAGCATAATGTTCTCATTAAGTTATAGTCAATTATCATAGGCAAATCAGAATCACTTTAGAATTCAAACTCGTTGCTTGGATAATTCATTTCCAAGAACTGGCTGTGGCGTAATCCTTTTACAGCCTTTCTTTTGGGATGGTCTCCTTGGCATTGCCCATCACTGTCTCTTTTAATATGACTCATACTTGATAAAAATTGTTGTATCTACTCACGTGGCTGTAAGAGCATGGTGGCAATCATTACTATCAAATCCCCAGGTGACCACTTACCTGACATCAGCACATGTAGGTGGTGCAGCCATCTTGTCACTGTAGATCAGAAAGCACTTTGCAGCACATACTGCTTTCAGAGACTCAAATATTTCCTCTATGGTTGATATTAATTTCTCAGCTGTTTAAGATTTTACTCACAAAAACCCCAGTTTTCAATTTCATATTCCCTTAAAGCAAATCCACCATAGCTTTGAAACAAGGCAGCATCTTCCCCAGCTGATTTTCTTGTCAGCGCTCAGTATCAGTGTGTCCTAGCTAATGCTCATTGCCTTCTTTATTTGAAATTTGTTTCTTCCATCAAGGGACATCTCTACTCACTGGTCTGTTGAAAAGATGCTCCATTTTGGTCTCTCATTGGTCCTATGTGATCAATAACGAAAGGTGCTATGACTATTTTTTTTTTTTTTTTACCTTTTATAATTTTGAAGGACAGTGGTTATAGTCAAATCTCAGCCATTATCATCTCTCACCCAGATCATTACATCAGGCTTCACATTACTCTCCTTGAATACGGTGCAACAGAAGAATCTTTCAATGAAACACTGGAGCATATATGACATTCTTATATAGAGAAATCCATTGGCTTCCTCTCTGGATACAATGGACTGGGT
This sequence comes from Meriones unguiculatus, assembly GCF_030254825.1. Lineage (NCBI taxonomy): Eukaryota > Metazoa > Chordata > Mammalia > Rodentia > Muridae > Meriones > Meriones unguiculatus. The sequence goes on along the minus strand of NC_083365.1, from coordinate 40,946,783 downwards.
TCACAGGATGCATGATGGCGGCGCCAACTACGCAGGGTATCTGAACAGTAGTTCAGCAATGAGAGCTGAATGACCGGCAGACCATACTGTGGACCCCAAAACCCCAATGTTTGTGTTTCTCAGGTGAGAAGAGAATCCATGGGGATATTCGAAGTTCCGTCTTCAGGCCACCTGAATAATACGAGGAAAAATGCCACAGCCTTCCTAAGACCAGCAGCTGTGGTGTACATGGATCCTACTCCTACCCTGCAGGTGTAGGCCACTGGCCTGAACCCAGCATCTGTGGATACCTTCCTGGGACAGGAGGCAGCAGCTCGCTAGGTTCTGACCCTAGGACATTTGTCCGAATACACCATCTGTGGACATCTTTCTGGGACAGACAGCTTTGGCGCAAGCATGGTTCTGACCCCACAGCCTTATACCACCTGCCATCCCATTTCACTTTCTGTGGATGCCTACCTGGGACCTGGAGGCTCAGACCTTGAATGCTCTCTCTCCCTACCTGTGGAATGAATGCCTTCCTGTACTGATGAGACTTCAAACCTGGGCGCCCACTCTTACAGTCCTGTGGACACCTTCTGGGGACTAGCAGCTACTGGTTCCAAACCTGGGAGACCACATTCAGTATCCTGTGGACACCATCCTGGATGCAGAGGCTAGGGGTGCTCAATCTCATTGCCCTTTAGAGGGGATATGTTTTGATAATAGAGGAGGCATGGCTCCACTCTGCCTCCTCTCCATCTGCCTGGCTCACCCAAGTCAGAATCAGCCAGTACAGCATAGACAGTGAACAAAGCAGTGCAGAGCTAGGCGTGGGACTCAAGTTCTGTTCTCCACTATCTTAAGGAAACCTGTGGGGCACTGGAGCAGCTCTAGGCACAGAAATCTACCCAACAGTGCTCCTTCAGCCTGGGTCACATAGGCCAGAAACAGAGAGCCCAGCACAGATAGAGAACCTAGTGGAGCTGAGCTAGGCACCTGACCACAGTTACAGTTAGCCTTCTCGGAAAGGAGTCCTGTGGGACACTGGAGCAGTTTTGGGCTCTGAGATGTTTCTGCCTGTTCCCCAGCAGCTAGCCCACCTGGGTCTGAAACAATGTGGCGAGCACAGCTGGTGAACCCAACAGAACTGAGCCAGGTCTGGGACCCAAATCCCAACCTATACCAGCTTAAGGAAGGCTTTGGGACTCTGGAGCAGCTCTAGACTCAGAGAGCTTTCTGTCTGTGCCCCAGCTATCCCGCATACCCGAGTCACACACAATGAGCCAGCTATTGAAGACTCCAGAGATCCAGGTGGATCCAGTCTGTAGTACAGGCTACAAGAATAATCAGTCAAGGCTACAGACAACCAGATGGCTAAAGGCCAGCTTAAGAACACAGGCCTTACTAACTTTCCCTTCTTCCATATGAATCCCTGCACTCTACCCAAAGTTTGGTTATGAGTCTCAGCATCTGCTAGGTAGAGACTTTCAGACGCCTTCTATGGTAAGCTCCTGACCTGTTTCTTGTTTTCTCCTGCTTCCAATGTCCATCCCATTTGTCTTTCTAAGTGAGGATTGATCATCTTACCCTGGGTCCTCCTTCTTGTTTAGCTTCTTTAGATTTTAGTATGTTTATCCTATCTTATAGGACTAGTATCCACTTATAAGTGAGTATATACCATGTGTTTCTTTTTTACTTCTGGAATACTTCACTCAGGATGATCTTTTCTAGATCCCACCATTTGCCTGCAAATTTCATGATTTCCTTGCTTTAAATTGCTGAGTAGTGTTCCATTGTGTAAATGTACCACAGTTTATATATCCATTCCTCTGCTGACGGACATCTGGATTGTTTCCAGGTTCTGGCTATTACAAATAAAGCTGCTACAAACATGGTTGAACAAATGTCCTTGTTGTGAACTTGAGCATATTTTGGGAGAGAACAGGAGCTTCTCAAAGACCAAATATATCTGAGCACAGTGGTCTTTTCTGAGACTGATTCTCCAACCAAGGACCATGCATGGATATAACCTAGAACCTCTGCTTGGATATAGCCCATGGCAGCTCAGTATCCAAGTGGGTGCCTCCCCTATCAGTGGACTTAGAGAGAGGCAGGGAGGAGAGGAGGGAAAGATGGTGGGATTTGGAGGGAATTACAGAGGGGGCTACAGCTGGGATACAAAATAAATAAATTGTAATTAATATAAAAAAATAAAAAATAATTAAAAAAAAGAATACAGGCAACAAAAACCAGGACATCATGATTTCACCAGAATCTCCGAAAATCAACAGGTATTCTATTGCAGCTGAAACAAAGGAAAATGATCTTAAATCTATAGACATGCTGTTATTGGAGGCACAGAAAGAAGAAATGAATAAAAAATTCAACCAAGGAACATGTATGGATATAACCTAGAACCTCCACTCAGATGTAGCCTGTGGTAGCTCAGTAACCAATTGGTTTCCCAAAGTGAGGGGAACAGGGACTATTTCTAACAGGAACTCAATGACTGGCTCTTTGGTCTCCCCACCCCCGAAGGGAGGAGCAGTCCTGTTAGGCCACAGAGGAGGGCTTTGCAGCCAGTCCTGAAGATACCTGATAAAACAGGATCAGATGAATGGGGAGGAGGTCCCCCCTATCAGTGGACTTGGAAAGGGGCACGGTGGAGATGAGGGAGGGAGGGAGGGACTGGGAGGGAATGAGGGATCGGGACACGGCTGGGATACAGAGTTAATAAAATGTAACTGATAAAAAAAATTAAAAAAAAAATCCTGTTCACTCAGAGCTCGGGGCCCCACTTCTCTACTGCTGTGCCAGTAAGACTTGGGTCCTGAGTTCGATTGCTCTGGTAATAAAACTCTCTTGCAATTGCAAAAAAAAAAAAAATGAGGTATATATAGTGGTACATAAAGAGGAAATGAACAAAAAAATTAGAAGCCATGATGGACAGAGAGGAATTCACATTCAAACACATATAGGATGTGGTGCAAGACATGGATACAGAATTGGAATCAATAAAGAAAACACAAACAGAGAAAACCCTGGAGTTGGAAAACTTAAAGAAGAGTTCAGAAATCACACAGGTAAGCATCACCAACAAAATAAAGAACTTAAAGAAGAGTTCAGAAATCACACAGGTAAGCATCACCAACAAAATAAAAGAGATGGAAGAATGAATATCAGGAGCTGAAGATGTAATTCTAGAAATTTATATATCTTTCAAAGAAAAAAATAGAAAAGTTCAAAACACAAAATTTACAAGAAATCAAGGACACCAGGAAAAGACAAAACCTAAGAATAATAGGAATATACAAGAAAGAAGATTCCAGGCTCTGAGGCCCAGAAAATCTTTTTGAGAATATCATAGAAGAAAATTTTCCCAACCTTAAGAAAGAGATGCGCAAAAACATAGAAGAGGCTTACAGAACAAATATATTAGATCAGAAAAGAAACTCCCATTGCCACATGTTGGTATAATGTTCTTTTGAAATGTATACACCTTGCCCTTGTTCATTCAAATGCTGATTTCTCTCCCCCACTCCATGGTATCAATCTGGACATTGCATTGTGATACTTAGTCTAAGCATCACCTGTCTCAAATTTGTGTAAATATGCCAAAATAAAACAACCAGCCACAATGTTCAGCAAAGGAGAGGAAGGAGTAGGAAAGAGAAGAGAGGAGCCAGAGGAGAGGAAGGAGTGGGAGACAGAGGAGGAGGGGAAGCAGCAGGAGAGAAGCTGGGAGAGTAGAGGTTGGATAGAGGTCTTGGAAGGAGGAGAGATGGACTGGACCTAAGATATCACTAAAAGCAAGTATAAGGGATAAAATTTAAATGGTAGGAAACTACATAGGCTTGGAGGTTTAGGATGGAATAACTATTGCCCAGCATTGTGATCTGGTTAATTAAATAAATCACAGTCTTTGTGTGGTGATTTGGATATTCAGCTGTTTAGGACTAACTGCAGAATTACTAAAAGATGTATCTATAGTAAATATTAACGAATAATACAACAGCCACATAATATTCAAAACACTAAATCTACAGAACAAAGAAAAATATTAACAGTGGCTACGGTAAAATGCCAAGTAACATATAAAGGCAGAACTAGATCATGAAAGCCAGCAGAATCTGGGCTAATATCATGCAGAAGCATAGAGATCACAGATGCCCACTCAGATGACTATACCCAGCAAAACTTTCAGTCAACATAGATGGAGAAAAAAATATATATCCCATGACATAACTAAATTGAAACAAGATATACGCAGCAATCCAGCCCTGCAGAAGTTATCAGATGGGAAACTCCAACCCAAAGAGATCAACTACACCCAAAAAAACACAGTATAAAGATACCTTCACCATCATCAAAACAAAACAACTGCCTACAGATTGGGAAAGAATCTTCACTAACCCTTTATCTGACAGAGGACTAATATCCAGTATATACAAAGAACTAAAGAAGCAGAAAAGCAGCAAACTAAGTAATCCAATTAAAAAATGGGGAATGGAGCTAAACAGAGAATTCTCGGTAGAGGAATATCGAATGGCAGAGAAACACTTAAAGAAATGCTCAACCTCCTTAGCCATCAGGGAAATGCAAATCAAAATGATCCTGAGATTTCACCTCACACCCATCAGAATGACCAAGATGAAAAACTCAAGTGACAACACATGCTGGAGAGGTTCCACTTTGGAAATCTATCTGGCACTTTCTCAGACAATTGGAATAATGCTTCCTCAAGACCCAGCTATACCACTGCTAGGTATATACCCAAACTTTGCTCAAGTACACAAAAGGGATATTTGCTCAACCATGTTAATAGCAGCTTTATTTATAATAGCCAGAACCTGGAAACAACCCAGATGTCCATCAACACAGGAATGGGTACAGAAATTGTGGTATTTTTACACAATGGAATATTACTCAGCAGTCAAAAAGGAGTAAATCATGAAACTTGCAGGCAAATGGTGGGATCTAGAAAAGATTGTTCTGAGTGAAATATCCCAGAAGGAGAAAGACAAACACGGTATATACTCACTTATATAGACCTATACGATATGATAAACATAATGAAATCTATACACATAAAAAAGATAATCAAGAGAGCAGACATGGAGTAAGATGATCAATCCTCGTTTAAAAAGACAGATGGGATGTGCATTGAACGTATGACAGGAGTCTACTGAAGGCATCTGAAAGACTCTAACTAGCAGTGTTTTCAAAGCAGATACAAAGACTCATAACCAAACCTTTGGCAGAGTACAGGGAATCATATGAAAGAAGGGGAGTTAGTATGATGAGGAAAGGATAGGAGCTCCACAAGGACCAAATATATCCGGGGCACAGGGTCTTTTTTGAGACTGACATTCAACCAAGGACCATGTATGGATATAACCTAGAACCTCTGCTCGGATGGAGCCCATGGTAGCTCAGTAACTAATTGGTTTCACATAGTAAGGGGAACAAGGACTATTTCTAACAGGAACTCAATGGCTGGCTCTTTGACCTCCCTACCCCCCAAGGGAGGAGCAGTCCTGTTAGGCCACAGAGGAGGACTTTGCAGCCAGTCCTGAAGATATCTGATAAAACAGGATCAGATGAATGGGGAGGAGCCCCCTCCCCCATCAGGGGACTTGAAAAAGGGGCAGGGTGGAGATGAAGGAGAGAGGATGGGATTGGGAGGGAATGAGGGAGCAGGATACAGCTGGGATACAGAGTTAATAAAATGTAACTGATAAGAAAAAAATAAAATTTAAAAAAAGATACCTTCACAATAAAAAAAAAAAGCAAAAGAAAAGAAGCACACAAACACAATCACCAACAACTCCACAATAAAAGGAGCTAACAATCATTGAATCATTGGTCACAAATATTTATTAACACCAATAGCACAGTCTGGCTTCATATTTTCCATGTGTCTTGGGCTGATCTTGAAGACATAAGTGTCATAACTGAGACATCTGACTTCTGAAATTTCCAACAAGCCTGGATTCACATTAAATAGGAACCTACCACAGAGGACCTCTGAAAGCCTCTGCCCTACAGACTATCAAAGCAGATGCCGAGCCTGATGGTCAACTGTTGGGCAAAGTGAATGGAATTTTATGTAAGAAGTGGGAAATAGTAAGAGCTGGAGAGGACAGGGTCTCCACAAGGAAAGCAACAGAACAAGAAAATTTGAACACAGGGAACTTCCCAGAGACTCATACTCCAACCAAGGACTATTCATGGAGATAACCTAGAATCCCTGCATAGATGTAGCCCAGGGCAGTTCAGTGTCCAAGTGGGTTACATAGTAATGTGAAGAGGGACTGCCTCTGACATAATCTGATTGGCCTGCTCTTTAGTCACCTCCCCCTGTGGGGGGAGCAGCCTTACCAGGCCACAGTAGAGGACAATGCAGCCACTTTTGATGTGAACTGATAGACTAAGATCAGAAAGGAGAGGAGAACCTCCCCTATCAGTGGACTTGGGGAGTGGCATGCATGCAGAAAGGGGAGGGAGCATGGGATCAGGAGGGGAGGAGGGAGGGGCTTATGGGGGGATGCAAAGTGAATAAAGTATAATTAATAAAATAAAATAAATAAAAAATATATAGAAAGCTATTCTTATATTTAATGGTTTCTTACTACATGTGAGTCAAAACACATGAAGAGAAATAAAAAATTTCCTCTAGAACACAATTTTTTAACTCACAAAATAGTCATCTCCCATGGTAGGTGGGGAGGTCAAAGAGCTAGCCACTGAGTTCATGTCAGAGATAGTCCGTGTTCCCTTTTACTAGGGAACCTACTTGGAGACTGAGCTGCAATGGGCTACATCCGAGAAGGGGTTCTAGGTTATATCGATTCATGGGCCTTGGTTGGAGAATCAGTCTCAGACAAGATTCCTGTGCCCAGATGTATTTGATCCTAGTAGAACTCCTGTCCTCTCTAGGCAACAGAGGAGGACATTGCAGCCAGTCCTGGTGAGACCTGATAAGCTAGGGTCAAATGGAAGGGGAGGAGGACCTCCCCTATCAGTAGACTTAGAGAGGAGACAAGGGAGGGAGGTTGGAATTGAGAGGGAATGAAGGAGGGGGCTACAGCTTGGATACAAAGTAAATAAACTATAATTTAAAAAAAATTTTAAGAATAGTGACGTATATGATGTGATTAATCAGATCACGTCTGGACTATGAATCATAAAGCAAATGAAAAAAAGGTTAATAATATATCACAATCATCATCATTATTATTATTTAAAAACCCATTTTTACACCATAATTTTATTTTCCGATTTTTGTTAAGGTTTGTTTCTTTGGATAACCATTTAGAAATCTAAAGATCTGTGACACCATGACATTGTGTTTTTATCAAAATTCCATCTTGATTTTCTTGAAGAGTCTATAGTTTTGCTTATGAAAAATGCTTTTCTACCACTGAAAAATAAAGGGATGAAATCAAGATGCCATATTCCCCCTCAACAAGGGGATTATAATGGTGAATGGATGCTGGTCTAAGAGCATTCTCTGTTGGGTCTGAATCTATCTATCTATCTATCTGTCTGTCTGTCTGTCTGTCTGTCTGTCTGTCTATATGATTTTTTTAAATCTTTCTACCTTCTAACCATTTATAGAAGGCACTGGCCACAGAAAGCTGATCCTTCCATCTGTACTTTGCCTTTCATCATTTCTGAAAACATACCTCAAAATCTCTTCATCACTCATCACTTGTTACTGTATTTGCAAAGTAGGTCCAAGTTCTTAATGATATGCTATTCGATTACTAAAAAATAAAATTATTCTGTTACAAATGTCCTTAATTAGTTGGGATGACTTTATTGGTTTATGGCTGAAAAGTCATATCTTCTATATCACGTAAAAAAAAGAAAGACCATAAAAATTATTGTGCAAATAGTTAAGAGATATAAGTGCATGCTCTGTGGGTTGGCATGAGAGGGGCCCTCATAGAACAGAAAACATCCACAGAGCTTGAGTTCTGTTCTGGATGGCATTAAATAACTTCTTACCTTGTGTGTCTTTAAAGAGTATATGTCATCTGCTTTTTATATGTTCGGGCAAGTAACAGGTATTAATGTTGACTTTTCTTTTATTAGTCTAGTAGGAAAAAAAAGAATTTTTTTGAGAGCAGAAAGGGAGAAAATCATTTCCTTAGACTTTCTTAAAGGTCAGGGGATTATCTTTAAAAAAGGTAATAAACAGCTGTTTGTAACTCCCATGGAGCCACAGCCGACATTACAGTAGTACATCCTGTCTAATTTAGGACAGTGAAAATGCTTGCAGACGCTGCTATTAGTGTATCCTAACCCAAATCACTAGATGCTAAAATTCCCCTTGTTATATACTATTTGGTGTGATTATAATCATTTAAAAGCAAAAATTTCTATTGCCTTTCAAAAAAGAATAATTACAAAAGCTGAACTCCACATGAATTCTGTTTGGGTATCTCTGGGTATCTCCCAGTAACTTAATATTATTTAATAAAATGAAAACAAATTCCCATTCAGGCCAATTGATTTGTCATTTTCCCTCTTCTAAGGCTTTGACGTACAGATGGGAGACCATATAAATAAGCTCTGGGCTTTTAGAAGTATTTCATCATTTGAAGAGTTACACATCTAGTTAGGCAGCATTGAGCATTGTATATTGGTTAGCCCATGTTCCATGTACAAGTAGAACCTGGTAAGGCAGACAACAATTTTTTTTTAATTTTATTTTTTTCTTATCAGTTACATTTTATTAACTTTGTATCCCAGCTGTGTCCCAATCCCTCATTCCCTCCCAGTCCCTCCCTCCCTCCCTCATCTCCACCGTGCCCCTTTCCAAGTCCACTGATAGGGGGGACCTCCTCCCCATTCATCTGATCCTGTTTTATCAGGTATCTTCAGGACTGGCTGCAAAGCCCTCCTCTGTGGCCTAACAGGACTGCTCCTCCCTTGGGGGGTGGGGAGGCCAAAGAGCCAGCCATTGAGTTCCTGTTAGAAATAGTCCTTGTTCCCCTCACTTTGGGAAACCAATTGGTTACTGAGCTACCACAGGCTACATCTGAGCAGACAACAATCTTACGCATGGTCTTTAAACTCCAGTGGGGAGACTATTGGACCCTCCATTTAAGCAGAGCTACATTATGATAATGAAAACAGCTACAGAGAAAAAGGAAACTCTGAGAGAGGACTACAGGAGATGGCTCAGTGGGTAAAAGAATCTAATGGCCACTGTGTTTTCCTTAGTGAAAGAGGAGATTGGACTACTTACTGAAAGGTAAACCCAGAGTTCCATATGCATTGTCAATGCCCATAATTGTACGTTTGAACAGAGGTCTAAATAAATTATCTGTTTATATCCATTGGGAAAATATTACACTGGAATTTTAAATGTCTGGACTAGAGACTTCTGCCACAAAACAACACAATACACATTGACACAACCTCATAATATATTTGCTATGAATAAGATGATGAGTATAATGAAATAAAAGTAAATCTTCATTTTTGTTCTGTATTCTCATCATTTCCTTCTAAGTAGTTATTTCATTGGTTCTCTATGAATGATCTTTTATGGGCAGATGTTAAACAATGTCTTAATTCACTTATCATGGGCAGATTTCAATAATATTTAATATGCACATTTTTCTCTATGTGGTTTTATACAAACAAGTGAGTTACGTAGTTAATATTTTATTATCTAGAATAGATGTTGAACAAGATGCACACACACAAACACACACACACACACACACACTCACTCACACACACAATTCATGCTTCTACACCTGCATTAAAAATTGATAATTTCAGAATAAATTTTTTGATATACCGTGCTAAATATTATTTTCTATTCCTTATGAACATAGTATTTCATTTTCATTTTCCGGAAAACAAATGCACTTAATGAACTAACATGTATCAATTCAGAACCACTTCAAGCTGAACATAGGAAGAGGTGTGAGAACCAGAGGGGTCAAGGACACCAGTGGAGCACAGCTGGAGCAATCAACTCAGCAAGCCTCATGGGGCTCACAGAGCCTCAAGCAGCAATTCCAGCTCCTACCTCAGTACACACTAGGACCTTTGTGTACATGTTATGGCCAACAAGTTAGATCTTGTCATTAAAGCAACCAAATCACACAAAACAGAACCAATCAACAAACAAAAAATAGGCAAGAAAACAAAAATGACCAGACCCCAACAGCTTCGGTCAAAGTCATATACTATTTCTAGTTCTGCTAAACAAACAGCACCTACCTCTCTTTAGCTGTAATTATAGTTCTCTTCCTGACTATGAAATGGAACGTATCACTCTGTGGACCACGTCATTGATAGGCTGGATATAGAGCCCCAAAGTAATTCATGATTACAAACAATATGTTAGGCTGCCCATCATGGCCTTTCCTCTGAAACAAAGCAGAGGGAGAAAAACAAAAAACAAACAAACAAAAAACAAGTATCTTACTAAAAAATGTGCCTTATGCTGTTTCTAAGGATTCTGGGACTGTAATTTCTTCTATAAATTTGTCAGTGCCCAGGCTGCCATTAGCTCTTCATGTGTTTGAGGACAGCTTTGAACTTCTGCTAATACTGATCTACCACCCAAGTGTTTCGGTCACCACTCTAGGTCTGGGTAGTGCTGGGGATCCAAGCTAAAGCTTAGCATGCACTGCGTAATCACTCTATTAACTGACGTATGCTCACAGGTCAAGAAGGTTTTTGTTTGTTTTCGGATTTAAGAGCTCAATAAGAAACAGTATGGGAAAACTGTAGAAGTTAACTGTAGAATCTTGACCCTATGGTACTTAATCTTATATAAATGGATATTGCCATTAAAAGCTATTGAATAATGAATGGATGAAGATAACTTTTCATGACAATTTCTCCATTTCTTAAATGGAAGTAACAATAGAAGAATTGCAACTGGATCCCTCTGAGAGTGGAAGGCTTAAGTACCAGTGTACTGCTGTTAAGAGAAAGAGTTTAGAATCAAGTCTATAACATTAGTGCATCATAAAATGTCACGATTAGCAACATTTATCACGTGTTTTAGATGTTCCTAAATGCTTCGTGTAGGTTGTGGTTGTGTGACAGGATAAAAAAAAGAGGGAACATCTTATGGGATGTGAGAGGTCATATAGACATCCGTAATTCTGGACTTCGACTGGGTCTCTATATCTTCCCAAGTATCTACCTGCAATTTTCCAAAAAGCTCATGTACAGCGAAAAGCATGTACTAAACCAATGTAAAATCTTAGCAATTTTTTTTTTTAAGTTGTCAGATTGTAATTCTATCCAAGCCATCTTCAGGGCCTTCTCACAACCAAGTGTGTGTGTGCGTGTGTGTGTGTGTGTATGTGTATGAATTTGTTGTATTTTCACCAGAATGCATGTGAGCAATAATTCTTGTGTCTGAGTGGCATTATTATTGTAAACACTGAGCCAAAATATGATGTGTGGAATTTGTCAGAATAATTTCAAATATGCCATATTTCCAGCTTAGTAAATATCATTCATTCCAGGAATTTTTAGTCATTTGATTTAAATTATCTTTTATTTTTTATTCTTAAATTATTTTCATAGTAAGTCATTTCTCAACTTATTTTTAAATTTTTAGCAGTGCTGGGATTGAGTTCAGTGCTTCAAGCACTCCAGCAAGTATCCTACCACTGAATTATCTCCTCTTTTTGTTTTGTTTTGTAAAGTAAAGTAAAGTAAACTTGACTGGCCTACTTTCTTTTCATAAATTAATAAAATACAAAAAGATCAAACTAAAACCAACCTATAGGAACTGAATAAAACAAACAACAAAAGGAAAATAGCCCAAGAGATGATACAAGAATCAGACACCCACTCATTTGTACTCTCAAAAATCCCCCCAAATCACTAAACTGGAATCCATAATATATACAAAAATAATAATAACTGATGCTGACCAGTACATTTGGTGAGTTCATATGAGCAATGCTCATGTTTTTTTCAGGAGGCCTTGATTTTGTGTGTATGTTTGTGTGTGTGTGTGTGTGTGTGTGTGTGTTCTTTCATTCCCTCTGGACTTTTAAACACTTTCTGTCTCCTCATATGCAGGGTTTTCTGATCTCTGAGGTGAGGGGCTTGATGGAGACATCCTACTTAGGGATAAATATTCCAAAGCCTGTCTCTCTCTCTCTTCATGTCTATTTGTGGCCTCTGTATTTGTTCCTATCTGCTGTGGGAGGAAGTTTCTCAGATAATGCCTAAGCAAAACATTGGTCTATGAATACAGCAGGATGTCATTAGCAATCTTTTAATGCTTTTATTTTCATACATCAGTTTTATTTCATTTTATTTTAAAATTATCCCATAGAATTCTGTTTCTTTTCTAAAGTGAGACAGAAAGGGGTTATGTCCAGATGGGAGAGGAGGAGCTAGGAAGAACAAATGAAGGTGAAACTGTAATCAGGATATATTATGTCTAGAAAAATAAAATACAAATCTATTCTATTTTTAGTTTTGTTTTATTAATCTATTAATCTGTTTGTTTATTTATTATTTTTTGTTTTCAATATATTTGAAGCACAGTTTCTTATCTCTCCACTTCTCCTTGGCCCTCCTCCCCTCTCCTTTAGATTCACTCCTCCTCCGTTTTCTATCAATAAGAGCAGGCCTCTCAAAGATATCCACTAAATATGCTAACAAGATACAATAGGACTGAGAACAAACCCTTCTATCAAGCTTGGCCCGGCAATTCAGTAGGAGACAAAGGGACCTAAGAAAAGGCAAGAGTCAGAGACATCCCTATTCCAACTCTTAGAAGTCCCGAAAAAAAATCAAGATACATAACATGTACCGAGGACCTAGCACAGACCCATGCAGGATGCGTGATGGCAGCTTCAGTCTCTGTGAGACCCTATGAACCCTGCTTAGATGATTCTGTGGGCCCTGTTCTCCTGGTGTTCTCCAGCACTCTGGCTCTACAATCTCTTCCCACTCACCTTTTCTACTGGGTTCCCCTAAATCCAATGGGAAGAAATAAAATGAAGCAAACAAACAAACAAAGAACTTACAGACAAACACAATCAAGAATAAGGATTTAGGTGTTTGTGAGCCTCCAGAAGCTTATACACTCAGGCTTAAAACCTCTTTATTCAAGAATTCCATCTCAAGCCCCATTCTTTCATACTATCTAAAATCTCAGCGTGCGATGGAAAATAGCTCAGCAAGCAAAAGCATGCTAAACCTGAGAACATAAGTTCAATCGTCAGGTCGCTAAACTCGACAACATGAGTTCAATTGTCAGGTCTCACATGGTAGAAGGGGAGAAATTACTTCTCTCAGTTATTCTCTTTCCTTCACACACACACACACACACACACACACACACGCACGCACGCACGCACGCACGCGCGCGTGCGCACACACACACAGAGGAAAGAGACTTACAAATACAATACAATCTCAATGTGTTAACCAGAATGTGAACATAAATCTGTTTGAATGTTCGTCTTTCAGATAGTAAGCAAAAACAGTCATCTATTATTTGAGTTTTCATAAATAGACAAAACCGAAATGTCCTTTAATTGTATATCATTCACCTTTTTTAATTTTTATTTATTACAATTATTCACTTTGTATCACAGCTGTAACCCCCTCCCTCTTGACCTACCAATCCCTCCCTCTCTCCCCTCTGCTCTCCCTTGTCCCTCCCCTAGTCCACTGATAGGGTAGGTTCTCCTCCCCTTCCATCTGACCCTAGCCTATCAGGTTTCACCAGGACTGGATGCATTTTCTTCCTCTGTGGCCTGGAGAAATGACCCAGCCAATAAAGACTAGGCTCACAACCCTAAGTATCTCATTGATCTTACTTAGTGCTGTTCATATGTTCATGGATGTGGGTCTATCTGTTGGATCATGAACAACCTAGAGAGGCCACACTTAAAAAAAAAAATCTCTCCTAGAGCAGCCATGCACTGTCAGGATCTGGTTAACTTCGTGACTCCCTCCCTCTCCAATGCTATATATAATTTTTTTATTGGCTTGATCTTATTCAGATCTTACACTGTCATCACTAATTAGATACAGTGGGTTAAAAATCAAAAGTCAGCATGAAATTGGGGAGGAGTATACTGAATCGGACAGGATTTGTAATGAAAGAAGAGGTGGATTGGATTAAAATACACCATAAAAAGCTAAAATGATACGCTCAGGATGCGAGGCTAAGCACTGCACTCAGGGTCAGCCGCTTTGGACCCAGAGAAGAGCATGTCTGATTGCATGCGGGTTGATGCCCCAGGTCCCGCCTCTGAGAAAAAGGTATCGGACAGGTCTGATGCTCTTTGGGTGGATGACACCTAAATGAACATCTGTACAAAGTCCCAATTTATTTCTAATATCAGAGATCAGACCTCTACTCTTGCCTGATGCGTCTAAAACAAAAAGGGGGAACTGTAGAGAGCTGCGGAATGCTATGCCTTAAAGATGGAGCTGGTTTCTGCCTTCCACCTTCCCGATGGTGAGTGCTCTCTGTCACGAACAACTCCACATTTGGCTAAGGCCGAGGATCTGGCTTGCTTCCATGTATGTGGACCTATCTGCATTGCCCCCGTGGCACGCCTGGGTTGGCTGCCCAGAGGCTATTTAAGCTGTGGGCTGGCTTTCCCCGGGGTCCGAGGATTGTTCAATGTTCCTGAATAAACTGCATTGAAAAAAAAAAAAAAAAACATCATATACATGCATGCTGTTCTCAAAGAATATGTAAAAGATGTAATGTAAAAATATGCTTGTTTGGGGAAAACTACTCCTGTTTTTATAAATGACATTTTCTCTTACAGGATAGTTGAGGAATGCAACCTATTTTGTATGATTTTTGAAAATCTGGCAGGGCTCACTGCTCCCAGCTTGGTTTATTTTGTGAGCTTACTGGATAACTCCTGGAGATGCCCTGAATATTACCCTCCTCGGGGCCTCCCAACTTCTCATGCAGATCCGTATTTCATTTTAACGACACTACGTCTCTGCAAATTCCAATGGGTCTCACAATCACCAGCACTGCAGAAATGCAGCCTGGCGCATCTTGTCTATAAAACATTCAAGGTTTCTCACATAGTTTCTGCAAAGCATATCACCCTGGGTATTCTAAGAAGACAAACAAGTTTCTACTAGGAAATTATATGTGTTAGGTGATTGTCATGGTGTGCAAATTTATATTTTTTCAATGGAAGAAGGCTCTATTTTAAAAAATAAGATATTTTATGTTAAAAATTAATGAAAAATTAAGGATTTTGAAAATATTTCCTTGAAATATTAAATTTAGTTCTAACATGCACCTGGTTTATTATCTCCTAATGCTATTCAATCCATTAAAATATATGTTTGGGTTTTTTACAGTCTTTTAAAATATATGCATATATATATATGGACATATTTCTGAAATAATAAAAAAGCTACATTCTCTTTGTTTCTTGTCAGTTTACTACTGTACATAAAAAAATTCCTTGGAACATCCAGTGCTCTTTGCTAATAAAATAATTATTAAATGAGGACACCTAGTTCCTTTCACAATGGGACTGGTCTTAAGAAAGACTGACATGGTTTTTTTCTTTCTCTTCCATAAGGTTCCCTGAGCTCCGACTAATGTTTGGCTGTGAGTCTCTGCATCTGTTTTCATCAACTGCTGGGTGAAGCCACTCAGTCGACTGTTATACTAGCCTCCTGTCTGCAAGAACATGAGAACTTTATTAACAGTGTCAGTGGAGGACTCTCTTTTATGGCATGCTACTCAAGTTGGGCCAGTCATTGGTTGGCTAGAAATTTTTGTGTGCATGTTGTTGTCCTCCTCCCTCTACTGGAAGTTGTCATCCCCATTCCACATTCTCCCTGAACCCCCATTCTTAACCCCACAAGATGTGACTATATCAGACTCCATATTCCCATTGCTTGGAGTCTCAGCTAGGGTCAACCCCATACACCTTCAGGAGCCTCCCATGTCCCAGATATGTTCCCCACTGATTTCAGTTCTTTCTCATAGCCCCCCTCCACTTTAACCACATCAGATCCCCACTCCAGTTTTCCTCCTTAACCCCTTTCTCACTCTCTTCCCTCTCTTTGTTTGCTTCAGATGTTTATTTTATTTCCCGTGCTGAGTGAGATTTAAGCATCCTCCCTTGGGCTCTCTTTGTTACTTAGCTTCTTTGGGTTTGTGGATTGTGGTATTGCTATCCTTTTCTCAACTAACCTGGACCCATAGGAATCAGAGAGACTGAACCAATGAGAAAGCATTCATAGGATGGATGTAGGCCTCCCACACATGTAACAGATGTACAGCTTGGTCCTCATGTAAGACCTCTAACAGCAGGAGCAGAGAGTGCCTCTGAACCTGTTGCCTGCCTTTAGATTACTTTCCTCTACATAGACAGCCTTGTCTATCCTCAAGACAAGATGCACCCAGCCCTACTTGATATGCCAAGGTGGGATAATACCCATGGCAGATCTCTCCTTCTCTAAGAAGAAAGGGGCACATAGGAGGAGAAAAGGGTAATGTGAGCAGGAGGGACTGTGAGGAGAGCAAGGAGAGGAACTTCCTACCTGTATGTTAATGAATTAATTGATTGATTAATTTAAGAAAAATTAAATCTTTAAAATGGAAAACAAGTAAAACTCATTTAGACACAGTCACCAAGAATACAAGAGGCAGAGTTCATCGCTAACATTCAAAGACAAAATCAATAAAAGCTGTGTAGTAATGCATTCACAAAGCTCAACTCATGGACCACATCATAACATTAAACACATGGAGGTATCTGAAGGGAAGTATTTGTAGGAGAAAGCATGGAAACACCACTCATCAGGGATGAGAAGATGACTCATATGTTAGGAATTCATACTTCTTTTCTGGAGGACCTCATTTTATTTTCCAGAACCTTACTTAGACATCTCATAGCCACCTGTAACTTTAGGTCCAAGGTGTTTGATTCCTGTTTCTGAAAGTCTTGGGATATACATTCATATTTGGATAGATTCTGATACAGAAGTATACGTGTGTGTGTGTGTGTGTGTGTGTGTGTTTTCCCCAAACCCAGAGCCCTTATTTGGCTGTTCGTCTGTACACTCTGTAATACCATTTATGATACTATTAGTTCATGTAGGAGTTTCTCTGACTTCTGTGACCCATAAAGTATGTAATATAACCCTAGGAAAAAGAATTACAAATCTTAATTTGTAGGCCACCAGCTAGAAATATAGCCCAGAAACTAATTGCCACTGATATCTGAAGCAAGGACAATATCATGGGATTGAGAGTCAAGCTGTGGGATATGACACTCTTCCCAGAAATACAGGACCAGAATGTGATTATATAGAGTACCAATTGGTCTCTGAGAATAAAAGTTTGGGGGCAAAGGCCAAACATGAAGCCATCAAAGTTCTTTTTGCTGCTACCAGTGTGAGTGAATAGATGGCAAGCTCACTGCTGCCTCCTTGTCTCTGCTAATTTTGCATATTTTAAGTACACAATTTAGATTCTGTAACATTTATGATAAGTTGTACACATGTTTATCAATGATGAATAAGCAGCATGTTAACTAAATGCTCAATCTTTTTGCTGGTCAATAGTTTTGCATTAGTACCATGATACCCCATTAATGTAATTTATTTCTGCAATAAAAACATAAAGCTTGTCTATCAATTTCATATCTACATGTTTGCGTTTATAAATACGAAAGTGAAAAAACTGTAATTTTAATAAAAATATGCATTGAATTCTCATTAAATTTGTAGTAAACAATTACTTTGAAAAAAGAAAGTGACACTTCCAGAAAGATGATGACTATGAACAGTAGGAAAATATGTATTCAGAGTTACATAGAAATAAAAGGTGACAGCAAGCTGACACTCTAGTAACAAGACTTATGCCAATGACAGTTTGGAGAGGACTCACATGAACAATGTTTGACTACTTCACAGATCCTATTGGGGCACTGGCATATGCAGGCCATTTTTTTCATGAATGTAAATGCACACAAACACATGCACTCTCTCACATACACACACACACACTCATACAGTCATACAATACAATTAGTTGTGGTAGCCAAAATAATTCTGGTTATATAATACTAAATGTTTAGCCCTGAAAACATACAAGCAAGTAATATTATACAGAACACAGTATAAGTATATGTATGTAAAAACACTTAATAAAACAAGGTCATGGATTTTAAATCAAGCAAGGTAGACTATATGGTGGGTTTGGAGAGAGGGAATGGAAGGAGAAACTGATATAATTATGTTATAATCTTAAAAAATATTGTACAGTACTCATAAGAAAAAATAATAAATATAACTATTTATTTCTCAGACCTAAATGGCAACACATCTGTTATCCAAAGTTTAGGGATCTTCAGGAAAAAGAAAGCAGAAAGACTGTAGTAGCTAGAGGTAGTTGACGACTTCAATAAAACAGTGTGTCCCAGACACAATAGCAGTTGCACATTCACACTCAAAGTGATTGTGACAGCAAGAACTTAACCTGTACAAGCTCAAGGTCAAGTCTGACAAAGTAATGTATACAGTATAGAAGCGAGAAACAAAATCTTACTGATGGCTAGAAGCTATTAAAATTTGGAGCTTTCTGGAAGAGGGAGAGCCAGCATTCTATGGAGTGACCTCTGGTTGGCAAACAACAATACCAGGGAAGGCTCCATCCTGGAGACTAATTAGCCAAAACAAAGTTGACTTAATGTATAGAAAGAAGAAAGATAAGATGTAGAAGGAGAAAGAAAATTTGAAAAAGAAGAGAAAGAAATTTGGGAAGGAAGCGAAGAAAGGGTAGAACCGTTCTCTTTATTGCATAGGAGAAGATGCATGCACTGTCATAGGCGAGAAACTATTATTGTTTTGCTAAATGGTCAGCTGGTCAAATTGCTTGCAAATTCATGGCTATATCCACATGTTTGTGAATTCCAAATTTTGTTCAACAAAGCTTCTTATTTCAGTTGCTGGTGATTAATGCAGCTATGCATTAATGTTCATAGTGTTGAGAAATGGCTTTGACTGTTTAGCCATAGATGAAACATCAATGTCACGCCCTCTCCTGAACCTTATGTTGCAATGAACAAACCAGCACCCGGCAGTAATTGGAGTCATTGGGCTCAAATGAAGAGAGAGAGAGAGGAGGAAAGAGAGAAAAGAGGAGAAATAAAGAAATGTTTGGAAATAAGTAAAGATTATATGGAAGATCTACTTTTCCTGTTTGAGTTTTTGTTTTCAGAGTATTTTTAAATGAAAAACTTGGACACACATCTCTAAAAATATCTGATCATTTTAAAAAGAACCATGTAACAAAATTAAAAGCAACTGAAATTAACAGACTCCGTTTAAAATGATGATTAAAAACTCACAAAATATTTAGCTGATTATTATAAAATAATAATTATGTAACTGATTTTATAGATATTTATTGAATATAAAATATATGAGAAACATGGTAAAATGTTTTGAAAAACAGATTAGTACCGTTTGTCCTCAAGACATTCATTTTGATATAAATTCCTGTCTGTTAGAGTCTTCTTAAATGAAGTAAGAAAAAAACATTTCAACTTTCAATCAACTATTTGAAAGTTACAGAACATTTCACAAAATGTCCTTGTTCATTTAAGCAAGTTATGACTATCCACCTAACAACGCGCTCAGAACTTTAAAACATGTCCTGTTATAAGGTAAAGTGTATCTATATGCTTTCCTGCTTAGGTTTTCTGTTCTCTTTCAGTATTAAACTCCAGTTCAGATATGCTCTATTTCTCAGACTTCGCTGGTGTACAACAGACACTCAAACAAACAACAGAAATTAAATGAAGCTCCCTTTACTGTTAGCCATCTGTGATAGTTAATTTTCAGTGACAACTGGATTTAGAGTCACTTCTGTATTGTGCATCTGTGTATTCCAAGAAATGTTTTTCTAAGGAAAAAAAAATTCAATTTGAGGGTACATGGTTATGTACCAAAACTGGGTTTTGATACAGAATAAATATGTTAAAGGGAGATGAGATGATTAATAGCATTCATTTCTCCCCTTCTCTGGGCTGGATGGAATGAAAATAGCCAGCTTACATACTTGTTACAGTTAAGAGAGCTAACTGTTTTGCCTGCCACGACTTTCCCACAATGATGGCCTATCTACCATCAAACCATGAGCCCAATTTATTTCCCCCTCTCTTAAGTTGCTTCAGTCAGGTATTTTAACAAAAGTAAAGAAACTTACATAGAAAATTAGTACTGAATGTAGGGTTATTGACATTATAAGACTGGCTAGGTACATTGTATGCCTTCAGAAATGGTTAGTAAAAATGCAAGATTTAGTCTTTTTTTTTTTTTTGAAAGTCCATTTTTTTATTCTTTAGTAATTACACTTTATTCACTTTGTATCCCCCCTGTGGTTCCCTCCCTTCTCCCCTTCCAATCCCTCCCTTCCTCCACCCTCTTTATGCATGCCCCTATCAGTGGACTTGGAAAGAGTTAGTCTTGCAGGCTAGATGAGCCACCTAATTCTGTAAGCAGAGATAAATGGGCCATTCAGATGGGAACTTTAAAAGTAGAATGGAAATATAAATATGGACAGTGGAGGTCTGACTAAGGCTTCAAATGATAATAGGAAGTCTATTGAGACCTGGGTTAGAGGCCATTTATGATATATTCTGAAAGAGAATCAAACTAAACCTGAAGTTTTGAGTGAGGCTGAATTCAAAGTTAGTAGGGTAAGGTTTTTGACAGAGGGAGATTCAAGAATGTATAGCATTCAGGCAGTATCGTGATTACTGCTTGCTGTTCTCAGTATTTCAATGATGAGACAGTTATTAGTCTGTGAAGTTTGGTGAGGAAAACAATACACACATGTTTGAAGGTGTAGAAAACTGAAGGCAGATAAACCATTAAAGAGATTTGTACCATTAAACATAAAAGTGGTACTCTGTACTGAAACAATAGAGAAATGTTCCCTCAAAATAAACCTGTCTACCCTTCAACTAGTATCTTGAAAATTTTATGTGGCCCAAACTAGGGTCATTTGGGAAGAGGAAATTTCAACTGATAAAATACCAGCTAAGATTTGCCTATAGGCAGGTCTGCAGGACATCTTCATTTGTACTTGATGAGGACTGTCCAGGCCACTGTCAGTGAGCCAAGCCACCCTTGAGCAAGCTGAGGAAGCCATGGATAGCAAGTCCGTTAGTAGCAAGGCTATTGCATCAATTCCTTCCTCTGGGTTTCTGCCTTGAGTTCCTGATACAACGTCCATGGATGATGAAATATAAGCTGGAATATAAAATAAAGGTTTTCCTCCTCGAGTATATATTAGTAATAGTGTTTTATTATATCTACAGAAAACTTAACTAAGACACAATACAACTTGTGAAAGTGCAAATTCATCTGCAAGGAGAGTATCTGAACCGGTAATTTACAACAGGAAATCCTTCATGAAAACATCCAACTATGCAAGTGTTTACTGATCCTGAATTGCCAATATGGTTAGAGTCTAGTAAAAGAGGTTTTCTTGAGCTAAAAGCAGAATTTTGCAGTGCTCTTCAACTGGTTCTTGCAATCATGCAAAACACAAGAGTTGGAAACGGAATTGAAACAATGTTTCAGAAAGCTGCTAAAGTCATGAAATGTAAGGTAGGCCAGATTGACTTCAAAGAGGCCCTCAAATATCATTGTGTGAAACGGAGACGGTAAACTTAAATTACAATGGGGCTTCTAGGATGCTATGAACATGTGATGTCTACCAAGGAAAGCTCAGGCAGAAAATGTAACTGGCAAAACAGAGAAGGTGTGATGTGCTACAGGAAGCCAAATTCTAGAGGAGTAGAGTTAACTACGGCTATTATAGCCCAGATGGATAAAGACCTACAGGACTTTTTGCTTTCCCTATTGGGTATCAGTCTCCTTTTTTTTTTTTTTTTTTTTGGTATGTCTTGTTATGATCCAGTCTCACTTTTTGTAATGAAATTAACTGTTGTATTGTTTATTGAAAGCTTTTGCCTCTATTTTTTTAAATTTACATATATTGTTGTTAAAAGGTTGTCTTTAGTATCAAAAGATACCTTGGGCCTCAGTGTTTGGGAAAATCCAACTCAAGATTTGGGGAAATTTTTCAATAAATTAATTTCATTTTTTATTTTCAGATGGCTATGAGTCTCTCAGCACCAAAACTAGAATCTTGTGATTAAAAGAAATGATTTTAGGAACTCGAGAGAAGAATCAGCAATTAAAAGCAACTGTTTTTCTTGCAGAAGACCCAAGTGCAGTTCCTAGAAATCATATGGTGGGTCACCATCATCTGTAACAACAGTTACAGGGAATCTGATGGCTCCTCACTTTCACTCTCACTAGATATTCACATAGTAGACAAACACCTTTGTATGCATCCATATATGTTTATGTGTATATGTAATATTTGTATAATACATGTCTGTGTGTACAGGAAGCAAAATATTCATAAACATGAAATAAACACATTTAAAATAGATTAAAATAATGTGTTTTGCTAACAAGTTAACAACCGGTAGACTTGTGATGGCAGATTTTCACTGTAAACTTGACTGTACTTTTTAATTTAAAAGAAACAACTTTGGATATATCTGTGAGGACATTTACAGAAAAGCTGAAGTGACCTTCAGTAACTGGGATCTAAGAGTGAATAAAAATAGAGAATGGAGGGAGCTTTTTCTTCGAGTTACTAGTTGCATATTCAGCACGCTATATTTCTGCAACCACAGTACAAAACTAGCTCTGCTGCCATGACTTTCATGGTAGAGTATAAACATTTATACACAGAGCAAAGATAAAAAACAAAGAAATCATGAAATTTGAAGGTAAGTGGAAAAGATCATCCTGAGTGTGGTATCTCAGAAGCAGAAAGACACAGGGTATATACACACTCATAAGTGGATATTAGACATATAATATAGGATAAACATACTAAAATCTGTATACCTAAGGAAGCTAATCAAGAAGGAGGACTCTGGCTAAGATGCTCAATCCCATTCAGAAAGGCAAAGAGGATGGACATAGGAGGGAAAAAACAGGGAATAGGAAAGGAGCCTACCACAGAGGGCCTCTAAAAGGCTCTACCCTGCAGGGTATGGGGGCAGATGCTGAGATTCATAGCCAAACTTTGGGCAGAGTGCAGGGAATCTTATGAAAGAAGTGGGAGCTAGTAAGACCTGGAGAAGACAGGAGTTCCACAAGGAAAGCAACATATCTAAAAAGTCTGGACACAGGGATCTTTTATGAGACTGATACTCTAGCCAAGAACCACTTATGGAGATGGCCTGGAACCCCGGAATAGAGGTAACCCATGGCAGTTCAGTGTCCAAGTAGGTTCCATAGTAATGAGGACAGGGACTGTCTCTGACAGGAACTGATTGGCCTGCTCTCCTGTGGGTGGAGCAGTCTTACCAGGCCTCAGAGGAAGGCAATGCAGCCACTCCTCATGAGACCTGATAGAGTAGGATCATAGGGAAGGGGAGGAGGACCTCCTTTATCAGTGGATTGGGAGAGGGACATGGGTGAGGAAGAGGGAGGGGAGGAGGAAAGGATCTACAGGGGGAAGGGGATACAAAGTGAATAAAGTGTAATTAATGAATTTTTTAAAAAGTAAAAAAAAAAAAAAAAAAAAAAAAAACAGAGCAAAAATAAGTGCTTTCTTCCTTAGGTTACTTTTGTCAGTCATTTTCTTTATTCTTTCTTCCTTTTTTATTTTGATTATTACAATTTATTCACTTTGTATCCCAGTTGTAGGTCTATCCCTCATCCCCTCGCAATCCCACCTTCCCTCTGTCTTCTCCTCCCATGCCACTCCCTCAGTCCACTGTAAAGAGGAGGTCCTCCTCCCTTTCCATCTGACCCTAGCCTATCAGTTCTCATCAGGAATGCCTGCATTGTCCTCTGCTGTAACCTGGTACAGCTTCATTCCCCCTAGGAGAAGGTGATCTTAGAGCCAGCCACTGAGTTCATGTAAGAGACAGCGTCTGTTCCCCTTACTAGGACACCCACCTGGAGGCTGAGCTGCCATGGGGTACCTCTGGGTAAGGAGACTAGGTTATCTGAATGCATAGTTCTTGGTTGGAGTATCAGTCTTTGCCAAGAACCCTGGAATCAGATTTTTGGTTTCTGTTGGTCCCCAGGTGGAGTTCCTGTCTACTCCTGGTCTTTCTATCTCTCCCTTCTTTTATAAGAGACCTTACACTCTGCACAATGTTTGGCTATGAATCTCAGCATCTGTTTGGATACCATGCTGGGTAGAGTTTCAGAGGTGGTATCCTCTGTGGTATGCTCCTATCCTTTTCCCTGTTTTCTCCCGCTTCGGATGTCTATTCCATTTGCTTTCTGAGTGAGGATTAAGCAACTTCCCTATCATCCTCCTTCTTGTTTAGCTTCTTTAGAAGTATACATTTTAGGATATTTATCATATAATATATGACTAATATCCACTTATAAGTGGGTATGTACCATGTGTGTCTTTCTGCTTCTAGATTATCTCACTCAGAATGATCTTGTCTTTCTGAGTGAGATAATCTCACCATATGCCTTCAAATTTTCATTATTTTCTTGTTTTTCATTGCTGAGTAGTATTCCATTGTGTAAACGAATCACAATTTCTGTATCCATTCCTCAATTGAGGGACATCTGGGTTTGTTTCCAGAGTCTGGCTATGATGAATAAAGCTCCTGTGAACATGGTTGAGCAAATGTCCTTGTTGTATACCTGTGCTTATTTTGGATATATGCCTAGGGATGGTACAGCTAGCTAAAAGACACAAGGAAAATATCCAAATTAAAATCAGAAACAATGGTGGTATTACTCAGACATCATTTGCCTGCAAATTTTATGATTTCCTTGTTTTTATTTGCTGAGTAGCATTCCATTGTATAAATGTACCACAATTTCTGTATCCATTCCTCAAATGAGAGACATCTGTGCTGTTTCCATATTCTGGCTATTCCGAATAAAGCTGGTATGAACATGGTTGAGCAAATGTCCTTGTTGTATACTTGTGCCTATTTTGGATATATGCCTAGGGATGGTACAGCTGGCTCTTGAGGTAGCATTATTTCTTTTTTTTTTTTAAGATCAGTTTTTCTTAATTTTTATTATTATTATGATTGTATTGTTTTCTCTGTGAACTGGCAAATCTGTAAACACCAGGGGAAAGTGATCAGAGAGCCTGAGTTCATCCAGAGAAAGTCCCTGTTCCCCTTACTAGTGATCAGACTTGGAGACAGAGTCTACGGGCTACAACAGAGCCAGGGTTTTAGGTGCTCTTCATACATTCTGTTTTCACTATTTCTAAATGTCTGAGAAAGTGCCAGGTTGAATTCCAAATGTAAACACGTTTACATGCCCACTAGCAATGGAGGAGGGTTCCCCTTTCTCCACATCATCTCCAGCATGTGTTGTCACTTGAGCTTTATAACTTAGCCAGTCTGATGGGTAATAAGGTGAAATCTCAGGGTCATTTTGATTTGCACTTCCCTGATGACTAAGGAACTGGAGCATTTCTTTAAGTGTTTCTCTACCATTCAGTATACCTCTATAGAGAGTTCTCTGTTTAGCTCCATTCCCCATTTTTTAATTGGATTTCTTGATTTGTTGCTTTTTAACTGTTCAGTTCTTTCTATATTCTGTATATTAACTCTCTGTCAGATATAAGATGGTTGAAGATCCTTTCTAAGTCTGTAGGCTGTTGTTTTGTTCTGATAACAGTATCCCTTGATTTACAGAAGCTTTTCAGCTTCATGAGATTCCATTTATTGATTATTGATCTTAGAGCCTGTGCTATTGGTATTCTGTTCGAAAAGTTGTCTCCTGTGCCAGGGAGTTCAAGGCTCTTCCCCTATTTTCTTCTAACAGATTAGTGTGTCTGGTTAGACATGGAGGTCTTTGATCCACTTGGACTTTAGTTTTATGCAGGAAGATAAATATGGATCTATTTCCATTTTTCTGCACGTAGACAGACAGTTGGACCAGCACCATTTGTTGAAGATGCTGGTTTTTTTTTTCCATTTTATGGTTTTGACTTCCCAATTTTTTATCTCCTTTACATCGTTTAATTGTCTTATTCCTCTAGGTAAGATTTCAAGTTTTATGATACTGTATATATATATATATATATATATATATATATATATATATATATTTTTTTTTTTTTTACTATGTTTAGGTATGTGCCTTGTATCCTTGATCTCTCCAGAACTTTAAACATGAATGGGTGTTGGATTTTGTCTTTTTCTGCAACTAAGGAAATGATCATGTGATTTTTCTCCTTCATTTTGTTTATATGGTGGGTTATATTGATGGATTTTCATATGTTTAACCACCACTCCATGCCTTGGATAAATCCTACTTGGTCTTGGTGGCTGATATCTTTTATGTGTTCTTGGTTTCTGTTTGAGAGTATTTTATCGAGTATTTTTCCACCAATGTTCATAAGAGAGATAGGTCTGAAGTTCTCTTTTTTGTATGTGGGGTCTGGGTTCTTTCAGTATCAAAGTTACTGTGGCCTCATAGAATAAGTTTGGTAATTTTCCTTTTATTTCTATTTTGTGAAATAGTTTGAAGAATATTGGCATCAGCTTTTCTTTGATGGTCTGGTAGAATTCTGTGCTGAAACCATCATGCTCTGCATTTGGGGAGGGGGAATGTAGATTTTTATACTTAAATTTTTATTTTTAATATTATTTACAGTTTATTAACTTTGTATCTCAGCTGTATCCTACTCCCTCATTCCCTTTCAATCCCACCCTCTATCCCTCGTCTTCTCCCTACTCCTTTCCAAGTCCACTGATAGGGGAGGACCTCTTCCCCTTTCATCTGACCCTAACTTATCAGGTATCTTCAGGCCTGGCTGCAAACTCCTCCTCTGTGGCCTAGCAGGGCTGCTCCTCCCTCGGGTGTTGGGGGGGAGGGGCAGCAGTCAAAGAGCCAGCCATTGAGTTCATGTCAGAAATGGTCCCTGTTCCCCTTACTAGGGTTCTCACTTGGATACTGAGCTACCATGGGCTAATTCCTGGCAGGAGTTCTGTGTTATATTCATACATGTTTCTTGGTTGCAGAGACAGTCTCATAAAAGACCCCTCTGCCCAGATATATTTGGTCCTTGTGGAGCTCCTGTTCTCTCCAGGTCACACTAATGTCCTCTTCTTTCATATGATTCTCTGTACTCTGTCCAAGGTTTGGTTATATGTCTCAGTATCTGTTTGATATACTGCCCCATAGAGACTTTCAGAGGCCCTCAGTGGTAGGCTCCTGTCCTATTACTTGTTTTCTCCTACATTCAATGTCCATCCCATTTGTTTTTCTAAATGAGGATTGATCATCTTACCCAAAGTCCTCTTTCTTTTTATCTTCTTCAGTTGTACAGATTTCAGTATATTTATCCTATCTTATAGGTCTAGTACCCACTTATAAGTGAGTATATACCCTGTGTGTCTTTCTCCTTCTAGAATACCTCACTCAGAATGATCTTTTCTAGACTCACCATTTGCCTGCAAATTTCATAATTTACTTGTTTTTAATTGCTAGGTAGTATTTCATCATGTAAAAGTGCCATAATTTCTTTATCCATTCCTCCATTGATGGACATCTGGGTTGTTTCTAGGTTCTGGCTATTATGAATAAAGCAGCTACAAACATAGTTGAGCAAATGTCCTTGTTGTATACTTGAGAATCTTTTGGATATATGCCTAGGAGTGGTATAGCTAGATCTTGAGGAAGCACCAACAGCATAGGTACTAAGAACAGCAATCAATAAATGGGATCTCATGAAACTGAAAAGCTTCTGTAAAGCAAAAGACACTGTCACCAGAATAAAATGACAGCCTACAGACTTAGAAAGAATCTTCACCAACCTTATATCTGACAGAGGGCTGATATCCAGAATATAAAAAGAACTAAAGAAGTTAAAAAGAAATAAATCAAGCCAACCAATTAAAAAATGGGGTATGGAGCTAAACAGAGAATTCTCTGTAGAGGAATATAGAATGGCAGAGAAACACTTAAAGAGATGCTCAATGTCCTTTGCCATCAGAGCAAAGCAAACCAAAATGACCCTGAGATTTCACCTTACACCTATCAGAATGGCTAAGATCAAAACTCAAATGACAACACATCCTAGTGAGGTTGTGGAGAAAGGGAAGCTCTCCTCCATTGTTGGTGGGATTGTAAACTTTTATAACCACTTTGGAAATCAATCTGCTGCTTTTTCAGACAATTTGGAATGGAGACTTTTTTTGATGACTGCTTCTATTTCTTTGGGAATATAGGAATATTCAATCTATTTACCTGTTCTTGGTTTAGCTCTGGTTAATGGAATTCATCAAGGAAATTGCCCATTTAATTTATATTTTCAAATTTTGTGGCCATAGTCTTTTAACATAAGACCTAATGATTCTTTGAATTCCCACAGTGTCTGTCATTATGTCCCCCTTTTCGTTTCTGATTTTGTTGATTTGGATAGTTTCTTTCTACCTTTTCGTTATTTTGGCCAAGGGTTTGTCTATCTTGTTAATTTTCTCAAAGAACCAGCTC
This sequence comes from Meriones unguiculatus, assembly GCF_030254825.1. Classification (NCBI taxonomy): domain Eukaryota; kingdom Metazoa; phylum Chordata; class Mammalia; order Rodentia; family Muridae; genus Meriones; species Meriones unguiculatus. The sequence continues at coordinate 40,918,250 of NC_083365.1, read as the reverse complement.
TTGGTTTCATTGGTTCTTTGAATTGTTTTATTTGTTTCTAATTTATTGGGTCCTGCTTTGAGTTTTATTATTTACAACAGTCTATTTCTCTTGGGTGTGTCTGCTTCTTCTGTTTTTTTTTTTTTTTTTTTTTTTTGTTGTTGTTGTTTACTATCCTTTTAGGTGTGCCATTAAGTTGCTTGTATGAGATGTCTCAAAAATCTTTCTGGAGACACTTAGTGCTATGAATTTTCCTATTAGTAATGCTTTCATTGTGTCCCATAAGTTTGGGTAAGTTGTGCTTATAAATTAATTCACTGAATTTTAGGGAATCTCTAATTTCTTTTTTAATTTTTGTGTGACCCAGCTGACATTGAGTAGAGAGTCCTTTAGTTTCCATGTGTGTAGGCTTTTGTTATTTCTGTTGTCATTGAGATCTAGTGTTAGGCCATGGTGGTCTGATAGAAGGGATTATTTTGTCATCTTGGATCTGTTGAGGCTTGTTTTGTGCCTGACTATATGGTCAGTTTTGAAGAAGGTCCCGTGAGGTGCTGAGAAGAAGGTATACTCTTGCGTTCCGGTAAAAGTTATGTAGACATCTATTAGTTCCATTTGTTTTAGGACCTCTGTTAGTGACATTGTTTCCCTGCTTAGTTTTTCTCTAGATGGTCTGTCATTTGGTGAGAGTGGAACGTTGAAGTCTCCCACTATTAAGGTGTCGAGATTGATGTGTGATTAAACTTTATTAATGTTTCATTTACATATGCAGGTGCTCTTGTATTTGGGGCATAGATTTCTTGTGATGTCCTTCTGGTGGATTTTTTTCTTGATGAGAATAAAGTGTCCCACCTCTTCTTTTTTGATTATTTTTGGTTGAAAGTCTAGTTTATTAGAATTTTGGATAGCTACTCCAGCTTGTTTTCTGTGTCCCTTTCCTTGCAAAACCATTTTCCTGCAAACTCTGAGGTAGTGTCAGTCTTTGTTGCAACGTTGTGTTTCTTGGATGCAGCAGAATGTTGGATCTTGTTTCTGTACCCAATCTGGTTGTGTCTTTTTATTGGAGAGTTGAGTCCATTGATGTTGATAGATAATACTGAGCCATGAGTGGAGTTGGTGGTGATAGTGTATTTCTCTGCTTGTTTTTTTTTTTAATTTTATATTGTGAAATTATTTATATCCTGAACTTTCTTGGATGTAGTTGATTTCATTAGATTGGAGTTTTCCTTCTATTATCTTTGTAGGGCTCGGTCGCTGTGTAGATATTAAGTTTAGTTTTGTCATGGAATATTTTGTTTTCTCCATCTATGTTGATTGAAATCTTTGCTGGTTATTGTAGTGTGTTTTGGCATCTGTGGTCTCTTAGAATCTGCATGACATCTGCCCAGGCCCTTCTGGCTTTCATAGTTTCTATTGAGAAGTCTGGTGTTATTCTGATAAGTCTACCATTATATGTTATTTGGCCTTTTTCTTTTGCTGCTTAATATTTTTTTTCTTTGCTCTGTAGATTTAGTGTTTTGACTATTGCGTGATGTTAGGAGTTCCTTCTGGTCTATTCTATTTAGTGTTCTCCATACCTCTTATATGTTTATGGACATCTCTTTCTTTAGGTTGGGAAATTTTTCTTCTGTAATTTTCTTGGAAATATTTTCTTGACTTTGGAGCCTGCAATCTTCTTTTTCGTCTATTCTGATTATTCTTAGATTTTGTCTTTTTGTGGTGTCTTTGATTTCTTGGATGTATTTTGTCTGGACCTTTTCTGATCTTATGTCTTTTTGAGAGATGTATTGATTTCTTCAATTGTGTCTTCAGAGCCTGAGATTCTCTCCTGCATATCTTGAATTCTGTTGGTAATGCTTACCTCTGTGGTTTCTGATCTCTTTGCTAGGTTTTCCATCTACAAGAATTTCTCTGTGTATGTTTTCTTTATTGATTCCAATTATGTTTTCATTTCTTTCATCATTTTCTTCATCTGTTTTTTATATGGATTCCTGTTTGTCCATGATGGCCTCTATTTTTTTTTTTTGTTTCTTCTCTATATGCCTCTTTATGATCTTCTACACATGTCTCTATTTGTTTGGCTGTAGTTGCTTGTATTTCTTTGAGAGATTTGTTCATTTCCTCTTTATTTGCCTCTAATAACTGGATAAGCATAGATTTGCACATACTTTCCTGTGTTTCTGTTGATTTAAAATATCTGTTGATTTTTGGGTTTGCTGGTAAAGCCTTGATTCCTGATATGTGATGGTTGTGTTCTTATGCTGTTCTGTAGCCATCTGCTTATCTGAAACCTTTGCTGTTTGTTCCTAAAGCCTGTGCTGCCACTGAGTTGTTCTGTCTGTGGAATACATAGTATTCTTCAGGAATCTCAGAGAGGTCCACCAGTTTGAGAGTGGATGTTGTTGTTTCAGCTGTCACTAGGGAGGAATGTGGTAGGCACCTGTGTGCAAGCACTGGAGTGTGCATGGAGGCGTGCCTTGTAGGACCCAGTGCTAGTGCATCTAGATGCCTGGAAGGGTGGAGCATAAGGTTATGAAATTGAAAGAGATCAGGGATTGTTATATGGGAGGGTTTTGAGGAAAGAAAGGAAATGAAGAAATGTAATTATAATTGCAAAAACTAAAAGAAATAATAAAATCAAAATTACTAAAAATTGTTATAAATGAGTAAAAAAATTTAAAAATGTTATAAAAAATTTTTATAAATAAGTTACAAAGAAATTTTAAAAATGAAGTGAATGCCTTCATGAACTCACAGCAGCTACGGTTGCTAGACAAGACCTATGTAAAATCAAGCATATAAGCTCTCTAGGATGCCCCACAATCCTATATCTGTACCTAAGGAATCACTGACAGATGGGTGCTAGGCAGAAATAAGTTCAGTTTTATAAGGGTATAGTGACTTCTTGATTGACTATGCTACATTAGTAAGTGGACCAAATACCTGTGCATTTTTGAGCAACACAATTTTGACTCAGTAGGTTGTGAAACAAACAAACAAAAACAACAACAGTAACAAAGAGAACGCATATATTTGTGATGGATAAGACATGGGAAGGCTGTGGTGAGTAATAGGGTATATGTATTTATTAAACTCTCAAAAAATAAATAATTACTTTAAAAGATGTTTTAGAGAAAAAAAAACAATATAACCAGAATAATGACTACATAAGAAAATTAGATGAATCATATGCTTGTGATGTATAGTTTTATGTCAACTTAACACAAGCTGAAGTCATTTGTAGAGGAAGGAACTTCAATTAAGAAGATACCTCCATAAGAACAGGCTGTTGGCAAACAAATATTTTCTTAATTAGTGATTGATGGGTAGTGCCATCTCTGTGTTGGTGGCCTTAGGTTCCATAGGAATGAGCAACACTCCTCCATGACTTCTATATCAACTCCTGCCTCCAGGTTCCTACTCTGGTTGAGTTCCTTCTTGACTTCCTTTGATGATGAACAGTGATGTGGAAATGTAAAGCTAATAAAACCATTTGTCCCCAACTTGCTTTGGGTTTCTTCATCACAGTAATAGTAACCTGAATTAAGACAATATCCATAACAAAAACAACATTCTTAAATCAGGTTATAGAAATTTGATAGATTTAGAGGTAGAATCACTAGTGTACATTTAATTTAACATGAATATTTGCTTTCTGACTTTCTTATAGTTCATTAATTATTACACATAATGCACTGAGCTTTTTTTGATATGCTACATTATTCTAGTTAACATTCTTAAATAGAATATTTTCAAATAACTGGAAACTTTCAAAGTTAGGCATAATGCCAGAACTTTAAAAAACATTTTCAAATTCTATGCAACTAATTCTTTTCCCAGGATCCTCTTTCATCTAGGAATTGTCACTGAGTAAACAACATATTTTTTCTTCTATAAGGCAGTTTTACTGACACTTAACATTGATGCCGCTGAATAAAAGTGATACTTGACTCATATCAAAATGAAAAAAGCCAATCTCCAAATCGTATTTTAAATAAATAGAGCTTACAATCCCTTAGCGAGATGAATAAGCTTTTCTGCTTTATTGGCTTGGACAAAGTTGTAGATATAAACATAGACTGGCTGATGCAGCAGAAATTTTGCAGTTTAGTAGGTTCTGAGATATTATATTGCACTTGCTAAAATACACCCTCCACATCCACTATTCATTTATGAAATTAAATATGCCCTGTAATTTTCATGGAATGCAGAAGACGGATTTGTGTGTGCAGATGCTCTTTCAGAATAATTTTACCTAGCTAAATACCCATGAAGTCATTTTATTCTCTCATGATTCCTTATTATGAAGATATCTCTTGTATAAACAGATGCTAACTTTTTCCTGTTTAAATCATCCAAGCAATATAACCGCATATTTGCATCCGTGGTGAAGAATTTTGGCAAAGAGACGTGGATCATGCAGAATAGATATTTAAACGATGTTTACAGAAAGACATTTTGTGTTTATAATATAATGTTACAGGAAGGAAAACAATACAAAATTATATGCACAATGTTATGATTTAAAACACGACTTCAAGTTCTTCAGTAGTTTCTTCTGCCAAGAAGGAAAGTCAAAGAGACCAACTTTATTGGCTGTTTTGTAAAAAATAACAATAAAGTCATATAGGTGGCAAAATCATAAATATGTAAAATGAGACAATTATGATTATTTCTATCATATAGAATTATAAATTTTTGAAAGTCTGTTTTAATTTTTTTCCTCTCTCTTTAAGTGTCCTCTGTGAAGATGTATTATTATTTTTATTTTTTTAACTTGATAAGGAAGTAAAGAAGAATTTGAACTTGCTATATCATGTATGACTTTGAAAAATATTAAGTGTAATCGGTTGTGAAGAAGAAACTAGATATTGTTAGCACACATGAGTATACAACCACTTTAATCAAAGGAAGATAGAAGAAGGGTTAATGTGGGTCTTTTGTAGTTAGATCACAGAGTGTGACACTTGTGAGAACAACACACAAAATTAGATTAGATTTCTTTACATTTTCCTAATAGAAAAGGGCACTAAGAATTTTTGAGAATCTGCTGAGTCCAGACTTCTATGCAAGCAGGCAAGTAATATGTGTGTGTGTATGTGTGTGTGTGTGTGTGCGTGTGCGTGTGCAAGTAGATCTTGCTGACAATTTCCTCTGCTGCTTGAGGACCTAGCTGTTATCTAACATACAAAAGTTAAGTATGTCCTTTATGAATTCCTCAATGATAAAATATTTATGTATAATAAATAAAGGGAATTCTTTTTGTGCGAGTGATAAATGGCAGAGACCATGGCAGCCTCTGAAAGACCAATGTTCCACGTGTTGGGCAACACAAAACAACCCAGCAGGGAATGATTCCGTGATTCAAGAAGAAAGTCTGGTTCAATATGACTCAGAAGCTGAGGTTGCTTCAAACTTCTAGACTCTGACACCAGGCTGTTTATTGTAGGCATGTTTAAGGACAGTGAAATGCAGGGCAGGAGGAGTTTCCTGCTGTAAACAGTCTCATGTGGAGACTCATAAAGCTTAAGGCATAATTACATTGAAACGATTTTCAAAGGGCATGCCATCTCTTCCATTAGATTGTGTTACTTAGACAGACTACATAGGTTATATGTAGGGCCTGGAGGAACACTTAGTGTGGTGGTACCAATAGTGCAAAGGTGACTTAGACTATCAACCCCCTACAGTCCTATTTGTAAGAGTCTGGAGTAGGTTGTTGGACATACAGATGTCACAGAAGTTACCAGGCTAATAACTACATCCATTGTCGATTTTCTGGGCTGAAAACAGCTTATGCCTATCTTCCTTTGTGGAAACAACCCTGAGTGTTTAACATTCCTGGTTTCCTAAAGCTTAACTCGTAGCACAAGGACTCTGTGTCCTCTATAATAACATATTCAGAACTATTACAAAAAGTAGAGTATGATAATTTAAAATTACAATTAGCAAATTATACTCAAAACAAAATTATTAGATACCTCACATGCACTGTGTGCTTATTCAGCTACTTAAATTCTGAATTCTGGCCTGAATTCTGTACTTACTATACTCCATTTTTTCTGCCAATTGTATTGTATCGCATTTGTTATGTTCTGTCTTAGAGTGATAATACAATGAACTTATTAAAATAATTATTATTACCAAAACAGTTTCTGTAGGCTTAGATTTTTCACCAAACCTACTTTAGCATTCTGAAATGCCTTTACCTCCTTTTTAACTTCCTGACCTTAGATAGATTAGGACAGAAAAGTATTGTAGACTGCTTTTATCTACTTCCTGCTGATTACGGTCCATGGGTCTTTATGGGATTACCAAACTCAGTAATCAGGATAACAGCAGTCAAGTCCAAAGGCCAACACCAAGAAGCAACATGAATCAGCAAGACAAGCTAGTGAAAGTTGCAAGGCTCAATTGGAATGCCTTGAGAAGTTCTTTGCAATGTCAAGGGTCGAGGCAGGAAGATCAGTACAGCAGTGTCTATCCAAAAAGCAATCTCTCACTGTGCATGGGCTCTATGTATCTCCTGTCCTCAACATCCACCCATGGCTATTCTCAGCTTGCTAAAGTCATACCCCTAGCACACAGAGAGCTCACATCAAAACAACATGTGCCCTCTCAAATCCAGCTTCCAGCAAAACATCACATGACAAAATGAAATCTTTAAAGAAGCCAGAAACTTCCACTTCAAAATTCTGATTGTGAATCAGCAAAATTGTGATAGTTTCATCCAAGTTTAAATACTGGTGTCCTGAGTAATGGTTCATTAGGTAAAGTATTTATTATGTAAGTGGTATTAGTGTTAATATCCACAGCCTCCATGTAAAATGTCTAGTGGGTATGACATCCCTACCTTAATTCCAGCATCAGGACACAGAGATACTGAGACTAACCATATCTGCAAACTGTTGGTTTGATAAAGAGACCTTGTTTTAATTACTAAGATTGAAGAGTGATGGAGAATTATTCTCCTCATTCAGGTTAGACCTCCAAATGTGCACACACACATGCTAAGACATGAATATTCATATATGTGTATGTTCACACACACCCACACACACTCACACACACACAGACACACACACACATACACACAGATGGGGTGGATCAGAAAAAAAAAAAAGATTAACAGTTTTAAGCCTGTGATCACAATGAAAATTAAAAGGTAGGATATAAGAACAAAGTTTTCTTTCTTTTCGTCTTTTTTTTTAAGAATTGACACTACCTTGTACTGTGTAGAATCAGTAATATGCACTTGTATTTGTGATTATAGATGCACATGCAAAGCATTTTATAAGCACTTTACATTATACCTCACTTACATCCACTTAAAATTCCATATAATGCCTATAAATGGCCCCATAGGCCCCACGAAAAATACTTCACAGTCCCATGGAAACTAATTTCATCTAAGCTTGCCAGAAAATTAATTTTAATGTCTTATCATGCTGTCTTCATTCTGACAAAATCCATACTGAAGTTAATGAGACAGGGGTCTCAAAGGAATATTTGAAAATTTTAAATTCTACTCAAAAAGCAATAGTTCAAAGACTGGGCCTTCATAATTTCCTCTTCACCAACCTTTATAAAAAAAATGACATGAGTTAGATTAGACATCACACTTGGCATGGTGCTCTCTGTGGATGTTTTCTATATATGGCATGTATCCCTCTGGACCCCAGAGTACTCAATGGAACTTCTATCCACTCATAAATCCCTCCCTGATGGCAACTATCTCTCATGATTCTGTCTTTTTATGAATGTCGTGCAGTTGGAATCATAGTATGTATCATTTGAAACTTCTTATTTAACTTAATAATTTATTTAAGATCTCTCCTTGTGATTTCATGGGTTGTTTCATTTCTCTTATCACTGAATAACAGTCCACAGTCTGGATATGCCATAGCTCATTTATGTACCAAGAAACATATTATTTCTGAATTGTAGCAGTTCTTAGCTTGATGCTACACATTGGGGCCGGGAAAATTTCTCAGTGGTTAAGAGCAGCTGACGATCTTTCCTGGGACCCAGGCTTGTTTCCCACCATGCATGTGGAAAGGCAAGTTAGATATAAACCCAGTTCTTGGGGATGTGATACCCTCTTTTTGTCTCTGTGGTCACCACATGAACATACTGTACTTACACACAGGTAAACAAAACACACAAAATAAAATATATAAGATGCACACTTTTCGTCTGGTCACATTTTCATTCCTTTGGGTAAACACCAAAGAATGTAAATGCTGTCTTCCTCATAAGGCGAGTGCATAAGTAGTCTGCTCAGATACTGCTGAACTAGTACAACTTTGCATTCTCATGACCAGAAAAATGAGAATTTCTTTTGCAGAATGACTTTCCTAACTGAATTTACTAGGATTAGTGAGTGATAGACCAGGATTTCTCTGATCCCTTCTGAAAAAGTAAAACAAGAAGTGTGTGTATGTAACAGTGAATTCTGTAATATTTTTTAATGTTGTGACTTTTATTATTTTATGTTTATATGCTCAAAGGTTACCAGAGTTCCTGGTTTTTGACAAACATTTGGTCAGATCAAATTAGTAAAAGAAATGTCCATTTGTTCCTCTGAGTCCCAGTTCCTTGCAGCCGTCTGCCCCTTGTCCAACAGGAGAATTTAAATTCAGCCTGATGGCACATAGGCTCAGCTTAAAACGGACTCCAGGGAAGAGCTGTGAATCACCAAAGAAGCCTCATCAGGAGATTCAACCTCAGCATTCCGCAGTTTAGGGACATTCTTCCATGTTTTCTGTCTCAGGCAGTAGGCAGGCCCTTCAGTTTTTGCTGAAGCTGAGGATAGTGGTCATCTCCTTATCACTCAACTGAAAGTTAAAGACCTGACAGTACTCATGTGCTGGTGACCCAGGCTCTCTGATCACCTCTCCCTGGGCTTTGCAGCCTTACCAAGCTACAGAGGAAGACAATGCAACCAGCCCTGATGAGACCTGATAGGCTAGGGTCAGATTAGTAGGGGAGGTTCTCCTGCCCTATCAGTGGACTAGGGGAGGGGCATAGGAAGAGAAGATGGGAGGATGGGTGGGACTGGAAGAAGAAGGGGTGGGGGGTTCTACACTCCCTATATAAAGTAAATAAATATCATAAATAAATAAATAAGAACACAGTTTACAGTGGTGAAACTAGAAAAAGGGAACAGCTAATAAAAAACAAATTAAAATAATAATAACAATAGATCTTTCAGTAGGAAACAATAAAGTACAATACAGAAATGTATAAAAAGATCTTCTTCTAAAAATAAATAAATTACCAATCATTAGCTACCCTGAAAAATAATAAAAGAAAAAATATTAATGTAACTTTATCCCCAGCTGCACAGATACATGAGCAATTGATATTAATAGGTAAGAATACAGTTTCTGTATTAATTATTTTTCTTGTTACTATGAAGAAATGCTTGACAAGTAATTTAAGAAAGAAATGGCTTAGCTTGGCTGATTATTCAAAAGAATGCAAGAAAAAATAGAAAGAGTATCAGGAACTAGAGAAAACTGATCAAAAACATCTACAGTCAGAATACAGAGACAGACCAGGCTATCAAAATCAAGACCATGCCATAGTGAGGTACCCTGTCCAGGGAAGGTCCACCTCTTAAACATTTCACTTCTTTCTTGATATCATCAGCTGGAGACCATGTGTTCACATACGTGAGACACTGGAGGAAATACTACATTCAGTTCCCATGGTATTAGAAATAATTTGATCCTAAAGGACAAAACAGAGTAAACTGAGAAATTTCACATTAAAAACGCTACTAAAACTCACTGTAAAAGAGATTGCCTGAGGAATCATTTCTAAATATATCTAAGTGAATAGTTTAAATATTTTTTATGCAGAGAATATAGATTTCGGTGTTGCTATTAATTCTATTATTTAAGTAAAACAGTGGTTAAAATTTTTTTTTCTTGAAAATTGAAAACAAAGAAAAAGTTCCCATTTTGTGTTTTCAGGTCTATCTTTCTAAGAAAAAGACAGATATTCTGAAACTGTTCAATTTGAATATCTCTAATGAATACATTGTGAAAATTAGGATCAAAATTGAAGTAGATATAATTTTGGACTCTTCCACAGCTGCAATACTATGATCAAGTGGTACTTATCCCACGAAATACTACATGAGCTATCATTAGCCATACTAACACAATCAAAATGAAAACTTGATTGTATGAATTGTTTTGAAAGTAGCTCCTGAAATTCCTCCTAAAATCCAGCTGACATCATACTTAAAGGTGAAAGACAGATCAGCAAAGACATCTGTTTTAGCTAGTTATTAAATCTGTTGCTAGTCTGAACTCTCTGGGACATAAGGCTCTGTTTTCCATGTTGAGAAAGACTTTTGGTGTGTATAAGGTACTTACTTAATGTTCTGGAATGAAAGAATGCATAAGGACTTCCTTCTAGGTCTCAAACATTAACAGCAGATTTTTCTCAAAGTAGAGACTGTGAGAAAATATAAGGAACAAAGATTCAAAATAAATATAACCAAACTTGAATTAATAGAGATAATTTGACTTTCTCCATGTGTTTGTTTCACAGAACATATGTGTAATGATAACTATAAAAAAGATTAATTAGATATTAAAACGTGTGATAAATAAGAAGTAACTAAATGTGTGTTTAAATAATATGGAAATGGAAATAATTAATACCAACAGCAAGAAAGTGAAGCTCACAGAAAAGATATAAAAATAAGTCAAAAGCACAAACTGGTAAATAATTCTCATAGCCATCAATTGATTTTTGTTGATGGTATACTTATTGCAATGTTCAGAATTATTTTAACGAAGGTTAACCATCAGGTAAGAGAGCTAATTGGAAATTGTGTTGGCTTTTGAAACCTCAAAACACACCCTCAGTGACAAAATTCTTCCAGCAAAGTCACAAATCTTAATCCTTCCTAAAAAGTTCCACAAACCTGATACTGAATTTTCTTTTTATTATTATTACCATGTTTTGTTGTTATTGTTGTTGTTTTGTGTTTTGTTTTGTTTGTTTGTTTTTACAATTTATTTACTTTGTATCCCTGTTGTAGTCCCCTCCCTCACCTCCTCCTGGTCCCATCCTCACTCCCTCACTCCCTCTTCCTCCCCTATTCCTCTTCCTTAGTACACTGAAAGGGGAAGTCCTCCTTCCCAGATCTCTGACCCTAGCCTATCAGGTACCATGAGGACTGCAAGGATCCTCTTCCCCTATGAGCTGTCTAGGTTGCCCTACCAGGGAGAAGTTATCAAGGACCAGGGAACTGAGTTCATGTCAGAGACTGACTCTATTCCCCTACCAGAGAACCCAGGAGGACAGTGAGTTGTATATGGGCTATTTCTGAGCAAGGGTTCTAGATCCTCTCTATGTATGGTCTCTGGCTAATGCATCCAGATGGCAGTTCCTCCCCCCACCCCCCCACTGAGCCCAATTTTTTTTTTTTTTTTTTTTTTTTTTTTTTGCTTTGTTGGTTTCCTTGTGGAGCTTCTGTCCCCTCCAGGTCCTTCTACATTCTCCTTCTTCCAAAAAACTTCCTGTGCTCCATCCAAAGTTTGGCTGTGAGTCTCTGAATCTGATTAGATTCTCTGCTGGGTGAAGTCTTTTAGAGGACCTGTGGTAAGCTCTCAGCCTGATCCCTCTCTTCTACTCTTTTACTGTCTATCCTGTTTGTCATTCTGAATGAGAATTAAGCATCTTCCCTAGGGTCCTCCTTTTTGTTTAGCTTCTTTAGGTCTGTGGATTTTAGTATGTTTAATCTCATTTTATCTGGCTAATATCTGCTTACAAGCGAGTATATGCCATTTGTGTCTTTCTGCTTCTGGGTTACCTCACTCATGATGATCTTTACCACTTCCATGCATTTGCCTGCAAATTTCATGATCGGCAATAGGATTCCATTGTGTAAATATACCACATTTTTTGTATCAATTCTTTGGTTGAGGGACATATAAGTTGTTCCAGATTCTGGCTATTATGAATAAAGCTGCTATTAACATAATTGATCAAATGTCCTTGTATGATTGATCAGCTTTCGGATATATGCTCAGGAGTAGTATAGCTGGGTTTTGAGACAGCACTATTCCCAGTTTTCTGAGAAAGCACCAGATTGATTTCGAAAGTGGTTGTACAAGTTTATATTCCCACCAACAATGGAGAAAGGTTCCCCTTTCTCTACATCCTCTTCAGCAGGTGTTTTTGATCTTAGCCATTCTGATAGGGGTAAGTTGGAATCTCAGAATTGTTTTGATTTGCATTTCTCTGATGAATAAGGAAGTTGAGCATTTCTTTAAGCACTTCTCAGCCATTCAATATAACCTCTGTTGAGAATTTTCTGTTTAATTCTGTAACCATTTTTTTAATTGGATTATTTGATTTGTTGGTGTTTAATTCCTTGTGTTCTTTATATATTCTGGATATAAGTCCTCTGTCAGATGTAGGGTTAGTGAAGATTATACAGTTTGTAGGCTGTCATTTTGTACTGATTACAGCATTCTTTGCTTTACAGAAGCTTTTCAGTTTTATGAGGTCCCATTTATTGATTGTTGATCTTAGAACTTGAGCTCTTGGTGTTCTGTACAGGGAGTTGTCTCCTGTGCCAATGTGTTCAATGTTTTCCAATTTTTCTTTTAACAGATTAGTGTGAGACTGAATTTTCAATCAATGGAGACAGTTCTCATTGAAACCACCTCATACATATTTTATTTATGTATAAATATGTATATATTTATTTTATAAAGTATTGAAGAAAATAAATTTTTATAATTATGCGGATAAAATAGTAAATCACATTAATATATTTCAAAGTATTCTAGCTATTTTCCTAAGTGTGCTCCAGAAGCATGCATAATTTGCATGCATGCATTTATTTGATTGAATGAGCATAATTCAATACTGCATAGTTGTAAATTCCCAACATATGTAGCAGATATACATTTCAGCTTTTAGTCCACATAGGAAAGCAAACTGTTTTTCTATAACTGCAATTCATGATTATGGAGTTCAGAATTCTTCAGCTTGGCAACCACATTTAAAAGACCGTGGCAGTCCTAGTAGTTCTTGCTTTGTAAGTGCTCAGTAGGGAAGCAGAGAAAAAGGGATCGCAAATTAAAGGCCATACCTAGCTATTTACTGAGGTCAAGACCTACCTGAGTAATTAAGCAAGACTTTGTCTAAGAGTCTTTTTGTAAATTTATATCTAATTAGAATGGAGATTTTTTTTAATAGAAAAGCACTGTTTAATGGGCAGAGGAATTCAGGTCTAGGCAACCTAACGCTTCCTTAGGATAAGAACTTAAAAACTCCTTGTAAAGACTACTTTCAGTCTTTTCTAGTACCTACAGAGACTGACACCTACAAATCGGAATAGAATCTAAGTCATTGTATTCACTATGTAATTTGGGACATATTAATCAATGTAAATATACCTTGATTTATTCATGTGAAAACAATAAGTACAATTATAATGATAGTGATATGATTCAATATCCACAAATTTTGAGGTGAGATATTGGGACCATTGTATCTTCTGTGTGAATTTGTGACAAATTGAGTCAAGACTATGTAAGCATGGTGAGGTCAAAATATCACATTTATTGCTGGAAATGTAGCTTACAAGTGATAACATTTCCACATACATGCATCTACACAGACTCATCACTGCAAAACCTACTGGCTGGAAAGTACTGTCAAATATTGGCTTGCAGAGAGCAGAACCTCGTGATGCGATACGTTCACAGTCCATTCTTCTTCACAAATTCACAAATGAAACAGCCAATCTTCTTCAGTAGAGTTTTCCAGAGCAAAACATTTAGTTCTGGGGAATAGCATGTTTCATTCTCTCTCCATTGCACTGAATGACCTTGGACACACTTACTACAAATGAAAATCTTATTGTCATGTTGTATTCTCCAAAGTATTGAGTCTGTTACCAGCATCTCTGTTGTCAAAGCTCCAAGTATATGAATCTCATTTGGCTTCTCACTGAAATAATGTGTCACAGAGTGAAGAAGACAGGAGAGAGAACCATTCAAAGCTAAGAGCTCTTGGCTTAGCTCTAATCTGCTCTGCTCTTGCTTAGAGATTATTATTTCACAGAAATGAGACACAGAGGCTCATCATCCTCTATTATACAACACTGTCAGTTGAACTAATATAAAGTTCAAAAGTAGAATTTCACTCTTATTACTTCTGGGAAAACAAATTCTGCATATTCTATCTCTTTAGGAATAGGTTCAGGAATGTATTTTATTAAATGCATTATAGGAATAGAAATGTTGGAATTTTAAAATATTGTATTTATGTGTTTTTTTGGCCATTTGAGATTCCTCTGGGGAACAGGGGCTTTCTCTAACATGAGCTCAATGGCAGGCTCTTTGGTCACCTCCCCCTGAGGAGGTAGCAACCTTACCAGGCCACAGAGAAAGACTATGCAAACAGTCCTGATGAGACCTGATAGGCTAAGGTCAGATGGAAGGGAAGGAGGATCTCTCAGTTGACTATGGGAGGGGTATGAGTGGGGAAGATGGAGGGACAGTAGAGTTGGTAAAGGACAAGGGAGGGGGCTACTGCTGGGATACAAAGGGAATAAATTGTAATAAATTTTAAAATAAATTTAAAACATCTCAAAAAAAGAGAGAATTCTCTATTTAGATCTGTACTCCATAGTAATTGTATTATTTGTTTTGTTGATGTCTAGGTTCTTTTTTTATTATTAAATTTTTTAAATGAGTTACATTTTATTCACTTTGTATCCCAGCTGAAGCCTCCTTCCTCATTTCCTCCCGATCCCACCCTCCCTTCTCATCTCCTCCCATGCCCCTATCTAAGTCCACTGATAGGGGAGGTATTCCTCCCCTTCCATCTGACTTTAGCTTTCAGATCTCATCAGAACTGGCTGCAATGTCCTCCTCTGTGGCCTAGAAACACTGATCCTCCCTCAAGGGGTGTGGTCAAAGAACCAGCCACTGAGTTCATGTCAGAGACAGTCCCTGTTCCCCTTAGTAGGATATCCACTTGGATACTGAGCTGCCATGGACTACATCTGAGCAGGGGTTCTAGGTTATATACATAAATGTATCTTGGTTGGAATATCAGTCTCAGAAAAGACCCCTGTGCTCAGATATTTTGGTTTTGTTGCTCTCCTTGTGGAGCTCCTGTCCTATCTAGGTCTTACTAACTCCTCCTTCTTTCATATGATTCCCAACACTCTGCCCAAAGTTTGGTTATGAGTCTCAGCATCTGCTTTGATACACTGCTAGATAAAGTCTTTCCGAAGCCCTCTATGGTAGGCTATGTGACAATACAAACTGGAGAGGTTGTAGAGAAATGGGAGCCCTCCTCCACTGCTGGTGGGAATGTAAACTTGTACAACCACTTTGGAAATCATCTGGCATTTTCTCAGACAATTAGGAACAGCACTTCCTTGAGATCCAGTTCTACCACTCCTAGGCATATATCCAAAATATGCTCAAGTACACAACAGGGACATTTGTTCAACCATGTTCATATCAACTTTATTCTTAGTAGCCAGAACCAGGAAACAACCCAGATGTCCTTCAACTGAGGAATGGATACAGAAATTGTGGTGCATTTACACAATGGAGTACTACTCAGCAATTAAAAACAAGGAAATCATAAAATTTGCAGGCAAATAGTGAGACCTAGAAAAGATCACCCTGAGTAAGGTATCCCAGAAGCAGAAAGAAACACATGGTATAAAATCACTTATAAGTGGATACTAGACCTATAAGATAGTGTTAACATACTAATGCCCAGCCTGCGGGACTTGGATTATTCGTGGGTCTCAAAGAGGCCAGGCCTGAAAGAAAAACGGGTGAGAGAGAAGGAAGGGACCAAGCAGTTTTCCTTGTCAAAGTCCGTTTATTATGGGGCAAAGCTTTACTTTTTAGCTCAAAGAATAAGGAAGTAAAAAATTGGAGGGAGAGGGGCAGGAGGTTATCTGGTTAGTCATTGAGGCATTCCAAGGTTTTATCATCAACTGTTAAAACCAGTCAGGTGGGGGGTGATTCTCAGTCTCAGGAAGCAATCTTCCCAGGTGATCAAAGCTGATTGCATACCCTTTTGCCAGCATCAGCCGTGACTTCGTGCCTGGGATTATTGGTCCTCGGCATACTAAAATCTGTATACCTGAATAAGCTAAACAAGAAGGAGGACCCTGGGTAAGATGATCAATCCTCATTTAGAAAGACAAATGGGATGTCTAGTTTCTTGAGTTCTTTATATATTTTGGATAGTAGCCCTATGTCAGATGTGGAGTTGGTGAAAATATTTTCCTGTTCTGTGAGCTGCTGTTTTGTCCTATTGACTGTGTCCTTACATAAGCTTTTTCAGTTTCACAAGGTTCTATTATTAATTGTAGATCTTATTGCCTGCATTATTGCTGTTCTGTTTAGGAAGTTGTCCCCATACCCATGTTTTCAAGACTATTCCCCAATTTCTCTTCTATCAGGTTCAGTGTATCTCATTTCATGTTGAGGTCTTTGATACACTTGGACTAGAGTTTGTTCAAGGTGATAGTTATTGATCTATTTGCATTCTTCTACTTACAGATATCCAGTTACACTAGATCATTTGTTGAAGATGCTTTCTTTTTTTTTATGTTGTTGTTGTGTTTTTTTAGTTTTTTATAAAAAAATCAGGTGTCTATAATGAAAATTTAAGTCTAGATCTTCCATTTGATTCCATTGATCTAAGTGTTTTATGCCAACACCATGTGCTTTTATTACTAAAGCTATGTAGTAGTTTGAGATTGGGGATGATGATACCTCTGGTAGTTCTTTTATTATATAGGATTGCTTTATCTGTCTTGTTTTTTTTCATATTAAGTTCAATATTGTTTTTTCAAGGTCTACAAAGAATTGTTTTGGAATTTTCATGGGGATTGCATTGAGACTGTAGATTGTTTTTGACAGGATGGCCATTTTTGCTATGTTAATCCTATGGACCCAGGAGCATAGCAGGTCTTTCCATCTTCTGATATAGTTGAAAATTTCCTTCTTCAAAGACTTAAAGTTTTTATCATACAGATTTTTCACTTTCTTACTGAGAAACGCTTAAAGGAATATTCAATATCCTTAGCCATCAGGGAAATGCAAATGAAAACAACTTTGAGATTCTACTTTATACCTGTCAAAATGGCTAAGATCAAAAACATAAGTGAGAGCTCATGTTGGCAAGGATGTAGACCAAGGGTAACACTCTTCCATTGCTGATGGGAGTGCAAACTTGCAGAGCCATTAGGAAATCAATATGGCAGTTTCTCAGAAAATTGGGATTCAATCTACCTCAAGACTCAGTTATACTACTCTAGGTCATATACTAATAGGAAGCTCCATCTTACCACAAGGACACTCGCTCAACTATGTTTATAGCAGCTTCATTCATAATATCCAGGAACTAAGAACAAATCCAATGTCCCTCAACCAAAACACTGATTAAGAAATGTGAAACATTAAAAAATGGAGTATTACTCAGCTGTTAAAAACAAAGTTAAAAGATTTGCAAGTGAATCAATGGAATCAGAAAAAAAAAAATCATCCTGAATGAGGTAACCCAGATACAGAAAGACACACATGGTATGCACTCCTTATAACTGGATATTTGCTGTGAAGTGAAGGTTAACCGTGTTACAATCCACAGACCCCAGAGACGCTAATTAATAAGTAGTGCTTAAGGGGAGACTCAAGGATCTACCTGAGAAAAGGAAATAAAATAGATGTCACAGGTGGACTACTGGGCATAGTAATAAGAGGGATCAGGTTGGGTAAGGAAGGGGAAGACCCTAACTGGGGCATCCTTCAGCAGCAACACAGAAAGCTAGTACAATGGAAACTCCATGGAATCCATAAGAGCAACCCTAGCAAAAATGCAGGGACATGGACCCTGAACTGGGTATTTTTTTGTAACGAGGAAAAGGCTCAAGTAGAGGGACTAGCCACAAAACATTTGACCTACAGCTTGTCATGCCTTCAGAGTGCTCTGGGGCCAGAGCATAGCATAATCATCTTCACAGAGACTCATCCTAGGCTTAACCATGAAAACATAAAAAAAGAGAGAGAGAGAATAGGTAAAGCTTAATCTTGCAATTGACTGCATCAGTTCTTAGCATAACTTTACTACAAACGTATTTTTGAGCACATTAAAGGATTCAATCATTTATAAGGTAATTATTAACTTGCATTTCTTAGTTATCCTTAATATTTGTAATAATTTTATAGTTTTAGTAATATTAAAATAAGTACCTTTTATGCATGGCTTAGTTTATCCAAACATTTAAACTAAGTGGAGAAGTTAGGTTTGGCTCCTGACAAGGTACTGAATCCACCGGGCAGCCCTTTAAAGATGGCAGCAAGGCTACTACTCTCCTACAGCAAAAATGTCTGCCAATCATGTGACAAAATGCCCTGAGCCCAAATGATGGTGAAACCCTGGCTCTACGCTCTTTATCCCAAACTCATCACGGCAACCAACAAGGTCTTATAAGTGACCTTGGCAGGGGGTTTAAAATATTGTCATCCATGCCAGTGCTGCTACAGCTGCTGCCAACATCTGCTGAGGCCATGCAGAGATGGAAGGGATATGGGGCAGAAGGAGTAGTGACTAGTTTGTGACCCGTAGCCTTATGCAGAGAGCAGCTGCAGGATGCGGAGGAAGAGAAGAAGTGAGAGTGCAATTCCCAAAAACCTAGACAAATGTAGTTTGGAAAAGTTCCCACAGAAACCCACTGTGTGTCTGGGAACTGAGAATTAGACACAGTGGCACCCATCTTAGCATCATTTGTTGCAATCCCAAGATTACAGAAGCGGGGTCCCAAATGATTACTCCAGAATAGGACAGGTTTAGGTGGAGGTTACCTATGATCAAATATCTTCTCAAAAGGCTCCTCCAGAACAAAGATTGGGTTTTGTTCTGGCCAGATTGGCTCTGCCTTGCCATGGGTTGGCAGAGCAAGTCTAATGTGTTCTAGACCATGGAAGAGGTACCTCGTATCTCTTGGCATCAGCCTTGAGATAGGTAATTCACTGAGTCCAAAGTTGGGTCAGATAGAGTGGAAGATAGGGTAGAATCAGTCCCCAAGTGGCTCCAGACAACGGGGCTGGGTAACTCAACTGTTTCTGTGTTTCCAGGCAGAGAAAGATGATAGATCAGGGGGAGAAAGATAAATTAAAGAGAGTAGCCCCCACGTGTCCAGAGTGGCCTAGTCTGGCAGATAAGTGGGACTTTACTCCCCCAGAATCACAGGCCCCAGATGATTGAAAATCTCGGTTATTGAAATGCTGGAATAAGCTAATTAATTGCAAGATGAAATTATAGTATATGAATGCAGGGGAAGGGAGAGAGAGGAGGTCACACACAGAGAGAGGAGAGAAAGAGGAAAAAGAGAGTGTTGCAGTAAGAGGGAGTAAAGAGTAAGAGAAGAGAAAGGGAGAGAAGGGAAACGGGAAGCCCCTGCCACTGGGCTGGAAAGGTCAGGGTAGAGGGCAAGGTATGACATTCTTTTGTACAGCAGGTAGGGACCAAGGGATGCTGGAAGAAACTAGGAGGCCATGTCCGCTTTGATGTAGTCTGAAACCCAACACCTGAGAGGCCTGTTCTCTAGAGTCTGAGATAAAGAGGAGGGTGTGAGTCTCAGGAAGAAGGAAGACTGAAGGAAGGGAAGTCAGAGAAACAGCAGACATTACATAATACAAGAGAGAAGAGTAACAAAAATACTGTATTTCACATATGATTTGTGACTGAATTGCAGTGAAACTGAAAATCCTGGCTTGAAATCATTATGAATACAAAAATGTGATTTTTTTCCTCTAAAATTTTAAATTCATTAATGAAGGGAGAGAGTTATGATTATTTTTGATTATAACTTTTAGTACTCTGAATACTGTTAGAAATTATGTCTGTTCATAAAAATGACAGTGGTAGATTCTCTAGGGTTTAAGAACCTCTCCACCCATAGGTAGTTCATTATATTTACATTAAAGGCATGGATGCTTTCTGATTGATCAATCCTTAAGTCCACCTAGGAAGCTGTTGGTTATTCCCAAGATATTGCTTCCAGTATTAAATCACTAAGATTAACTCACTGGGCTGGTTCATAATGTTTACAGCTGGATAGAACTATTGATTGCTTTTCTCTCTTGGTATCTTTCGTAGAACCATCCAATAACACTATTGGAGCTAGTCTTTAGAGTAGTGATTTTTCAATCAATTTCAGCTCAATTCTTCCATTTCCTGGATCTGAAGCTTGTGCTGTTCTTGGGAAGAGAGGCTAATGGTAAGTCTCTACATTGTTTTGAGAGATTGCTGGACCCTACTACCAGCCCTACCATCAACCTACAACTGGAAGAGATGTTTCTTATGCCTGAGACTGAGAGGATATGTTGGATGTCTTTGGTTCTCACAGGGAGCATTATCACCCTGTGTCTGGCATTACTCCGAAGTAAGCTTATTTAGCATTTTAAAACATCTTTAGTATTATTTATTCTTCCTTCTCTCTTTCCTCCCTCTTCATCTGCATTACCTTCCCTGACTCCTCACTAGGTAGGGTGCCCTCATTTTCCCTTTCATAACATCTGTGCGTACTATGACCTTCTCTAAAACTTCTTCCTGCCCCCACAGTTCTTTTTAACTTCCTTGCATTTGAAATTTCTTCCGTTTACAACTCACACGTAAATATTCAAAACTTGGATCCATAAATTCGAAGGAAAAAGTGGCATTTGTCTTTTGGGTCTGGGTTACCTCATTCAGTGTCATCTTTTCCAGCTCAGTCATTTACTTGCAAATTTCATGGTTTCCTTTTGTCAACATCTAAATAGAAGTTTATTGTGTATATGAACCACATTCTCATTATAAGTTCATCAGTTGAAGAACATCTAGGTTGTTTCCATTAATTAGCCATAGTAAATAGAATGGCATGGAGCATGGCTGAGTACATAGCTAAAAAATTTCATTAACTTAACATTACAATTTAAAATAATCATTAAATTAAAAAATCAATGTTTAACCTGAATGCAATATCATCAATCCTTAAAATAAAACAAGCTCACAGGAAATCTGAACACTTTTCAATAATTCTTCATTTCAAGGTCAATTCTTTAAAGGTTTCAAATTAATTGGGTTAAAATTTTCCAAAATAACTATTTGATCAAGCAATTTTGCCATTGACTATTTATAGACAAAAGGAATAAAATCAATTTTCTGAGGTAATACCTGTGCTTTCATGTTTATTGAATCACTATTTATAATAACCAGAAAAACTGTAGACAATGGAAATGTCTATCACTTGAATGTATAAAGAAATTATGGTGCATATGTCACAAAACCCCTGCCATTTGCAACTACATTAAACAAAGCTAGAGATAATTATGCTGAGTGAAATAAATCAGGTAGAGAAAAAAATGCTTTTGCTTGCATATGGAATCTTCAAAAATTGATTTCATAAAAATTGAGAGTTCAGTGGTATTTTCACTGGAAAAAAAAGGAAGAATTGAGGAAGGTTAATCACTAGGCACCCATTTGCAATTAAGCAAAAGTGGATCTGTTATGCAAAAGGCTAACTATAGACATTTTAATGTACTGTACATTTCAGAAAGACACAAGAACAATTTTAATTATGTTTTATCATAGAGTGGAAAATGCCTTATTTTACAGATATATTTGTCACCATTTAAAAATGGTATACCGCATGGATGAAAACAGATTCATGACATGGCACAGGGAGTGAAGCCTATTGTAGTTTAAAAGTATCAAGAAACCTTTTTTTGGATAAGTATCAGAAAAATGTGAGAACGTTTTAACTGTTGTCCTTCATAAACAAGACAATTATAATTATCTTTCATATGATAGAATTTATAATAATAGAAGGGTTAAGTGAAATATCCTGTTAATAATAAAACTAAACTAAAATTTCTAAACATATTATTAAATCGTTGATTTCTTGGTATCTTACTCTTGGCTATTTTTCAGGTCTTGGTTTGGCTGATTGATTAAAGACTATTACACATGAGATTTTCTTTAGCTTCTTATTATTTCATTTAATTTTATTGGTTTATTTATTTATCTATAATCTCATTGAGTAGTGCTGGTTGGTCTGAAACTTGCAATATAGTCTAGACTACTATGAAATTCATAAACTACTACTATGAAATCCACATGTGTCTGGCTCTGGACTGCTTGGGTAAAGGAATGTACCACAAAATCTGGCAAATAGGAAGAGACTCTACATGAGCCAAGAAATGAGCAAGGTGGCTATTTTGAACATTATATTTTCTCATTTCAAAAGGGGAGGATATAGTATTATTACTGAAATGAATGTTTTTGCAGGTGTTTGGATAAGAACTGATCATATCTTAATATTTAGTAAAATAATGTAGACACAGTTTGAAAATAACAAAGACAGTATCTACTTTCGTCATTCTAGCTATTCCAGTTCCTTAAAAAATATTAACAGTTTTCTTTGGTTCGTTCAAGTTAATAATTGCTCCATAAAATCAGATGATTTTCTTAAGGAAACAGAAAATTCTTCTTTGTAATTTATCATTAAAAGTTTAATAATTTGTTTATAAGTGAGTATATACCATTCTTATCTCTGTTTCTGGGTTACCTCACTCAGGAAGATCTCTTTTAGTTCCATCCATTTGCCTGCATATTTCATAATTTCCTTGTTTTTAATAGCTGAGTAGTATTCCATTATGGAGGTCTACCACAATTTCTGTATCCTTTTCTCCATTGAGGGACATCTAGGTTGTTGCCAGATTCTGGCTATTACATATAAAGCTGTTATGAACATAGCTGAGCAAATGTCCTTATTGAATGGTGGGGCATACTTTGGGTATATGCCCAAGAGTGGTATAGCTGGATCTTGAGGTAGTGCTATTCCCAGTTTTCTAGGAAAGCAGCAGATTGATTTCCAAAGTTGTTGTACAAGTTTGCATTCCAACCAGCAATGGAGGAGGGTTCCCTTTTCTCCATATCCTCTCCAGCATATGTTGTCACTTGAATTTTTGATCTTAGCCATTCTTACAGGTATAAGATGGAAACACAGAGTTGTTTTGATTTGCATTTTTCTGATGACTAATGATATTGAACATTTCTTTAAGTGTTTCTCTCAGATGTGGCCAATTGGCAGCTTAGTCTCTATCTCTCTGAGTGAGCAGGGACTGTCTCTATCATGAACTCAATTGACTGCTCTCTGATAACTTGTCCCTGATAATGCAACCTTGACAAGCTATGGAGGAAGAGGATCCAAGCAACCCTGATGAGACTTAAGAAGCTATGGGCACATGGAAATCGTGGAGAACTCCCCCTTTCAGTGGACTAGGAAAAGGGGATGAGGTCAAGAGAGAGGGAGGGTGGGGCTGGAGGAGTTGAGGGAGCAAACTTTAGTTGGGATATATAATGAAAAAATTGTGAAGAAAAAAAAAATTAGGGGGTAGATTGTTAGCTCAGAGGATAAGAGCACTAGCTTCTCTACCAGAGTGTACCCGCCTGCGGAACTGGTAATTCGTGGGTCTTCGAAGAGGACCAGGCCTGAAAGAAAAACGGGACCAAGCAGTTTTCCTTGTCAAAGTCCCATTTATTGTGGGGCAAAGCTTTACTTTTAAGCTCAAAGAATAAGGAAGTAAAATAGGAGGGAGGCGGGAGGCTATCTCATGAAACTGGTCAGGTGGGGGAATCAGGTGGGGGGATCAGGTGGGGGGATCAGGTGGGGGGATCAGGTGGGGGGATCAGGTGGGGGAATCAGGTGGGGGGTGTTTCCCGGTCTCAGGAAGCGATCTATCCAGGTGGTCAAAGCTAATTGCAGCCTTGTCGTGACTACGTGCCTGGGATTCTTGATCTCTGGCACCAGAGGTCATGAGTTCAAATCCTAGCAACCAGATTGTGGCTCACAACCATCTACAATGAGATCTGGTACTCTCTGCTGGCACACAGGTGTACATGCAGACAGAACATTTAATACATAATAAATAAATAAATCTTTAAAAAAACAATAATTAAAATAAGTTTAATAATTCAATGACTAAGAAAAATGATTTTGTAGAAATGTCTAAACACACATATTTTAAATGTCTAAAGAATGATATGCATTTATCTGAAATAATTATAAAAGAATTTTAAAAATAGTATGCAAATATAATTAGTAACTGTCACATAAAGCAAATGCTCCATCTGGAGGAGGCCTGGGTGGTTCAGGACCAACGTTTAGCTTAGAGATTTTTCTACCTGCTCTCAATCTGCCTGGTCCACCTGGATCACAGACACCAAGCTCAGCAGAGGTAAGCTGTGCAAGGGACCCAAGCCCCAGTGTCCCTCATCCCTAGGAAGCCTGTGTAGTGCCAGACCAGCTTTCTGTTAGGAGATCTTTCTGTCTGCTCCCCATCTGCCTAGCCCACCTGGAACACAAACAGTGAACCCAACAGAAACATCAAACCTAACAGAGGACTGGATGTAGAAACCAATCCCCATCGTATCCATTCTAAGGAGGCCTGTGTGGAGCCAGACCAGTTTTTGACATGCAAAACTTTCTACCTGCTCCCCTTCTGGCCACCCACCTAGGAAGCAGACACTGAGCCCAGAAGAGAAACTACCAGGCTGACTAACACTAGAGTCAGCCAGATGGCTAGAGACCAGCTTAAGAACACAAGCAACAAAACTCAGGGCTTTATGCCACCACTGGAAACCAGTGGCCCTGCCACAGCAAGCCGTGGAGATACTATCAAACCTGAAGCACAAGAAAAAGATGTTAAATCTGAGGTGATGAAAATGACAGAGGCCTTAAAGGAGGAAAATAAAACTCTCAAGGTAGCATGGGAAAATTAAATCAAAGGGAGAAAGAAGAGGTCAGGAACTACAGAAACAAGTACCAACAACAGAATATAAGAGATGGAAGAGAGCTCCTCAAGGGTAGAAGATATGATTGTAGTTGATATATCAGTCAGAAAGGAAATGTTAAATTCAAAAAATTCCTGACAAAGAACATCTAAGAAATCTGGGACACTATGAAAAGACCAAAATTAAATAAATAAATAAATAAATAAATAAATAAATAAATAAGAATAGAAGGAGAAGATGCCCAGCAACGTGGCCCAGAAAATACTTTCAACAAAATCATAGAAGAAAATGTCCCCAACCTCAAGAAATAGAGGCCTATAAACATACAAGAAGCATACAGAATACCAAATAAATTGGACCAGGAAGGAAAATAATCCTATCATATAATAATCAAATACTAAACATACAGAACAAAGAAAGAATATTAAAAGATTTAAGGGGAAAAGGCCAAGTCACATATAAAGGCACACATATCAGAATTACACCTGGCTTCTCATCAGAAACTCTAAAAGCCAGAAGGGTCTGGACAGTTATCTTACAGACATTATGAGACCAAAAATGTCACCCCCACTTACTATCCCCAACAAAACTTTTAATCACCACAGAGATGGAAAGTAAAATATTCCATGAGATAAACAAATTTAAACAGTACCTATGAAATGAAAAGGGGGACATAACAAGAGACAATGAGGAAATCCAAAAAATATTCAGGTCATACTTCAAAAGCCTTTATTCCAGAAAATTAGAAAATCTAAAGGAGATGGATGATTTTCTTCATAGATTTTACCTACCAAACCAAGATTGGAAAAACAGTTTAAACAGTCCTATACTCTCTAACAAAATAGAAGCAGTTATCAAAAGTTTCAAAAAAAACAAATAAAAAAAAGAAAGAAAAAGCCCAGGCTTTAGTGCAGAATTCTATTAGATAATCAAAGAGTAGCTAATATCAATATTACTCAAACTATTCCACAAAATATAAACTGAAGAAACATTGCCAAACTCATTTTATAAAACCATAGTTACCCTGACACCTAAACCACAAAATGCCACAATAAAGAGAGATAATTTCATACCAATTTCCTTCATGACACTGATGGAAAAATACTTAATGAAACACTGACAAAATGAATCCAAGAACACACCAAATACATTGTCCACCATGATCAAGTAGGCTTCATCCCAGGAATGCAGGAATGGTTCAAGATACAAAAATCTGTACTACCCATATCAGTGGGCTAAGGGAGAGGTATAGTGTAAGAAGAAGAAAGGAGTGTGGGACTTAGATGAGACAAAGAAAGGAGCTACAACTGGGATACAAAGTGAATAAATTGTCAAATAACAATAATAATAATATCAAAAAAATCCATTAAAACAATCCACCATATAAATAAGCTAAAAAAAAATTCACATGATGATCTTATGTGAGTTGTCAAAGAAAAGCCTTTGATAAAATCGAACACCCCTTCATGATGAAAGTCTTGGAAAGATCAGGGATACAAGGCTCATACCTAAACATAATAAAGGCTATATACAGCAAGCAAACTGCAAACATCAAAAGGAGAGAAACTCAAAGCAATTCCTCTAAAATCAGGGATAAGACAAGGTTGTCCATTCTCTCCATATCTTTTCAATATAGTACTTGAAGTTCTAGCTAGAGCATAAGACAACTAATTGAGATCAAGAGGATACAAACTGGGAAGAAAGAAGTCAAAGTATTGCTATTTACAGATGATATGATAGCTACCCCAAAAAATTCCATCAGAGAATCCCTACAGCTAATAAAGAGCTTTAGCAAGTGGCTGGATACAAGATTAATTTACAAAAAATCAGTAGCCCTACTGTACACAAACAACAAAAAGGCTGAGAAAGAAATTTAGGAAACTATATCCTTCACAATACCTACAAATAATATAAAGTATCTTGGTATAATTCTAATGAAGCAAGTGAAAAACCTGTATGACAAGAACTTTAAAATTCTCTGGAGAAAGTAATTGAAGAAGATACCAGAAGATGGAAAGAAGTCCGATGCACATGGATCAATAAGATTAACACTATATAAATGGCCATCTTACCAAAAGCAATCTACAGATTCAATGCAGTCCCTATCAAAATACCAACACAGTTCTTTAAAGAAAAATTCTAAACTCCATATGTAAACACTAAGAAATTACAATAGCTAAGACAATCTTATATAATAAAAGAACTTCTGGAGGTATCTTCATCCCTGTCTTCAAGCACTACTATAGGGCAAAAGTAAGAAGAACTGCATGGTACTGTCATAAAAGTAGATGAGATGATGTGTGGAATTAAATCAAAGATCCAGAAATGAACCACACACATCTAGTCTCCTGATTTTTGATGAAGAAGCCAAAACCACACAATGGAAAAAAGACAGCATCTTCAACAAATGGTACTGCTCTAACTGGATGTCTACATGCAGACAAATGCAAACAGATCCATATTTGTCTCCCTGCAAAAACTTCCAATCCAAGTGGATCAAAGATCTCACTATAATAACAAATACACTAAATCTATGAGAAGAGAAAGTGGGGAAGAGCCTCAAACTCATTGACAGAGGAAACAACTTCCTATACAGAACACCAACATCTTAAGCTCTAAAATCAGCAATTAGTAAGTGGGACCTCTTGAAACTGAAAAGTAAGGTAAAGTACACTATCAATATAACGAAATGACAGTCTACAGGTTTGGAAAATATCTTCGCCAATCTTACATAGGGCTAAATACACACACACACACACACACACACACACATATATATGTACAATATATAAATAAAATATATACAACATATATATACAAAAAAATATAATGAACTCAAGAAATCAAACACCAATAAGCAAAATAACCTACTTAAAATGGGGCACAGAATTAAACAGAGTTCTTAACAAAGGAATCTTGAATGGTTGAAAAGCACTTAAAGAAAGACTCAACTTCATTAGCCATTAGGGAAATGTAAATCAAAAGCTCTGAGATTAAGTCTTCCACCTATAAGAATGTGTGAAGAAAGGGGAGGAAGTTGGGATCTGGAGGAGAGGAGGGAAGGGCTTATGGGGAGATACAAAGTGAATAAAGTATAATTAATAAAAAAATAAAATAAAATAAAATAAGAAAAGAATGGTTAAAATCAAATCCTCAAGGGTCAGCACACACTGGTGAAGGTGTGCAGAAAAGGGAACATTCTTCCATTGCTGGTGGGAGTATAAACTTGTAAAACTACTTTGAAATTCAACCTGATACTTTCTCAGATAATTGGGAATAGCTTTACCTCATGACCCAGTTATACCTCTCCTGTGTATATGCCCCCAAAATGCTCCAACATAGAAGGACACTTGCTCAACTATGTTCATAATATCATTATTCACAATAGCCAGAATCTTGAAACAACCTAGATATCCCTCAACTGAAGAATGGATAAGAAACATGGCACATTTACAAAATGGAGTATTACTCATTTATTAAAAACAAAGAAATCATAAAATATGCAGGCAAATGGATGGAGCTAGAAAAGATCATCCTGAAAGAAACACATAGTATGCACTCACTTCTAAGTAGATTTAGCCCTGTAAGGATAAGCCCTCAATGAGGCACAGATCCAGTGAAGATAAGTAACATAGAGGATGCAAAGGAGGATTTATAAATCTCACTTGGAAGGAAAGAGAATAAACAGAGTAGTGGCTGAAGAAAGAGAATAAGGTTGGAGAGGGGGCACAGAGAGTTAAGAGGAAATCATGCCTGTGGAGAAGGAAGGTGAGAAGACGGAAGGCCTGAACAGAAAAGAGAAGCTGAGAGTGGGGATATCTCTGTGACAAGCTGGGGATCTAATTCAGGGTAGGCTCCTGGGAGGATATGAGGGATACCCAAGTAGAGAATCCTAATAGCAGAGACCATAGAAAATAAAGAGGACACCTACTAACTAGGCTTATCGCCTAACACCGGGAAGGTAACACCAACACACCCACAAAAACTTTGACCCAGAGTTTACCCTGCATACAAGATGTGCAGGGATAAAGACAGAACAGATAGAGCAAAGATTGAGGGAATGCCCAACCAATGCCTGCCGCAGCCAAAGACCCATCCTTTCAGAGAGTGCCAACCCTATGAATGATGCTCTGCTAAACTTGCATAGAGAATCCTGGCATATTTGTCCTCTGAAAGGCACTACCAAGCAGCTCCTCAAAACAGACGCTAAGATTCACAGCCAAACATTGGGCAATGCATAGGGAGTCTTATGGAAAAGTGGTAGGAAGAAGAATAGGACCTGGAGGTAACAGGAGCTCCACAAGAAGACCAACAGTGCCACCAGGGCCCATAGCGGCTTGCTGAGACTGAAGCATCAACCAAGGACCATGCAGGAACTGGACCTAGTCCCCCTACAGATATATAACAAATGGGCATCTTAAGCTTCCTGTGGGTCCTCTAGTAAAGGAAGTAGGGACTGTATGGGATATGAACTCACCTCCCAGCTTTTTTGTTGTTCACTTTCTTCTGGTGGGAATGCCTTGCCAGGCCACAGGGAAAGAGGACATGCTCAGTCCTGATGCAACTTGATGAGCTGGGCTACATGGGCAAGAGAACTCCCATTTTCTGAGGAAAGGGGCTGGGAGAGAAGGAGGAAAAGAGGGAAGGAGGATGGGACTGGGAGCAGGGGAGGAATAGAGCTACAACAAGGATGTAAAATGAATAAATATAAAAATTAAATTAAATTAAAACAATAAATATTAGGAGGATTCTCTGAGCTCAGCTGAATTTTTGGCTGTGATTTTCTGCATCTACTCTATTAGGCTGTGAGTGAGGCCTCTCTGATGAAAATTTGACTACTCACAAATCTGTGAGCATGACTGAACATCATTATATTTGATTGATTTTTTTTTTCCAATCATGTTTGGTGCTAGCCTAGGTCTCTAGACTATCAGCTTCTGGGTGCTGGCCCTCCAGACAGTATCAAGGGTCTTATGGCATGGGTCTCAAGCTGGATCAGTCATTGTTTGGGTATTCCCACAATTTCTTTGACATCATTACCCCAGCATTTCTTGTTCACAGGACGAATTGTAGGTCAAAGGTTTTGTAACTGGGTTGGTGTCCTAATTCTCCCACTTGAAGGTTATTTGGTGGTAAGAGGTGGTTGGTCCAGGCTCCACATCTCCCATTGCTATGAGTCTTAGGTAAGGTCACCCTCATAGTTCCTGGGAGTTTTCCTTGAACTAGCTTTCTAGCTCATCCCTTAGAAGCCCCCAAATCTAGATATCTTTCCCAGTACTTGCTCAGTCCATCTTGCAGAAGAGAGGAAGGAAAGATTATAGGAGCTAGATGGGTCAAGGGCAATAAGAGAAAACCCACAGAATCAACTGACTTGGTCTCATATGGGTCAAAATGTCTAAGCAGACAACCACGAAACCTCTTGGGTCTGACCCATACCCTCTACATATATGTAAAGTTATGTAGTTTGGTCTTTTGTGAGACTCTTAACAGTAGAAGCAAGGGCTCTCTCTGACTCTTTTGCCTACCTCTGGGACCTCTTTCTTCTTACCAGGTTGCCTCTTCCAGTCTTAATATGAAGAGGGTCCCAGTCTTACCGCAACTTGATATGTCACATTTACTTGATCCATAGGAGGCCTGTCTTTTTCTGAAGAGAAGTGGTGGAGAAGTGGATGTGGTAGGGAAAGGGGATGTGGGGGAGGGAGAGGAGGAGAGGGGGAGGGAGGAGAAAATGCAGTTGGGGTGTAATATATGAAAAGATAGATAAATTAAATGAAAAAAGAGAATCGAAAGATGATTTGCATTCCTCCCCATTATATTATTATTCAGATTCATATAGTTTGTGTGTTCTGTGTGATTTTATGTTCCAGAGGTCGTATGTACTACAGAAATAGTAAATGTAAAATATTTTAACAGAAAACTTTCTTTGATTCTAATTTATGTACATACATTTCTTGGAAACAGAACCTTTAAATTCAAACATGTTTTATGATGATAACAGTTCTGTAAAATGAATGCCTTAATGCATATTTAAGGAACACATTTGATGGAATCTCTGCATGTTATAAAATGGAAAAATTATAATGAAGATTGTTATTCATTTATAAAACATTCAGGGACTGTTATTTATAGTCCTAGCATTTTGCAAATGTTCCCTGAAATTTTTTAGGTCTAATGATTTTTAGCAAAATAATATTGCTTAGTAATAAATTTCAAAATAACCAAAAGTGAAATTCATAAATAGAATAACTTTTCTTATCACAAAATGCTAGTTTTAAGAAATAGAAGGGTGCTAACTAAATTGAAAGTGTTCTCCACTTTCTAACAACCAGTGATTTAGAATAATTTGTAACTTTCATCATCATAATAAGAAAATGAGGATTAAAATAATTTCTATAGTCAGTGTCAATATTTTTTAAGAAATAGAATAATTAAAAACAGAAAAATCAATTTTTAATGTCAATAAAAATGATATTTTATAATATACATTTATACATAACTTTATGATATTTCTGATTTTTATATTTTGATTTGTAAAGGAAATTAATCACATATACATTTTTAATTCACTGTATTATTAAAGAACCAAAACATGAGTGAGGTGTTTATTAATGTATTTCAACTATGTCAGATTGCATATCATTCTATAGTCATCATAATTTTTAAACTTGCTGATCAACAAAGCATCTCTAAACTTCAAACTCTGGATTAATGACCTTGTTAATAAACTAATCTAAATGCATGCCTCTGGGCATCTTGTAAAGAAGACAGTTTTGAGAAAGCTAGCAAAAGAAAAAATGCAGCTCTGAATAATGCATGTGTTTTATTCCCTTCTATCTCCCTGCCTTCTGCTTGTAATGATATGTTTTGATAGTTGTAAACACCAGGGATTGTGGGTGAAAGATATTGCCTACCTGAAGGTATTTTACCAATCTTGAGATTTGACATATCATTAGATCACCCCAATAGCAAAATAAGTAAATTCTGTTTAACCTTAAGCTGAAAAATGGTAATGATTACATATTGGCTTTAGTAGAAATGATAAACATTTTTCACAACTGTGATTGCATTAATAATTTTCAGCAACAACGTGTTTCTTATGAGACTTATGAGCTCGGTTTCAAATAGATATTAAATAACCATTGACTCTCAAATAGGTGTTTGTTTCCTAAAGTATTCATGCTCATGTTAGACACCATATAAAATTTTGGACAATTTTTATTTTGTTGTTTGGCTAAAACTCTAGATTTTAATTTTCCTATTCATGTTAGGAAAATGAATCATAATATTCACGTCAGGGGAGCCAAACGATGTTCAATGTCTTTAGTATGTATTAACAATATGATCGTAGCGAAACTGAAACATTCCCAGCAACACAGTCTCCTAATTCTAATGGTGCCAATGGGAATTTTACATAGGTGTAGGTATCTCAAAGTATATACAGATATTGTATCCCTGTCATGAAATCATTGTTAGGTGACATTCTTGGGAAGTTGGGAACCTATTTTTTTATTCCATCTAAGAAAACTATAGCAAAGCAAAGTAAATATGCCATCAAAGTTGAACTTGGTGAATCAGTGAACTTTATTGGGATTTTTAAACAATGGTAAATTCCGACAATCAGAAATGAATCAAAGACAGCTGCATCATGGGTGATAGTTCATGAAAGCTTAAACTAGATCTCATTGCATCCTGAGAATGTCCCTTTCACCTCAGATTGTTTAAAATTCTTTTGGAAATCTTGGTTTCTCAAAGTCTACTTAGGAGACTCAAATGTCTCAGTGTCATTCTGCAGTTTTTACTGCACAAGTAAGTTTGGAAGGAGGAGCTTACATATTCAGGTCAGGCTCAAAGACCTCTAGACACTTCTAAGTTACTTTCTGAATTTAATGGGCATTTCTTGCAGTGTGTAATGTTTCAACCTGCTTCATACCTTGAGTCTTGAGCTTCTATCCAAGATGAAAGATTTTTTGCATAGAAGAAATTACTAGACAATGTTGGCTCATCTTCATCTAAATGTTGTATTCTTTTTTACAAATTACTCACCTGTCTGAAATAGTGGAGAATAATCACATTTTAAAAAGCTGTTAAGTAAATGATAATCATCCTACAATCCATAGACCCATAAAGGCTAAGTAACAAAGAGGTTTCTAACGGGGGATGCATGGATCTTCTTGGGAATGGGAAATAGAATAGATTGTGCAGGTTCTGGGAGTGGATGGGGAGGGGAACAGGAGGGATCAGGTTTGTTTGGGGGAGGAGTATACTCAGAGATACTGCTGGAATTGGAGGGCATTTGGGGACCACATGGAAAGCTGGTGCAGTAGAAACTCCCAGTGTTCTATTGAGAACTGTGATGCTATTGAGAACTGTTTGTGCTAGAGGATATGAGCCTGAATCACATGTCTTCTGTAACTGGACAATTTCCAGTGGTGGTATTGAGACATTAAGCAAAACAAAACAAAACTGTCTCCTAGAGTCAACCTTATCTGACTTGATTTCTGGGGCAATGGAGGCATAGAACTTGTGAGAGTAGCCAACCAATGACTGGTCTAATTTGAAGCTAACACTAATGAAAAGGAGCCTATGGCAAAGAACTAGAGACTGGATAGTCCAGAGCCATAGGATAGAATAATAATAATAAAAAAAACAATAATATGATATTCTGCTATACTGATAGATTGGCATAAAGCCTATTTGTCATCAGAAAGGTTCGTTCTAGCAGCTGATGAGAGCAGATGCAGAGACCCGTTGTCCAAGGTTAAGCATAGAGAGAGGCCAAACTGGAGTTCTCCATGGGGTCCCTTCCCTTGAAAGCTGTAAAACCTCTCAAAAGAGGGGTAGGAATAATTGTAAGAGGCGGCGGGTGGGGGGTTGAAGTGACCAGGAGAACATGGCCCCCAGAATCAACTAAGCAGGGCGCATGTGGAATCACAAAAACTGATGCTGCAATCAGAGACCCTGCATGCGTCTGCATATGTGATGATAGCTTGATGTTTTCTGGGACTTCGAACAGTGGGAGTGGGGTGTCTCTGACTCTTCTGCTGGTTTTGGCACCTTTTTTATCCTACTAGGTTGCCTTTCCCAGTCTTTATATGGGAGTTTGTGCCTAGTCTGTTTGTATTTTGTTATACTGAGTTTGGTTGCTGTCACTGAGAGTCCTGCTCTTTTCTGAAGGGAAATGGAGAAGTAGATTTGGAAGAGAGGGTGGTACAGAGGAGGGAGCTAGGAGGGGTTAAGGGGGAAAAACAGTCAGAATGTGTTGTATGAGAGAAAAATAGAAAATTATTTTTAAAAAATGTCATTTTTTCAAGATCAAGTCACATTGTTGATATTACAGCCACTCCATTCACTCAGTTTGTATGTGTTGTCCATCTGATTCTTATCCTCCATTAAACTAATGGCAGCAACCAGTGGTTTTCAACAACACTCCGTGTGCTCACTGTTTCTGTGGGTCTGAATCCAGCAGCTTTCTTGGTTGATCCTTCCGTTTCAGCAAGAGTCATTTGATGCTATTCTGTCTTCCCCACTCTTGTCTGTGGAAGACTGATTCCATAATTGTGTTCTTTGGAGACTGTGGAAGCAAAAGGTCCTGTTTTCTCTCTGGTTGTTACCCAGCAGCATACTCTCAGTTCTTGCCATACAAATGTTACAGTCAGCCATTGAAACAAATCTATCACATGAGTTGCTGGTTAGATTCTATAGTTATGTATCTTTACTGAGAACTATGGCTTCCAGTACTTCTGTTGTATTTTTGACCAAGAAGAAAGCAACAGGTTTTTCCTGCATTAAGGGTAGACACTCTAATTTATAGGTAGTAGGTAGAAATAATTGGGGCTACATTTCTAGTAATGCAGTCCTCTCTCCTTATTGGAATCTGTGAAAAGTGAAAGAACGTCTTCACTGAAGCTACAGACACCATACTAGTTTTCACTACCTTTATGGATGAAACATCCAGGATCATGTATAAAATTAAGAACATGGATCCCTGGCTCTGTGTGTAATTTTCAACAATTTCTCCATGCGTAAGCATATTATAATACTTCCTACTACAAACAATTATCCTATCATAGCCTCTTTTACTTGACGATCATACTCTTATCAATCAAATTAAGATCTTAAGCAACCCTTGCACTGATAAATTGTGCACATTCCACAGTGATATAGGAGCAAGTTTAGGCTATTGCATCCAACGTTGTTAGCCTGTCAGTAATTTAGTTACCATCGTTGAATTTTTAATTCATTTGACTCATTTCTTTCAATTATGCCTTATGTATTTTAGATTATAATATCTACAAGTGATATGATTTTTCTCACTGTTAATCCAGGGCTTATTTTGAATTAGGACTGTATAAATATTGTACACTGAATGGATGGCACGATTCACACACATAGAACTAAAATTCAGTATTGATTTTCTGTTGCATCTTCTTCATTGTTATTCTTCTGTAAGACCTTGAAGTATTTCTTAGCAAATTCATACTGTGGCCTTTCCTATTATGAACAATTCAGAGTTATTTTTGTTTCTATGACCTCTGCTTCTCATTAACTGTGATTTTGCTCCAAGGCCTACGCGAAAAACAAAATCTCTCTTCAGAAAATATTTTAACTTACAGAAAATATTCTCTCTGTAAGAAATTATTCTCTGAATGTTCTTACAATAGTATTTACTTTATATTCTTATGATTAAGTTATTTTATAAAAGATGTTTTAAGATGAGCATTGCATAATATGTTCCTTTTTCATTATTATGTTAGTTATTATGTCTACTCTACACTTATTAGGAACAGAGAATTTGGGTAGAGTTGTTGACATGGAAAAAAGGACTGTGTCTTTCAACTTATAGATTAGTTACCAGGTGACTAAATATAGAATAAAAACAAAGGCAACAAAAATGACAAGGAAAGACCCAAGCACAATCAGTTAACAACATTGTCTCTTATTTATTTTAAATATAAATCAGAAGCATTTTTAAATTGAATGAGGAAGACACACTCATCCACTGTAAATGCAGGCCAAAATGTGTCATGAAAAGATTCAAAGACAAGCTAAGATACTGAAGAATAAATAATAAAAAGTAACCTACTAAGTGTTCCATTGATAAGTCTTTCAGTCAAATGTTACAGAATCCATCACAGACACTCCTGATAAAAAGCTCAGTGCATAGACTAAGTTTTAAAAATACATTTCATCAAAACAAAACGACTGCCTACAGATTGGGAAAGAATCTTCACTAACCCTTTATCTGACAGAGGACTAATATCCAGTATATACAAAGAACTAAAGAAGCTGAAAAGCAGCAAACCAAGTAATCCAATTAAAAAATGGGGAACAGAGCTAAACAGAGAATTCTCGACAGAGGAATATCGAATGGCAGAAAAACACTTAAAGAAATGCTCACCCTCATTAGCCATCAGGGAAATGCAAATCAAAACGACCCTGAGATATCACCTTACACCCATCAGAATGGCCAAGATGAAAAACTCAAGCGATAACACATGCTGGAGAGGTTGTGGAGAAAGGGGAACCCTCCTCCACTGCTGGTGGGAATGTAAACTGGTACAACCACTCTGGAAAGATATCTGGCGCTTTCTAAGACAAATAGGAATAGTGCTACCTCCAGACCCAGCTATACCACTGCTAGGTATATACCCAAAGTTTGTTCAAGTACACAAAAAGGACACTTGCTCAACCATGTTTATAGCAGCTCTATTTGTAATAGCCAGAACCTGGAAACAACCCAGATGTCCATCAACGGTGGAATGGGTACAGAAATTGTGGTATTTTTATACAATGGAATACTACTCAGCAATCAAAAAGGAGGAAATCATGAAATTTGCAGGCAAATGGTGGGATCTAGAAAAGATCATTCTGAGTGAAATATCCCAGAAGGAGAAAGACAAACATGGGATATACTCACTTATATAGACCTATAAGATATGATAAACATAATGAAATCTATACACCTAAAAAAGATAATCAATTGAGCGGACATGGGGTAAGATGATCAATCCTCATTTAGAAAGACAGATGGGATGTGCATTGAACGTATGACAGGAGTCTACTGAGCGCATCTGAAAGACTCTAACTAGCAGTGTTTTCAAAGCAAAGACTCATGACCAAACCTTTGGCAGAGTACAGGGAATCATAAGAAAGAAGGGGAGCTAGTCTGATGGGGAAAGGATAGGAGCTCCACAAGGACCAAATATATCTGGGCACAGGGTCTTTTCTGAGACTGACATTCAACCAAGGACCATGTATGGATATAACCTAGAACCTCTGCTCAGATGTAGCCTGTGGTAGCTCAGTAACCAATTGGTTTCCCAAAGTGAGGGGAACAGGGACTATTTCTAACAGGAACTCAATGACTGGCTCTTTGCTCTCCCCACCCCCGAAGGGAGGAGCAGTCCTGTTAGGCCACAGAGGAGGGCTTTGCAGCCAGTCCTGAAGATACCTGATAAAACAGGATCAGATGAATGGGGAGGAGGTCCCCCCTATCAGTGGACTTGGAAAGGGGCACGGTGGAGATGAGGGAGGGAGGGAGGGACTGGGAGGGAATGAGGGATCGGGACATGGCTGGGATACAGAGTTAATAAAATGTAACTGATAAAAAATAAATAAATAAATAAATTTAAAAGAAAATACATTTTTAATTTTATGGTGGTATGTCCCAAAAATGTTAAATGTTAAATGCAAAGTGTTCTTTCATTATATTATTTCAAATGAATGCATTCTTTCCAAAAAATAGTATATTAATGTGAAATTTTGAACTAGATAAATCCTTGAAATAAAAGCAAAACGGGGATAATTTTATTGTATGCTAAAAACCTCTCTGTACCCATTCATAAGACAACTGCGCCATCCAGATGTGCTCATCACACATTTTAAATTCTGAGTTCAGTCTCCATGACCCTCGCTACTAGGGGTCTTATCTAGAGTCACTTTCAACTACTCCCATGAGACTGTTGTAGCTCTCTAGCGCGTCACAGAGAAGCCCCTGCCCTCAGTTCTTCATCTCTCTCTAAGCGCTCTAGTATCCCACCTCTACTCTTCCCACATCTGACTCCCATCCTCATTTACCACCCCACTCCGTCTCCCACCCCGCTTTTCCACTTCCCATGTCTATTTTATTTATCCTTTTGAGTGAGAATTAAGCACTTTTCCTTGGCCCCTCTTTTTTATTTTTAATATTTTTTAAATTTTATTTTATTAATTACACTTTATTCACTTTGTATCCCCCCATAAGCCCCTCCCTCCTCCCCTCGTGGTCCCACACTCCCTCCCCCTTCTTCATGCATGCCCCTCCCCAAGTCCACTGATAAGGGAGGTCCTCCTCTCCTTCCTTCTGATCTTAGTCTATCAAATCACATCAGGAATGGCTGTATTGTCATCTTCTGTGGCCTGGTAAGGCTGCTCATCCTCCCTCAGGGGGCGGTGATCAAAGAGCAGGCCAATTAGATTATGTCAGAGGTAGTCCCTCTTCCCTTTACTATGTAACCCACTTGGACACTAAACTACCACAGGTTACATCTGTGCGGGGGTTCTAGGTTATCTCCATGCCTGGTACTTGGTTGGAGTGTGAGTCTCTGGGAAGACTCCTGTGTTTAAATTTTCTGGTTCTGTTGCTCTTCTTGTGGGGTTCCTGTCCTCTCCAGATCTCCTTCTTATATAGCCTCTTTGGGTATGTGAGTTGTCCTAAGTTTATCCTTTACTATATGGTTAATATACACTTATAAGTGAATACATACCATATGTGCTTTTCTAGGTCTGCATTACCTCACTCAGGATGATGTTTTCTAGTTCCAGCCATTTGCCTGAAGTTTTCATGATTTCCTTGTTTTTAATAGCTGAATAGTAATACACTGTGTAAATGTACCACAATTTCTTTATCCATTCTTTGTCTGAGGGACACCTGGTGTGTATCCAGTTTCTGAATATTATGAATAAAGCTGAGCTGAACATATTTGAGCAAACATATTTGCCATATGGTAAAGCATCTTTTGGGTATATACCCAGGAATTGTATAGCTGCATGTTAAGTTAGAGCTATTCTCAATTTTATGAGAAAGCACCAGATTGATTTACAAAGCAAAGTACAACTTTGCACTCCCACTAGCAATGGAGGAGTTTTTCCCTTTCTCTATATCCTCACCATCATACACCGTCACCTGAGAGGCCACCTTCTAGCCAGAGAGGACTTTTAGTGGAGGGACGGGAACATCAACCCACCCACAGAAACTACAACCCAAAGTGTTTCCAGCTTTCAAGATGTACAGGGATAAAAAGAGAAGATATTAGAGGAATGTCCAACCAATGGCTGGCCGCACCACGGGAAAGAACTAACTCTTGACACTATTAATGACAATCTGTTATGCTTTCAGAAGGAGGCTTAGCATAGCTGTCCTCTGAGAGGCTCCACCCAGCATTGGTTCGAACCAGATGCTGAGACTGGCAGACAAACATTAGAAGTTCTGGGAGACTTGTGGAAGAGTAGAGGGAAGGATAGAAGGATCTGCAAGGGAAAAGTACTCCACAAGAAGACCAAAATATTCAACTAACCAGGGCCCAAGGGGGCTTGTGAAGACAAATGCAACAACCAAAGACCATGCACAGACTAGACCTAGGCCCCCTACACAGATGTAGCAGTTTCGTTTTCATGTAGGCAGCCTAGTAAAGAGAGCAGAGACTGTCTCTGACAGGGACTCTGTTGCCTGCTTTTTAATCATGACTCCCTGGATGGCCTCAAGGAAAGAGGATGGATTCAGTCCTGATGCTACTTAATTTGTTGGGATGAGTTGGTGGGAGGTACCCTTTTTCTGAAGAATAGGGGATGGAGATAGGAGAAAAAAAGAAAGAAGGATGGAACTAGAGGAGAGGAGGGAGGGGACTATGATCAGAATGTAAAGTGAATAAATAAAATTAAAATAAATGTTAAGTTTTCTTAGCTCAGATGTTATAAAAATTGTCTGCAAATATTTGTTCTTTCAGTGATTTTACTGTTCATCAACTCTCAAGAAATAGGAAAAGGTAAATTATCCTTATTAAAATTATTTAAAATATTTACACTTGGAACTATATTGCCATTGGATCCAAATACATAGAAGAATATTAGAATTCTGTTATTTTTTAAAAATGTATTTATTTATTTACTTTACATTTCTTTAATTAATAAATTAATTTTATTTTTATTTTTTAAATTATTTTTATTTTATTAATTAGTTTATTCACTTTGTATACCACCTATACCTCACTCCCCTCTCCCCTCCCAATTCCAGCCTCCCTCTCTCTTCCCCACCAGAGCCCCTCTCCCAGTCCACTGATAAGGGAGGTCCTCTTCCCCTTCCCTCTGATCCTAGTGTACCAGGTCACATCAGGAATAGCTGCATTGTCTTCTTTGGTGGCCTGGTAAGGCTGCTCCCCCCTCAGGGGGTAGTGATTAAAGAGCAGGCCAATCAGTTCATGTCAGAGACAGTCCCTGTCCCCATTACTATAGAATCATATAATATATAAACATACTAAAATCT
The DNA here is from genome assembly GCF_030254825.1 of Meriones unguiculatus. Taxonomy (NCBI): domain Eukaryota; kingdom Metazoa; phylum Chordata; class Mammalia; order Rodentia; family Muridae; genus Meriones; species Meriones unguiculatus. The sequence goes on along the minus strand of NC_083365.1, from coordinate 40,877,899 downwards.
GTACACCTAAGGAAGCTAATCAAGAAGGAGGACTCTGGCTAAGATGCTCAATCCCCATTTAGAAAAGCTCCCTCCCACGAGCTACAGTAACCAAGTGGGTTTCTCTACTAAGGTGAACAAGGACTATTTCTGACATGAACTCAGTGGACTTGGAAAGGGGCAGGAAGGAGATGATGGAGGGAGGGTGGGGTTTGGGGGGAATGAGGGAGTGGGATACAGCTGGGATACGGAGTTAATAAAATGTAAAAAAAATGGATTACAAATTTTAAGTACAAATTATAATTACATATTATAAATAAAAATACAAGGGATAAAAAAGAAAGGCAAAGATAATGCATATCAGAAGAGAGAGAAACCAGGGAACAGGACAGGATCCTACCACAGAGGGCCTCTGAAAGGTTCTGCCCTGCAGACTATCAAAGCAGATGCTGAGACTTAAGGCCAATCTTTGGGCAGAGTGCAGGGAATCTTAGGAAAGAAGGGGGAGATAGTAAGACCTGGAGAGGACAGGAGCTCCACAAGGAGAACAACAGATCCAAAAAGTCTGGGCACAGGGATCTTTTCTGAGACTGATTCTCCAGCCATGGAGCACTCATGGAGATGGCCTGGAACTGCTTCACAGAGGTAGCCAACGGCAGTCCTGTGTCACTTTACATATCAATCACAGACTCCACCTTCCTCTCCTCCCAGTTGCTCCATCTCACCCTCTTTTCCCATTCCACCCTCCCCTTCTTCTCAGAAAAGGAGAGCCTCCAATCCCATGCATTCCTGACTTGGCACTTCATGTAGAGTCAGTTCTAAATGCATCCTCTTACACTGAGGCCTGACAAGGCTGCTCAGGAAGCAGGGAGTGATACAAAAGCAGGCAACAAAGTCCATGTCAGAGATATTTCCCGCTCCAGTTACTAAGGGACCCACATGAAGCCTGAGTTGTCCATCAGCTTCATATGTGAAGGGGGCCTAGGTCCAGTCTATGCATGCACTTAGGTTCGTGGTTCATGGTTTGTGGTTCATGGTTTTGGCTCTGTGAGACCAGACCCCAATGAGCCCAGGTTAGTTGACCCTGTTGATCTCCTTCTGTAATTCTTGCCACCTTCAGGTCCCTCTATCCTTGCCTCAACTCTTCCACAAGATTCTTAGATCTCAATCTAATGTTTGGATGAGGATCTCAGCATCTGTTTTGATCCACTTTTGGGTGAAGCCTCTCAGAGTACAGTTACCTTGGTTCATGTCTGTCAGCATAGTAGAATATCATTAATAGTGACATGTGTTGCTTCTTGCTCATGGCTTGGGTCTCAGGTTGGGCCCGTTGTTAGTTGAATGTTTCCTCAAACTGTGCTACAATTTTGTCCCTGCCCATCTTGTAGACAGGGTAAATTTTTGGTCCCAAGTTTAGTTTATGGGTTGCTGTCCTCATGCCTCTATTGAAAAGTCCTGCCTTGCTATAGAGGATGACTACTTCAGTCTCCATAAACCTGGAAGCTCATGCCCTTTTCTTACCCAGGCACCACAAAGTGTCTCCTGCATTGACTGACTTCCTCATATGATGCTGTAGTAATAATTTCTTACTTTGAAGACTTCTCAAACTCTCCAATTAGCCCCAAACTCACATGTAAAGTGTCCAGGATATCTATTATGCCTTAACACTTTCACTAGTGAGATTATGTTCAGGACATAACTACACTCCACTTTTAGTAGAATGGCCTGGAAAATCAATCATTTTTAAGACTTACGTGCTGTATCTATATAACCTAAGTGGAATATGTACTACTTTGATTTATTAATCCTCCTTTATATTATTGTTTTATGTTTATTAAAATGCATTTATTATCTAATTTAAGCACTTATAATCAAATATTTACTTAAAATCCCAGCGATTAAATCTAATGTGAAAAAAATACTTTATATTTTACTGAAAAGTTTTCAGTGACAACTTCTGGATTGGGTCATCATCAAAAGAGCAAAGTAAAAATCTTTGATGGAATAACTGGAAACCTGAGCTCATGGAAAGGAGGGAGTTTGAAGCTGTATCAAGAATGATGATATGACTAGCACCAGATAAAAACTACTCATGAATCACCAGTAGTGTGGCAGTAAAAGTGGGTTCCTAGAAGACATGCACTGTGAATAAATGTGTGGCTACTTTTTATGATACAGTGAGACAGAAAATGATATGGGAATACTGCCTTTGGCAGTGGAGAAACCTGCAAAGGAAAGAAAGGATATGAACACTTTGAAAAATCTTCATTTGCACTGATTGAACTACATATACATGTCAGAATAAATATTTTTTCTGAGTTGTCATAACTTATAAGTATGTAGCCCAAAAAGCTGCTGCCACCAAGGCTGATAATCAGAGTTTAATCCTCAGGAACACAGGTTGGAAGGAGGGATATGACAATTTCAAGTCGTTCTCTGAGATTCACATGAATGCTGTGTCATGATCACTCTTCACACCCCACACAGAGATAATAGTCATATTAACATTTCAAAGTATTATATTTCATGTACATTTATGTACCAACATTTATTACAGTTTGTGTAATAATCACTGAGGTAACTGAAGAGCATGAATTTCTTCACTCATAAAATCATTGCTTAAACATTAAGTAGTCACACAGTTCCCAAAATGTGCCAGATTCATGCAACCATCAGTCTGCTTTTAAGATACCAGCCAACTAAAGACAGTTCATAGGTATGGAATTATGCAGTATGTGGGCATTCTCTGAACTCTTTTAATCATAGTGCTATATGGTTCAGTCATGTTATAATAATAGATGGTACCTCCTAAGTTTATTTGGTGTAAGACTTTATAGTGTGCTATACATTTCTTATCCATTCATATATTCATATACATTCGGATTATTTCTACTTTAGTCCATTCTCAAAATAGGAATAATCCAATTTTGTCCATAATAAGATTTTTGTCCATAAATAAGTATCAAATACAACACACACACATATATCAAAATAAATCTGTTGATATTTGATTAGCCACTATACTCTTTAATGAAATGGCTTCATGTACATGCCAGAAACAAACCATGAGTCTTATTTTCAAATATATTCCTTGTTACATGTTCTAAAGTCAGTAGGATCTGGAATAATGAAGGCAAGAAATGAGGTAGATTATAGTCTCATGCAGCAGCCGACCTGGTCAGAACAACAGTTTATACTCTGAGGGTTAAAAAAAAGCATGTGAGTAAGAAGTCAAGACATAAGAACAAGACACACGTGATAGAAAGATGTTCTTCCATAGAGCCATTCAAATAATGACAGCTGAAGAAAACTCACTCCTCTCCATGACGCGCAGAAAGAGCACAAAAACACATTCAAAGAATGTTTAATTCTCTGTTTTGAAGAAATTGAGATCACAAAACTCCTATCTTATTTTCTTGGAGTTTTCTCCCAAGCACTTAGAATTCTCACATAACTCCATTCTTTAACTGTGTTCTGATATTTTGCCAGAGGAAAACTTATATAGAAGATAGATAGATAACATATAGAGTATATATAAATGACAGACTGATGACTTTATAATAGATCTAAATGTATTTTGTGTATATTATTGTATGTGTATGTCTTTCTTTCCTTATCTAAATACTGAATTATTTTGTATAGATAGATAATGTATGGTGATATTTTAATTCTTTTTTCAGCTCTTTTAGTATTGTTCTTTTTTCAGTAGATGCTTTAGAATTATAATTAGTCTTTTAACTTGCAATAAGCTAGTTCATATTATTCTCCAATGTTTCACATATATATATGTATTTATATTACATATATATTAATACATACATACATAATATATGTATTACATATATTATATGTAATTGGCTTCTATATAATGCCTCCTTCCTCTTTGGTATTATTTTCTATTACAATTGGCATGCTAATATAATGTAAGTTAATACAAAAGCTTAGGAACCCAAATTATAAAGTCTCAGTCATATTACTAGTTGCTGAGAAGCATAAGTATTCACAGGTCACATCTTCTTAGAGAGCGTTATGCTCAAATCATGCATCTTCTTCTTACTGTTGATATGACAGTGAATAAGCCATCAGCTACTCTGTACCTGGTGTTTTATCAATACAGGCATGAAAACAATTCCTGCAATCAGATTCCAAGGCAAGCATACTGATATGACAGATATAAAATACAAATCTCAAAAGTATGTAGTTGGTTTTTGTATGATCTGCACTCTGTAATATAAAATAAAAATTTTAAAAAATCAAGTTTTCCATCTAAGATTTCATTCATGACAACTGACCCTAGGAAAAATGTCACCCATCATTTATCATATTAATATTTTGGAAACTATCCAATTAATAAGCAAACTATTTACATTGACATTCAGTCTTAATTCTCACCTGTTTTGGAAATGTCCTTTTTACTTGGAAAAGAAAATACTATTAAATTCCATCACAACCAGGAAACATCTCATTTTTGAATTGGGACATCTGAGATTTCTTCTGGAGATTAGGATTCTACAAAGTGAAGTTTTACTACTCCCCTATGGTAAGCAAGGAATAAGAGAGATACTCGAAAGTAGCTGTTATAGCTACATTGTCCCCTGCATTCTGAGCAAGCAGAAATACCCTCAGTACCTTTGGACTGTCATTTGAAATCTCTCAAAATTTTACCCTGACAGTCACCCATTTCCCAGTTGTGACTATAGTTGGCACCAAGACAAATTTTAATTTTAATTATTATATTTCTTAAAAGTAACTTTCTCATTTGAGAATGAATATATCAAGCTTATTACAGCCTAATTCCTATGCACCTTTGAAGTAGACATCTAAGATATGACATGACAACTTGGGGGCATCTCTTGAAGATACTTTCTGATAAATTTTATAAAACTCAATTTATTTATTCTATATATGATCCAAACAAATTTCATATCTAATTTAAAAATGACCCTAATGTCAATAAATATGTGGGCACTATTCTAAATTTCATGGAAAATTCCAATCAACAGTGAATGCTGTCTTCTTTCTCCCTCTGATTTTCCACCCTAACTCGAATAACATTTTTGAATACAATTCTGAAAATGAGAAAGAAGGAATAAAATGAAAGATGATCTCCAATAATTAGGCCTGGAATCCTGAGGAAGGACCTCTCAGTGTATTTTACACAACTATATGTTATCATGGAAGACTTCTAATCAGCAAAACCATTCTGTACTGTCCAGTATTGTTTGGCATAAAATCATGTTACATAGCCTGCTATTTATTACTGAGTTACTTAAAAAGTCACAGCTCTTTGTACTAATGTAGACAACATGGTGTTATGAACGTAACTTTAGATTTGGGAGAAAATACAATACACTTGGTGGGATGAAAGGCATGCTTTCATGCTTTTTCTCCTCTTTGAAGCTTCAAATCCTTTTATATTCTCTGAGATGTTTGAGTGATGGAGGGAAAGAGTAACTCTTCTTTCTTGCTTTCTTTTATTTTTTAACATAAGTATATTGTAACAGTTTAAAGAAAAGCAAAAAAATGGAATATATAAATATGACATGTTAAAACTGGCACTTCAAAGGGTTTGTAATGATGATTGCATTGTTTAAACCAAATTCTAGTGATTATTTAATTACGTGAATATTTTTACAGTACATTGCATGTGTTATTTTTTCAACTATTTCAATTCTACCAGATATTTTATTTTTTTCTTCATAATTATGTACAGTAAGCATCAGCAAAATGAAAGGAATTGTCAAAGTTCATAGAGCTAATTAACATTTGAGCCCATACTGGACATTAGGTCTGCTGGAGCTGTAGAACTCTGCCAGGTTCTAGAGGCAATGTTCATAGACTTCGCTGGCTCCTAAACATGGCAGTGGGGCTCCCTGAAAAATGTATTCAGAAAGATCAGCACCGTGAGTGACGGTTGCTTAGTCGAAACCCTAATGTATGTACAAGGCTTGTGAAAGTATCTGGCTAACAATGAGGTGCTCAGCAACTGTTATTGAGAAATAAATAAATGAATAGACAAGTAGGCTTTTCCTTTGCAAAAATTATACGGTATTATTGCAATAACTTCTGAACCTACCTTTTAACTTCCACCCATCTATTGCCTACAGTTTCAATTTGGCATGACAAAATTTTTGGCAGTAGCAAGTAAAATATGTATATAGGATATTTCTATGAAATAATTAACAGATATGGTAGTACGAAATTCATACTCTTTCTACCTCTGATAGTGACATGCATGTATGAAAACAAACATATCACTCCATTTTCTGTCACTCCATTGTTGGTGCAAATTATTCAGAACTACTTTCTATTTTTCTGTTCATTTTATAGGCCTGGGTGGTTTTTGTAATAAACATTTGGAAAATGAATGAGTTAAGGATTCATGTACATGATGTCCTTAACAAAATAAATTGCCTGTCTTTGTGACCTAGGTCACAAGTGAAGTCATATAGTTCAAATATAATCACCAGAAAACAGAGTGAGTTGAATCCTGCAATGCAGAAACTTACTGCTTATTTTGCACAGGTCAATAACCATGTAAAATGTCCGTGTTCTCAACTGTTACATGACACGACAGCGGTAAATACATTTTAGCATGGAATTTTTTTCCAAAAGTGATTTATGCATCATTCCTCTGTCACATTTTTCTAAACTATTACCATTTTCTTTGAGAGGTTTTCAGAGAAGGGAAAATGAACTTTCTCTCAAAGAATGACTCACTGGTTCACCCAAACATAAATTCAGTCAGGAAAGATTTTATGGCACAAAGAAGTTAATTCTGAGATTCCAAGCAATGGTATATCTTCGGAAATGAAAGAGAACTCAAGAATAAGACAGATTTAAACTAAATGAGACTTCAAAAACGGCTCTTCTTGAATGGTCTACTTCTTAACTTACATCTCAAGAAGGGCATAGATGAACAGAAGTCTCTTGACATTCATACCTGCAGTTTGTGAAACTTGGTAGAGAAACTCAAATTTATTTTCTTACTTATAGGGATATAAATTAATCTTAATATATAATACAAAATCATCACATCACTTATAAATAACATATAGTACATAGAATGTTAATTGATATTTTTGTACCAATCTTAAGTGTATTACCACTATTTTCGTCACCAGGAGTCACTCAGAACATGTCTTTTTCTGCAATAAAAAATAATTTCAGCAAAAGAATTACATATACTATGCTACATAATCTAATTGAATGTGGCAGCCTTTTAGTTTAGAGAACTTATTGAACAGTGAGCATAAAAAGTAAACTCTTTCGTATATAATGTATAAATTATATGATACCATTTTATAATTCTATACATGTGACACTATTATAATGCTTGATCTAGATATGTTTAATTGAAGAAATATATTTCAAACCTCCTTTTGTGGTTAATTGCCCCAGAGACGTAGCAGGTGTGAAAGTTTGTTAGCTCTTCAAGTTCCTAAGTGAACGACTCATTATTAGATATAGACCTTGGCGTCTGTAAAAGCTCTCAATTGTCAACTTGACTGGATCCAGAATCAAGTAGAAGGCAATTCACTGCCTTCTCCTCTGAGAGATTTTCTTGATTAGATTAGTTAAATTGAGACAAATCACACTTAAAATGAATGTAACCTTCTGATGGCAGTCCAGTTAAAGGGCATGAATGAAGGAAAGCTTTCCTTTCGTCTCCTTGCCTCATTCTTGATAGGAAGTTAATCTATCCCGTTGCTGCTATTTCTGATCCCTTAACTGATATTAGAAGTAAATTCTTTGTGCTTCCAACGTAAGTGAGACCATCAGCTCCTCATGAATACCCCAGCTCTTGAATGCTAAATTGGGACTTTGAGGCTGCAGTCTTTGTGGATTAGGAGTGCTGACACACAGCCCACACTCCATGATATGAGACAGCTACTGTTGGGCTACTCAGACCTTATCATGTAAGCTAATCCAATACATTCTCTCAATCTATTTGTCTCTATGTCGTCTATCTGTACGTCTGTTTATCTAGTAACTTCTTTCTACAGTTACCGGTTCTATTCCTCTAGAGAGCCATAATACAATATATAGTATAGCTCTTTTGAAAACTCTTGACATAAAATTGTTTTTTCTAACAACTTCTAAGATTGAAATCACAAATGAAAGCAAATAGCAATGTGTGTTACAGAACTGAAGTCACTGATATTACCACTACTTTGCTTCTGCCAATGTATTCATTCTATAGAAATATTCAGGACTAGTCTGTTGCATGAAAATATTGACTTTAAATTCAATGGCTTTTTAACCACCCAGACATCAAGTACACACATTATATGTATTGCTATTATTTTAGGTTCATTGGCTCACCTTTATTTAAGAGGACTTTCTCAAATATCAAAATTTTCAGGACACTGTGAAATTCACTTATTTACCAGTCTGAGCTTCAGGTTAGTGCTAACATTTTGATTTGATATCTTTTTTTGAATTGCATTTTTTATTTATTTTTATTAATTACACTTTATTCACTTTGTATTCCCCCCATAAGCCCCTTCCTCCTCCGCTCCCAGTCCCAACCTCCCTCCCCTTCTTCACTCATGCCCCTCCCCAAGTCCACTGATAGGGAGGTCCTCCTCTCCTTCTTTCTGATCTTACTCTATCAGATCACATCAGGAGTGGCTGAATTGTCATACTCTGTGGCCTGGTAAGGCTGCTCCCCCCTCAGCGGGAAGTGATCAAAGAGCAGGTCAATCAGATTGTGTCAGAGGCAGTCCCTCTTCCCATTACTATGTAACCCACTTGGACATTAAACTGTCATTGGCTACATCTGTGCAGGGGTTCTAGTTTATCTCCATGCTTGGTACTTGGTTGGAGTATGAGTCTCTGGGAAGACTTCTGTGTTCAAATTTTCTGGTTCTGTTGCTCTCCTTGTGAGGTTCCTGTCCCCTCCAGATCTTACTATTTTCCACTTCTTACATAAGATTCCACACACTCTGCCCAACAGTTGGCCATAACTCTCAACATCTGCTTTGATAGTCTGCAGGGCAGAGCCTTTCAGAGGCCCTCTGTAGCAGGTTCCTAGGTTGTTTCCTGTTTTCTTCTTCTTCTGATGTCCTTCCTCTTTGCCTTTCCGGATGGGGAATGGACATTTTAGTTAGGGTCCTCTCTCTTGCTTAGTTTCTTTAGATGCACAGGTTTTAGTGGGTTTGTCCTATGTTGTATGTCTATATGAGTGAGTATATACCATGTGTATCTTTTTGCTTCTGGGACAACTCACTCAGGATGATCCTTTCAAGATCCCACCATTTACCTGAAAATTTCATGATTTCCTTATTTTTCATTGCTGAGTAATATTCCATTATGTAGATGTACCACAATTTCTGCATCCATTCTTCAGTTGAGGGGCATCTGGGTTGTTTCCAGCTTCTGGCTATTACAAATAAAGCTGCTACAAACATGGTTGAGCAAATGTCCTTTTTGTGTGCTTGAGCCTCTTTTGGATATATGCCTAGGAGTGGTATGGCTGGGTCTTGAGGAAGCAATATTCCTATTTGTCTGAGAAAGCGTCAGATTAATTTCCAGAGTGGTTGCACAAATTTACATTCCCACCAGCAGTGGAGGAGGGTTCCCCTTTCTCTACAACCTCTCCAGTGTTGTCACTTGAGTTTTTGATCCTGGCGATTCTGAGGGGTGTAAGGTGAAATCTCAGGATCATTTTGATTTGCATTTCCCTAATGGCTAATGACTTTGAGCATTTCTTTAAGTGTTTCTCTACCATTTGATATCCCTCTACAGAGAATTCTCTGTTTAGCTCTGTGCCCCATTTTTTTTAAATTGGATTACTTGTTTTGCTGCTTTTTAGCTTCTTTAGTTCTTCGTATATACTGGATATTAGTCCTCTGTCAGATATAGGGTTGGTGAAGATTCTTTCCCAATCTATAGGCAGTAGTTTTGTTTTGATGACAGTGTCCTTTGCTTTACAGAAGATTTTCAGTTTCATGAGGTCCCATTTATTGATTGTTGCTCTTAGAGCCTGTGTTGGTACTCTGTTCAGGAAGTTGTCTCCTGTGCCAATGAGTTCAAGGGTATTCCCCAATTTTTTTTTTTAACTGATTTAATGTGTCTGGTTTTATGTTGAGGTCTTTGATCCACTTGGACTTTGGTTTTCTTCAGGGTGATTAATATAGATCTATTTGCATTTTTCTACATGTAGACATCCAGTTAGACAAGCACCATTTGTTGAAGATGCTATCTTTTCTCCATTATATGGTTTTGGCATCTTTGTCAAAGATCAGATGTCCGTGTGTGTGGCTTTATTTCTGGGACTTCTGTAAGCTTCCATTGATCCACCAGTCTGTTTCTATGCCAGTACCATGCAGTTTTTATAATTGTTGCTCTATAGTACAGCTTAAGATCAGGGATGGAGATGCCTCCTGAAGATGTTTTATTGTAGAGAACTGTTTTAGCAATTCTGGATTTCTTGTTATTCCATATGAAGTTGAGAATTTTTCTTTCCAGGTCTGTAAAGAATTGTGTTGGTAATTTGAGGGAATTACATTGAATCTGTAGGTTGCTTTTGGTAAGATGGCCATTTTTACTATGTTAATCCTGCCAAGCCATGAGCATCGGAGATCTTCCATTTTCTGATATCTTCTTCTAATTCTTTCTTCAGAGACTTGAAATTTTTTCATACAAGTCTTTGACTTGCTTGGTTAGGGTAACATCAGGGTACTTTATGTCCTTTTTGGCTATAGTGAAGGGTGTTGTTTCCCTACTTTCTTTCTCAGCCCTTTTGTCTTTTGTATACAGGAGGTCTACTGATTCTTTTGAGTTAAATTTGTATCCTGCCACTTTGCTGAAGGTGTTTATCAGCTGTAGGAGTTCCCTGGTAGAGTTTTTTTGGGTCACTCACATATACTATGATATCATCTGCAAGTAGTTATACTTTGACTACTTCCTTTCCAATTTGTATCCCCTTGATCTCCTTCAACTGTCTTATTGCTTTAACAAGGACTTCCAGAACTATGTTGAAGAGATATGGAGAGAGTGGGCAGCCTTGTCTTGTCCCTGATTTCAGTGGGATTGCTTTAGGTTTCTCTCTGTTCAGTTTGATGTTGGCTATAGGCTCGCTGTATATCACCTTTACTATGTTTAGTTAAGTACCTTGTGTCCTTGATTTCCCCAATACTTTATACATGAATGGATGTTGGATTTTGTCAAATGCGTTTTCAGCATCTAGGGATATTATCATGTGCTTTTTTTCTTTCAGTTTGTTAATATGTTGGATCACATTGTTGGATTTCCATATATTGGACCACCCCTGCATACCTGAGAGGAAGCCTACTTGGTCATAGTGGATGATATCTTTGATGCATTCTTTTATTCCGTTTGCAAGTATTTTGTTGAATATTTTTGCAAATCAATCAATTAGAAACAAATAAAACAATTCAAAGAATCAATGAAACCAAGAGCTGGTTCTTTGAGAAAATCAACAAGATAGACAAATCCTCAGTCATGCTAACTAAAAGGCAGTGAGACACCATCCAAATCAACAAAACCAGAAATGAAAAGGGGGACATAACTACAGACACTGAGGAAACCCAAACAGTCATTAGGACTTACTTCAAAAGTCTATATGCCACAAAATTTGAAACTCTAAATGAAATGGACAATTTTCTTGATCGATTCAACTTATCAAAGCTGAATCAGGACCAGGTACATCAATTAAATAGTCCTATATCCCTCAAGGAAATAGAAGTGGTCATTGAAAGTCTCCTATAAAAAAAAAAAAAAAAAAAAAAAAAGCCCAAGACCAGATGGTTTCAGTGCAGAATTCTACCAGACCGTCAAAGAAGAGCTAACTCCAATTCTCTTCAAACTATTCCACAAAATAGAAACAGAAGGAACATTACCAAACTCATTTTATGAAGCCACAGTCACCTTTGTACCTAAACCTCACAAAGACCCAGCAAAGAAAGAGTGTTTCAGGCCAATCTCCCCTATGAACATTGATTTGTTATCTTATTCTTTGAGAAATATCTTGCCTTCTATGACAATATATATATATATATATATAAACTTAATATCATTAGTTTTTTGAACCAGGCTGCTGACAATTATAAATTTGCATCTTTTCAAAGCCGTGATTGATAAAAATGTAGAGAATTAAACATTTAAATTCAAATTTGAGATACTTACAAAGTCAGAGAAAAATATCAAGGTGTTGTGTGACAGAATCTAACAAGAAATTGTACAGTCATTGTGATTTTATATTTACATTGTGTTCATTAGGATGTCTTTTAATGCAGTACTATATTACTAATTAGAGCAAGACAACTTCTCCAAGTACAAATAATAGGAATATAGTTTTTGATATTTCATTTCCTTGATCATAGAGTTTATTTCTGTAGTATCAGAAAATTGCATTACTAATTATTGCCATGTACCATTTAATTAGAAAAATGGATAAACATATAGTATTAAAGTAGTGACATTTGTTCTTTAATACACTATGAAAATTAATAACTATAAATGTCAACATAGTATATTTCTTAAGGATGGCTCATGGAAGTGGGTGGCTTCTATATTGCCTCCTAACATGCCTTTTAATAGGAATGTAATTCTTGCAATCAAACTTCTTGATAAGCATGTGATAGAGAGATATCCTTAAAGCAGACAAAATTAATACACAGAGCATTAGAATTTTTTTTCTGCAGTAGAAACTCTGTAACTGAACATTCGGTTAAAGATTGAGAAATATATTTAAGCACTGTATTTCTTGGGGAAAATAAACTACTTCAGAGATCTTCTCTGCCTTCAAGTCCTAACTATGCTTTATAACTCCATAGGGCCCACTTCACCGAGAAAGACTAACACTTCTGAAGAAGCTTCTACTCCTGTGCTTGGAATTTATTCATGAATAGACAGTGGGAAGTGCTGGAGGTAAATTTCTGTCAATTAAACTCTTTGCTCTGTTCCCATCACCTGTGTGTACTTATGATCCTAAATAAAATATAGTTGGTACTTATGACGCCATAGCAGTGAACTACTATTCTCAAGAGGTTGTTCAGGCAGGCAGCTACACCCTCCGCAGATCCTTGGAGCATGGGATGTAGTAGCCAATGTGGGTAATATCCAAGACAAATGAGCTATGTCCCTGTGCTTTCAGCTGACGTTTCCTCAGGAGACGTGGCCACAAATAACCACAGCTTGAGTTAGATATGAAAGGAGCTTTGACAGAAATATAAACAATGTTGGTTGTAAAGGTGAAAAAGAAAAACCAAAAACATGTCTTTTGGGGAAAAGCTAAGAAATTTTACCAAAGGTTTTAAGCAAGACTTTGGAGAGATTGAGGGTAGAGGGATCCTTGCATGACCTATAAAGTTTTCTTGCCCTGGACTGAGTGCAATTTCAAATTTTAAAGCCGCATTTGACTCTGCCATAGATGCATGAATTAGGTGTCACGGGAGGGTTTTCCTAGCAAATACTGAGGATTTCTTCAAGCTCTCCCGTATCAGGAAATGCTTGCCTTGCTCCCATAGTCTCACTAGGCCTTCACAGTGTTACACAGTAGCTGCACACTCTTTTCCTTTCATGTTTCTGTGTGTAGTTTACACACCAGTACATTTGGAATCCCTGACTGGCATTAAATAAATATAACTGCATCTGTCCTACACAAATAATACCTGTTTATACACTTAATAAAAATACAGCCTTCAAAATCCTAATTAGCTGCAATTTCTTTTTATTTAGTGAACACATCCCTTTTCTCAACTTACCTTTAGAAATGCTACAATGTTCTTAAAGGGGTTAGCCTAATTCACTATTGCAAATATGAAAACTTTATTTTTCAGAAAACGATAATTGTAGAAAGTATAACTCACTACTGCTAACAGTATTAAAATAAATTAGCAGGTACTCGACTAAATATATCACATGTAACCTTCTATACTTTTAACTTAATATAGTAAGTCATGAGGGAAACCACAAGACAATTGTCAATTTACTAGACTTAATAAATGATCATGACTTTTTTCTCTTTTATTTAACACAATAGTAGTTTTATTTTTCCTCAATAGTGTCCACATTTTGCCCATCTTGTAATAAGAATTGGTTTGGGCTCAGGTACATTGAGCCTGATAACCACCGGCAACTGGATTGAATCATCTTCTATTAGGACAATGTTGTAAATGTTATCATGACACAAACTAGATAATTCTGACAGATACAGATAATGCCATAAGAAAGATGAGATTTGGGTTTTTGAACATGGAATATCTCACAAAAAGTCATTAGTTTGTAATATTTTCTCCTATTTATAGACTGTTCACTTTGCTGACAGTTTCTCTTGTTATGTAGGGATCTTTTAATTCCCTCAATCTGACATGTTTGATTTTGTTTTTCTATGCTTGGGGAAGACACATGCAGTATTATTTTTATACTAATGTCTTCAAGTGTTTCATTTGTTTTTTTCCCCACGTGGATTGCAGCTTCAGCTTTTGCTTGGCAGTCTTTAACCTATATTTTATTTATTTTTGTAAGACAGAAATCTTGTGGATCTCAAGATGGCTTTAAACTTATCATATATCCAGGAATGCTCTTAGACTTATAATACATTATTTTATTTTATTTTTTACCATTTGAGCTCTGGGATTACAGGCATGTGTTAGTGTGTTTGTTTATAAGTATTAAGAATCAATATCATGGTCACACACATGACAAGCAAGCATGTTATCAGCATGCTAAACCATCAATTGCCATATTTTATGTTTTACTGCAACTCACATTTCACATGAACAAACAAAAGAATATAGATTTGAGAATATTTTTAAAGATATCCAAAAGGTAATAGAAAAAATCAGATTTAGAATCTCTTAGTCCAACTTCAATATGCTTAATCAAATAGGTTTATGTGTATGTGTGTGTGCCTGTGTGTATAAAACTGATGCTTGAGTGTCTGATAATTTTGGCTAAAAATGAACATTTGCAATAGCATTGGTCATTAATAGAGAAAGTGATAGTGAATATTAAAATCAAGGAATATTTATGAAATTGTCTAGCTTTAGCTCAAAAAGTCCTTGGCCAAAGCAATAATATAAATTTTATTTTATTTGTAAAGCAATTAATTTTCTCAAATTAAAGAGATGTCTGTAAACATACAAGAGGCCTACAGAACACCCAAAAGACTAGATCAGAAAAGAAACTCTTCATATCACATAAGAGTCAACAATCACTGCTTGCAGATGATATGATAGTATACCTGAATGACCCTAAAAATTCTACCAGGGAACTCCTACAGCTGATTAACACCTTCAGCAAAGTGGCTGGATACAAAATTAACTCAAAAAAAATCAGTAGCCTTCCTGTATACAAAAGACAAAAGGGCTGAGAAAGAATTTAGGGAAACAACACAATTCACAATAGCCACAAATGACATAAAGTACCTTGGTGTGAAGCAAGTCAAAGACTTGTATGAAAAAATTTCAAGTCTCTGAAGAAAGAATTAGAAGAAGAGATCAGAAGATGGAAAGATCTCCCATGCTCATGGCTTGGCAGGATTAACATAGAAGAAATGGCCATCTTACCAAAAGCAATCTACAGATTCAATACAATCCCCCTCAAATTACCAATACAATTCTTTACAGAACTTGAAAAAAATTTCTCAACTTCATATGGAATAACAAGAAATCCAGAATTGCTAAAACAATTCTCTACAGTAAAAGATCTTCAGGAGGTATCTCCATCCCTGATCTCAAGCTCTACTATAGAGCAACAATACTAAAAACTGCATGGTACTGGCATAGAAACAGACTGGTGGATCAGTGGAATCAAATAGAAGACCCTGACATAAATCCACACACTTATGGACACCTGATTTTTGACAAAGATGCCAAATCCATTCAATGAAAAAAAGACAGCATCTTCAACAAATGGTCCTGGTCTAACTGGAAGTCTTTTTTTTTTATTTTTATTTTTATTTTTTTTTATCAGTTACATTTTATTAACTCTGTATCCCAGCCATGTCCCGATCCCTCATTCCCTCCCAGTCCCTCCCTCCCTCCCTCCCTCATCTCCACCGTGCCCCTTTCCAAGTCCACTGATAGGGGGGACCTCCTCCCCATTCATCTAATCCTCTAACTGGAAGTCTATATGTAGAAAAATGCAAATAGATCCATACTTACCACCCTGCAAAAATACTAAAGTCCAAGTGGATCAAAGACCTCAACCTAAAACCAGAAACATTAAACCGCTTAGAAGAAAAAGTGGGGAATAACCTTGAACTCATTGGCACAGGAGACAACTTCCTGAACAGAACACCAAAAGTACAGGCTCCAAGAGCAACAATCAATAAATAGGACCTCATGAAACTGAAAATCTTCTGTAAAGCAAAGGACACTGTCCTCAGAACAAAAATGACAGCCTACAGATTGGGAAAGGATCTTCACCAACTCTATATCTGACAGAGGGCTAATATCCAGTATATATAAAGAACTAAAGAAGTTAAACAGCAAAAAAAAATCAAGTAATCCAATAAAAAAAATGGGGTACAGAGCTAAACAGAGAATTCTCTGCAGAGGAATATCGAATGGCAGAGAATCACTTAAAGAAATGCTCAACCTCATTAGCCATCAGGGAAATACAAATCAAAACTACCCTAAGATTTCACCTTACACCCATCAGAATGGCTAAGATAAAAAACTCAAGAGACAACATATGCTGGAGAGGATGTGAAGAAAGGGGAACCCTCCTCCACTGCTGGTGGGAATGTAAACTTGTACAACCACTCTGGAAAGCAATCTGGTGCTTTCTCAGACAACTAGGAATAGTGCTTCCTCAAGATCCAGCTATACCACTCCTAGGCATATATCCAAAAGATTCTCAAGTATACAATAAGGACTTTTGCTCAACCATGTTTGTAGCAGCCTTATTTGTAATAGCCAGAAGCTGGAAACAGCCCAGATGCCCCTCAATGGAGGAACGGATGCACAAATTGTGGTGTATCTACATAAGGGAATATTACTCAGCAATTAAAAAAAAAAGAAATCATGAAATTTGCAGGTAAATGGTGGGATCTGGAAAAGATCATCTTGAGTAAAGTATCCCAGAAGCAGAAAGATGATCACGGTATATACTCACTAATATAGACATATAATATAGAATAAACCTACTGAAATCTGTACACCTAAAGAAAGTATTCAGGAGGGAGAACTCTTGCTAAAATGCTCAATTCTTATCCAGAAAGGCAAAGAGGATGGACATCAGAAGAAGGAGAAAAGAGGGAACAAGTCAGGAGCCTGACACAGAAGACCTCTGAAAAGCTCTGCCATGCAGACTATTAATGTAGATGCTGAGACTTATGGGCAACCTTTGGGCAGAGTGCAAGGAATCTTAGGAAAGAAGTGGGAAACAGTAAGATCTGGAGAGGACAGGAACTCTACAAGGAGAGCAACAGAACCAAAAAATTTGAGCACAGGGGTCTTTCCTGAGACTGCTACTCCAACCAAGGACTGTGCATGGAGATAACCTAAGACCGTTGCACAGATGTAACCCATGGCAGTTCAGTATTCAAGTGGGTTCCATTGTAATAGGAACAGGAACTATCTCTGACATGAACTGATTGGCCTGCTCTTTAAATACCTCCCCCTAAGGGGGAAGCAGCATTACCAGGCCACAGAAGAAGACAACGCAGCCACTCCTGATGAGACCTAATTAACTAGGATCAGAAGGAAGGAAAAGAAGACCTCCTGTATCAGTGGACTTGGGGAGGGGCATGCATGCAGTGGGTGGAGGAAGGGAGGGATTGGAACAGGAGGAGGGAGAGAACCACAGGGGTGATACAATGTGAATAAAGTACAATTAATAAAGAAAAAAAGAGTCAAAACACTTAATCTACAGAACAAAGAAAAAATATTAAAAGCAGCAAGGGGAAAAGGCCAAGTAACATATAAAGTTTCCCCTATCATAATCACACCACACTTCTCAACACAAACTCTGAAAGCCAGATGGGTCTGGGCAGATGTTATACAGAGTCTAGGGGACCACAGATGCCAACCCAGACTTCTATACCCAGCAAAGCTTCTATATCCATCAACATAGATGGAAAAAACAAAATATTCCATGACAAAACTACTCTTAATATCTATACAGCAACCCAGCCCTATAGAAGATATTAGAAAGAAAATGCCAATCCAACGAAAACAACTACACACAAGAAAACACAGGATATAGATAACTTCACAACAAAAAATTAAAAGAAAACAAGCAGAGAAACCACCAACTCCACAATAAAAGAACTAACATTCATTGGTCAGTATTATCTATCAACATCAACAAAATCAACTCTCCAATAAAAAGACATAGACTAACAGAATGGGTGGAGAAACAGGGTCCAACTTTCTGTTGCATCCAAGAAACAAACCTCTGCAAGAAAGATAAGCAGTACCTCAGAGTAAAGGGCTGATTTTTTTTAAGCAAATGGACCCAAATAACAAGCTGGAGTAGCCATCCTAATATCTAATAAAATAGACTTTCAACCAAAATTTATCAAAAAAGATGAGGAGAGACACTTCTTCTCATCAAAGGAAAAATCCACCAGGAGGACATCACAATTCTGAACAGCTATGCCCCAAACACAAGAGCACCTGCATTTGTAAAGGAAACATTAAATCTTAAATAATACATCCATCCCAACACCTTAATAGTGGGAGACTTCAACACTCCACCTTCACCAAGGTACAGGTCATCTAGACAGGAGCTAAGTAGGAAAATAATGACAATTACAGAGATTATTTGTTATTTATAAGTGCTTACAATATATTTAGATAAAAATCCACCCCAACTCCTTACCTAAAATTCATTTTTTCCACATCGAATAATTTAAAATTTTATAGACTATACTGACATTGGGTATGTGTGTTATGGTTCTTAGATATAGATAGAAAACCAAAGATCAATGATGGTGACCCCACTGAACTGAATGGTATAGTGATACTGTGATATGTCAGCAATCCTAAATTACAAGTGTGTTTCTAACGCTATGTTGAAGAAGTTTGCCTCTCTCCAGCATCTCTTCAGTATATTTACCAATAAATGGAAACAGTTGCATGCGCATATTCATGTCCATCGAAATAAAACTTTTTTCTCATCCGTTTGACAGGCAGATATTTTAGCAGTTAGTAAACTTTATTTAATCTGGAATTCTACCAAATAGTTTTGGGAGACACGTTTATTAAAAGGCTTACAGAGGATTGAATTTTAGAGCTTAAAGAGATAATAGGGAACAGGTGGGCATTTGTCTAAGCCCACAATACAAAAAGTGGCAATTAAGATAGGTCTGAATATAAAGGCCTATTCTTTTAAACACGGTATTATGGTATTACCAGATAATGGCAAGAGAAATGAGCTAGATAAAATATTAATCATTAAATGTATTAGAATCTTTCAGTTTTTCCAAACCTAATATAAGATTTTTGAGTTGTTTCTTCTGGCTCTAAAAATGAAATTTTAGAAGTAGCCATCAAAACTATGTTCTTATTTTTCCTTTAACACTGTAACCGTAATTACATAATTTTTAATCCCATTATACAAAGACAGAGTCCTTTGGAATATGAATTTTATCATAGTTTTATGATGTGCAATATTTTGGAAATTGACCATTATTTTGCATGACCTATTAGTTTAGCAAATTTAGGCTAAGAGAAGTCTATCAAATTTCAAATAAATATTCTACATTAATACTTTTACATATTAGTTGCATGACATGGAATTAGTGATAAAGAATTTTTATGAGCTGAAAATTACAGAAATAAACTGTTCTGAATGGATTTTCTTTTGTACTTTAGTACGCTTCAATAATTACTGTTATTTAGAGTTTCTAAAGTACTTTGTGATTGAACATACTTTATAGGCAGCAATTAACCACTTACCTGAGATAATTGTGGCTATTACTCTCACAGTAATATGCATGTAAATTTAAGAAACAAAACCAACTTCTTTCAATTTACCTACAAATGTGTGTAAGTGTGTGTGTGTGTGTGTCTGTGTGTGTGTGTGTGTGTGTGTGTGTATTCATACATGACAGATTCCTGGGGTACTATAATATAGCTTTCATAATATTACAGGATTCTAAATAAAAATTGTTATGAATTATAATACATGAATCAGCATGAAAATCATGTCATGGTGACTTTCCTGATAATTCAATTGAAATGAGAGAATTTTGATCAATTGGAGATCTCTAATATAAAGGTCATGTTTTACTGAGACAATCAGTGACAACTTTAATAACCTGTTAAAAAGTTGTGGAAGAAGATGCTATCTGTGAAAGTAGCATTTAAGGATAAACCCTTCATTGGCAATCTAATTATTTGATTAACCATAGTTTTTCAGTTTATAAGAAATAATATTTTGCTGTAACTATTTTGTACAAAAAAAGAAATGGATTCATTTTCTTCTTAGGATATAATCATAAAAATTGAATTTAAGATCTAGAAATTGAGTAATAAATATATTCATTAAGTTAGAATTGCTTCGGGGATTTTATATTAAAGGATAATTATCACTAGACTGTAGACTGTAGAGTCAGCATTTTAAAATTATGTCTTATGATTCTTTGTTGACAAACATTGTTTCAATCACTTCGACACTATTAAACCTTTTACTTTTCAGAATATCTACTCAAGTAAAACTGGTCGGTGTCTATATTTATAACTGGTGTCACAAGCCACAGAAGGACTTCCGATTTAGTATTGAGTTTTCCAAGGTTTCATTCTCTACACTTTGTTCCGTTGTCTGTCTCTGTATTCCTTCCTCTCTACTACAATAGAAAGCTTCCCTGATGAATGAGGAAGATACCGATCCATAAATATTACAGAATATCTTTAGGAGTCATTTTATAGCTGCTTTTTTTTTTTTTTTTTTTTTTTTTTTTTAGCAGAACAGTAGTATTTGGTTACCTATCTTGTCTCAGTTTTTTGGCCATCTGATAAGTGTAAAACATTGTTTCTGTCTCATGGAGTGGCCATAACTGCAATCAGATATTGTTGGTTATTCCCACAACTTTTGGACCACTTACTTTGCAGGCAGAACACCACCCTAGAGAGCTGGGTTGGTGTTTAGCTTTTTTTCTGGTAGTGTGCAGCAGCTTGCCTTCTAACACCATGAACACTAATCAGTGAGGGTGATAATTATTTGATAGAAATTACTGAAAAAATATTTTAGAATGCTAAATATCACAGAATAAAATGTAAATCATGACCTTGAGAAACTAACTTCATACTACTCAAAGTGATTTCGAGATTTGGGAAGAGCTCTTTCAAAATGAAGTACCGATATTTGGAGCTGGGAAGATGGATCGGTGTCTAAGAGCACTTGTTGTTTTTGGAGAGAACTTTGATTTGGTATCTTACACATGCATTGTGGCATAACACCATCTGTAATTACAGTCTGATGTGACCCAATACACTGCTGTGTTTTCCACTAATATCAGGCATGCACAATATACATGCACAGAAAGCAAAATCCTAACACACATTAAATTTAATTAATTAATTAAAACACCGCTAGCATTCTTGACCAAATTATGAAAAAAAAAATGCCACTTCTAAAATTTGAAATAAGCCATACATATCCCAAGCAGCTGAACAAATTTGAACAATAGAATAAAGATGAGACAACAGAGTATCTTCCCTCCTGACTCATGGTAAGAAACTCATCTATGGAACTGTCACTGAAATGAGTAAGAATCAGTAAGAAATCTAACTGGGACGACAGCTTATTTGACACAAACACCAAGGATGTTCTTTAAGGAATAGTGTTTTCTTTTTTTAATAAATTTGCTAGAAGAACTGAATACCCATTGCAAACAAATGAAACTAAATTCATACCTATAATTTTTGTGGCCTGTAAATAACTTTCATTCCAATGCCAAGGAATCTGATGCTATCTTCTGATCTCTGAGGATCTGAAGCACACATGTGTTTCGCATATACACATGCAAAAATATACCACACATAAAGTAATTCAAGTAAATTAAAAATTTCAGCTTTGGGACAGGTACTTCAAAATGTGGCAGTCAATATGTATAAACTACATCTTTATTATATTAAACACTACTAAAATTAGTACATCAATGTGCTCAAGAGATGACTCAACAATAAAATGACTCTAGGGGTTCTAAGTTTGCATCCTGGAACTCACAACAGGTGACTCACAACTTGCAACTCCAGTTCTATGGTCCCTAAAACGTAGTTCTGTTTCCCGGGGACACTTCACTCATGGGCACATCACACCACACACTTCTCGAGACACACATATAAACACATACTTAAAAATGAAAATATTGAAAAACAAACACTCCACTTAGCTATGTTTTTCATTTGCAGAAAATATTTATTATTCAAATTGTCCTGCTTTCTCCATCTTTAGATGACGGTGTTTACAATCTAAAAAGAAGACAATATTTTACTGACCTAATGTTTCAACTAATCTTATTTGAGCATCAGTGAGAGAGCAAAGTGGGAAATGTCTGTGGCACACCAGATTTTCACACCACAGACAATCTTGATCAGCATATAAATATGGGTAGAGTAGACCCCACAAAATTGTCTTCTAATCTCCACTTACTGTCATGGCCTAAAAGGCCATAATAACATCACACACACCAGAAATGTTTCTTTTTAAATAAATTTCATTGCTGTTGCGGTTCAAGATGAAGTGCTAAATGGAAACTAATAGGAACAAGAAGCGTGGAACATCAAATAATATATACATATCCATACCACTCAAGCTGTGTTGTGAGATATGGAGATACCTGCTGATTAGCCTACTTCATTGCATCTCTACAAGAGAGATGAAAATGCTGCTTTGGATACACATATGAGGTATTTAATATTTCTTATATTATCTCCGATCAAGAATTTTAACATTAACATTGTTAAAATGTGTTGACAAAACAGGACGCATTGTGGGTACAGCTGCTACAACTAGACTTGTACTCAGGAGGCTGATATGTGAAGTCAAAAGGTCAACTGTAGCCTAGACTAATTACTGACACCCAATCAAGGCTGGATTACAAAGAACAACACTTCATGGGATTTTGTGAAAATCTAAAACCTCTTAGCTATTTTAAGTACTATAATCTTTCAAGATATTTTACCATTTTGACAATGAATGTTTTAATTGAGCAAGCAAGTTTGTTGAATTATTGACTTTTCTTAAAATTTCGTTTCACATTATTTGTGTGTGCCTACACATGCATGTGTTCATATGTAACTGTGGAAATGAGTGTGCATGTGTGTATGTGCATGCCTTTGTGTGTTTGTGTATGGTGTTTGTGTGCATGTGTGTATGGTGGCATGTGAGAATGTGTGTGTACATGTATGTGTGCATGCATCTGTGTGCATTTGTTTGCGTATGTTCATCTTTTTGTGTCTTTGTTTGTGCTGTGTGCTGTGTTCATGTTGTGTGTGTGTGTGTGTGTGTGTGTGTGTGTGTGTGTGTGTGACATTTAGACTTTTTTTGAAGCACATTCCTGTGCTCCATTGTAGGCCTTCTGTGTGAGAATGTCCCAGTGTGGCTTCCTGAGTCTGTTTTACCAGTAAATCTAAATGCTGTGCCAAGGGTTAAATTTGGAGGAGCATTGATTGGAGCCTGATAATTGGTATGCATTTAGGATTGTCTTAAGAAAATGTGAAACTTAGACCAGTGATAGCCCAGGGGACTATCGTCCTCCTGAGGATTTATATATCATAAGGTCTTCATCACATGTACTAATGGTTCCTGATGAAATATTAAAGCTGCCATAGAAAATACAGTAACAATCCAGATAACCATGTTTCAACAAATACATATTGTGTACAAAACAAAACAAAAAACTGGTTGTGGTTTGCTGTCTCTTAACTTCATTATGCTTCTGCAGTAATTTACAAGCTAGACAACTGACAGAATCAACATTGTCATTCCCCTCCAAACACATACATCAGAACTCTCGCCATCAAGTGTGATAATAGTTAGATGTAAATGTTGGACTTTGGACCATAATTAGGCTTAGATGAGTTTGTAAAGATAAGTCCCTAGGATAGGATTAGTTGCCATATGAGGAGACAGACAAATCTCTCAATCTTTCCATGCACACACAACCAGAGGAAAGGTAAAGCTGCCTGAGTAGAGAGCACGGAGATGAGAATCCATCAGCCAGAAAAAGGGCCCTGAACAGGAATCCTATTTACTGACACCTTGATCTCAGATTTGCAGGCTGCAGGTCTGTAGGAAATAAATATCTCTTAGTTAAGCCACCTGGTCCATGACATTTTGATAACACACTCTAAATTGACTATGACAACTCTATACACTTCTCTGGTATCTGAGGTCAAAGTAGAAACTGCACTGTACAGTACCCAATATATGAATTCAGGGAAGTTTTTTTTTTTTTTTTTTCTATTCTGCCCAGACACTGTTCCTTTGGACCATTGCATGATCAATCACTTTGATATACAGTCTATTATTAACT
Organism: Meriones unguiculatus; assembly: GCF_030254825.1. Lineage (NCBI taxonomy): Eukaryota > Metazoa > Chordata > Mammalia > Rodentia > Muridae > Meriones > Meriones unguiculatus. The sequence goes on along the minus strand of NC_083365.1, from coordinate 40,853,457 downwards.
AATCCTGACTCTTTCATCCTATCATACGTTTGCTTTTCAGAACTAATCATGATAATATTCAAAACAAACATTTATAAGGACAGGTCTGACAAAATCGTGCCAATTATTTTTACTCATCAAATGTAATAAAATCATTTTTCTCTTTCCAAAAAATTTGGTAACTTTGTGGATTGTTTTTCTCCTTTACCTATAAATAAAACAATGAACCATAAATAGTTCTAATTATAAAAAAAAAAAAAACTAGAAATCTACTACTACCTGCTCTGAAATGACAGCTGTCAAGAAGAGGGGAGGGCTCCTAAAGTAAAATATTAGCTCTGCTTCAAGCAATATTACTGGTGTTATAAAATAGAAAATGTCACTGTTAATTTATCAAGCAAAAATACTAAAAAAAATATTTCAAAATACATTCCATTTTCCCAGGATTTAAGGTGGCTCCTATAAATGAGTTAATCAGTGACCCTTTTCCGTACTCATTCTATTGACAAGTGTGTAGAGACCACTGATCCATCAGTCCATGAGATGGCTCTACTCTGAGCAGGGTCTCAAAAATGTTAATTAAATAAAATACAATTTCTGACTCAAAATGAACAGAATCTACACTAGAATTGGGTAAGGGTCAGTACAAGCATGGATTTGGAAGGACTTTATTTTGAGCAATTTAAGCTATTAAGTATAGAGCCATGGATAGATTATATTAATACTAACAGTAGATATAGAAGCCAATTAAATCAATACTGCACAATCACATTTATGTCATCATTTCTCTTAAAAATATTAATGTGAGTAAAATAAGAGCCTCTGTGTTTAAAAACAGCATGATACACTGGGAATATCAACATATGAATATATAGTTAACATAGCATGGTATGTTCAGATAACAAATAAAAACTTCAATACACCTTATCAGAAGTGACATAAATATTTTAATAAGTCATGATTGAATAATGCATAATTCCTGATGTGTCAATGTTATTCTAAGCACTAGAGAAATTTCAGTGAACAAAATACAATATTTTAGAATGAAATAAATAGCTAAAAGGTTTTTTTTTTCATGTTTGTAACAGCTTTATTCATAATAGCCAGAACCTGGAAGCAACCCAGATGTCCATCAACAGAGGAATGGATACAGAATTGTAGTATTTTTTTTTCTTTTTTTTCAATGCAGTTTATTCAGGAACCTTGAACAATCCTCGGACCCTGGGGAAAGCCAGCCCACAGCTTAAATAGCCTCTGGGTAGCCAACCAAGGCGTGCCACGTGGGCAATGCAGATAGGTCCACATACATGGAAGCAAGCCAGATCCTCAGCCTTAGCCAAATGTGGAATTGTTCGTGACAGAGAGCACTCACCATCGGGAAGGTGGAAGGCGGAAACCAGCTCCATCTTTAAGGCATAGCATTCCGCAGCTCTCTACAGTTCCCCCTTTTTGTTTTAGACGCATCAGGCAAGAGTAGCTAAAAGTTTTTAATAAATATATTTAGCAACATATTTTAGCATTTAAGTAGATATGCACATTAAATATACCAGTAGTTAAAATATGCAGTATGTTTGAAGGGTCCTGTATTATTGAAGCAAAACCAAATGTAAGGGTTGAAGAAACATATTTCAAATAGTGCACAAATAAGTCATATCTAGGTAAGATACCCTTAACCGTAAAGTATTACATCACCGTTAATAAGTACAATACATGGTAAAATGACTGTGAGTTATCTTATTTCATTATTGATGCTATAAGAAAGCACCATAAAATGGGTAACATAAATAATACTTATTTATTAATAATAATTATTTTCTCACACTTCAAAGACATGGGTTTCCATTCCTAGGTTTGTTACCAGCAGAGGCTGTAATTCTCCTTCATGTTTCTTGCATTCTTACAGAGCCGAGGAGAGAAAATGAACAAAGGTCTCTTCTGTAACGTTAGCATTCTTATTCACAAGACCAGGGATTCCCTCACTTACCATTTTCCAAGAATCACTTGCCCCTTAAACCACTGCATGGCCATAAATTTCAATTTGAATTTAAAGGGATACAAGCATTCAAAGCAATGTACTCATGTCACTTCAAATCAATTCATTTATTCCACTGGAAGTAAGATCTCTATAAAAGCAAATTCCAGGTAGAACCTAAACAAATAGAAAGACTACAGTCATAAATTCATGGCTAAGGTGCTAAAGTGCTGAGATAAGAGATCAAATTGTTTCTTGAGAGTAGGATAGATGTGATGATAGCACATAGTTCTGACGAAGCTAGGCGCAAACAGTTTCAGCAGTATGTGTTTCAGGAATATTCATTGATTATGGCAGTCTGTAATACTTGTATATCCAAGCTTTTCATAGTACAGAAAATTCTCAGCATAGAGGAAGGGGATTTGATAGGACCTGCATGAAAGGTTAAAATATTGGGTCTCAGGTTTACAGATTTCTCTTCAATTAATGTCAGTGAATCTACGGTAAATATGAATGTGACAGTCAAGTAGCAAAAGAGTGTTTTATTCAGTTTGGATGCTGGATAAAAATTTGATCTCTGGAAAGTTAAAGTTAAATATTCTCTCTGTTCAATGTGCAGAGCCTGAAAACCGTGTGCTTCTTTTCTATTCCCCTTTCTTTGTATTTTGACAAACACCACACAGATTAGAGCAAACGTGTCTATTCTGAACTCAAACCTTTGTAGCTATTAAACTATAATATGTGTTACAAAGTTGGGACATCATGATTTAACCCTGAAGTAGCACACTCTACTGTGAACAGGAACCGCATGATAGAATGCGGGGTTGGTCCTAAGTTAATTCACCTCATAGATCAAAGTTTTAGGTCAATAAATGGAATTATTTATTGTTACTGAGTGAGTCTATGCTTGGTCGTGCAGACATTTATTTATGCCCAGAGGTCATCTTAAACAAAATTAGTAGTTTAGGTCATGATTTTTAGTCCCTTAAGGTAATTAATTTTCTTATTGAATTAATAGATTATGCTTCACATCTTATGTATTTATTACTTTCTTTTCACAGGAAAGTCAATTTCACTGATTAGAAGTAATTGGCAATAAAAATCTGGTGTGGCCATTCATCCAATTCCTTATTTAGAGACAAGAGATTATTTTATGTATGCTACAAAGACAAAGGGGGCATTCAATTTTAAGCTTTGGAGGTGACATTTGAAAAATATTTTTAAGGAGGTGAGTTATGACAAGGCTGGAGAAGTGCATTCTGGATCAAAGAAGAAGCTCTCACTTATCAATAACAACCTATTATGTCTAGAATGTAATGAATTCTGGAGAAAAGGGCAAGTCACAGTGAACCACACTGAGAGGATTTTCTGGATGGTGTTTGCATTATGTTTACATGTAAGAGCTTGTAAATTAGAACACAGAGCAACCATGCAGTACAAATAATGAGACTAGTTAGCCACATTAAATTCTAAGGCAGGATTTTACAAGTAACAGCATCTTTGATCTTTATAGCATTGTGGATAGGTATTTACCACACTGAGATCAACAGCCGCTCAGCAAATAATTTATCTATATTCACACTATTGGTGAAAGATGAAGTAAGGTGAAAATCCATGGCCATCTATTTCTTCTCTATGCTTCAGTGTGTCTAGTAAATATAACTTCTAATGAATTATTAACCTCATACGTGGAGTCTGCATATACGGACAATGCGAGGTGAAAAATAAAATTCAAGAAAATTAACACACTTATTTCCCTTAGTTAAACATATGCTTACATCTGAAGTGACTGGGGAATTATCAGAAAAAAAAAGAAAAAGAAAAGAAAACATGGAATAAGTAAGTTTCTCAAATTCCAAAGTATATCTACAAAAATGTTAGAGTATTTTTTTTTTCAATGCAGTTTATTCAGGAACCTTGAACAATCCTCGGACCCTGGGGAAAGCCAGCCCACAGCTTAAATAGCCTCTGGGTAGCCAACCCAGGCGTGCCACGTGGGCAATGCAGATAGGTCCACATACATGGAAGCAAGCCAGATCCTCAGCCTTAGCCAAATGTGGAATTGTTCGTGACAGAGAGCACTCACCATCGGGAAGGTGGAAGGCGGAAACCAGTCAATCTTTAAGGCACAACATTCCGCAGCTCTCTACAGTTCCACCTTTTTGTTTTAGACGCATCAGGCAAGAGTAGAGGTCTGATCTCTGATATTAGAAATAAATTGGGACTTTGTACCGATGTTCATTTAGGTGTCATCCACCCAAAGAGCATCAGACCCGTCCGATACCTTTTTCTCAGAGGCGGGACCTGGGGCATCAACCCGCATTCAATCAGACATGCTCTTCTCTAGGTCCAAAGCGGCTGACCCTGAGTGCAGTGCTTAGCCTCGCATCCTGAGCGTAACATTTTAGCTTTTTATGGTATCCAACCATGCTTGGGGAGAATGTCCTGCTTCAATGGCTGTAAAGGCCTGAATGATCATGGCTGCATCACACTGTTGTGAGACTCTAATCTTGCATATATACCACAGGCAAACCAAGGAGACCAACACCAGAAGGCCTGCTAACGCTCCCATGCCCGCCCGTTCCTTCAGATGATTCATGGCTGCAGCAATCCATGATGATAATCCTGTGGCTAGTCCTGCGTCCAGTCTGGTAGAATTTACTGTGACAATGGCCACTCTCAGCTGCTCCATCATAGTATCGAATTCTCCAGTCCAATTACCTAAAATATAGCTCGACAATTGTTTAGACAGATTTGCAGCATAGGAAAAATTCTCATGTTATATGCTAGTGACTCAAAGTCCAGCATATTTTCATTGACAGCCAAGTTGAGCGATTTGCCATAGGGTATCAATTTGCTCCTGCACGAGGTCAATCCTCTGATTGAACACCACCAGCTTCCTTTTAGTTTTTTTTATTGTAGTGAATTTTTTAAATTTTATTTTATTTTTATTAATTACAGTTTTTTTCACTTTGTATCCCAGCTGTAGCTCCTTTCCCCATCCCCTCCCAATTCCATCCTCCCTCCCTCTTCTTCTCCTATGCCCCAGCCCCAGTCCACTAATAGGGGAGGTCCTCTTCCCCCTTCCCTCTGACCCTAATCTATCAGGTCTTATCAGGACTCCCTCCCTTCCTTTTCTTCCTCTTTGAACTGGAAAGGCTGCTCCCCTCTCAGGTGGAGGTGATCAAAGAGCCAGCCCATGAGTTCATGTCAGAGATGGTCCCTGTTCCTATTACTGGGACACCCTCTGCCATGGGCTATAAAATCTCCTAGCATAAGATCAGTCCATTAACTAACTTTTTTATTAATGTGTAATAAACTTTGTTTTTCTTAACTCGTGTGTTTTTCTTCACTTAATTCATGTGTAATAGACTCTGCTCTTTTAACATTAAGTAACAGTTTCAAAAGTAAGTATAGGAGATAAAATTCATCGTTACATGACATTATTTTTAAATAAACTGTTCCTCTCTGAGATTATAGTTTGAATTCCCTTATTTTACTGGCATTGATCTCAAAAAATAATTTTAGTGTTCAAATATATTATCAGAAAGACAATCCTGTGTTATTTGTTGCCAGACAAATTCTGTTTGATTTATACTTTGAAAATGCAATAACTTGATGCTTATTAAAGAAATTATTTAATCAGACAATTTGTCTAGAAAGATACAGTGTGAAAACCACTATTTCTTGCTTTGAGTTATTCTAGAAGTCTAATCATAGCCCTACAAACTATTTGCATATTTAGAGGCTTTTTCAAAACTCTTTGTAACTCAATTTTCTTTATCTAGAAACTTTGGGTAACAATTTCAAAGAATTTCAGATTAGGGGTTGAACACATGGCAGGTGCTCATTGAGTGAAAGCTATTTAGTGCTTTGTATTCTGATGAGGTTTTTCTTGGTTTACCTTTATTATGTGTGAATTTCACTAATGTACATGGGGTATTCTTTCGCCCTTTTAATTTTTTGAGATGAATTCTTTACAAATTTAAAGCAAATATGGAAATTAAAATTAAAGAATAAGTTTTATTTGTAGTTGACTAAATTAAATTCCTCCTTTAAAAATAGTAGACATCTCTGCTTTATGCTCTTTTACTAACAAATACCATACTGAACTACCTTTGAACAAATTTTTCTATATAAATATATTACAGAACAATAGATAAGAGGTGTAGAGATTACTGAGTCATTAAAATCCAAGCTTATAATAAAAAAAACAGAAAAGAATAATAGATCAAAAGCTTCTGATTCTATTGCCATCATCAGTAGCTCATCTTTAAAAAAAAATAATGATTATTAGTAAGTGTTCATTTTGTAACTCTATACTGACTAAACCTAAAAAAATTAAAGTCGAGTCTGTTAGTACTAATTACTGTTATTACTTACATTAACATAAAATCAATGAATTCAACGAGTATAGTAGTATATCTTGATAAGAATAGTATATGATAACAGCAACATAAAATGGGGAGCCAAGCTCCAAAAGATATACTGATTGTCTATGGCTTAGAAAACAGTGGTGAAGTAAGATACAGAAGATTGTCTTAGCCAGAATCACAGGATCACAGGAGCCATAGAACTGTCTTCCCTGTAAAGGGTTACTTATATAATCGGGACATAAACATGGGCAGTATCCATGGACATGATAACATGAAAAAAATAGAAAATAGAAACATGATTTTTTGAAAAAAAAAATGAATAGTATACCAAAGAATCCCACATGTTAAATATTTTGAGATTATATACTGTAAATGCCAAGTTTACTGAACATTTGCACTTTCAAATTATAAACAAGTCTTATATGTGTCAACCACAATATAAAAAAACTCCTATTTAATGGGGGAATGAATTAATTTCAAGAGAAAAAATATTATTCAATTATGAGTTACTTGAGTAATCACTACAATTAAAACAGCATGAAAGCCTAAATATCTTTGTAGTTCTAGAGCTTTGAAAAATGAATCACTCAATGGACTGTCACATAGCATAAGACTAAAGTAATCAAAATACATGCCAGGCATATATTTTAAGTAATAACCTTTATATCAATTGAAATGCTGTATTAATTTAATTTAATCCTATTTGGCTAACATAAGAGCATATCACAGAAAAAATACAATTTACTGATTTTTAAGCTACAGTATAGAAATGCAGAGAAGATCTTAATAAAGCATCATAACAATGGCATACATTTTCATGTTTAATAAAATTACCTAACTTCTATTGAAACTAAAGGAAACATTGGCAAGCCCATCTAATAATCTTAACTAGAAAAAAGAAAAGCTGACAATATAGTCTTCTTTAATGAGATTTTTCATTTTTTTATTTTAGATACTTCCATGTGTCATATTTTAAATATATTCACCATCCCCAACTTCTCTCATTATCACCTACTTCACCATCTATCCTAAATTAGCTTTCATATTAATTGTTTTTGTTTTCTTTTGTATCCATTTATGTAACCAGACTAAGCTTGGGAGAAGGGCCTCCCTTGATATACGGTAAACTTACCAGGGACCCTATCATTAAACCAACCAAACAAACAAAACCAAAACTGAATCTCCCTCAGCAGCTGTCAAAGGCTCATAGATTGTCAGCTGGTGTGGGGAATGAAGGTGTATCCACCTTTGACCCTTGATGGTCCGATTTTCTCTGTACAGAGATAATGCAGATATTGTACATGCTTTAAGAGTCTTCTGTGAAATCATATGTGCATTCTTTCTGGCTGTGTCTGGAAGATGTTTTCAAAGAGTCACCCATCACCTCTGCTTTACTACATTTCCATGTATTCTGAATCAATCCCCAAACACTGATGAGAGGATTGTTATAGACATACATTTTAGGAAGTGCTCCAAGATCCCTCGTTCTCTGCATATTTTCAGTTGTGGATCTCTTTGTTGATTACAATATGCTACATGAAGAATCATCTCTAATGAGGGTTCAGCAATGCTCTGTTCTATGAGTTTAGCTATATGTAGTTAGGAGTCATTTTATCACTATGTTACTTTAACAGTTTAATAGTAGTAGAATTTTTTTTCCCTGAGTCAATAACGTATGTACTCTGAGGTACTTGGGGCATTTTCAGAATGTCATATTTGGGTTTCAACACATAGATTAGGCCTTAATTCCAATCAAAAAAGTGTTTTATTACTCCTATAACATTTATGCCACTGTTTCATCAGAATATTTAAGGGCTTGTCTCTGTTGTAGATTATAGAGTTTGTAAATGGGTGAAATTGATGATTACCGTTCCCTTCTAGTAATATATAAAGTACCTTTTAGCACAATGAGTGCTAGTCAACAGGGATGAAGCTTAGTTGGATACCAGCTCTTCTTATCCATGGTCATGATTTAAATAAGTTGTGTCTTCAGCAATAGGCCCTTACCACCACATAGTTTGTGGAGAGTGGTGCATAGCCTTTGCAACAGTCTGTGACACTTGTTGGGGCTGACTGGGTACATTTAGACAGTGATTCAGCAAGGTAGAACCCATTCCTGGTACCTGGGCTTTGCTGGTTAGCATAAGACGTCTAGTTAAGCATTGTCTTCCCCATTTTATGCTAACTCAATTCAAATTCCTTTCAAATTCACTCGATTCAAATATGTTCTATACATAGTGGAAAAGTACCTACAGTCCTATGTTATGATATGAATTTAAAGAGGCATTTACTGTTAGATGTCTTCCCCCATATTCCTTCCTTTAATCATTCTACTATAGTTTTAACTGTGTCACACTATACCCCTTTACGCCATTGCCATTTTTCAGAAGATCACCTCTCCTATTTGCCCTCTATAGCTATGAACCATCTGCTTATTCAGATTCAGATACACACACGTTAAACTTAAAAGCTAACATCTATATGATCTGATTGATATTTATTTTCTGAAATTTAGACAAATTTTGTTGTCCAAAAAGTAGTTACTTTTTTGTACAGTGAACATTATTGCATAATTTTAAATATCTGATAATTTAAAAAATTTAAGTGTATCCTTCTATTAATATGTGGGGTTCAATGTGAGATTTAAGCTTTACTAATGTTTCTTCTATGAATGTAGGTGCCCTTCGAAGATCATCATGGTGGATTTTTCCTTTTATGAGTATGAAGTGTCCTTCCCTATCACCTTTGATTAATTTTGATTGGAAGTATATTTTATCAGATACTAGAATAGCTACTCCAGCTTTCTTCTTGGGTCCATTTGCTTGGCAAACTTTTTTTTTTCCAGCCTGTTACTCTAAGGAAATGTCAAATCTTTGTTGCTGAGATGTGTTTCCTGTAAGAAGCAAAAATATGCAGCTTGTCTTCTCATTCATTTTTATGTCTTCTTTTTGGGGTATTGAGTACATTGATTTTGAGAGATACTAATGACCAGAGGTTCTTACTTCCAGTTAATTTGATGTCGAGATGTTAGTATGTGTGTTAGTGTGTGCTCAACTATTTCTATCAACTATTGCAGCCTTATTCATAATAGTAAGAAGCTAGAAACAACCAAGATGTCCTTCACTTAAAGAATAAATAAATAAAATATAGTACATTTTTATTCAATGGAATACTACTCAGTTATTGAAACTCAAGAAATCATGAAATTTGCAGGCAAATGAATAGAACTAGAAAAGTTCATCTTGAGTGAGGTAACCCAGAAGCAGAAAAACACATATGGTATATATTCACTTATAAGTGGATATTAGACATTATATAGTATAAACATACTAAAATCAGTACACCTAAAGAGCTTAAGCAAGAAGAAGGACCCTAGGGAAGTTGATCAATCCTCATTCAGAAAAACAAAACAAAACAAACAAACAAACAAAAAACAACAACAAATGGGATAGACATCAGAAGAGGAAGAAAACAGGACACAGGACAGGAGCTTATGACAGAGAGCATCTGAAAGACTCTAGCAGGGTATCAAAGCAGATGCTGAAATTTATAGACAAACTTTGGACAGAGTGCAAGGAATCTGATGAAAAAAAGGGGGAGATGGAAAGATCTAGAAGGGACAGGGGCTCCACAAGGAGACCAATAGAACTAAAATATCTGTGCCCAGAGGTCTTTGCAGAAACAGATACTCCAACCAAGGAAAATGCATGGAGATAACCTAGACCACTTGCTCAAATGTAGCCTATGGCAACTCAGACTCCAAGTGGGTTCCCTAGCAAGGGGTGCAGTTGGTGTGTCTGACATGAACTCAGTGGCCAACTCTTAGATTACTTCCCTGTAAGGGACGCAACCTTACCACGAAACAGAGGAAGACAATGCAGCCAGTCCTGGTGAGACCTGATAGACTAGGGTCAGATGGACTGGGAGAAGGACCTCCCTATCAGTGGACTGGGGAATGAGCATTGGAGGAGAAAAGCGAGGATGGGTGGTTTTGGGAGGGGATGAGGAACGGATAAAAGTGAATAAAATGCAATAAAAAATGAATAAATAAATAATATAAATAAAGAAAAGAAGGAAATCATGAAATTTGCAGGCATATGAATGGAAATTAAAAAGGTCATCTTGAGTGAACTAAGTATGATCCAGAAAGACATACTTGTTATGTACTCACATATAAGTGAATATTAGCTATATATTACAGGATAAACATACTTAAATCCAAGACCCTATGAAGTCAAGGAGAACACAAATGAATATGCTTGAATCTCATTTAGAACAGGGAATACAATAGACATCTGAAGTAGATAGAGGGAAGAAACTGTGAGAGACGGGGTGGGAAGGATAAAGGGTTTCAGGTAGGCAGAAAAAAGAGGGGGGTTGAGGATAACTGCTAGAGAAAACCAGTTAAGGGGCGCCTCTGGGACAGAGGAGGCTCTTGGGAGTCTTATGCAGGTGATCCAAGCAATGGATGTTAAGGAGCAAAAAGTCAGCACCCCCTGTAGCCAGCTGGGACTCCCAGCAGAGGAAGGGGACACCAACACACTCATAAAACCTCCGACCCATAACGTGTCTTGTTTACAAGATGTGTAGAGGAAAAGATAGAAAAGAGATTGAGGAAATGCAAACTGGTGACTGACCCAGCTTGGGACCCATCCCAAGAAAGAGGGCAGACAACTGTCACTATTAATGACACTCTGCTGTGCTTGCAGACAAGAGTCTTGCAAAACTGTCTTCTGAGACGCTTCCTCTGGCAGCCCATGAAAACTGATGCAGAAACCCAAGGCCAAGTATTGGACTCAGCTCAGGGAGTGCTATGGAAGAGTGATTGGAAGCCAGAGGATAAAGAACAGCATAAGAAGACCTACAGAGCAATCTTACCTGGGCCGAAGGGGGGTCAGAGACTGAACCACCAACCAAACAGCTTACCTGATATGAACCTAGACCCCAGACACATATGCAACGAATGTGCACCTTGGTTGTCTTGTGGGTTCCCTAATAATAGGAGCACAGACTATCTCTGAATCCAACCTGCTGCTGGATATCTTTCTTTTTGCTGGGCCACCTTGTCACTCGCCAGTGGGAGAGGTTGTGCTTAGTCCTATAATGACTGGAGATGTCAATTGGTACCAATTGGGTTCCTCCACTTCTCTGGGAGGAAGGAAAGTGGAGAATAGGAGGAGGGGGATGTTTGGGTGGGACTGGAAGGAGAGAAAGGAAGGGCCTGGGATCTGGATGTAAAATGATTAAATAAATAAATAGAGAAAAATATTAAAGTGCAATCTCATTCTTACCATAAAAAAAATGCCAAACAAACTGAAAATCAACGCTGAATAGAGTGGCTTATATCTAATTCCAAAACTCATGAGGCCACTCCCAGAGGACTACAATGGGTTCAGTGACAGCCTAGATTAACAGTCAGTTCCAGGCCAAGCTGAGCGTATTGTATTTCATGTTGTTCCTAATACGCAATTTGAAAATATTGAAATGTTCATTAATATCAACTAACCTTTCATATTTATGTTATGTTTGAGAAGCATAGATGTAATTACTGTGTTATATATGAGTCTCTACTCTAGAAATCATTGCTCTATTTTCTGTTATACCTGACCTCTGCTAACCAGAGAAACCTCATATCCCAAATGTTCATCCCTGACATATAAAAAAGAAGCCAATTGAGGGGGATTATGAACTTGTATTTATTTATTTGCATGTGTAAGGGGTGTATTGTATATTCATGTGTGTGCACACAAGAATGAGTGTACATACAGAAGCCAGAGCGTCTGATATCTTCCTTTATCGTCCTCTGTCTTTTTCCCTTGAGAACAAGTTTCTCAATGAACCTGAACCTAAAATTTTGGGGGCAATCCCAGGAATTTTCCTCCTTCCTCTTGACTTTGACCACCAATTCTGAGGTTACTGACAGGCAAGGCAATGTCCACTTTTTCCAGGGGTGCTAGGAATTTAGATTAGGTTCTCAGGTTGGCACACCAAGTGTTCCTCTCTGTTGAGTGGTCTTGCAAGTCCTATATTTTTATTTACTGTTCATTATAACAGCTCATTTAAATCTATATCCATGCACACGTACGTACTCATGCCTGGTGGGCGCTAATTCAAACAATACTAGGGTCAAAACAGAAAAACTTGATTTACCGATATATTGCTAATTTTTATTAAAATGGGAAATTACTCTCATAGTAAACAGCCACTTCCTTAAACTCTCTGAATACCTCATTAGATCTGATTATTCAAAACAGCTCAGCAAGGTCTCCGGTGTTTCTAAATAAATGCTGTAACTAATTCAAAGCATGACAAAAACCTTCCATACTTTCTGCAGCATCAAAACTAACATTCTATTCTGCTTTACCAGTTCCTATGGTGGACACAACTATGGTAAAGTCTCTTTAATATCACTCTACATGGCACATCCTCACTTGAACTTGGATCCAAATGAACTTATTCTATTCTAGAAAACCATTTCTTTAAATCTGTGGTAGTGTCTTCCCAGTCCTTTTAATTTCAAAGTGTCAGTTATATGAAGAAAAGAAAAGGAAATATGAAAGAATGACAGAAAGAAAGTAAGAAGGAAAGAAAGAAAGGAAGGAAGGAAGGAAGGAAGGAAGGAAGGAAGGAAGGAAGGAAGGAAAGAAGGAAGGAAGGAAGGAAAGAAGGAAGGAAGGAAAGAAGGAAGGTAGGAAGGAAGGAAGGAAGGAAGGAAGGAAGGAAGGAAGGAAGGAAGGATTTGTAGAAAATTCAGAGCATCAACTTTAGCTAGATAGTAAAAGTGAATTGTTTCAAATTAAATTTGTACATCTATACATTCATGTCTGTAAAAAATATAACTGATTTTAACAGTCTACTGTAGAAAAAGTTAAAAAGTACATAGTAAATCTCTGTTCTGATTCTTTTATTCACACAAATTATAGGTATACTTGATGGTCTCTTTAAGTTTTGCAACACAAGTGCTTGGTCCATGTCTCAGGTTTCTTTTCAAAGCAAGGAAGGTACTAAGACTAACATCTTGGAAATGGCATTATGGATAGACAATTGCCACCTGTTCTTTTTTTTTATTGACAATTCTCCTTTGCCTTTTGAGCTCTGCCTTTTGGTAAGGACGGCTGGACTAAGCCAGTGTCTCTGTTTTCAAGTTATAATTTTTAATGTTGACAAGTTACATAGAAAAATCTTCACTGAATAAAATTTTCAAGAAAACTTAAAAACCCCGTTGCAAAGTGAATCCCTGAGAATTTCAATCAATCAAAGAGAATAAAGCATATGCTTCAAATCCAAATAAAATTTCGTGTCCTTCACCTGTCTGGACTTAGCCACTGCAAACGATTGCTGTGTAAATAACCCAATTTTATTACCTGGGTATATTAAAGCGTTTACGATTTACATATTGAAGCCTCAGGCTTTAGTGACTTATTGCTGTGTCATGGCTCATATCCTTTCTTTAATTCTGTATTTCCTGGAGATACAGGCAATCAAGTCACAAGCTATATGTCACCCTGCTGTCTATACTGAAGGGATTCAGTACCAGGGGTCAGGTTTGCTCTTCAAAGACTTTTGCTTTGAAAAGGTCTCCACAGCATCCTCAATCACACACACACACACACACACACACACACACACACACACACACAGAGTTATAACTTTCCAACAGACTTAACATAATTTTTCTTAATCTCAGATTTATCATTTTCTTCTAGCTTATTGTTCAGGAACAATAATCTAAGAAATTCTACAAACTAATTTTTTTAACCTGAAGAATAAGAACCTTATTTCAAAAGAAATCTCTCTCATACACGCATTCCTTTATTAAAAATGCATTGAATTTTCTGAAGACATACTTGATTTTTTATTGTCTTGTCATTTTTCTCCTCTTGAATGCTGAATGTGTTTGAGTTGTGTGTGTGTGTGTGTGTGTGTGTGTGTGTGTGTGTACGAATATTTGGTTCTGGTTTGGGTGCAAATAGAGCCTCTGAAAGACTCTACCCAGCAGTGTACCAAAGTAGTTGCTGAGATCCATAGCCAAACTTTGGGCAGAGTACAAGGAATCTTATGGAAGAGGAATGAAATAAAAAGACCTGGAGGGGACAGGAGCTCCAACAAAAAGACCAACAGAGCCAAAAAAAAAAAAAAAAAAAAAAAAAACTGGGCTCAGAGGGCCCTGCAAAGATTGATGCCCCAACCAAGGAACATGCATGGAGAGGACCTAAAGCCCTTTCTCGATATAGCCCATAGAATCAGTCTCGAGGTGGGTTTCCTAGTGGGGGGAGCAGGAGCTGTCTCTGGCATGAATTCAGTGGCCAATTCTCTGACCACTTTCCCCACGGGAGTGCAGCCTTGCCAGACCACAGAGGAAGACAATGCAGCCAGTCCTGACGGGACCTGATAGACTAGGGCCAGATAGAAGGGGAGGAGCACCTCACCTATCAGTGGACTAGGGGAGGGGCATAGGGAAAGAAGAAGGAGTGAGGGTGGGATGGAGAGAAGAAGAGAGAAAGGTTCATAGCCAGGGTAAAAAGTGAATAAATTGTAACAAATATTAATAGAAATAAGGAGTAAGTATCAGATATGAAGGCCCTGTTTTTTCCAAATTTGCCAATATTTCTATGTGGGATTGGTTATTTTTCTCAAATCTTAAAAACCCTGATTATTCAAAATATTTTAAGAATATTATTAAGATATATCACATGAATGTTTTACTTTTAATTTAATTATTATATTTATTCTTTTTAAATTGATAAATTATTCACTTTATATCCCAGCTGTAGCCCCTTCACACATCCCTTCCCAATCCCACCCTTCCTTTCTTTTCTCCTCCCATTATCCTCCCCGAGTCCACTGATAGAGAAGATCCTTCTCCCCTTCTTTTTTTTTTTTTTTTTTTTTTTTCAGTGCAGTTTATTCAGGAACCTTGAACAATCATCTGACCCTGGGGAAAGCCAGCCCACTTTAAATAGCCTCTGGGTAGCCAACCTCAGCATGCCACGTGGGCAATGCAGATAGGTCCACATACATGGAAGCAAGCCAGATCCTCGGCCTTAGCCAAATGCGGAGTTGTTCATGACAGAGAGCACTCACCATCGGGAAGGTGGAAGGCGGAAACCAGCTCCATCTTTCAGGCGTGGCATTACGCAGCTCTCTACAGTTCCCCCTTTTTGTTTTGGACGCATCAGGCAAGAGTAGAGGTCTGATCTCTGATATTAGAAATAAATTGGGACTTTGGACTGATGTTCATTTTAGGTGTCATCCACCCAAAGAGCATCAGACCCGTCTGATACCTTTTTCTCAGAGGCAGGACCTGGGGCATCAACCTGCATGCAATCAGACATGCTCTTCTCTGGGTCCAAAGCGGCTGACCCTGAGTGCAGTGCTTAGCCTTCTCCCCTTCTATCTGACCCTAGCCTATCAGGTCTCATTAGGGCTGGCTGCATTGTCTTCCTTTGTGGTAAGGTTGCTCCCCACTCAGGGAAATGTGATCAAAGAGCCAGCCACTGAGTTCATGTCAGACACAGTCCCTGTTACCCTTACTAAGGAAACCCATTTGGCTAATTAACGGCCATGGGCTATATCTGTGTAGGGGTTCTAGGTTATCTCCAGGCATGATTGTTGGTTGGAGTATAAGTCTCAGAAAAGATCCCTGTGCCCAGATTTTTTGGTTCTGTTGCACTTCTTGTGGAACTCCTGTCACCTCCAGGTCTTTCATCTCCCCCTTATTTCATAAGATTCCCTATACCCTGCCCAAAGTTTGGCTATGAGTCTCAACATCTGCTTCAATGCCCTGCATGGTAGAATCTTTCAGAGTTGGCTCCTGTACTGTTCCCTGTTTTCTCCCTCTTCCATTGTCCACCCCCTTTGCCTTTCTGAGCAAGGATTGATCATCTAAACCCGTGTCCTTTTCTTGCTTAGCTTCTTTAGGTGTACAAATTTTAGTATGTTTATCCTGTATTATATGTTTAATATCTACTTATAAGTGAGTATATACCATGTGTCTTTCAGCTTCTGGGATACATCACTCAGGATGATCTCGTCTAGTTCCCACCAATTGCCTGCAAATATCATGATTTCCTCGTTTTAAAGTGATGAGTAGTATTCGATTGTGTGAATGTACCATAATTTCTGTATCTATTCCTCAGGTAAGGGACATCTGAGTGGTTTCCAGATTCTGGCTATTAAGAATAAAGCTGCTACGAATATGGTTGAGCAAATGCCCTTGTTGTATACTTTTGGATATTTGCATCTTTTGGATGTATGCCTAGGAGTTGTATAGCTGGATCTTGAAGTAGCACTATTTCTAATTGTCTGAGAAAGTGCCAGATTGATTTCCAAAGTGGTTGTACAGGTTTACATTTCCACAAGCAATGGAGAATGGTATCCCTCTCTCCACATCACTTCCAGAATACACTGTCACTTGAGGTTTTCATCTTAGCCACTCTGATGGATGTAAGGTGAAATCTCGGGGTCATTTTGATTTGCATTTCCCTGTTGACTAAGGACACTGAGCAGTTCTTTAAGTGTTTCTCTGCCATTCTGTATTCCTCTATTGGGAATTCTCTGTTAACTCTGTTGCCCATTTTTAATTGGATTACTTGATTTTTTTAACGTCTTTTTTCTTTATTTATTCTGGATATTAGCCCTCAGATATAGGGTTGGTGAAGATCTTTCCCAGTCTGTGGGCTGTCATTTTGTTCTGATGACAGTGGCCTTTGCTTTTCAGAGGCTTTTCAGTTTCATGAGGTCCCATTTATTGATTATTGCTCTTAGATCCTGTGCTGTTGGTGTTCTGTTCAGGAAGTTGTCTACTGTCTCCATGAGGTGAAGGCTCTTCCCCACTTTTTCTTCTAACTTATTTAGTGTGTCTGGTTTTATGTTGAGGTGTTTGAGCAACTTGGAGTTAGTTTTGTGCAGAGTGGTAAGTATGCATCTATTTGCATTTTCTACAAGTAGACATCCAGTTAGACCAACACCATTGTTGAAGATTGTGTCTGTTTTCCATTGTATAGTTTTGGCCTCTTTGACAAAATCAAGTATCTGTAGGTCTGTGGATTTATTTCTGGAACTTCTATTCAATTCAATTGAACCACCATTCTGTTTCTATGCCAATAACATGCAGTTTTTATTTTTATTGCTCGGTAGTACAGCTTGAGATCGGGGATGGAGATACTGCCTGGTGATCTGTTGTTGTAAAAGATAGTTTTGGCAATTCTGTTTTTTTTTTTTTTTTCTCATATGAAATTGAGAATGTGTTGGTATTTTGATGGGAACTGCACTGAATCTGTAGATTGCTTTTGGCAGGATGGCTATTTTCATCCTGTTAATCCTACTGATTCATGAGCCTGGGAGATCTTTCTATCCTCTGATATCTTCTTCAAATTCTTTCTTCAGATACTTGAATTGTTTTGTTTTGTTTCTGCTTTTGTTAATTCAAACAGATCTTTCACTTGCTTTGTTAGAGTGACACCAATGTATTTTATGTTATTAGTGGCTATTGTGAAGTGTGTTGTTTCTCTAATTTCTCTCTTAGCCCTTTTGTCTTTCATATACAAGAGGGCTACTGACTTTTTTATTTTGGGAGGGAGTTCATTTTGAATCCAGCCACTTTGCTTACTGTGGTTTTTATCAGCTGAAGGAGTTCTCTGTTTGAATTTTTGGGGTCACTCATGTATATTAGCATATCATCTGCAAATAGTAATACTTTTGACTTCTTCTTTTCTTATTGTATCCACTTGATCTACTTTAGTTGTCTTATTCCTCTAGCTAGGACTTCAATACTATGTTGAAGAGACACAGAGAAAGTGGGCAGCTGTGCCTTGTCCCTGATTTCAGTGGGATTGATTTAAGTTTCTCTTCGTTTAGTTTGATGTTGACTATAGACCTGCGGTATATTGCTTTTTTTTTTTTTAATGCTTAAGTATGTGATTTGTATCCCTGATTTCTCCTAGACTTTAAACATAAATGGGTGTTGGATTTTTTTCAAATGCTTTTTTTGGCATCTAAGGAAATGATGTTTTTCCTCCTTCCGTTTATTTATATAGTGGAGTACATTGATCAATTTCTGTCCCGACCACCTCGACCAGCAAGGAAGGCACGGCACAAGAACTCTTCTCCAGGTAGTTTATTCAGGAAGGTTTGAGCTATCTTCTGACCCCAGGGAGAGCCCTCCCCAGTAATAAGTACCCTGGAGCCAACCAATCCCAGGAAGCCACGTGGGAAGTGCGGATAGGTTGACAGCAGATCATCAGACACACCACAGCCAATAAGAAGTTGTTTATCCTGAGAGTACTTGCCATCGGCATGGGGAAAGGCGGAAACCGCTGCCCTCTTTAGGGCGTGGCACACGCAGCTCTCCACAGATTTCTGTATATTGAACCACCCCTGCATGCCTGGGATGAAGCCTACTTGGTTATGGTTGATGATATCTTTTATGTGTTCTTGGGTTTGGTTTGCAATATGTTACTGAGTATTTTTGCATCAATATTCATAAGAGAGATATGTCTGAAGTTTTCTTTTTTTGTTGGATCTTTGTGAGGTTTAGGTATCAAGGTGACTGTGGCTTCATAGAATGGGTTTGGTATTGTTCCTTTTGTTTCTATTTTTTTGGAGCAGTTTGAAGAGAATCAAAGTTAGGTTTTCTGTGAAGGTGTGGTAGAATTCTGCACTGAAATTTTCTGGCCCTGGGCTTTTTTTAAAGGGAGACTTTTGATGAATGCTTCTATTTCTTTGGGGATATAAGATTATTTAATCTACTTACCTGATCTTGATTTAATTTTGCTAGATGGAATCTGTCAAAAAAAAATGCCCATTTCATTCATTTAGATTTTCAAATTTTGTGGTATATAATATAGGTTTTTGTAGTAAGACCTAATGATTATTTAGATTTCCTCAATGTCTGTCGTATGGCCCTCTTTTCATTTCTGATTTTGCCGATTTGGATATTATTTAATTATTTTATATGATATGTTTTATTATGTATTCCCCTTTTGTATCATCTCTTCACAAAACCTTTCTATCTCCCTCTCCACACAACATTATGTTCACTTTCTAAAAAAAAAAAAAAAAAAAAAAAAAAAAAAAAGCCCAAAATACATAAGCAAAATGTATGAGACAAAAAAGTCCAAACAAAATGAAGCAAAAGCTCACAAACAAAAATCAACAAACAAACGTGGAATTATTTTGGATTAACCAACTAGGCCTGAGCATGGGAAATGCCCTGGTGTTTGGCTTTCAAACCCAGTGACATTCATTGAAGAAACTGCATTTTCCCTTTTCAGAGAGGCAAATGCATTGTAAATAGCCTCTAGGCTAGAGGTAGACTTCTATGTCTATTCACCACTTGAACCTCTATCCCCACCCCCACCACACCTCACCTCCATCTCAGTGTGGGATATCATCTGACTTCAACCTGTGTAGGTGTTCTCTGTGCCGCCACAGCCTCTGTGAGTTCCCGTGTACAGCCATCCAATACTGTTTCCTTGTCATCCATCAACTCTCATTCTTACAGTCTTTCCACCTCCTCATCTGCATGGATTGCAGAGTCTTGGGAGGATGTGTTGATAAGGACATCCTGTTCAGGACTAAATGATCCAAGACTCACACTATGCACATTGTCCAGTTGTGTGTCTCTGTGTTAATTCCATCTACTGCAGGAGGAAGCTGCTCTAATTAATGCTGAGTCAAGCACTGATCTATGCATACAGTACTATGTCTTCCTTAGTCATTTAACTGCCCTTTTCCTCTTCCAGAACAGTAGTCATTTCCCCCTAGACCAATGATCTATCCAGTCACAGGGTTTCAGCCACTTCAGCATGGGTTCCATCTCATAAACTGGGCCTTAAGTCCAATCAAATCTGGTAGGCTTTTCCCATAGATAACCTTTTGTTGTTGTTGCTGCTGTATTTGATGCTTTTAGATGAGATAACTCGAAGGCTGGGCTCTAATAATTCACCCCAATCATTTAAAATATTTACCTAAATTTAAAGTTCAGGATTTAATACTGTTAACATTGAGATCATTTTAGAGATAAACTACGTGAAACTTATATAAACAGATTCCAGTTTCTATTGCTTCCATTTCAAAATGATGGGAAAGTCTTTTCCTTGGTTAGTGATTATGAGGGGCAGTCTTTCTTTTCTCACTATCTCTTCTTTCCTCCATAAAACATGTCATTATCAGGCATAGTATTTAGTATTTAGGAGTCATGCTTTTTTTTTTTAATTCCATTTACATCTCTGTCATAAATTTCTCCCTCTTCTCCTCTCAGTCTCACCTTTTCTCCCCCATGCATCCCTTCTCCCTTATTCCTCAGAATAGGAAAGACACCCACCCATCCATACACCCCAGCTCATCTATTCATATGAGGACTGAGTTCATCTTCCTCTCCTGTGGTCTGGAAGGGCAGTCCCCTCAGGGGAAGTGATCAAAAATCAGACAACAAAGTCCATGTCACAGATATCCTTCATGCCTAATTAGTGGGCCAACATGAAGCCTAAGATGCTCATCAGACTTATCTATTTGGGGTTTGCACATTGTAGTATGTCTATCCTGTACTAACTGCATAAAATCCGCTTATACTCAGATTACTTTCTCAGTGTTCCATGAGAAAGAAGAACAAAATGATTAATTTGACATTGCTACTTAGTTTGTTCATATATGAAAATACACTGTAAAGGTCTGACTGAACAAGGAGTATCGTATATTTTACATTAAAGCATGATGTGCAATGAAATATATTTTTTCTATTTTACTCTTTAAAATGGGTGTCTTATGAGAATGTCAATATTTTCATTAGCAAATGAAAAAAAATGTCTGAAATGTAAAATGCCAGGAGATAGCAAACATTGGTTAAGCTCCACTAAATCATAACACGGAGTCAATGCCTTCACTGTACCTACCCTATATATTTAAAAACATTCCATGATATTGGGACTTTTTTACACTATTTTTTTTCTTTTTTACAGAGAAGAAATCTGTAACAAGAAAGTACAGTAGCATGCTCAAGACTGTTGAAAAACAAGCTAAGAACTGTATTTTATAGTAAGGTTTTCCTGACTCCAAATTCTATCATCTTCACAATTATACTAAATTACCTCTCCAATTCAGATGCAAAAAAGTTCAGTGTTCTAAGGCTGAACTGCTCTACCTGAGAAAGTTGCATTGCAATGACCTCATTGTGTAGCACTTGAAGAGAGTACTTTCTCATTAATTAAGGACAATTCCCTTTTGGCAAGAGCAGTCCCCATTGTAATGAAAGCACAACGATGTTCTGCAATTTAATCTGGAAGCTTTCAGCTCTGAGGGCAAAGGGAGAGGCATCTCTGAGCCATTACTTATGCCATCCTCAGTCTCTGCAACAATTATCTAACAGAGTTGGTCATGTTCGTAAGCCTAGCTGCCAAAATAAATGTAGTTAGTCAATTGTTCATCTGCTCATAGTAACTTCAAAACGCTGTTTATGGCTTTAGATCTATCACAGAAGTGATGAAAGTCAATAGAGTATTTTTATTACTATCAGGCATAAAGGGACACTGTCCAACTATTTACCCAATAGCCTACTAGATAAATGAAGATGTCAGTTGTCTAAGCATCCCCATGCCATCTGCTGCTGTCGTTTGTGCTGCAGTTGCCAGCAGGCAACATATCCAAAAGGTTTTTAATAATGACTTTCACATGAAGTCACCATATTAATATTAATTGTATTGAATGGATTTGGCAGAACTATTCAGTGAAACTCAAGGTGTGTGTTTCTGACTTCTCAGTACAAAAATAAGCATCATGTTTCAGAAAATCTTATCTGTTTCTCTTTTGATTATCTGTCATGCCTGTGACAGAAATTGTCTAACATGGGCTATTAGCTTTTAATTAGTATGTATAATAAGGGGTTTTTACTTCATTTATTCCTTACAATGTCCTTAGGAAGTCAAGGCTGTTATTGTCCCCAAGTGATGAAAATAAGATTATACTAACAACAGTTTCAGCACTCTTAGTAAGTGGGTTTATGTCTTTAAAGATTATTTTGAAGTGTGCACAACAGATTTAGCTGAATAATTTTACATGGACACATTAATATACCATTAATGAGATGTAGAAGTTGAAAGTTTTGAAATAAGAAAGAAATAGTTTCAAATTTTATTTAACTTAAAAGCTAATCAGTAGAAGAAAATAATTTCCTGAGATATAAATACTATTTAAACAAACCAGGAAACAAAGTCACAAAAAAAATATAGCAAAAAGATAAGTCAGTACGTTCATATAACTTTCTAATATGCTTTCAATATCACACACATATATATATTTATATATACATACTTGAATTTTATTTCATAATTTATGAATCTCTTTTCCAATTATCATTCTCAAAAAATATTAAAGCAACTTAGCATAGCCCTACATTTCTTTGATAAAGTGCTTTCAACATCTGTCTTTAGCTCATGATTTCTGATATTGCCTTTCAAATTTTTTAATAAATAAAAATCATTAACCAATTTGAAATTAGGACTGAATTTTATTCAACATGCATAAACATATATTCTTTTTATATAATTATCATTGTAGAATTATTATTCAGATAAAGTATACCCATTTTTTATGAATGTTTTCATGTTTATACAAAAACATTATGGTTATTCTGAAATCACTGTGTTCTATTCCAATGAATTGAAAAATCACCCTGCTTATTGATTCATCCCTCTATGTTGAATATTATTTACATTTTTCACTATCATTAATTTATATTTGTGATTATCTTTATACATAGATGTATAGCTATTTTTTTCTGAAATGCAAATATTGGAACTTAGTCTTTGAACCTGTTGAGTGTACGTTAAACCACTGACTAATTCAACTGAGATTACAATATTTTCCAAGTTGGAAAAACACCCATGGAATTAATATCAAAATATGATGAACAGGATTTCAAGTGTTGCAAGTGGATAATTCACTTGTATGTAGAAGACCAGTTAATGTCAAAAACCACATATCCGTTAGAAATATCCATACACCAATAAGTACATGCACCCTGTAACTTAAAGCTCAAGCTGAAAACACATTTCAGTTTTCTAGACTCCTAGCAACAGTCATATCAAAGTCATAGGCATAAAATGTTTCACACATATGTCCCATGTGAAAACTTCCAGAGTTCAATGAAAGATCTTTTCTTGAATTTTATTAAAGAATGTTTATTTGTTTCTGTGTGTGAGAGAGATGGGGAAAGGGAAGAAGGAGGAGTAAGAGAGAAGGGGCGGAACAGAATATGACAAACATTCAAGGAAAGCTGGAAATATGGGACTTTATAGAATGTCTAATTTGCTAAATAGGTCATGGAATTTGAACTCCCAGAATCATGAATGTGGAATAAGTTCTCTTAACTTCTGTCCTATGTCTCAAGCCCATGAAAGTAAACACCATTATACATGAGAACGTTACATCTTTGGGTACAGACATCAAGGGGGCATAATTTGAACTGTGCAGTAAATACTTGTCCTACTGAAGAAAAAGAATGACATGTATAAAAATTTATAAAACTGACTTCTCCCTTGAACATCAGTCTCTATGAGTTGATTAATAAACATTGCATCTCTAGAAAAATATTATGGAAGAAGAAATATCAATACTCAGTTATTGATATAATACTCTGTTCCTTGCACAGAGGAACAACTTGAAATTCCAAATACTAAAATTCTTAAGTATTTCTTAAGAAAAGCTTATTTCTCATCCTATTTCTTTCTTTAAACAATATGACTTAAAATGACAATTCCAACAAAGTAAACAATTAAAATATCTGGCATGACTGCTAACATATAGTTTGAGAATGAGTGATACTGCTCAACTCATATAGCTAGAGAGAAAATAATATGATTTATTCTTATTAAAAAATATTAAGTAATTTTACATCTAATATTCATTCAAGACTTTTCATCATTATAGGGTAGGCTCCTTGGAGGATATATATAAATATAAAAATTCATTTTTAAATTTATATATGCATATTAATATATTTATTTATACACAAATAAATATGTATAAAGATTAATATATCCAGGCTCTAGATTTTAGATATGATTAATTTTTGAGGCACATGAAAATGCCATGTATTTCCTTAAATTATGTAGGGGGAACTCAACAGAGGATTAAAAGACATTTTTGTACAACACTTTAAAAAATTTTGTATTAGTTCATTTACATTACATCCAGAGGGTCCCCCCTCCCTCTTCTCCTCCCAGTCTCCCCCCATGCATCCCCTTCTTGCCCATTTCCCTCTCCCTTTCCCTGCACAAAAGGGGAGCCTCCTTCCCCCTAATTAAACCTCCCCAGCAAATCAAATCATATTAGCACTGTTCTTTTTTTTTCCAATTTAATTAAATCTTTTTACACTAATTACATTTTATTCCCTTTGTATCTCAGCTGTAGCCCCCTTCTTCATTCCCTCCCAATTCCACCCTTCCTCCCTCAGCTCCTCCCATGCACCTCTTTAAATCCACTGATAGGGAGGTCATCCTCCTCTTCCATCTGACCCTAGCTTATTAGTTCCCATCAGGACTAGGACAGTTCTTATCTTCATCCCCTGAGGCCAGGAAAGGCAGAACGGATGTGTGCCTAGGTCCAGATCATGCATGCTCATTAGCTGATGTCTCAGTCTCTGAAAGTTCCCATGTGGCTGGGATAATTGTTGCTCTTGTCCTTCATGTGAGGCTCTTGTCCCCTTCGAGGTCCTTCCAAATTTCTCCCAACATTTCCACAGTACCCCTAGAGTTCCCCCCATGCTTGGCTTCAAGTCACTTTATCTGTCTCAAACTGCTGTTGTCTGGAACCTCCCAGAGGACGGTCAAGTTAGGCTCCTGTCTGAAAGCATAGCAGGGTATCATTATTAGTGTCAGGGGCTGGCTCTCTATCATGGAGTGGGTCTCAGATTGGGCAAAGTTTTGTTTGGACTTCCCCTCTATCTTTGATCCCTCATTATCCTGTCACTTCTTGTAGGCAGGGTAATTTTTGGCTCACCGGTTTTGTCGGGGAGTTGTTGTTCCCCTCCTTCCACTAGTCCTGCTTGGCTAAGAGGTAGTCCCTTCATTCTTATATAGCCCTGCCTGCCCCCTTGCTAAGAATCTCAACCGGAATCATACCAATATCCTCCTAGGAGCCTACCCTGTAACAAGCCTCCATCTTGACCAAGAGAAGTCAATCCCCAGTTTCCCTCTTCTTCCCAGCCCTCTCACTTCCTTACCCCCTTCTCCTCATATCTGATCTCCACCTTTATTTCCCTCCCCATTCCATCTCCTGCAGAGTTCCCTATATTCAACCACCTCAGCTGTCTATTCTGACAACTGAGTAACATTCAGGCACCGGTGCCTTGGATCCTCATTGTTACTTAACATCTTTGAGTTTGCAGATTGGAGTACGATTATCCTGTACTCTAAGTCTAATATCGCTTATAAGTGAGTACATACCATGTGCGTTTTACTGAGTCTAGGTTACCTCACTTAGGATGATCTTTTGTAGTTTATCAATTTGCCTGCAAATTGAATGATTTCTTTATTTTTTTAAAGCTGAATAGTATTCCATTGTGGAAATGTACAATTTCCATACCCATTCCTTTGTTAAGGGATATCTAAGTTGATTCCAGGTTCTGGTTATTATGAATAAAGCTGCTATGAACATAGTTGAGTAAATGTCCTTGTTGTATGGTTGAGCATCTTTTGGGTAAATGCCCAGGAGTGGTATAGCTGGATCCTGAGGTAGAACTATTCCAAAGTTTCTGAGAAAACACCAGGGTATGATTTCCAGAGAGATTGTACAAGTTTATATTCCCACCATCAATGGAAAAGTGTTCCCCTTTCTCTACATCCTTTCAGTTGTCACTTGAGTTTTTATAATTTTTATTGGTATAAGATGGAATCCTAGAGTCTTCTCGACTCATATTTCTCTATGGCTAAGGAGACTGAATATTTCTGTCATTGCTTCTCAGCCATTCAATATTCTTCTGTTGTGAATTCTGTGTTTAGCTCTGTACCATGTTTTTTGTACCCAATTTTTTTTAATTTTTATTATTAGTTACATTTTATTAACACTGTATCCCAGCTGTAGCCCCCTTCCTCATTTCCTCCCAATCCCACCGTCCCTCCCTCATCTCCTCCCTACCCCTTTCCAAGTCCACTGATTGGAGAGGACCTCCTTCTCTTTTATCTGACCCTGTTTTATCAGGTATCTTCAGGATTGGCTGCAAAGTCCTCCTCTGTGGCCTAGCAGGACTGCTACTCCCTTGGGGAGTGAGGAGGTCAAAGAGCCTGACATTGAGTTCCTGTCAGAAATAGTCCCTGTTCCCCTTACTATGGGAAACCAATTGGTTACAGAACTACCACAGGTTTCATTTGAGTAGAGGTTCTAGGTTATATCCACACATGGTCGGTCCTTGCCTACAGATTGGGAAAGGATCTTCACCAACCCTGTGTCTGGCAGCTTAGTGTCCAAGTGGGTTACATAGTAATGGGAAGAGGGACTGCCTCTGACAAAATCTGATTGGCCTGCTCTTTGATCACCTCCCCCTGAGTGGGGAGCAGCCTTACCAGGCCACAGAAGATGACAATGTAGCCACTCCTGATGAGATCTGATAGACTAGGGTCCGAAGGAAGGAGAGGAGGATCTCCCCATCAGTGGACTTGGGGAGGGGCATGGGTGAAGAAGGAGGAGGGAGGGTGTGATCGGGAGGGGTAGAGGGAGGGGATTATGGGGGGATACAAAGTGAATAAAGTGTCATTAATAAAAAAATACAATTCTTCATGGAAAAAATAAAATCTTTACATATGTAAAAAAAGCCTTCTGGTGTTGGTCTCCTTGGTTTGCCTGTGGTATATATGCAAGATTAGAGTCTCACAACAGTGTGATGCAGCCATGATCATTCAGGCCTTTACAGCCATTGAAGCAGGACATTCTCCCCAAGCATGGTTGGATACCATAAAAAGCTAAAATGATACGCTCAGGATGCGAGGCTAAGCACTGCACTCAGGGTCAGCAGCTTTGGACCCAGAGAAGAGCATGTCTGATTGCATGCGGGTTGATGCCCCAGGTCCCGCCTCTGAGAAAAAGGTATCGGACGGGTCTGATGCTCTTTGGGTGGATGACACCTAAATGATCATCTGTACAAAGTCCCAATTTATTTCTAATATCAGAGATCAGACCTCTACTCTTGCCTGATGCGTCTAAAACAAAAAGGGGGAACTGTAGAGAGCTGCGGAATGCTATGCCTTAAAGATGGAGCTGGTTTCTGCCTTCCACCTTCCCGATGGTGAGTGCTCTCTGTCACGAACAACTCCACATTTGGCTAAGGCCGAGGATCTGGCTTGCTTCCATGTATGTGGACCTATCTGCATTGCCCCCATGGCACGCCTGGGTTGGCTACCCAGAGGCTATTTAAGCTGTGGGCTGGCTTTCCCCGGGGTCCGAGGATTGTTCAAGGTTCCTGAATAAACTGCATTGAAAAAAAAAAAAAGAAAAAAAAAGTGGGTCTCAAGAAATAGGGCAAGGAGGGGAACTGTTGCTCCTTGATCTGTGATGGTCTTAGGTGCTGTAGATCACTGTGGGTCCTGGGAAATAGCACAGGTTGGGGAACTGGGATGTGGGGCTCACAAAGGTAGTAGAGCACAGAGGGCCCTGGGCAGACCTGGCCACAGTTGCTGGACGGCTGTGGAAGGCCAGTAGATGTGGATGGCAAGCAGGGATGTCTTTTTCCTGCAGCTCCCTGATTAGTGCTAGTCTCAGGGTTCACAGAACAGAGTGAGACCTTGGAAAAGGCACAGACCATTTAACCTTTCCTTCCTGCTCTCTGCCGGTCTCAAGGGCCGCAGATCAGTGAGGGTCATTGGAAATGGTACAAGGGAAGAGCAACAGAAAAGCTGAGACACTTTGTATGCCTGAACTTAGAAACAGAAAAATCCCGGGACTGCGGATAGCTTAACAGTTTAGCTCTCATAATAAAACAAAATAGAAACCTTGACAGAATATATTATCTTTTTTTTTCTACTTCTACAGAGATGATAAAAATAACTGGGTGTTAGTATGCCTAATTTCCTTCGTTGAAGCAGCATTGTGTAAATTAGCCTTGGTTGCTTAGACAAACGTAATATTTATTCTACTTGACTTTCATTAAAACTTTCAAACACAGAACTTTAAAAATAATAGTACGTTTGAAACACTGTTTGCTTTCTCAAACATTAACAGCAGCTCTTAGGTACTAATGCCCTTACCACCCCTCATGATGTAAGCCATGATGTGCTTCAGTTGATTATAATTATTACTATAACTGATGCTCAAAACATCCCTATTCCAATTAGTAAGGGACCATTCAATAAGCTGAATAATTTTCCTTTTTTTATTCTACAAACTACACACATGTACTGATTTGCTTCATGTAGGCTTTGATTTTATACCAAATGCAAAAATTTTATGTTTTAGGTTTCTGAGGTGAAACATTTTTCAGAAGATACTTTTAAAAATTGTGTATCATTGCTAGATACCTTTATTTTAACCACTTGGCATAAACAAATATATATTACAAGATTTATGCTTTTATTGAAAATATGGATTGTAGGACTCGGTGATGGCTCAGTTACAGAGTGGGTGCTTAAGAAATTGAATTTGATTCTGAGTATCTATGTAAAAAGAAGGACATGGTAGCTTGTGTCTATAATTCAGGACTAGTAATATAGAAACGGATGGATTCCTGGAGCTTGGAAATGGGAGTTTTAACTGATTAGAGTACCTCCAGTTTTAGCGAGAGACCATGGATCAAGAAATAATGGGTAGGGATGGATAGAAAGCTTGGTGATTAAAACTGCTATACTTCCTGGGTACCTGAGTTCAATTTCCAGCATCCACCTTGGGCAAGTCACAAGTGCTTGTGGTCTTTGTTCAGAGGATGCTCCTCTGACTTCTCTGGGCCCCCGTTATTATATGGCTCTTCATTATGTTGATGGGCTTCTTTGTTATCAAAACCATTATTGAGAGATATGTGGAGTGCCTGTTTGGCATCTTTTATTACAAGGAATTTTATAATTAATACAATTTAAAACTCTTATATTTTACTCAAATAAAGTTCCCTTATATTTTGTGAACAATCAGAAAAACTCTGAACCATATGTGTTATAAAACATCATATTCTGAAAATATTTATTTAAAAAAAATAACCATATGTGGCCTGGGGAGATGTTCAGTGTTTAACAGCACTCACTGTTCCTCCAGAGGACCCAGGTTCAACTCCTAGCACCCATGTATGGCAGCTCACTCTTTTGGCCTCATGGGTACTTCTCATGTTAGTAAACCCATGTACATTAAATAATAATAAAAATATTTTTTAAATAACACTAAATAGATATCATACCATACATATTATCAAACACAGATTAGCAAATGCATCTGCCAATGTTTTGACGTCTGGTGAATTTTTTTTCCTCTACTGCAAACTAGAGATTCATATAAAAACATACACTATGTTTCAGGTAGTTGCAAAGTTTCAGGTGAATTACTTTTACATTGGCGATGCATATAAGAAGAAACAATTACTATCACTGTCTTTACCTCTTTACAAACCATCGTTAAGAGAAGACAACTTGAACTTTTACGTCATTCTAGTCAAAGCACAAGTTGGGCCTTACTTGCTTGAAGTACAGCCATACTGTACTTCAAGCCCACAAAATAAGCCGATCTTGTGTTGCCTCATCCAGAAGTGTGAAGGAAGCTAGCACAGTTTTTCACATGGTCTCTCTACTTTTTTTTTTATTTCTTTCTTCCTCTTTCTATTGTCTTCATCTGTATTTCTGTACAACATACCCATTATTTTTTTTCCTTTGCGTGTTAAAATCTAATTTCAAGGTCTGTTAATTCTGCTTTTAAAAATGCTTGCAACTTCTACAGAAGTTCTGAGTCCATACGCAGTACCTGTCCATGTGAGAGAACTTACAAACTACTCTTCTGGCCTCCAACCCAACACATCTGTGAACAAAGAGGTGGGGATAAGAGGGAAGAGAGAAAGAGAGAGAGGAGTGGGAGAGGGATGTAGTTAGAAAGATAGACAGACAGACAGACAGACAGACAGATAGATAGATACAGAGAGAGAGAGAAAGAGAGAGAGAGAGAGAGAGAGAGAGAGAGAGAGAAATAAACATTTTAAGAAGCTAAGTTCATTCTTACCTGAAGTGAAGCTCTCTCTTCCACCTGGCAGTCAATATACCTTTTGGGAGAAATATGACCCTTCTATACTCTACCAGTCTAATTAAATGTATTTTGTATCAGTAGACATAGTACATTATTCTATATTATCTGAAGTTAACTAACACTGATAGCTCAAGAATAGTGGTTTCTTACTGTGGTCTTGTATTTCAACCAGATTTTTCTAGAGCCTAGGTAAGTGTTAAAGTCTATCAGGCATTATATTACCAATTTAAAATCTAGGCCACAACCTTCATGCATTTATCTTCTTTACAAATCTAAGAAAATTGATTATTCATTCTTTAAGAGTAGAAAGACTTACCCTGAGATCAGAGGACACAGAAAACTTAATATTTAGCTATTAAGAACAGGACAATTGCTGCTTTTATTACCTCTTGTAGAATCTTGTGCAAAAAAAAAACATATGCAGCATAAAAAAGGCTCTTTTTTTCCATAAGTAAAATAGAAATGATTGATGTGTATTATGTAACAGCATTCCACAGTAAAGTGTGTCTGTCACTAATAAATAAAAGGAGCCATAAGTTCATTTTGCAGGGGAAGGTTAAAATGTCTGCTTGGCATTTGAGTTATAAATTAGCCCTCCTTTTCCTCTAGCTATATAACATGTTCTTAAAACCTTATAATTCAGAACAGAAATATCCAGAAAGATCAAATAACATTTTACAATGATTGATTGATAACTAACAAAAATAATTTCAAGAATGTGAAAATTTGTGACTTTATAATTTTTCCTGAATTGAAAAGCCTGAAAACTAAAAGAAATGTAGCATTAGTTATAATGACCTCTTGAAATAGCAATAAAAACATCAGTCTCCAGTTTACATGTCATGGGAAATGAAGTTTTTAAAACATACATATCTAGCATCCTTCATTATATATTGAGTTCTTGCATGGCTTAAGTTTCCTCAAAGGAGGTGTTGAAAGAAACATACAAAAAGCATTAGCTATGCTGTGAGACACAGACTTAAACATCAGTCCTGTAAATAATAGTGCCTACAAAGAAAAGTCCTTTTCTATAAAGAAAACAAAATTATCTACCTGAAAGGTAAAAATATTATAGCACATTAGTTGTTATATGTTAATATTCCTTGGAAGTAGAAAGATCAGGAAGAAATAACTGTCATCCATCAACTCCAAAATTTATTTATACACCACACACACACACATTTACTTCCTCATGAAACCAGTTGACATGAAACTTATTGTCTTATAATATGCTAAATATGAAATGTAATGGTGAGAATTAATTGATTGTGCTGCAAATGTCTTTTGTTTCAAACACTATACAACTGAAGTATTGTTTGTCTTTTTTATTAATATCCCCTCTCCTCCACTTTATTGAAGCTCCCATTCCACTTTGTGCCTCTATGCCTATGAGGGCTTAAGATTCATTACGTAACTGGCAGGCTGCAGTATTGGTCTTCTTATGTCTGGCTCATTTCACTTAGCTTAATGTCATCCAGGTTCATTCACTTTAAAGCACTGTCTGGATTTCCTGCTATTTATTTGAACTGAGGACATTCAAGAGAAAATTTCAGGCCCATATTAGCAAGAAATATGGATGGAAATTAAATGTCAAGCAATGAAAAAAATGGAAAAAGAAGATGCAGTGTAGGTGCTGAATGGAATATTACTTGTTCCTAAAAGGAAATGCGTAGTTGAATAATGAATTTTTTAAAGTGTCATTAATGGATACATTCAAAGAAACACACCTATTGGATCCTAATACTTTTAATTAATTTACTAATATTACTGGCACAAGAGTGGTGTGCATATAATTGACTCAAGCTCCCAGATACAGTGGTAAACACTACAGAGAAACACAAGTAAAGAAACAAAAGGTTATTCAAAGAAATAAAATGAGATAGAGATAACATGATGTTTTCACATGAAAAAATTTGTCTGAAAACATCTGAAATAAACTCTACTAAGAAGAAAATACCCACCTTACTCCATAATGTAGCATCTACCAGTTTATCTTCAAAGTTCCATGGCATTTAATGACTAGATATAAAATAAATTTTTAAAAGGTCTGTAACAGCCTATATATGCCATAGCATAACACTAACAAAACTGTGATGTGAAAATCTCAGGCACATAAAATATAGAAACTGTCATTATCAGTGTTGGTTAGTGAAACCTAAACAGGACAGTCCTTCCTCATTGCAATTCTGAGTTCAAAAACTTTAGTATTTACATTTCACATATTCTTTCTTTTTCTATTTTTCTTTCAGAAACATTGATGTATTATGAACAACGATCATTTTTCTTCATGAAGCTCTGAAAATTTTCATGGTAGAAACTTCTTAATTTAGAAGAGCATTATCAAACCATGAAGATACTGTATACTGTATGAAGATACTGAAGGGAAACATCCACTAACGTTGATGCTAAAGCATCCTGGTAAGCGTATTTCTATTAAAGAGTATCTTTAGATGCCAAGCCGACAACATGGGTGGACTTAAAAGACTTTGATATTAGCTTTT
Organism: Meriones unguiculatus; assembly: GCF_030254825.1. Taxonomy (NCBI): domain Eukaryota; kingdom Metazoa; phylum Chordata; class Mammalia; order Rodentia; family Muridae; genus Meriones; species Meriones unguiculatus. The sequence goes on along the minus strand of NC_083365.1, from coordinate 40,820,428 downwards.
TATGGTATCCAACCATGCTTGGGGAGAATGTCCTGCTTCAATGGCTGTAAAGGCATGAATGATCATGGCTGCATCACACTGTTGTGAGACTCTAATCTTGCATATATACCACAGGCAAACCAAGGAGACCAACACCAGAAGGCCTGCTAACGCTCCCATGCCCGCCCGTTCCTTCAGATGATTCATGGCTGCAGCAATCCATGATGATAATCCTGTGGCTAGTCCTGCGTCCAGTCTGGTAGAATTTACTGTGACAATGGCCACTCTCAGCTGCTCCATCGTAGTATCGAATTCTCCAGTCCAATTACCTAAAATATAGCTCGACAATTGTTTAGACAGATTTGCAGCACAGGAAAAATTCTCATGTTGTATGCTAGTGACACAAAGTCCAGCATACTTTCATTGACAGCCAGGTTGAGCGATTTGCATAAGCTAAAATGATACGCTCAGGATGCGAGGCTAAGCACTGCACTCAGGGTCAGCCGCTTTGGACCCAGAGAAGAGCATGTCTGATTGCATGCGGGTTGATGCCCCAGGTCCCGCCTCTGAGAAAAAGGTATCGGACGGGTCTGATGCTCTTTGGGTGGATGACACCTAAATGAACATCTGTACAAAGTCCCAATTTATTTCTAATATCAGAGATCAGACCTCTACTCTTGCCTGATGCGTCTAAAACAAAAAGGGGGAACTGTAGAGAGCTGCGGAATGCTATGCCTTAAAGATGGAGCTGGTTTCTGCCTTCCACCTTCCCGATGGTGAGTGCTCTCTGTCACGAACAACTCCACATTTGGCTAAGGCCGAGGATCTGGCTTGCTTCCATGTATGTGGACCTATCTGCATTGCCCCCGTGGCACGCCTGGGTTGGCTACCCAGAGGCTATTTAAGCTGTGGGCTGGCTTTCCCCGGGGTCCGAGGATTGTTCAATGTTCCTGAATAAACTGCATTGAAAAAAAAAAAAAAGAAAAAAAAAAAAAAGACTTTGATATTGTTTCAGAATTATATAAAGAAATTCACTTGATATTTTGAAAAAATATAGAAAATACTGTTGAGAATAATTTTAGGTGAATAGGAAAATATGGGCAATTTTGAGTGTGCATACTCAGTCATAATCACCAAAGCACACAGAGATTAATGAAAAATAATTCAGGATCCTCCATCTAAGTGGATTTTTAAAAACTGAGTGCCAAATGGCTCAATAATTAAAGTATTTATGGTACAATCTGATGACGTATGCTCCATTCTCCAGACCCACTTGGTGGAAGGAGAAAACTGACTCCCAGGATTGTCCTCTGGCCTCCACATGCTCACCATGGCACACATACATTTACAAATATAGGTACTAATTCGCACTAAAAAAAATGTTATTGATAAAAAAAGTAACATTGAGAAGTGTGGCAGCATCCACAGTGTGAGGGCAGTGTCAGTTGTGATCTAGGGAGGAGTAGCATGTGTCACAGCCATAGTAAATTATTGCTTCCCATAAATGCCCTCCTGCATGGTGCATTTTAAGAAAGCAAGTACATGAAACAGGAAGGTCTTTAGCAAGAAACTGGAAATGAGAACACCATACACAATGATTGAGTTAGGGAAAAGTTTAGAAAGCTAAGGGTTAAATGTTATGGAGAGATAAAGGAAGAAACATTTGCCCTCGATCTAAAATAGGCATCTCACTATTATTCCATACAGTTAGATTTACATATTAAAAAAGACTTTAGATATTATTACAATATTATTACTGTTGCTTTTCTGACAGACGCAAAATACCACTAACGAAGCACTGTTGCGATAGTTCAGGCCAGGAAATATTCGCTGCACAGTGTCAGGAGTCTGCCATTGTGGACTCTGCCTTTGTATAGCTACATGTGAGAACCTTCATAGTTACTCTTTCAGAGCATATGCAGATAGACAAATAGAGGTTATTATTCAACCAAAATGTATGCATTTCCATGACAGTGCTAGTGCCACTGAATGATAATGGCATGTTTAATGGCGGCTTCCAAATTTCAGAGACAGAAATTGCTGTGTGTTCCAAACCAGGGTTGCTGTAGACTTACACTGTGAAAGACAGTAAGATGTACTTTCTGAGTGTTTTCCAAGAAATATGGCATTATTTCAAGCAACTCCTGCAATTTCAGTCATGTTTCTTTCCCCCAAACATCCTAATATTCAGGTAGAAAGAGCTGGAAGGCAGGTGAATGTTCTTATTAAGAAACAGGATGCTTTCAAATCTTCCCTCCTTCTTTATTCTATTCACAACTTTAAAACTCCCTTTGTCCTAAGAATTAAATTCTTGTTTTGTCTCTTTCTGGACAACATGGTCTTATAAAGTAAACTTTGAATCAAATTCATTGTCCTGTTTTCTTTCCTGAGTACTCTAGGGAAGTACATTAATAACAGAGATCATACATGGCTTATTGAAAAGTTAGACATAAGCAAATTCCAACAGAAAACAACCATGTAACAGAGCATTGCCTTACTTAGCAACTGCTTTAAGGTCCAATAAATACATCCCTAGGTGATTTTATTATGCAAAAATCACATAGTGCATTTTTTTCAGAACTAGAAAGTACATCTCATTATATGCTGAGACTCCTAAGTTACAAACCAGTGCAGCAGTATGCTGCACGGAATTTCATAAAAGCTTTCAACATAATAGTAGATATCCCTAGCTTAGAAAATGTGCAATACAGTATGAGGTAAGAGGAAAATGTCTGCTTCCTTCTGTACTCATATGTAGTCTATATACTAGTGGCTTATTGACCAAAGGTATCATTACGAGTCATTTTAATTTTTTCTTGTTTGGTTTTCTTTTGTTGTGGTGATGTTTGGATTGATGTTTTATTTATTTGTTTTCTTTTGCATTCAAATAAAGTGTGTTAGATAATCATCTTTTACTATTTCCTGGACAATAAACTGTCCATGATTATTAAATTTCTACTAAGAGAAGCCCTGAAACTTGTAGTATTATAACTTTTATCTTTAAGTATTCAAATAAGACATTCACTTTCTCAGCCAAATTAAACATTGTTCTGTCTTATCAGCTCACATTTGGCCAAGAGAGGGGAGCAGAAACTAGATGATCAATTGCTGTTTTCTTGATCCAACTTCACTTTTCTCAACTATATGTTCTATTTTGCAAGGCAGAATAAAAAAATGTAGATGAAAGTTACTGTTATTTAATGAGTAAAATTGTCTTAATTTGCCAATTCTAATTAGAGGGCTTCCTAAACCGTTGACTAACCTGTTTCATGCCACATGAATCCTCTAGAAAAATCTTCCTTAGGGATACTCTCAAGCACTAATCCTTGGTACAGGCAATATAAATCTCAGCCAACTTCTTAATTTCCCCTTAGCTACTATCTTCCTATTGTAACCCACAGCAAGTATAACAGAGGCCATTGTGTGTGTAAGCTTTCTAGATGGCCATGTATTTTGTGCAAATCAAACGCCCTCTCTCTGGCGGCCAGGGACTTTTGGTTCTTTGTTGCCTTCTGCTCAATATATACAATCAAAAAGGGTCAATAGAGACTCCTTTTTCCCTGTCTATCAGATTAGAGTCAAGTTCTCAATAACGTCTTGCTCCCAATCAAGCTAAAATTTATTACACTGTGAAAGGTTTGAGCTTCTGTATTTTATTTATTCATTTTTTAGGGTCTCTATTATGCCCATGATTGTTCACATTAACCATATATGATAATTATGTTTAGTGTTCATTACATAGAGAATACATCCTCTACATTCTAGAGCATAGAAACACATTTGTGCTAGCTGTTTTAGAGGCTTTCCTAAGTTATCATCTTTGTCATTTCAAATTTTATTTCCATTATTTGATTTTTTTTTTCATTTCTATTTATGGGCTACATTTTCTTGCATGCCTGATAATTTTGTTTGTATCTCAGGACTTTACTGTTTGTTTGTTATTGTTATTTTTTACATTGTTGAATACTGCATTCTGTAGTATTCATTTTAAAACATTGCTCTCAATCACCCTACTCAGTCTTTACTTTCTTTTCAATTAAATTTTTTACATTTTTTTTCTTTTTTTATTTTATTATTATTTTTTTTATCAGTTACATTTTATTAACTCTGTATCCCAGCCGTGTTTCCCGATCCCTCATTCCCTCCCAGTCCCTCTCTCCCTCCCTCATCTCCACCGTGCCCCTTTCCAAGTCCACTGATAGGGGGGACCTCCTCCCCATTCATCTGATCCTGTTTTATCAGGTATCTTCAGGATTGGCTGCAAAGTCCTCCTCTGTGGCCTAACAGGACTGCTCCTCCCTTCGGGAGTGGGGAGACCAAAGAGCCAGTCATTGAGTTCCTGTTAGAAATAGTCCTTGTTCCCCTCACTTTGGGAAACCAATTGGTTACTGAGCTACCACAGGTAACCTAAATTTTTTACATTAATTACATTTTATTCACTTTATATCCCAGCTGTAGCCACTTCCCTCATTCCTTCCCAATCACACCTTCCATTCCTCCACTCCTCCCATGCCCCTCTTTAAGTCAACTGATAGGGGAAGTCCTCCTTCCCTTCCATCTAACCCTAGGTAAATCAGGTCTCATCAGGACTGGCTGCTTTTTTTTTTCTTCTGTGGCCTGGTAAGGCTGCTCTTCCCTCAGGGTAAAGGGATCAAAGAGCCAGCCACGGAGTTCACATCAGAGACAGTCCCTGTTCTCATTACTAGGGACCCACTTGGACACTGAGCTGCCATGGGCTACATCGTGCAAGGGTTCTATGTAATCTCCATGAATGGTCCACGGTTGGAGTATCAGTCTCAGAAAATACCCCTGTGTCCAGATTTTTTGGTTCTGTTGCTCTCCTTATGGAGCTCCTGTCCTCTCCAGGACTTACTAGCTCCCCCTTCTTTCATATGATTCCCTGAAATATGCCTAAAGTTTGGTTATGAGTCTTAGCACCTGCTTTGACACACTGCTAGGTAAAGTCTATCAGTTTGGCTGTTAAATCTCAGCATCTGCTCTGATACCCTGCAGGGTAGAGCCTTTAAAAGACCCTCTATGGTAGGCATCTGCCTTGTTCCCTGTTTTCTCCCTCTTCTGATATCCATCCTCTTTGCCTTTCTGAATGGGGATTGAGGAATTTAGCCAGAGTCCTCCTTCCTGATTAGTTTCTTTTCGTGTACAGATTTTAAAAGTATGTTTATCCTATATATCTAATATCCACTTATGAGTGAATATATATCCTGTGTGTCTTTCTGCTTCTGGGATACCTCACTCAGGGTGATCTTTTCCAGTTCCCATCATTTGCCTACAAATTTCATGATTTCCTTTTTTTTTTTTTTTTATTGCTGAGTAATATTCCATTGTGAAGATGTACCACAACTTCTGTATCCATTCCTCACCTGAAGGGCATCTGGGTTGTTTCCAGCTTCTGGCTAATACAAATAAAGCTGCTGCAAACATGGCTGAAGAAATGTCTTTGTTGTACTTGAATATATTTTGGATATATGCCTAAGAGTGGTATAGCTAGATCTTGAGGAAGCACTATTCCTAATTGTCTGAGAAAGCACCAGATTGATTTCCAGAGTGGTTGTACAAATTTACATTCCCACTAGCAGTGAGAATAAGTTAGGTTCTCCTTTGTCCACATCCTCTCCAGCATGTGTTCTCACTTGAGTTTTTGATCCTAGCCGTTCTGATGGATATAAGGTGAAATCTCAGTCATTTGTATTTGCATTTCCTTGATGACTAAACAGTTCTTTAAGTGTTTCTCTGCCATTTGATATTCCTCTAATGACAATTCTCTGTTTAGCTCTGTACCCCATTTTTTAATTGGATAAACTGATTTGTTGCTGTTTACCTTCTTGAGTTCTTTATATCTTCTGGATTTTAGCCCTCTGTCAGATATAGAGTTGGTGAAGATCCTTTTCCAGTCTGTAGGCAGTCTTTTTGTTCTGATGAGAGGGTCGTTCGTTTTACAGAAGCTTTTCAGTTTCATGAGGTCCCATTTATTGATTTTTGCTTTTAGATCATGTGCTGTTGGTGTTCTTTTCAGGAAGTGGTTTCCAGTGCCAATGAGTTCAAGGTTTTTCCACAATTTTTTTTCTAACAGGTTTACTGTATCTGGTTTTATATTTAGGTCTTTGTTCCACTTAGACTTTAGTTTTGTGCATGGTGATAAATATGGATCTATTTTCATTTTCTACAAGTAGACATCCAGTTAGACCAGCAGCATTTGTTGATATGCTGAGGTAGTTTGTTAGGGGAGTTCTCTTTTTCTGAGGCATATAGGATGGGGCATAAGGGAGAAAGGAAGAGGAGAGGAGGGGTTAGGAGGAGAGGAGGGAGAAGACTACAATGCAGATGTAAATTGAATAAATAAATAAATAAAATTTTAAAATGTTACTGGAGTTTGAAAGATAATCTGAAAAGATGAATGTGCTACTTTTCTTTGAATGTATGGATAATTTAAGGCTAGTTTGTTTAAAGGTAAGTGTACAGGCCAAACTTCTAGAAAACAGCAATCATCTTATATAAGATACTGATATCACTTCGGAGCACACTTGGTTTCTGAGTTGCCAAGAGCTACATCTGTGCAGGGGTTCTAGGTTATCTCCATGAATGGTCCTTGGTTGGAGTATCAGCAACAACGACTGTCTTTGACATGAACTGATTGGCCTGCTCTTTGATTACCTCCTCCTCAGGGGATACAGCCTTGTCAGGCCACAGAGGAAGACAATGTAGCCAGTCCTGATGAGACCTTATAGACTACGATCAGATGGAAGGAGAGGAGGAACTGCAGGATCAGTGGACTATGGGAGGAACATGGGTGGAGAAGAGGGAAGGAGAGTAGGATTGGGAGGGGACAAGAGAGGGAGCTACAGATGTGATACAAAGTGAATAAAGTTTGTATTCCTCCATAATCCCCTCCCTCCTCCCCTTCTGATTCCCCCTCTCCCCCTTCTTCACGCATGTCCCTCCCCAAGTCCACTGATAAGAGAGGTCCTCTTCTCCTTCCTTCCTTATATAAAATTTTTTAAAAGAAAAATAAGACCTGCCACTCAAAAAAAAAGATATTGATATATTTTTTCCATTAATTTATTTATTCACTTCATGTCCTGCTCACAGGTCCTCTCAGCTTCCTTCCTTCCAGTCCTTCCCTCATGCTCCCTCCATAAATTCCCTACTCTTCTTCTTCTCAGGGAAGCAGAGGCCTCCAAAGGGTATTAACCAACCCTGGTACATCAAATCACAGTGGGACTAAGCACATCCTCACTCACTGAAGCCTGACAGGACAATCCAACCAGGGGAAGGGGATCCATTGACAGGCAACAGAGTCAGAGACAGTCATACTCTCACTGTTAGGGAACTCACTGGATGACCAAGCTGCCCATTTGTTACATATGTGTTTAGATCCAACCCAAGGTTGGTGATTCAATCTCTTTGTGCCTCCATGGGCCCAGGTTAGTTACTCTGTAAGTCTTCCTGTGGTGTCTTTGAACCCTCCAGCTCTCTCTATCCTTTCTGCCATTCTTCCACAAAACTTCCTGAGCTAGGCCTATTGTTTGGCTGTGGATATCTGCACCTAGAAGAAGCCTCTCAGAAAACAGCCTCTCCTGCAAGCGTAGTAAATTTTTATGAATCATTTCAAGGATTGTCTCTCTCACATATGGTGGGTCTCAATTTGGGCCAGTCATTGGTTTTACACTTCCTCAATCTCTGCTCCATCTTTATCCCTACACACCTGTATAGAGGATAAATTTTGGGTTGAAGGTTTTGTGGGTAGGTTGGTGTCCTCCTTTCTCCACTGGGAGTTCTGCCTAGCTGGCAAGAGGTGACTGCTTTGGGCTCCATATCTCCTGCTGGTAAGAGGCTCAATTAATGTCAATCCAATAAACTCCAGGGAGCCTCCACAGTCCTGGGTCTCCGGGCCTAAGCCAGAGGTGCTCCCCCCACCAATTTCTGTTCTCTCTCCCAGCCCTCTCCAACAGCACTGAAGTCCCCACCTCTCATCCCCATCCCTGACCCACACCCTACTACCTCTCCCACCTAGTTTCCTTTCTTCATCCATTTCTGATGTCTGTTTCTCATTCTACACTGAGATTAAAGCATACCCTTTTGGGCCCTCTTTGCTACTGACCTTCTTTGGGGTCTGTGGACCGTAGCCTGGTTACCATGTACTTTACAGCTAATATCTACTTACAAGTGAGTATACACCATGTGTGCTTTTCTGGGTCTGATTTACCTCACTTAGGATGATGTTTACTAGCTCCATCTATTCCTGCAAATTTCATGGCGCCCTTGTTTTTAATAGTGGAGTCATATTCCACTGTGTAAATGTACCAGATTGTTTTTTTTTTTTTTTTTTTTTTTTGTTTTTTTTTTTTTTTTTTTTTGTCCAGACGTCTATTGAGGGCATCTAGGTTTTTTCCAATTATTAGTTATTATGAATAAAGCTCCTATGAACATAGTTGAGCAAGTGTCCCTGTGGTATGGTGAAGCATCTTTTGGGTATATTCCCAGGAGTGGTATAGCTGGGACTTATATTTCAGCTGCTCTGTATCTCCCTGAATTTCACAACATCTTTCGTTAATGATACATCTCTCTCTTCAAATGGCAGTGCCTTGGAACTTTAAGACTTACATCAATACATAATGGCTTACATATTACAAGGATGATTTTACTAAGTATAATGGCTAAACTGCCTGGAACCCAGCATTATTATTTTCGTCAGACATCATTAAGTGTAACTCTTAGGCCATGTTCCTTAATGCAAATTTTAAGAAAAGTGATACATTAATAAGAAAGTGGAAGAGCCCATGGCCAAAGAATAGATGTCAATCAGAGGAGTCATTCTCAGCAATCTCCCTAGAACTAAGAAGGAGTGTACTGAAGGAGTGAAGAGAGTATGATTAGACATATTCTGACAGGAAATAGTCAGACAATTATTTGTCTTTTGCCTTACTTACATATTTCTGTGTGGGTAGAGAAGAATAAAACACAAACTAGATCAGATATAATGATATAATAATGGACACATAATGTAAATGTTAAATCATAATTGGAAATTATGAACACTGCATTGAAAAATAAGTTTGTTATAAATTATGGCCAAATGTTAACAATTGCTCACTCACCATGGTAAAGGAATGGACAGCTTCATAATGTCCCACTTGTGTCTAGTACCTCTATTTACATAATTCAAAGCATAATCGTATATAGCGGGTGTAAAATAAAATCTTCGGGCTAGTAAAGCACTGTGTAAATTCCGGATAAAATACAAAAATTTGTGGTGTTGAAGGTGCAGCAGAAAGTAGGGGATATAAAAGGGAAAATTACTCATGAAGAAAGGCAGAAAGAAGTTGACAATGACAGTCTAATTGAGGACATTAAGTAGGGGACATGCCCAGGGAAAAGAATCTGCAGTTGGTGAGGAGGAGTAAGAAGAAAGAAAACTAAAAAAAAAAAAAAATTATATCATTATTTTGTATATGTAAATAGCTGAACTGGCAAGATCATTCCATGCATTCAATTGAGTTAATTGGCTCAATTTTCACTGAAGTATTTTGACAAGACTGACTTTGTAATTAAATTTAGAATATTGATAGGGTAATATCCTTTTCATATATAGTTGGGCCATGTAAGTAGTGATTTAGCAATCCAAGGTACACTGTAAGATTTTCAGAGCTGAAAAGGCAGTGTCTAAGAACAAAAGGAAGAAACGTTGTCTCTTAAGAACAAATTAAAGGACCTGTGTATGTAGTGCAGAGTCAAAGTTCTGGACTAATGTGCTGAAGTCATAGGTTTTCTACTCAATACACCAACACACTAAACCAAATTAAGTTAATTTGCTGGAAATATATAATTAAGAAATATATTAATAGGATAAACAATAACAAATGTCTATGTGATAGATAAGTTCGAAATGCCTGTAAAAGAACATGAGCAAAGAAAGAGTTAAAGCGGAAAGCACAGAAGACTAGTTCTCAGTAATGTGGGGTCTGTATGAACCATGTGATATCATCTTCAGAGCCTTCAATTTCCTACTGTGTAAAATGAGGGAGTGGATTCAGCTAACTTTGTAGGTTGTTTTTAGCTCTGTCAGTCTGTGTGGAGAAAAGGCTTTTACATGATGGAAAGATCAATGGAAAGGAGCATATTCCTTGTAAAATCAAGACTAATTAGAGGTGATTCAATAGTGCAAAAGATGTGTAGCTCATTAATGATCCCAAGACTGGAAACCATGCTGTCTATTATCTATTTTCTTTTTCATCTTTGTGAAAAGTGTTTAATTATCTTCTTGGGTACTCATATGAGGATGATTTATATTAAGATGCTGGTGTCACAGTTAATGGACCTAATGAAGTATAACCAGACTCCAGATTTGCTTTTCATGTGGATAATTGATTTCATGAGATGTTTAAGCATATGAATGACAAATGGTTAGAAATAATTCCTTCACCACATTTTTAAAATATTTGCCACATCTACAATTTAAAAAGCCTTAATGGTGATTTTCAACTCTCAGATTTGTAAAACTTAGCTATCTCTTTGCCTACATACAACTTTGCATACTTTCCCAAGGCAACGGACAAAATTTGATTGATAGCATCATATGTTTCAGAGGAACTACATAAGGTGCTTCACTTTCTTTTCATAATTAACAGATTACAAGAAGAACATATGCTTATGTGTTACTCACAATTGGAATGTGTTAAAGAAAATGAATTTGTTTCTACTTGTAGTCACTACTGAGTGAATTTGGGCAGAATCTGCCCTTCAGTGTTGAGCATGAAAAAATTAAAAAGTGAATCTATTTTAAATTAAGTGTTTGGCAACCTTTAATTCATAATTAACTTTAATTTCAAGGAAGATTAATTTGCCTGGCACCAATCATGCAATTACAGGTCTCTGTGTGAGTGCTATTCTTCAGTGTTCTGTGCAAGTGGAACTTACCGTACACGGTGACTGTATTTGGATCTAGTCAATGCAATCCCCATATAAAAAGTAGAACCTGACATTACCAAGTGCACAGTAGTTAACAATTATATTTTCTGGGACTAAACAAGATAGACACAGGGCAACCAGCTGGATTAGTCTAACCTCTACTTGAATCCTGTTTTACCACATTATTATGGAATTTTCTTTGGTTACTAAGAATAAGGTGACACTATTGATTGAATTGAGTAATATATCAACTTAATGTTCAGTTATTTAATATGGGAGTAAACATTCAAAAGTAGTTTTCTTTTTCCCCCAAACACAGCATATTTCTTCTGTTTTGGCTGTTCTTTCCATTCCACAGACTGTATTTATTTATCTCTCCAGCTCCTTGACTCAGCCTCAACCTTTAAGATCTATATTATGTCAGGAAAAAAAAAAATACGTCCAATGGATGGAGTCTACCATCTACCCATTTCCAGTTTCTTTTTAAAATAAAGCTTTGTTTTTTATTGATTATTTATTGCAACTTATTCACTTTGTGCCCTGGCTGTAGCCCCCTTACTCATCTCCTCCCAGTCCCATGCTCCATCCCTCTTCTTTCCCCATGCCCCTCCCTTAGTCCACTGATAATGGATATGGTTTAAACACACCATATTAACATCCTCATATGCAATGCTCAGAAATGTCTGACTTTACTAGGATCTGACCATCAGAATTTTCGTGAGACCTTACTAAGTCTGTTCCCAGATGATACCAGATGCTCACTGTGAGCTCTAGTCAGCACAACTTCTGATTGAGTGGTTCCTGTTGTATGAGCCTTATAGCTAGTATGACTACTGAAAAGCACACGTTGTAAGTCGATTTTCTATTTTCCCCTTGATTATCATAAAGCTGATATGAAAAAAAATATTCTGTTCCTATCACTTTGACTTCCCCAAAATGATTGTCACCTGGAGCTGTGAGCTAAAATAAACCTTTTCTTTCCCCCATCCCCCCAAAAATGTTATTGACTATAAAATGTTTCAAAAGTCCTATCAGTAGACTTGGGGAGGAGCATGCACACAGAGGGTAGAAGAAGGAAGGGATTGGGATGGGAGGAGGGAGGGAACCACAGGGGGGATACAAAGTGAATAAAGTGTAATTAATAAAGAATTTAAAAAAAAAGAGTTCCTTTTAGTTTTAATTTTTTTTTTTGTAAAGGTGTTGTTACTTCACTCTTTGACTACTTCTTTTTCTTTATTTTTTTAAATATAAGTTTGTTTTCTTTTTTTTCCTTTTCTATTATTATTATTAATTACACTTTATTCATTTTGTATCCCCCCATTATCCCCTCCCTCCTTCCCCTCCCGCTCCCACCTTACCTCCCCTTTCTGCATGCATGCTCCTCCCCACGTCCACTTATAGGGGAGGTCCTCCTCTCCTTCCTTCTGATCGTAGTCTATCAGATCACATCAGGAATGGCTGCATTGTCTTCTTCTGTGGCCTGGTAAGGCTGCTCCCCCTCAGGGGGAGGTGATCAAAGAGCAGGCCAATCAGATTGTGTCAGAGGCAGTCCCTCTTCCCATCACTATGTAAGCCACTTGGACACTAAACTGCCATGGGCTACATCTGTGTAGGGGTTCTAGGTTATCTCCATGAATGGTCCTTGGTTGGAGTATGAGTCTTTGGGAAGTTCCCTGTGTTCAAATTTTCTTGTTCTGTTGCTCTCCTTGTGGAGTTCCTGTCCTCTCCAGCTCTTGCTATTTCCCACTTCTTACATAAAATTCCATTCACTCTGCCCAACAGTTGGCCATCAGGCTCAGCATCTGTTTTGTTAGTCTGCAGGGCAGAGGCTTTCAGATGCCCTCTGTGGCAGGTTCCTAGTTTGTTTCCTGTTTTCTTCTTCTGGCTTTCAGAGGCCCTCTGTAGCAGGTTCCTAGCTTGTTTCCTGTTTTCTTCTTCTGATGTCCATCCTCTTTGCTTTTCAAGATGGGGATTGAGTGTTTTAGTTAGGGTCCTCTCTTTTACTTAGTTTGTTTAGATGTACCGATTTTAGTGGATTTATCCTATGTTGTATGTTTATATGAGTGAGTATATACCGTGTGTGTAAATCTTTGTGAATTTCACATCATGCACCCCTATCCCACTCATTCCCCAATTTCTCTACCCTTGCACCTTCTCCTAATGCAAAAGAAAATAAAATAGGATAAAATCCAAAAAGCTCTTGTCATGAAAGCTGTAGTGTGTCACGGTGTGTCACACAGTATATTCTTGCCCACATTTATTTACTTGCATTTGTTCATTGCAATGAGCAGTTGCTCTATATCAATGTCTCTGGTTTCTGCTACACTATAATACTATATCCTCATGGGGACTCCTCTCAGATATACTGTTGTTGCCCTGTGTAATGGAGATCCTGCAGCTTTGGATCTGTAGGATCACCCTTTTCATGTGCTCCAGCAGATCATAGATGCAACGGATGTTGAGTTGGGCCAACTCAAAGCCCCCATCTGGGGATGGGAGGTAGCAGTAGCTGAATTTCTCAGCCTGTAGCTCTCCTGTGCCTGCACCACCAAACTGAGCTCTCCAGCACAGCCCTGGATAGCTCACACATTGTCACAGCTGGCAAGGTGTGAGGCCAGCTCTCTGGCTCTCACATCCTCTGGATCTGCAGCCACCAGGCTCAGCACTATCGTGTTGCCCAGGTGAGGTGCAGTGCCATTCTCCTGAGTTCCATAGCTGGTGATGAGTAGGGTCAGCTCTACCACTCTAATGACTTCAGGGCCAACTCTCTTGCCCTCAGGTAAGAGGGGCCAGGTTATCTTTCCCTGGCCATGCCACCCCATAACAAATGAGGAGCAAGACCAGCTAAGCCCAGTGCCTCAGGTGACAGTCAAACCAGTGATGTCTGCATGGTCTTTGGTGTAGCATGGGTCTAGAACCTCGATGCAGAACCTGGCTACCAAAGAGCCAGACATAACACCTAGCAGCAGCATGGGCCCACATATCCCTAAGGCTTCATGTGGCAAGCACAGGCCACTTAGATCAGCTTGTTCCCCCATGGTATCATGGCACTCCGATATCCACATGGTTTCCCGAGGCAGCCCAGACTATTAACATCAGCTTAGTCCTTCATGGTAACTTGGGCCATAGATATCAATACAAACCCTGGCTGCAGCAGGACAGTGGACCCAGGCCTGGCCCTTGGTGGAAGCCAGGGCCAGGACCTCACTTGGGCCTTCTCATATCTCCCTCTTCCCCACTAACACTGAGTCTCCAGTTCCACCTTTCTTTATAGAATAGCACCCCACCGGCTTTGCTTTCTCTTCTATCTCTCCATTGCATACTGCATCTTTCAAATCTCTCCATCACATATCTGTTCATCATCATGGTGCCCATACCAGGTGCTTAGGTGTTTTTCTTGCAACCTCAGCAGGCTCTCAAGTGCCAACCCCATTCCACTGGACTGCTGAGGTTGCAAGAAAGACACCTAAGCACCTGGCCCTGTTTAGTTCTTAAAAACACTAACAAGTTTTTTTCTTCCAAGGAATTACAATGATATTCCAAATCTGCCTTTTCGTGCGTGTAGAATACTTACTCCTAGCCGAGGGGAAAGCATAAATTATTTCATTATGCTCTGTATATTTATCTAAATCTAAAAATTGTAAAGTTTCATAGAATTTTTTGTTGTTTAAATAATTGGAACAAATATCTTCTGAAAGCTTACCTCTTGGTCTCTTACACCTGGGTCATGTCATATTCCCAAATGTAGCAATTCTCCATTTTGCTCAGATCTGTGATGCTCTTCCAAAAGAGTTGATTTTCCTATTTAGTATCTTTCTATTTCTTTATTCAAAAGACAAAGCACTTAAATCAGTTGTCCTTAAAGTTGTATGAATATTAGAATCATCCAGGGCCTTTAGAGACAACTGTTTCTGGAAGAATTCAAGAACAACCATTGGCAAAAGAACAGCCTCTTTCATAAATGATACCATGGATATGGGCAGATATGAACATTCACAAGCAGATGTTTAGAATTTGATCCTTTCTCTACCCATATATAATCAGAGTGAATCAGTGACCTGATGCAGAATCTGAAACTACTAGTGCTGGAAGGAAGCAAAGAATACAATATTAGACTAGGCAATGATTTTCTATATGATACTAGAAGCGTAAGAAACATAATAAATGTAGACAATCAGAAAAACAGGATTATAACCCGTGGAACTTTTGCATACATAAAATACATGACTGTAGTTCAGAATAATTTGTTCAGATCTTTCTCAGCACATCCCTTAATTTTGGCTTCTTGTTAATGCTCTTAATTTGTCTTTTCATATGTCTCTGCCACTCAATTCCAACAGTATATCCATATAATGCACACACATACGCACAAACGTGGAATTTACTGTGGATACTTGTTCCTATGGTTTTCATAATTAAGTCTGAGAAGCCCACTCACCTGCTGCCTACAGTCTGGAGAATTGAGAGCACTGGTGAGACCACTCACAAATTCTAATGCCTTGAACAGAGTGAGAGTGAAGTGTGGATAGGCCTGTTTTAAGTACCAGTCTCCTTGAAACATGACCTACAGTAGAGAAGGTCAGAAAATGTCTCAGGATTAATAGAGATAAATGCCCTTCTTCAACATTTCTCTTCTTATATCCAGGGCAAACACTTTCTTAATTATTTCATAATAGCATAGTTAAATACCATATATTGGGTCTTATAAACTGCAGGCATTTATTTTATAATTTGGAGGTTGAAAGACCAAGATTAAGGCATTGCTAATTTCAAATCTGGCAAGATTTCACATCATGATAATATATAGCCATCTCTTCACTGTGATTTTGCAAAAGAATGAACAAGGTGTTTGTCTTATTCTTTTTTAAAATATATAAGTCTCACTCATAGGGGCTCTGCCTCAGACCTAGTCATCTACCAAAGGTGTCATCTATTATTATAGTTATGATACAAGTATTTGAAAACCATGTATACTACAAATAAATATATTTTATAAATGATAAACCTTTGTAGGACACATTATCAGCCATGGCACTGAAAGAGATATTAAACTGAAAGGTGAGAAGGAAAAGAATCCTTGTGAATGTCAGGCTGTGTCCTGGTTGCAAATACTAGTTTTAAACATTCGGTGATGCCTGGTGTGTAAAATACTGCACAATGATTCAATTATCAACAAAACTTTCATCTGGAGCTTTAATTAAAAAAAAAATCTCTGTACTACTGGTGCATTTGTTTATTATTCTACAAGCCCACCAACTTAATAACAACAAAAAATTTACCTTAATTTGTTCTAAATATCATGAACCTACAGAAATTTGTACTGTCCAAGATTGGTGGTATTGACGGGTCTGATTCCATCTACAGACTTTTTGTAGTAATACATTTTCTTGAGTATTTCAGCTTCCAGCAACTACCTGTCTTTCATCTGTGACCCTTCCCACACATTTAATTACATCCCTCTGGTCACTATTTCTACCATCGTATATCCTCCCTGAATTCTGCATTGCTTTATTAGAATCACTATGATGATGCTGAGCGTACCAGTAAAATCAAGGAGGACTCCATCTCTACAGTACCCCTTTTGTCATCTGGAAATAGTTACAACTTTATCAGGTTATGATGGGGAGATGTATCTTGGGCTGATTATAGATATTTTGGTCTTGAAAATTCTTGCCACTAAAAACAAAGACAAGAGGATCCTGCTAAGTATTTTAGAAGACAGAAAAAAAAAAGTACAAAAGAAGTTGCCCATAGTGTTTGTTTGTTTTTTCACATGCAGATAATTTACTGGGCAAGTCAGAGGCAGAGCCAAATATCAGTAAATTCAGGTAGAATTCAGGATGATTTTCTCTTTTCTTTGTTTACAACTGATGCAGAGTCTGTGTTTTAATACTCTGAGTATTTTCACACTTCAGTTAACTAAACAAAGCAGGATTTAAAGCGGTAATTTCACAGTCAGACTGCATCCAAAACTCAGTGCATTGGATATTTAAGAGGTCACGAATAATGTCACTTTTTAATGATATTTGAGTGTAATTTTTTTTTTTTGGATTTATAAACTCATCTGCTGTGATGTTATTATCCAAAGCAATAAAAGTTTTATTCTCCTGAAAGGCAGCATCTAAGACAGCAGTCTCTAAACATTGATTTTGGTCTCCGGTCCTATAGTGATTTCACTTGGTGGAGATGAATGAGGAAAATACGTGAAAATGGAACAGTTACTCATAAAACTAATACATTCAGTTTTATGATTCTCCCTTCACTTAGTTGTTTCCAAAACAATATAAAAAAGAAAATAAATACATCTATTTCATTGAAATATAAGGAAATTTTACTAAAATTTACTGATTGTATTCATCAAATGGATATATTATACAAAATGTAAATATACCTCAATGTTTTTGTTGTTTTTTTTTTAAGTTTTGCCATGAAGCATTCTCTGAGTGAGACAATTTTTTAGAATGTTTATGCTGACATAAATGGGGAACACCAAAATTAAGAGGTAAAAAGGCACACATGTTGATTGTTAAATAATTGACACATTTGAAAGCTATGTTAAAATGACTACTTATAAAAAGCTGAATATTAAATATGAAGTTTTCTTTCTAAAGGAAGAAAGCGGATGGGCTGACAAGATGGCTCAATAGGTAAAGGCTTATTTCCCAGCTTGATAATTTGAGTTCAACCCCCTAAAATTCACATTATAGAAGAGAATCAACTCCCTGCAAGTTTTCCTCTGACTTTCATACAAATGCAGAGGCATGAGTGCATGTCACTAAATAAGCAATAAAACAAACAAATAAATAAATTGGCTACACATTCAGAGGATATTTTAGTTAAAAAATAAGTAGAAGCAAGAAACTGAAAATAAAAGGAATAAGACAACTATTAAAGCAACATAACAAGGGAAGGGTTTAATTAGCTCATAGTTTGAGGTGACAGCCCAGCATGGTGGACAAGGCATGGCAACAGAAGCAAGAGGTGGATGATCACATTGTATCACTGTCAGGAGGCCGACAAAGGTGATTGGTGGCTCTCAGCTTACTTCCTGATTTATTAGATGATACCCAATTTAGGACCCACTGGTAAGCTCAATATTAAAACTTACTCACTGGCAGGAACAAAGGTTTGTCTCCAAAGAGATTCAAGTCTTGTCAGTTTGGCAATAGTAGTCATCACCCACCGTAAGCTTAAAGTCAAAATGTCCTCCACTATTCACATGGGCAAGGCATCTCATGAATCCCTTTCGAGTTTTCTTCTCTCAGCAGGTAGAGGAACAAGGTAGTGTGAGGTGCTTGCTGTATGTACATAGGCATAGAACTTTTCTAAGTTAATTACATGAAATCACAATAATATAGAGGTGAGTATGCTTTAACCTCTATCAGAGTAAGGATTTATTTTGAATATTTCTATTTTGAATATTTATTTTGAATATTTTCAGCACCCTAGCTTCCACTTTCTAGAAAAGAATCAGAGGAATGTACTTCAAAAGGTAATTTTTTTATGGAAAAAAAAAAAGCTGGTGTGTGCAAGGCGTGCTGTTATTGATGTAATTTATAGTACATTCAGGAAGGTGCTTATTATTTGGGAAATGAGGAGAGTGAGGCCAGTAGGGGAAAAGGGAAGCTTAAGTTACAGCCAGAAATAATTGACAGTAAATAATCTAAATAGAATAAAATTAAAGTATTTTTCTTTTCCCATTTATTTATTTATTTATTTACTTACTTACTTATTTACTTATTTAATCACTTCATATTCCAACTGGAACCCCTTCCCTCCTCTCCTCCCAGTTCCTCCCTCACATCCCCTCGCCCAATTCCCTCCTCTCTTTCTTCTCAAAGAAGGGGAGCCCCCCAAGGGGCCTCAAGTTTCAGCAGGACTAAGCTTATCCTCTCTCCCTGAGGCCAGACAAAGCATCTCAGCTAGAGGAAAGGTATCCAAAGGCAGGCAACAGAGTCAGAGACAGTGCCTACTCCCGTTATTAGGAGACCCAAATGTCGGTTATGCTGCACATCTGCTACTTATGAATAAGGTTCTAGGTCATCCCTTGAATGTTCTTTGTATGGTGGTTCAGTCTCTGTGAGCCCCCATGGGCCCATGTTAGTTTACTTTGTACCTTTTCTCGTGGTGTCCTTGACCACACTAACACGTTCAATCCTTCTTCCTACTCTTCTACAAAGCTCACCAAGCTGGGAGTGTTGTTTGGCTGTGAGTCTCTGCATCTGTTTCAATCAGCTGCTGGATGAAACCTCTCAGAAGACAGCTATGCTAGGCTCCTGTCTGCATGCATAGCAGAGTGTTATTGATTGTGGCGGGGCTGTCTCTCTCCCATGGATTGGGTCTCAAGTTGGGCCACTCTTTTGTTTGCCATTTCCTCAATCTCTGCTCCATCCTTACCCCTTAACAGGCATGGTAGGAGGACCAATTACAAAACAAAACTCTTTTTAGAACCCACAGAAATTCTAAATATTGTCATATTTCCTTTCATTCCCTTATTAACATGAATTAGACTTTAAATAATAACAATAATTGAAAACATATTTTCAATAAAGTTTATGATCATGTACTTAGGATGCAAATTATTGTAATTATGATGGTTAAAATAAATCATTATTTTCAATTGCTCTAAAGCAACACACAACTATTAGAAATCATAATAGAGATCTACTCTAATCATTATTAATATAAATTAACATGGTAGATATTTAAAAATCAGTATCACATCATATCTTCTTCAAACAAAAATGACCCATGTATTGAAATACTTATCAAAGCAATCTTATAGAAAATCTCTCACACATACAGTTACTGACCAAGGAATATTTTTAGCATGACATCATGAAGCCTCTTATTTACTCTCTTTTAATTTTTAAGTTGAAAGATCCTGTTTTGTAGATGTTAAAAGTGAGACTCAGAAAATGCAAGTGACTCCTTTCCCCAAGGTTACTTCATCAGCTGTTTCAACAACTGTTTGTAGAGCTTTGATCTTCCTCTCCGTGTGCCCTTTTTCCTTTGTTGAACTGAGTCTCTTCCACATTATCTTTTTATTTCATGAGCGATTTTTTTTAATGCAACACAATGACTTACTTAGTAACTACAGACTTAATATGCATTTAAGAATGCATTAGGTACATTAATGTCATTATTAGGAGGAAAGTTTTTATTGCAGCTCATACTTTCATTTCTCCCCTTTGTAATATAATCCTCGTTTTTAATGGGACAAATCTCTGGCTCAGTCAGCAACTTGCAACCAGCGAAAGTTCCAGGAGTGTCTCTACGACAGCCTGAAGGTCAAAAGACTAGATCATCTCTACATCATGCAATTCTCTGCAAGTCAAGGATGTCAATCACTGGGAAAGATCAGCTAACCTATCTTGGCACAGAACTCTGACTGATTTAATGTTCAGAGCATCTGTTGTCAACAAAGGAAAATTGAGGGAGAAGAGATTCAATTTGTTAACTTCTCTTCTCAGGCAGTCAAGGCACATGCTAGAATAAATATACTGTTTATTCTCCGGACTGGTGGCATTTTCCTGTTTACTTTTATCTCCTATTTTATTTAGCTCAACAAATCTAACTTTTTTCCTTTATCTCTTTCTTTGAGGCTGAGAACTCTGGGGTTTTGCAAAGAGCTACTTAGATGAGGCTTGCAAAGGATGGAAAAGTTGGCAGTGTGGTGACAAGGTGACATGAAAAATTGTTTCAGCACACAGCAGTTTAGAAAACAACTCTATGAAGTTTCACTCTTAAGAAACCTGAGTGTATTTCCTTGTTGCTATAGGAGCCAGATTTGCATTCTTTTGTATCTTCACAATGGGTGGTGGCAAAGATTGAATTTGGAGCACAGATTTTGAGCATTATCTTGGTTTTATATTGTATATCAAAATGATTTACTGTCTGAATATGAGCTTGTTATTAAAATTAAAACTATAATACAAATTATAATGTCAATTAGGATTATAGGTAGACACCACTGACAAAAAACCTCAAAAAAATATTTTTTATTCTTGCTAGAATGAAATACCAAGCAAGCAGAGGAGGAACTAGAAATGTCTGTATTGTTTCATCATTTGAGATCTCTAACTTATAATTAAAGAAAGTAAGAGAAGAGAATGTTTATGATGTAGCAAAGGGCCGACTGAAGGTTATGAACCAATATTTTTGAGAAATTACTATTTTCTGAAAATGAAGAACATGACACGTTGACTAGAAGAGAAACTGAAGTGACGGAGAAGACACAGAATACAAATTTGTTTGAAAACCTGACTCCCTTATATAGGAATGGTTGATTAGATGGAGATAAGTATGTATATTTTCACATAGTGTAACACTTGAGATGGCAGTGGCCATGCAAAATGCAGGGAAAGGTATATCAGAGTTTCACTGATGGGACTCGAGAGTGGCAAAGCCCTTGAAGACCCCTTCCTCTTTGAGGACCTGTGGTTAATGTTGATGGCCTCTATGCTTATTACCTAGATCGCGTGTGCCGCAAGCAAGCACTCCTTGCTTTCACTAAGCTGTTTATACTCATAAGATTAGAGTTCTACTTTCTCAGTCATGGGAAAGGCTGGGACCATGCAGGCTGAAAGCCCTGGGGATGATTCTATGTTTTTCTCAATACTCTTTCAAGGTGGAATCCTCCTTTCCTCTCTCGGTCTCTATTGATCCTCCGGATGCGACGATTAATCCTGGGTATTTTGGGACACATAATCATGTCCCTCGAGAAACAGCTGCAGTCACACTGAGCAAGCTTGTGGCAGTTGTGGAGAGCAGTGCGTCCTGCTTGCATAACTGTTCTGAGGAAGCTGTGTCTGATCAACAAAGACTTAAAAATGGAAGCTATGTCTGATCAACAGAGACTTAGAATATATCTGACCAACAGAGTATTAAAAAATACAGAAGGTATACCTGCTGAATAGAAACTTAAAATAACGATTCTTAAAAAGACGGTAACAAAAATTGATACGTGCGTATCAGGAAAGGTTGCTTGGTACAATCGGCACATCTCTGTCTACAACGTAAAAAGTACTGTTACAGAGGGATGCTATTTGATGAATGGACTAGTACCCACAAATGATTAACCTGTTCTCTCTCCTTGCATAACTATGTAACCATATTTCCTACCAGGTGAGTATGTGCTTATGTTCATAGGACATTCCTGGCTATACATTTATTTTTGGCCTGCTAAAATTGTGTTTTGTAGTGTAAAATATGGTTGGGGATGATTGAGCCAGTGGAAGGGGTAATGAGGAATAGAAACTATTGCTGAGGGCTTTTTGTAGTGAGGGGGCTTATGAAACGCTGATGTTATGATTTCTTTAAATAAAATAACCACTGTTGTCACAGCTCAGAAATGTTCACTTGCTTGAAAGTCAACAAGGGGTAGTGTCTTCACTTTATGCTGAGGGCCTTTCACTTTCTCAGGACCTGAACCCTTGAAGCTGGAGCTGGTCTCTGACATTAAGACTTACTTGAGATGAAATCAGAGCCAAGTTTCAAGACAAAATGACAAAGTGTTTTTAAACTTCTGACAGTGTTTGTGCTTGATAAACAGATATGCACACACTATTTTTACATGTATTATGGTTCAGTATTTAAGTGACACACATATGGTTATCTTATTTATTTCTATATAGTTGTTTATGCATAATTGTTGCACTAACTTTACATAGGAAGATGAGAACCAATGTCTATTAATTTCAGAGAAGGTATAGACTAGAAATCAACATAAGAATCCCATCTAAGACCAACTTGACTAACCAATGAATTTATTAAGATTATATAAGTGATTATGTGCATGAGCACAGATGCAGGAGTTTCTAACAGCACCATGGATGAGCTCAAAAGAGCTGGATCAAAACAAAGTCTGCCTACATCATGGCATCTTCTTCCTTCCTACTCCCCCATTTTTTTCAGCTTCTGTGTGAGTACTTATACTTTCATTGAAAATAGTTTTATTGCCTGTCCCCTGTGCTCCATTTTCCTGGTCTACAATTCTGCCTGCATTCCCAGAAGCTGGCTGGCACCAGAGAAGGCCAGGTAGGACATCCTTCCCCAACAAGCCCTTGCCTGCTAGGTCCCCTTGGCGCACACCCAAAAGCAAGAAATTACACCTGCTCCTCTGAGCACCATTTTTCAGCCCACACATCTGCCTGGATTCCAGGAAGCCTGCTGGTCACCAAGGACAACCAGCTGAGACCCCTTCCTTCCCAACGCCTAGCAGCAAGGACTAACATCCTGTCCTATCCACTCTCTTTTCTGGATCACAACACTGCCTGCATTCCCAGAGGCCTGCTCCACACCAGGGACCACCAAGGAGCACACCCCACACTCCTACCCCAGCCCCTAACCCGTTCCCCCACACCTCTTACTCTTCTTTCCTAAGCCCTTGCATGATAGATACCCTTGGGGAATATCCAAAGGCACTAAACTGTACCTGTCCTCTGGGTTCTACTTTCTAGCCCACATCTATCCCGGCTTTCCTAAAGCCTGCTGCCATTAGAGACAGTGAGGTAGGATCCCATCACTAAGCCCTTACCTGCTACACCCCTTTATCAATAAACTGCATCTGTTACTCAGCTCTCTATTTTCCTGCCCACAGCTGTCTGCATTCCTGGAGAAAATAGGTTTTTATTCATAAAATGTATTCTGATTATGGTTTCTCTTCCTTCTATTCATCCTAGCATCACCCATGATCCAAACGCTTTCTGTCTCTTGCTAAAAAACAACAGTTACCTAATAATAATAATAAAATAAGATAACACACACACACTCACAAATCAGAATAGGACAAAACAACCACACAAGAAAAAGAGCCAAAGAAAAGGTACAAAAATGCATATAGACACAGAGAAACATGTTTGCACATACAGGCATCCCATAAAAACCTTAAATCGGAAGCCATAATATATATGCAAATGACCTATAAGGCATTTTTTTTTTTAATGAGAGGAAAAACTGTTCCCACCTGTCTTGCTCTCAGTTTACCTATAAAATAAATTAGGTTTTCCCTTCTCAATAAGACCCATTCATCTCTTCTGCCTCTTGAATCCTCTTTTTTCTTAGCCTCTCTGGATACATGATTGTCATTAGCATTTACTGTCCACTTACAAATGAGTACATACCATGTTTATTCTTCTGAGTCCGGGTTACCTCACTCATGATGTTTTTTTCTAGTTACATCTATTTTGCCTGCAAATTTCATTGTGTCCTTTTAAACAGTTGATAATACTTGTTTGTGTATATGTACTGCATTTTCTTTATGCATTCTTCCGTTGAGGGACGTCTAAGTTGTTTCCATATCCTGACTATCAATGAACATGGAGAATCCTTTGGTTATATACCCAAAAGTGGTACAGCTGGACCTTGAGGTAGATTGAACCCCAGTTTTCTAAGGAACCACCCATTAGATTCCACAGTGGCTGTACTAGTTTGAATTCCCACCTACAGTGGAGGAGTGTTCCCCTTGCTCCATAGCCTTCACAGCATAAGCTGTCCATTATATTTTGGGGTTAGCCATTCTGACAGGTGTACAATGGAATCTAAAAATAGTTTTGATTTGCATTTCCTTGATGGCTGAGGATGTTGAATATTTCTCATCCATTTGATAGTCCTCCTCTATAGAAATATCTGTTTAGATCTGTACTGTTTTAATTGCCAATTATTTAGTTGGTTTATGTGCAGTTTCTTGAGTTTTTTTTTTAGTATATATTTAGAGTATTAGAACAGAAAGGATTAGGGAGAGGATGGGAGAGAAGGAGGGAGAAAGCATTGGAAGAGATGACTGGAATTGTGACTTTGGGGGATAATGTAGAAACGTCGTGTGGTAAAAACACTGGAGACTGCAAGACCTTAGCAAAACCTCCTAGTAGTGGAGCCTGAACTGGCCATCTTCTATAACCAGGTAAGACTCATAGCAGTGGGATGCAGATTTCAACTCAGCCACAGAACCATTGTCTTACAAACTGTCCTGCCTGTAAGATGTGCTGAGGCAATGGTGGCACAATACTTGTCGGAGTAGTAAACCTATGACTGGTCCAACTTGAGACCCACTCCACAAGATAGCATGCATGCCTGACATTGCCTGAATGACCAGGAGCCAGAGGCAGGGTCTAAGAGAAAACCAAATAAGTCTGTGGGGGGAAAAGTCAATGTAAGGGTTCCTAATAATATTTTGCTAACAATATTCATAAATTCATAAGTCCAATCATCATTAAAGGGATGTCATCCAGCAGCTAATGGGAGAAAGTGCAGAGACCCCACAGCCAAACACTAGACAGAGCCAGGAGAACCCCACAGAACAAGGAGAGGAAGGATTATAGGACCCAGAGAGACTGAGGACAGCAAGAGAACACAGCCCATAGATCAAATAAGCAGGACTCATAGAAGCTCAAGGAAACTCAGGTAACAAACATAGACCCTGTAAAGGTCTGAGCTAGGTCCTATTCATATACTGTATGGTTGTGTAGCTTGGTTATTTTAGGGGGAACCCAACAATGGGAGTTGGGGTTATCTCTGACTCTTTGCTTTCATGTGGGATCCTTTCCCTTCTAATGGGTTGCCATATCCAGCCATGAGGAATTATTCCCAGTCATAGTTTATCTTAACAGGCCACTGTGGTTCTCCTCCTCCATGAGTCCTGTTGGCCACCACCTACTAAGCCAGGAGGAACAGAAGTCAAGGTGCAGAGCTTGGAAGCCTGTGAGTACAACAGAGATTAAACTCTCCGGGAACCACTTCAGGGAGCTAGCTCTACCTTAATTACAGAGAATAAAGGCTACCTACCTCCTGCAGAATGGATGGAGGCTTCCTAGATAGAGGTGTACATAATTGTTCGGAGTTAAGCACTTCAAGGATGCTTGATTTGCATTAAATAGCACACTCCTATCATATGAATAGTAACACAGTACCTAATTACTCTATAGGTGCAGGAAGGGAACAGCTATCAGGGAGCTGTGTCAAAGGCTGTATCATGAATCATCTGAAGGAATGGGCGGGCATGGGAGCATTAGCAGGCCTTCTGGTGTTGGTCTCCTTGGTTTGCCTGTGGTATATATGCAAGATTAGAGTCTCACAGCAGTGTGATGCAGCCATGATCATTCAGGCCTTTACAGCCATTGAAGCAGGACATTCTCCCCAAGCATGGTTGGATACCATAAAAAGCTAAAATGATACGCTCAGGATGCGAGGCTAAGCACTGCACTCAGGGTCAGCAGCTTTGGACCCAGAGAAGAACATGTCTGATTGCATGCGGGTTGATGCCCCAGGTCCCGCCTCTGAGAAAAAGGTATCGGATGGGTCTGATGCTCTTTGGGTGGATGACACCTAAATGAACATCGGTACAAAGTCCCAATTTATTTCTAATATCAGAGATCAGACCTCTACTCTTGCCTGATGCGTCTAAAACAAAAAGGGGGAACTGTAGAGAGCTGCGGAATGCTATGCCTTAAAGATGGAGCTGGTTTCCGCCTTCCACCTTCCCGATGGTGAGTGCTCTCTGTCACGAACAACTCCACATTTGGCTAAGGCTGAGGATCTGGCTTGCTTCCATGTATGTGGACCTATCTGCATTGCCCCCGTGGCACGCCTGGGTTGGCTACCCAGAGGCTATTTAAGCTGTGGGCTGGCTTTCCCCAGGGTCCGAGGATTGTTCAATGTTCCTGAATAAACTGCATTGAAAAAAAAATGTATTTAGGGACATCTATGTCTAAAGAAACTCTCCAGATTAAGTCAGGCAGAGAGTAGGAGGCCCTGCTGGGGAGAGGGTATCCTTCACATTCAAGCTGAGCTAAGAACGGTTATCTGGACTGAGAGGACTGTAACCTCAAAGAGCATGGTCCTTCCAACGGGCCATGTCTGGTAGATATCTCTGAAAGGTTTTCTCTTTTGGGGGGAGGAAGGAAACAAAGGAGGAGTGATTTGGGGAAAAGGGGAGATGGGGAAGGGACTGCTAGGAGGAGTGGAGGAAGAGGAAACTGTATTAGAGATTTAATGTATGAGAGAAGAATAAATGTTTTTTAAAAAGGAAAAGCACTGACTCAATATTCTCCTTAGTTCAAGTAAAACTAATGTCTAAAACTACAGAGTAAGTGACATTTAATGGGCAAGGACATTTGCCACTAACCCTGACATCCTGAGCTCAACTCCTGGGACTCATGTGGTAGAAGGAGAGAACCAGTTCTCAAATATTGTTTTGTGTTCTATATTTACTCTCCTCAGTAAATATAAATATATGAAACAAAAGTTTATGGAATAAAAGAAACGAATCAAAGAATTTCTAAAGATGCCATTGAATTTGTTTTCTGTTTGCCATCTACTGCTTTGTGTTTTATACTTTGTTTCTCCCAAAATTTTCTCCCATTCCCCATCACTCCTGTTCCCAACCCCACCTGCCCCAAGTTCACAGGCAAAATCTAATCTGTTGTTCTTTCCCAGGGAGATCTTGGATCCTGCAAAAGGAATGGAATTGAGGGACATTTTGGAGGCAAGGCAGATACCCAGTGCAATAAAAACTCCATGGAATCCATCAGAGGAACCCTTGCTAAGACTACTAACAATGGGAGACAGGGAGCCTGAACCAACCATCTAATGTAACCAGGCAAGGACTCAAGTGGAGGGATCGGAACTCCAACTCAGCCACAAAACTATTGTCCTGCAGTATGTCCTGCCTGTAAAGTGTTCTGGGACAAGAGCCTACCATATTCCTCATCACAGAGACCAGACTTTATCTAGCAACTGATGGGAGCAGATGCAGGGTACCACAGCCAAACATTAGGTGGATCCCAGGGAGCCCTGCAGAGCAGGGGAAGGTGACTTGGTGTTCTTTTGTGACTCCCAACAATGCGAGCTGGGTCTGTCTCTGACTCTTTTGCCTACTTGTGGGACCTTTCTACTCCTGCTGGTTTGCCTCTTCTAGCCTTGATTGTATGTGACTAGACTCATTGTTTCTTGTTATGTCATGTTTGGTTGATTGTCCTGGGAGGCCTGTTTTTTTTGTTTGTTTGTTTTTTTTTTTTTTTTTTTTTTTTTTTTTGAGTGGACATGGAGACCGGGTGGATCTCAGGGAGAGAAGAAGTGGTAGAGAGTGATTGGGAGATTGGAGGTAGGGGAGATAGGGAAAAATGTGGTCAGGATGTAATATATGAAAAAGAAGAAGAAATCGAAGAAGAAGAAGAAGAAGAAGAAGAAGAAGAAGAAGAAGAAGAAGAAGAAGAAGAAGACCTATTTTTCATTTGTAAGTGACTATCTGTGCATGCTGCCACAGTTGTGAGTTCATATGGGCACCCGCCCTTTTTTATCTTGAAGCTTGATTCTTTGGTACCATCCAAACTCTCTGGCTTTTGATGTCATCTGCATTTCAATTAACCCTCTACTTCCTGATCACTCCAACATTTCTCAAGAAGGAGAAATTGAGTTTACAGCAATAAGATCTGATATCACAAGTAAGGGTTCTACGATTCTCCCTTGTCCTTTAGTATGTACTGTTGTGAGTCCCCTATACTTTCTATAGACCTAGTTATCACTGTAGTGTTCTGCTGTTTTGTTGATATGGCTACCAAGTCAAGATTATCTCCAGTCCTAAGACAGCAAAGGGGTTAGTAGAACAGTCACTATGTACAATACAATCATCTAGTGTTCTGAAATGATCCCAGGGTCCTTTAATGTTATTTTAAATCAATTTTATACACAGAATATAAATAACAAGTGTTTCTAGAAAATATAGTAAAAACCTAATAAAATACTGTTTCTACAATGAAATAAAGCAAATTCACCTTTGTTTAAGGGTAATTTGTGGACTAAAGCTACTTATCCTTGTATTTACTGACACCAACCAATCCTATGCCACTTCTAATGGAGGGTACAGAGTAAAGCCAATACAGCCATGGTTGACTATTATTGTTATTATGTAGAGTTTGATCACAATATAAAAAGGATACACTTCTTCCTTATAAACACAGAAATAAACTTAATGCTTTTTCAACTTGCTATGTAAACTTTCATCTATAAAATTCTAGAGTAGATGCATCAGGCAAGAGTAGAGGTCTGATCTCTGCCTCTGTCACAAACAACTCCACATTTGGCTAAGGCTGAGGATCTGGCTTGCTTCCATGTATGTGGACCTATCTGCATTGCCCACGTGGCACACTGGGGTTGGCTGCCCAGAGGCTATTTAAGCTGTGGGCTAGCTTTCCCCAGGGTCTGATGATTGTTCAAGGTTCCTGAATAAACTGCATTGAAAAATAATAATAATAATAATAATAATAATAATAATAACTTTAAAAAAATTCTAGAGTAGAAAATACAGAGTAATCAAGAGAAAGAATGAGTGTCCTGAGAACAGGGTACTCTAAAACTTACTCCCTGTTTTAGTGCTTAAAGTTATATCTCTGGATAAGTAACGAGATTAAGCAAGAACAAGATTATGAAATATAATTTTGTCACCACTTCTTCATTGCACTCTGTATTCACTAACACAGATCAGCTAGCACTTGTCAGAGATAGCTTTCAGCTCAAGTAGCTCAGTTGTGTAAGTGTTCTGCCTCTCAGGTTCTGATTTCCTGAAGGCTTTGTAATAACCTTCGACAAGAAGAAAATCAAAACATACTCTCACCTGCCTATCTAGATTAAAAGAAAGGCTGGTGAATGTTGTATTTGAAGGATAATTAATGGAAATTTTCCAAAAATAAAAAAATAAAAAAAAATCTTCTGAGGTCTGTTTCAGTAGTACTATGAACACAAGCAAGCAAAATATATTGAAATCAGGCACACATGTATATAAGGTGGCCAAATGGTTTGCAATGAACAACACCCCTGTAGCACATTAGAGAAATTACGGTCACTTCAGAAGATATGCTGAACCAAGTGGATGTTGGCTTGGAAAAACAATAAGCATTTACTTACTTAGGACTATATATAAATCAATTCCTGACACCATATATGAAAGGAAAAACACCAAATCTTCAAATAGTATTTCATATGAAATATGTCTTGGGATTCAAAATGAAATCGTCATTAAACAGTAATTTTATATTTTAAAATTATATTAATTAAAACATAATACTAAACTGGAATTGGTAGTGCACACATTTAATCCCAGTACTTGAGAAACACAGGCAGGAGGATCAGGAGGTGAGTTCCTCTTCTGCTACACAGAGAGATCATGGCAAAACTTTAGGTGTGAGAAACCCTGACTCAATCAAACAAATATAAGAGATTATTACTGGAGTTAGACTACAGACTATAGAGTGGGTAAATATCTCACTATATTGTATGTATCATATAGAAAAATGGTGTCCAAAACATTCCAGATGTATCATCTCCCAATGCAGATAGACATAAACTTGAAATCTCACAGTCTGGGAATTATAGACATACAACCCAATTTGAACAAAATTTTTGTTCGTATATTCCATAATAGAATAATAAAATTACTAATACACACATGAAAAATACTAAAGTTCAGTATTTAAGGAAACACTAAACTTCAGTAACATATTGCATTAGTGATTTCAGAAAGCAAAACTAATAAAACATAAAAGGTAACAGCATAAAATTTAAGGTTTCATTTTCTGTGAGATGGAATATAGCTGAGGGGTTCCACTTTGGATAGCTGCTCAGTAATATGTACTGGTTTACAACATTGTCTGATAGGGTAGAACCTGTAATTTTAACTTTGTACCTATCCCAGAAATGTTTGGTGTTCTATCCATTTCCCTTAGAAGCTGACTTGTCTCACTCAGAAATGACAACTTTCTACTTGAGATCTTTTGCTCATCTTATGTGCCATAGACATCCTCTTTTAATAAGTTGTAGAATGTAAAGTACTGGTGGCTTGGAAATTCCGGTCCCGAGATTATCTCTCAATAATAACAGACAGGTGTAGGTAGCTGATGCCATGAAGCCTTGGCCATGATTTGGAATGCCTAGAGCTGTTTTCTTACCTGCCTGCCAAAGTTCTATAGTAAGAATGATTACAAGTCAACCAAAGTGCTTGGTGGTGCATTCTTTTTCCTTTTTTTCTTTTGTTTTTACTGTCATTTTAAATCTTCTCTTCCAAGATTTTTAGAGAACCGAAACTCAGACAATACTCATCACATACACTAATAATATAATCAAACATAAGAAAGCACATCAAATACTTATTACAACTTTACTCTCACAAGAATTCAAATTGGAAATAACTCAAGTGTCTGTTATTAGTAGGAGCAACTGAAGAAATGAAAAACAAGGACTCATTAACACAAAAATGACACTAATATAACTGCACTTTACATATATTCTTAGTTTCCAAAGAAACTGCCACAAAAAAAAAATTGCAAAAATTTTTAATGGTGCTAAGTGAGGCAATAAAAATCAGAATAATGATTACTTATATGGGAGTCATTATTTTAAGGAGGTAATAGAAAGCTATGTTGGCTAGTGCTATAGTTGCACTTTCAATTAGCACAATGATAAAAAGCAGAAAGGTTTCATTATCTTTTTCTTCCACATACAGAATTTACTTAAACAAACAAATACAAACAAGAACATCCTACTGTGAACCATGTTTAGATATCTACTCTAATATGGAGATTTCTTTCTTTTTTGCTTTTATTACTGCTGTTGTGATGAAATACCCTAAAAAAAAAAAAAGAAAGAAAAAGAAAAAAAGAAAGAGTTTATTGGGATTCGGATTCCAGATTTTTTTTTTCTATTTATGCAGAAAAGCCCAGGCAGAAACTTAAAACATTGCATCTATATTCAAAAACAGAGAGGAAAAAATACATCCTTGTTTGTTGATTGCTTGCTTTGAGCCACCTTTCTAGTCCCTTATATTCTTCAGGACTCTTAGCTAGGAATTGTGCCTCACAAAATGGGTCAGGTCTTATCATATCAATTAGCAATCAACACAATTCCTAACAGATATGCCCAATGGCAGATCTAATCTAGAAAATTCCTAATTAAAACTCTTTTCAGGTGATTTTTGGAATCCCCTGGACTCCTAAAATTTATCTTTTTAAGATAAACTCTGTGTATTTCTACCCTCTCCCTTTCTCCCTCTACATCTCTTACT
The DNA here is from genome assembly GCF_030254825.1 of Meriones unguiculatus. Taxonomy (NCBI): domain Eukaryota; kingdom Metazoa; phylum Chordata; class Mammalia; order Rodentia; family Muridae; genus Meriones; species Meriones unguiculatus. The sequence continues at coordinate 40,788,471 of NC_083365.1, read as the reverse complement.
TTCACCCTCCTCAAAGACACCTCTTTTTCATCTTTTGTCCCATCTCTTTTTCTCCTTTCTCTGTCATCTTACTCTTTTAATATGATTTTTATTATTATTTAATTATTTGTATTTTTATTAATTGCAGTTTATTCACTTTATATCTTCCCTGTACCTCCCTCCTCCCCTCCCAACCCCACCCTCCCTCCTTCCCACCCATGTCCCTCTCCCAGTCCACTGATAACAGAGGTCCTCCTCCCCTTCCCTCTGATCCTAGTCTACTAGGTCTCATCAGGAGTAGCTGCATTGTCTTCTTCTGTGGCCTGGTAAGGCTGCTCACCCCTAAGGGGAAGGTGATAAAAGAGCAGCCCAATCAGTTTATGTCAGAGAGAGTCCCTGTCCTCATTACTATGGAACCCACTTGGATACTGAACTGCCATAGGCTACTGCTGTAGCTGTCCTGCAGGAGTTCCAGGACATCTCCATGAGTGGTCCTTGGCTGGAGTATCAGTTTCAGAAAAGATTGCTGTGCCCAGACTTTTTGGATTTTTAAATTAAAAATTATGGAATTAAGATAAAAAAAATCTCACAAATTCTAAAAAGCATATTCATTTATTTTCATGGGATATGTACTCAAAGAAATTTCATGGGATTTTAGAAATAGAAGGTATAAAGTGGAACACTATCATCTCAATGCTGAAAATCCCATAGAAATTAAGAAAATTAGTTTGGCCATGTTCACTAGGCCAAACTAAATTTAGTTTATATTAAGTTATTCTTTTTATTTTTTTATTAATTACAAAGTTTATTCATTTTGTATCCCCCCATAAGGCCCTCCCTCCTCCCCTCCCAGCCCCACCCTCCCTCCCCCTTCTTCTTGCTTGCCCCTCCCAAGTCCACTGATAGGGGAGGTCCTCCTCTCCTTCCTTCTGATCTTAGTCTATCAGATCCCATCAGGAATGGCTGCATTGTCATCTTCTGTGGCCTGGTAGGGCTGCTCTCCCCTCAGGGGGAAGTGATCAAAGAACAGGCCTATCAGATTATGTCAGAAGCAGTCCCTCTTCCCATTACTATGGAACCCACTTGGATACTACGCTGTCATGGATTACATCTGTGCAGGGGTTCTAGGTTATCTCCATGAATAGTCCTTAGTTGGAATATGAGTCCCCGGGGAGACCACTGTGTTCAAATTTTCTGGTTCTGTTGCTCTCCTTGTGGGGTTCCTGTACTCTCCAGATCTTACTATTTCCCACTTCTTACTTAAGATTCCATGCACTTTGCCCATCAGTTGTCCTTAAGTTTCAGGGTCTGCTTTGATAGTCTGTAGGGCAGAGCCTTTCAGAGGCCCTCTGTGGCCTATTCCTAGGTTGTTTCCTGTTTTCTTCTTCTTCTGATGTCTATCCTCTTTGCCTTTCGGGATGGGGATTGAGCATTTTAGTCAGGGTCCGCTCTCTTGACTAGTTTCTTTAGATGTTCAGGGTTTTAGTAGGTTTATACTATGTTATATGTCTATATGAGTGAGTATATACCGTGTGTGTCTTTCTTCTTCTGGGAAAGCTCACTCAGGATGATCCTTTCCAAGTCCCACCATTTACCTGCAAATTTCATGATTTCCTTATTTTTCATTGTAGAGTAATAGTCCCTTATGTAGATGTACCACAATTTCTGCATACATTCTTCAGTTGAGGGGCATCTGGGCTGTTTCCAACTTCTGGCTATTACAAATAAAGCTGCTATAAACATGGTTGAGCAAATGTCTTTATTGTGTACTTGAGCCCCTTTTGGATATATGCCTAGGAGTTGTATGGCCTAGGAGTTGAGGAAGTGCTATTCCTAGTTGTCTGAGAAAGTGCCAGATTGATTTACAGAGTGGTTTTAAGAGTTTACATTCCCACCAACAGAGGGGGAGGGTTCCCCTTTCTCAACAGCCTCTCCAGCATGTGTTATCACTTGAGTTTTTCATCTTGGCCATTCTGATGGGAGTAAGGTGAAATCTCAGGGTGGTTTTGATTTGCATTTCCCGAATGGCTAATGAGGTTGAGCATTTCTTTAAGTGTTTCTCTGCCATTCGATATTCCTCTATAGAGAGTTCTCTGTTTAGCTCTGTTCCCCATTTTTTAAGTGGATTACTTGGTTTGCTGTTTTTCAGCTTCTTTAGTTCTTTATCTCCTCCTTGTTAGTAAGTTATTCTTTTAATGTTATTGATGAAGATTTTTTGAGAAATTTTCTCATTAAAATATCTCAGTTAAGAAATACTTCCTTACTTTTTAATTACTATCCACAGATTTCCAAGTTCTTTGTCACTTCAAAGTATCCATAATTAGCTTTTCAATATATTTCAGAAACAAAACCATGCATACTCACATATATTTTATCCAATCACAATTGCTCTGTTCCAGGCTTCCATTTGAAGACCTTCTCCATGGAGCTTCATCACAAAGACATCTATGTGGCTAAACAAGAAGATACTGTGAAAAGCTCTGATGAACCTGGAGTGCATATCAAATATAAACAACCAAGACACGGGCCAGGCACTGGCAAATAAATACAAAGTGATTTAATGGTTCTTATTTTTGACTAAATTAGAACTACTATTTTGTATTTTAGTGTTTGATATCTGGCAAAATAACACTGCTACACTTTTTCTTTTTTTCCCCTGCTAGTTTTATTCTTTGCTAGATATGAGTGTTTAACAGAACACAGAAGTTTGTTCACCAGTTCACAACTGACCTATACTAACTGACCTCAGCAGTCCCTGGCACCCATGTGAACACACATTTAAACTTACATTAAATCTTTAAAAATTGACATTAGCTGCCCCTCACATATTAGTGGACTTCAGGAGGACATAGGGGGAGAAGAGGGAGGAAGTGTGGGATTGGGAGAAGTTGAGGGAGGGGCCACAGCCAGGATACAAAGTAAAAAGAAATGTAATAAATAATAATAATATTATTAAAATAAAAACTGATCATTAACCTTTGAGTCAGAATACTTATGTCTATAAGTTAGGTGAGATAATGCCTATAATTACAAAATAAGATATGCTAATGGAAGATTAGAGAGCTGAAATGTTTGCTATTTCCTCCTTGAAACCTAATGAATCAATAAAAATACATCAAAATACTATGATATTGTATTTATATTTTAAATAACTCACACATGTCTAAATGTGTTTCTGAGTTGTTCCTTCTCTGGGAGTCAATCTGATGATGATAGATGATAAACAGATGATAAACAGACAGATAGAAAAATAGCTGATTATCTCACACCTGGATCATGACAGCCTTATATGCCTGCATGAGATAAGGCACAATATCTTGAATATGGAACGTTAAACCTGAGGCATAAGAGAACTAGCACTTCTGGTACTGGAGAGATGGCTCAGAATTTATGTGCTTACTGTTCTTACAAAGAACCCAAGTTTGGCTCCCAGGTTCCATTTTGGGCAACTCATACAACTGACTTGTTTTTCCAGCAGAAGGTGTAGAGGTGATTTAGCTGGCCCCAATGCTACTAGTTTCTGATGGTTACTACATTGATCTTCACATACCCACTCATACACACAGAGCCACTCACACAGTTACAATAATAAACATACATCTAAGCTAAAATTTTCCACATCATTAAAACACAATTATAACTTCTATTCATAATAATATAGATAAATTTTATAAAATTTTCATTGATGTGCAAGACTGTATAGAAAAAAATCTGGAGCAAATACAAATGAAGCAGATGGTCTTGTAACATCTGAAATCAAGACATAATGCAACACAATAGTAAATAAAAGGCAAAAAAAGAATGGCATTGAATTAAGAGAGCCATGTAATCAAGTAAAACAGAGATCCCAGAAAGAAATCCACAGAGTATAAGACAAATGATCCTCAACAAGCTATCAAAAGAACACTTCAGAGAAACAGCAGTCTGTCAACAAATGATAGTAGGAAATTGGACCCCTGCATCTCAGTCTATATAAAACCACCTCAAAATGGGATCAAAGTCCTAAATGTAAAATGTGAAACTGAAAATACAGTAAGTGGAGGGGAGCACTCAAGACGCTGTCATAAGCAAAGCATTCCCACGAGGGACTTCACCATCACAGGAAACAAAGACAAAATTTAACAGATGGGCTTAAATCACAGTCAAAGGCTACACATCAGAGGGGGAAAAATCAACAGAATGAAGAGAAAGATTACAGAGTGGGAGGAAAATACTTGTGAGCTATATATTTAACAGGAGGTCAATAGGTAGAACCCAGAAACAAACAACTTTTAAAAATAAGACTCAGGAAACATTGTAAAAGGAGAGTGAAAAGATCATAAAAGCCAGCAGATCAGAAAGTTTGCTGTGAGTTTTTGTCTCCTAGTAACATCAAAAACTATTCCAATAAATTCCGATCAACATGACTTTCTAAACATTAGTTGAACAAAGGCAAAAACAGACATTCTAAAATAGACGAGGAAAAACACTCAAAACCTCAATTGTACACAAAGAACTATAGGCAAATTAGTAATCCTGAGAGCAAATGAAAGGGTCTTCCTCAGGAAGAAGCACACTGATTGTTTTTCCAATATCAAGTGGTCAGCACTGAAAACATACACAGAAGTAACATGCAGGTTGAGCAAATTTTATTTAAGGTTACGTGTGTGTGTGTGTGTGTGTGTGTGTGTGTGTACACTAACAACACTCAATGTACAAAAAAGGGGATCATGAATTTTAAAAAGAGCTAAGAGGGTTGTATGGGAGGGTATGGATTAATAAAAGAAAAAGAAAAGTAATGTAACTATATTGTCATTTACAAAAGAAAAAACTAACACTAGAAATTATCAACACAATTGAGCAATAGGCAAATAAACTGAAGAGATACTTCTCTTCTCTAAAAGAAATAAAGATAGCTAAGAAATCTATGGCTGATAGCAAGGTCTTGAGGTAGATGTATTCCCAATTTTCTGAGAAACTCCAGACTGATTCCCACAGTGGTTCTACTAGTTACCACTCCTACCAGCAATGGAGATGTGTCTCCCTTACTCAGCATCTTCATCAGCATGTGCTGTCACTTGAGTTTTTTGTTTTTGTTTATTTTGCATATTGATAGTTTTATTTTTTAAATTATTTTTTTAATTTTAATTTTATTTTTTATTAATTACAGTTTATTCACTTTGTATTACCCCTGTAGCTCCCTTCCCCCTCCCCTACCAACCCCACCTTCCATCCCTCTTCTCCACCCATGCCCCTCCCCATGTCCACTGATAGGGGAGGTCCTCCTCTCCTTCCTTCTGATCCTAATCTATCAAGTCTCATCAGGAGTGGTTGCATTGTCTTTCTCTGTGGCCTTGAAAGGCTGCTCCCCCCTTAGGAGGAGATCAAAGAGCCATCCACTGAGTTCATGGCAGAGACAGTCCCTGTTCTCATTATTATAGATGCCACTTGGACACTGAGCTGCCCTGGGCAACTTCTGTGCAGAGGTTCTAGGTTATCTCCATGAATAGTCCTTGGTTGGAGTATCAGTCTCAGAAAAGACCCCTGTGCCCAGATTTTTTTGGTTCTTTTGCTCTCCTTGTGGAGCTCCTGTCCTCTCCAGGTCTTACTATCTCCCCCTTCTTTCATAACTTTCCTTGCACTCTGCCCAAAGTTTGGCTGTTAAAACTCAGAATCTGCCTTGATACCCTGCAGGGTAGAGCCTTTCAGAGGCTCTCTGTGGTTGGCTCCTGTCCTGTTCCCTGTTTTCTCCCTCTTCTGAATTAATTTTTTAATTATATTTTATTCATTTTTGTAACCCAGCTGGTAGCCCCAACTTCTCCTTCCAATTCCACCCTGCCTCCCTCTTCTCCTCCCATGCTCCTCCCCCAGTCCACTAATAGGGGAGGTCCTCCTCCCCTTCATTCTGACTTTAGCCTATCAGATCTCATCAAGACTGGCTGCATTGTCTCCCTCTGTGGCCTGGTAAGGCTGCTCGTCCCTCAGGGGGAGATAATCAGAGCCAGCCACTGAGTTCATGTCAGAGACAGCCCCTGTTCCCCTTACTAGGGTACTCACTTGGACACTGAGCTGCCATGAGCTACATCTTTGTGGGGGTTCTAAGCTATCTCCATGTATGGTCCTTGGTTGTAATTTAAGTTTCAGAAAAGACCACTGTGCCCAGATTTTTTGGTTCTTTAGCTCTCCTTGTGGATCTCCAGTCCCCTCCAGATCTCTCATCTCCTTTCTTTCATAAGATTCCTTGCACTCTGCCCAAAGTTTGGCCATGATTCTCAGCATCTGTCTTAATACCTTGCTGGGTAGAGTCTTTCAGAGACCCTCTGTGGTAGGCTCCTATCCTGTTGCCTGTTTTCTCCCTCTTCCAATGATTTTGATGTTAGCTATTTTGACAGGTATAAGATGGAATCTCAGAGTATTTCTGATTTGGAATCTCAGAGTACTTCTGAGTGTGAGGAGAGATCTGGAGAGATAACAGAAATCTGTGGGTGACATCTCTGGGACAGGGGAGGCTCCTGGAAGTCTAGAAGGTTGACCATATCTGAGAATCCTTGCAGCTGGGGATATGGAGCCTGAAGTAGCCATCTCCTGGAGTCAGGTGTGAAGTCCAGAGGAGGGAAAAGGAAGCCAACCTTCCCAAAAAGCGTTTGATCTAAAATTTGGCTTGCCTACAAAAACAAGGAGCAGGGAAATAAAAAAAAATGGAGCAGAGATTGAGGGGATGACAAACCAATGAGTTGTCCAACTAGAGACCCACCACAGGAAAGAGAGCCAACCTCTGACTATTAATGATACGCTGCTCTGCTGGCAGACATGTGCCTCCCATAACATTTTTTGAGAGGCAGCATCAAGCAGCTGATAGAGACAGAGACCACAGGCAAACAATAGGCCAAGTTGGGGAGTTTTGTGGAAAAGTGGGAGGAAGGTTTGAGGGAGTCAGAAGGGACAAGGACATCACAAGAAGGCCTGTAGAGTAAACTAATCTGGACCCATGGAAGCTCGTGGAGCCTGAACCTCCATCCAGGAAGCATGCACGGCCTGGACCTAAACCCTCTACACACATATAGGAGATGTCATGCTTGGTCATGGTATGGGTCCTCTAACAATGGGAATAGGGGCTGTCTCTGAATCTGTTGTCTGTCTTTGGATCCTCCTCCCCTAGTGAGGCTGCCTTGTCTGGCCTCAGTGGGAGAGGATACACTTAGTCTTGTTGCAAACTGAGGTGCCTGGGTGTGTTGGTACCTCTTGGGGCCCTCCACCTATGTAAGATGAAGGAGAGGGGTCAAGGAGCTTGAGGGTGGGACTGGGAGGAGAAGACAGAGAGAGCTAGAATCAAGCTGTAAAGCGATTAGATAGATAGATAGATAGATAGATGATAAATAGATGGATAGATAGATAGATAGATAGATAGATAGAACAAAACAAGGATGAAGTTTCAGTCACACTCAGCAGTGCAAACTGAACGTTTTATTGTATTGATCTCCTTTTCCTCCCTGCATCAATCCCTTGTCCCGGACTCCTGAAATTTTAAGACTATGTCCCTTGCCCCAGTGAGGCATATAAACCTCTTCCATAACCATTAATTTTTCCAGATTACTGGTAGGAACAGAAATCTGGATGCTTCATGTGAATAAGATGTATAAACACAAGCACATTCCTGAGATAGTAACAAAAACTGACATCAAACTTTTAAGATTTCTATTGCTCTAATTAAAATTAGAACCTCTACTATAGAAACCTGTGTATGGCAGTAATCTCAGGAGATAAAGGATAACACTTACACATTTATGAGCTAAAAATAAAATGACAAGTCGACGTGGATGAGACTAAGGAACACAGAAATCCAATGGGAAAAAAAAAGCCTAAAATTAGAAAACTGTTATAGATAATCTATTAAATATCTGTAAATATTTTCCGCATTTCTCTTTATTGCTAAGACCTGCTAACTCATTTACTATTTGTTTCTGTTTCTGCAAGTGTTTAATACGTACACAGACCTTTTGTTAGAAGACATGCTGGCTAGGAGAGGACTCTGAAATCTCCTAGCACCTCACCATAAGTTACCACTACTTCTTTTTCATTTGTTTAGCAGCCTCACATCACTAGTTCTGGGGAACCTTCCAAAGATGGTAAGCCCAGTACCTGGTGGATGATCCTCAGAGACTTTAAACATTCCTGCACAGTTTCAAAGAGCTTCCCTTTTTCTCCATTTTTTTAACCTGCTACAGTAACATAAAGCTGCCTAGTTCCACAAAGCCTTTTAGCTCTTTAATAACTGACTCCCCTTTACATATTCTGGAAAATGTCCTAAGGCTGAAAACCCAGGCACGTGCTGGAACATTTTTTTCAGTGATCACTTTGCTACATGATCCACCACCTGGCAGAATTCCCTCCCACACTTCCTCCACATGTATAGCTGCTTATAACCTGAAATCACATCTAGAAAACACTTCTTTTTTATTTTTTTTTATTCATCTTTTTTTATTTATTTATTTTATTTTTTTTATTTTTTCAATGCAGTTTATTCAGAAACCTTGAACAATCCTCGGACCCTGGGGAAAGCCAGCCCACAGCTTAAATAGCCTCTGGGTAGCCAACCCAGGCGTGCCACGTGGGCAATGCAGATAGGTCCACATACATGGAAGCAAGCCAGATCCTCAGCCTTAGCCAAATGTGGAATTGTTCGTGACAGAGAGCACTCACCATCGGGAAGGTGGAAGGCAGAAACCAGCTCCATCTTTAAGGCATAGCATTCCGCAGCTCTCTACAGTTCCCCCTTTTTGTTTTAGACGCATCAGGCAAGAGTAGAGGTCTGATCTCTGATATTAGAAATAAATTGGGACTTTGTACCAATGTTCATTTAGGTGTCATCCACCCAAAGAGCATCAGACCCGTCTGATACCTTTTTCTCAGAGGCGGGACCTGGGGCATCAACCCGCATGCAATCAGACATGCTCTTCTCTGGGTCCAAAGCTGCTGACCCTGAGTGCAGTGCTTAGCCTCGCATCCTGAGCGTATCATTTTAGCTTTTTATGGTATCCAACCATGCTTGGGGAGAATGTCCTGCTTCAATGGCTGTAAAGGCCTGAATGATCATGGCTGCATCACACTGTTGTGAGACTCTAATCTTGCATATATACCACAGGCAAACCAAGGAGACCAACACCAGAAGGCCTGCTAATGCTCCCATGCCCGCCCATTCCTTCAGATGATTCATGGCTGCAGCAATCCATGTTGATAATCCTGTGGCTAGTCCTGCGTCCACTCTGGTAGAATTTACTGTGACAATGGCCACTCTCAGCTGCTCCATCGTAGTATCGAATTCTCCAGTCCAATTACCTAAAATATAGCTCGACAATTGTTTAGACAGATTTACAGCACAGGAAAAATTCTCATGTTGTATGCTAGTGACACAAAGTCCAGCATACTTTCATTGACAGCCAGGTTGAGCGATTTGCCATAGGGTATCAATTTGCTCCTGCAAGAGGTCAATCCTCTGATTGAACACCATCAAGCTTCCTTTTAGTTGAGCATTAATTCCTTTATGTACATCTAAGGCATGAGCTACATTGGCTAAATGATTATTCAGGGTCTGAGCAGTCTGCCCAGTATGACTCATGGCTAATGCCCTGGTGGTAGCTCCAACAGCCGCCAATGAGATGGTAGTAACAATGGTGGCTGTAGTTCCAAGATCCCTTTTCTGTCTGAAGAGAGTTATAGTGTGAGGGGCATCAATGGGCACAGGCACCCAGTGAGGCATGCGAGTAACCAGGGCATACCTAAATTTACTAGCATTCCAGCATTGGGCAAAAAAGCAAGTATCATTACCACAATTACTTGGCTCTATCTGGCTAATAATGAATATAAATGGGGGATATAGACAAACAGGTGTGGGCTTATAGGAAATATTATGAGAAGCCTTAACCCCCTCGTTGGAACATCCTGTGTCAGTTCTAGAACTAGCAGTGGTGGTGCCCGAGGTCTGAGTAGGTTCAGGAGACCATTGCCCCCAGGGGCGAGACGTCTTAACAGTGGCCAAAATAAAGCATCTACAACGCTGTGCTTAAAAGCAAAGAACCACCGAGAATATTAGGGTTGGAATGAGAAATTCAGTCCCGTGTAGTTGATTGGATACGTTACTATGCATGTTCGTGTTGATATTCCATCCTACCTCTGGAAAGAGTAACAAAGGACACTGGAAAGGTTGCTAAGTTTAAGCACTTAGTGCGCAAGTGCACGCTTCTCTCTCAAAGGTCCTTCCAGAGGTCTCTCAGAGTGCACTATCCTCAGACATCCCACAACGGTGTGTAAACCCCGGGTCCAGTGGATCCAGCACCCCTGGTTTCTGTTGTCATCCACACTCAAATACATATGCTCACATAGACACATACACACAATTAAAAATCAAAAGAATAATATAGGAATTGTTTGTGAAAAATATATACACACAAACATATGCACAACTGTATGCATAAGAAAACCTGGAGAGAAAACTTCCTTATTGATAGCCTTGAAATTATTTGTGATTTAAAAAAACATAAATTTTAAAATAAACACATTTTTATTGGTAACTGCTAAGGAAACTCTATAAGCTTCTCTCTCTCTGTCTTTTTCTTCCTCTTTTCTTCTCTCCCTCTTTCCTACCTCTTTCCCTTAAGGTTATTTTCCTGACTCTTCCTGGCTGGCTTCTCACTCTGAGCCCCATTCCTAGCAATGATCTCTCTTGCCTTTGATGCTTTTAGTCCTGTGTGTGTGTAACTCTCTCCTCCTACTGTTAAGAAAACAAAACTGAAGGCTCCACCCCCCGCGGCAAACGTGACACTCCAATTTTTAGGAGGGATTTGAATAGTAAACACTTGACACAATTTATTTCCTCTTAACTTGTCAGACTCAGCGTCTCCCATGGGCCCAGGTTTGAATATTTGAAAACTTCCTTTATGTCTTTCAAAATCTTGACAGGCATGAGGATTCAGAACACGCCAGCCATATGTCAAACGACATCAGTCCCTCAGTCTCCAGGAATGATGAAGACTGTCTTTAAGATGAGTTCCCAGAGAATGATTCTGTCAAAGTCAGTACAAACAAGAATTCTTTCCCCAAATGTTCAAAAATCCATGGTAATTGCACCTAGAAATGACTTAGGTCAGCCAATCAATTCTCCATCTTCTTCCACTATTCACATGGAACAGCTGTTTTCTAAAAAAAAAAAAAAAAAAAGTTATGAATTTTAGCACTTGAACTGTTGGAAAATCAGAATAATTAATAAACAATTCTATAAAATATATACTATATATTTTCGTTACATTTGAACTGAGAAACATATTATCAATATGATAATCTGGAATAAATATCTCACAGAATCCTGAAGTCTGAAAGCTGGAGACAGTTATTCATAGATCAATTATGTTCTTAGCTGTGTGAATTTAATAAACACATTTATAACTTTATATGTGTTTCTGGTATTTTTCTCATTAACAAAATGGAGATTATGACCATTCTCAATTAGGTAACTGTTTGAGATTTAAGTGAACTTTAAAGCACATGAAAAATATAAAGATTCAATCTATTATCAATTCTTTTATTATCAATGAATTTATTATTATCATTATTATTACTATCTATTGATTAAGTAATTTTACTCTATCTGGGAAGCCAGTAGTGATTTTCAGCATATTGAGGCTTAAAACAATTCTGTTTTCTTTTAGCTTTTCTGAGTTAGTAGGAAAGGCTATGTTGTCAGAAGAATAAATCACAGACACAATACAAACACTTAATCATTTTCACTGTACTCACTAGTATCACACAGCAATGGCCAAAAATTAATGGCAATTTACTTTAAATAACATAAGTAAATAGTCACCAATTATTAAGTAAGTGCTTTTATAAGAATACATATATACAATATATTCATTTCAACTTAAAAATGAGATACTAAGATTTCTCAAGCAGGTATTATGTGACTTTTCATAAGAACACATTCTAAGAATCAGCATATATTGAAAGGGCACTGACAAACCAGAAAATGAAATCCACACAATCTTAGCTTGGTAAGCAAACATATATATAGTTTGGTTACTTAGAGCAAATATATTTTTTTTGGTTACAATTCAAAGAAAGCATCATCACCAAAAGTACCAATATGGTTGGGTAGTGACTCACAAAAGCTTCACTGAATGTAGAACCCTCTAAATGCTAGTTAACTTTTATCCTCTTATATTCTCTAGCACCTCTTCCCTAAGACTGCATACAACTAGGGTACGGTATCTTTTCAAGAGAGGCAGATGAGGTATGACTGGAATCTCAGGACAATCTGGTGGCCCTGCTTTTTCTCTAAGGGAATGTGAACAGCCTCATTATCATTAACACGGATTTAGCTACCAGTGTGTATTTCTGCTTATTTCATTATCATTACTGTGGGTCTTTGTTAAATACCACATCTCTGATTTATGAAGTTGATGGTTATGTCATGCACAGAGTCTCTCTCTCTCTCTCTCTCTCTCTCTCTCTCTCTCTCTCTTGCTCTCACTCTCACTCTCTCTCTCTTGTGAATGGGTTGCTAAGCAGGATTTTGTGATTTATTTTTCATTTTCTGTAGAAAGGAACACTGTTAGAAAGAGCTGAATCTCTACTAAGAATGGAACCCAGATTCTTCCATCTACTACCTAAATGACACACACACACACACATACACACCTATGTATATGTATCAGTACTAATCAATAGCCACATGGAATATCATCCCTTTTTATCTTTTGTAGCTTGCTTTCTATTGTTTTTCATTGTAAAATGACCTCACACTCAGAATGAAGAACACATGGAGAATGAGTCATGCAATTCCCTTCCAAATATAACACAATGTACAAAGACCCCAACCAAAGGAAAAATTGTAACAGAGGACATGAAAGAAGAGTTAAGGTGGAGCTACGCATGGGGTTCCAGTAAGGAAACACATTATCTTCCCCGTGCTTTACAGCTTTGGTGTACGGAACAGAGGGGCAACCTAAGAACAGAAGCAGGAGGATTAAGATGATGCAGAAGTCATTCCATCTTCCTTATTTCATGGTCATTAGTTCTCCTTTCCTTTCATGGGTGTTAAAAGAGATTTTATTTCAAAGGACATGCTAGTTTTATTTTTATATTCATTTCAATATTTACCTTGTTACTGTTTCATTCTGACTTATTCATTTTAACATTCAAGCATTTGGAGGCCTAGTAATGAGGAATATCCAGTAAAGAACACAGTAAAAGAATTCAGTTAATTGTGTACTTGCCATGAATTGCTTTGCATTTGGCCTAACTTTAAGTATGGTTAATATACTCAGTGAGATTCCATTGGAGAAAACTGACATTTCCTTTGCAATTGGATTTCAATTTTAGATGGATTCTTAATTAGGAGTAAGAGCCCAAGTTATTGTCCCAATCTTAGCAGTGGGTCACCTGGCTTGAACCTGTGAAGGCCGTTGCATGCTGCCACAATCATATGTGCATCTGTTCTGTTGTGTCTGGAACATACAGTGTTCTTGAGATCCTCTGTCCTCTTTCCCCTCTAGTAGTGTATAGAGTACATTTTAGTATCATGAATACTAGTCAGTAGGTGTGAACTCTCTAGTTGAATTCTTTTTGATTAATTGTGTAAGTGATAGCATCAACAATAAGGCCTTACCATCATTTGTGGAGAGCAACAAATAGCCTTGACAATAGCCTGAGATGTGTGTGGCTTTTCATTGGTCCTCTTCAGTTAACCACCCAGCTAGGTATAACCTGTATCTGGAGGTTTCACTTAGCGATGAAATATATTTAGTTTGAGTGTTGTCTTCCTTATTATTTAATGACTGCATTTATATCATATTACATTAATTACATTGGTTTCTGTTTACAATATAAGAAGCTCCTAATGTGAGTATACATATGACCTTGCAAATGACCCTTGAAATTAGTTGTGCCTGCTGATACTCTTGCTGTTCTTTACAGACCTTTACACAATTCTTTACAGACCTTGAAAGAACAATTCTCCATTTCATTTGGAAAAACAAACAAAAAAATAATTTAGAATAGCTAAAATGATCCAGTACAATAAAAGATCTTCTGGAGGTATCCCCATCCATGATCTCAAACTCTTCTCTTGAGCAACAGTAATAAGAAATTACATGGTACTCGTATGGAAGCAAACTGGTAGATCAATGGAATCAAATTAAAGTTCCAGAAATAAACCTACACACCTATGGTCACTTTTTTTTTTTTTAACAAAGAAGGAAAAACCATACAAAGTGAAAAAAGACATCATCTTCAACAAATAGTGTTGGTCTAACTGGATGTCTGCAAATAGAGAACTGCAAATAGATCCATATCTTTGACCCTGCACAAAACTAAAGTCCAAGTGGATCAAAGACCTTAACATAAAACCAGACACACTAAATCTACTAGAAGTAAATGTAGGAAGAGCATTGAATTCATTGGCACAGGAAACAACTTCCTGAACAGAACACCATCAGCTCAGGCTCTGAGATCAACAATTAATAAATGGTACCTCATGAAACTGAAAACCTTCTGTAAAGCAAAGGACACTGTCAATAGAGCAAAACAACAGCCTACAGACTGGGAAAAGATGTTCACCAAACTGACATCAGGCAGAGAGCTAATATTTAGAATATATATATATATATATAACTCAAGAAATTAAATACCAACAAACCAAATAGCCCGATTTTAAAAAATGGGATGCAGAGCTAAATGGAGAATTTTCAGCAAAGGAATGACAAATGGCTAAGAATCACTTAAAGAACTGAACAATGTTTTTAATCGTCAGAAAAATGCAAATCAAAACATCTCTGAAATTCCATCCTATACCATCAGAATAGCTAAGATAAAATTCTCAAGTGACAGCACATTTTGGCAGTGTTCTGGAGAAAGGAAAACACTCCTCCATTGCTGGTGGGAATGTAAACTTGTACAACCACTTTGGAAATCAATCTGGTGCTTTCTCAGAAAATTGGGAGCTCTACCTCAAGACTAGCAATAGCACATCTGAGCATATACCCAAAATATTCTCCACCATACAAGGACATTTGCTCAGTTATATTCATAGCAGCATTATTTGTAATAGCCAGAAACTGGAAACAACCCAAATGTCCTTCATCTGAAGAATAGATAAAGAAACTACAACTACACAATGGAATGCTATTCAGGTATTAAAAACAAAGGCATCATGAAATTCTCAGGCAACTAGATAAATCTTGAAAAGTTCATCCTGAGTGAGGTAACCCAGACACAGAAAGACAAGCATGATATATCCTCACTTATAAACATATATTAGCCATACAATACGGGATATCCACACTACAATCCACAAAACAGTGAACTAAGAAACAAGGAGGACCCTAATGAAGATGTTTAATAGACGCTGGATGTGGTTGAAGAGAGGAAACAGGGTGGGAGCCTTCCATTTATGTCTTCTGAAAAGCTCCAAAAGAAGATCAAAGTAGATGGCAAGATACACATCCAAACTTTGGGCAGAGCACAGGGAGTCTTGTGGAAGAGTAGAGGGACAGAACTCCCTAGGATAGGAGCTTCACAAGAAGACCAACACAGCCAATAAATCTGGACCCAAAGAGGCCTGCAAAGACTGATGCACCAACCAAGGATCATGCATAGAGAGGACACAAGCCCTCTGCTCAGATGTAGCCAATAGTTCAGTTTCCATGTAGGTCATCTAGTAAGGGGACCAGGGGCTGTTTCTGACATGAACACTGTTGCCTGCCCTTTGCTCACCACCCTGGACAAGGCAGCCTTGCTAGGCTCCTGTCTGAGGACTATGGGACAGGGAAAGCAGGGAAGAGAGAGGGAGTATGGGACTGGAAGGAGACAAGGGAGAGGGCTACCATCATGATGTGAAATGAATAAGTTAATAAAAAAAAAAGAAAGTGGAAAGAGTGTTAAGAGCCAGAGATAATGATAACTACAAGGAAAGAGTGTTTTCTGGACACACAAACCAGTTGTGCATATGAATGCAGAGCAGTTGTGACACAATGCACAATACTGTGGACACTCAAGTCATACAAAATGCCATTTGGAAAGGAGAGGTGGGCAATCAAGTCTCATCAGTGTTTGAGAAGCTATTGGCAAATGACAGGAACTGCTGTAGAAGTCCATTTTTTGTTTGTTTGTTTTTTAAGTGTAGCCATTTTCAAGTCATCTGTGCTCTAGTAGAATATATACATGCAAGAATATTTGGGCACCACAAACTGGTCTTGAAGGATGTAAAAAAAAAAAAAGACATCAAGTTTGGTTGATGGGGAAGAACTGAAGTATATGGGGAACATGATGAAAATACACTGAACATGAATATCAAAGAAGTTATTGCTATTTTAAAATGAAATATATTGATATTGTTATGTTTTGTTGTTGTTGTTGGTTTTATTTTAGCTACTTTGTGTCCTTGACTTAGGAAATTCAGATCATTAGTATTGAAATACATTATGAATAACCGTGTTTTAATCCCTGTTATTTTTTCCAGTTTTGAGGAGTTTATTAAAACTAATGAAATGGTGAATTGGGTGAGGTAATTAATATTTACATAGACACCTTTCATCATTTTCAATATAAATATAGTGGAAAGTGGTTGTTTGTGTTTCCTCAAGTGTTTAAACTATTACTGCGGTTTATTCTTTTCTGAAGCCTCATGGATGTGTTCGATTTTCTTTTCAGTGTGAATTCTTTCATCAAGTGTCTCCTTTGGTGCTGGTTCAGTTGTCACTAACTTCTTTTGCCTATTTCCATCATGGAATAATGTTTTTCTCTTTCAATTATGACTGACAGCTTGGATGTATATAGTATTCTTGGTTGATAATCATTGTCTTTTAAAACGTCACTTTAAGTCATCTTGACATATAACGTTTCTATTGAGAAATGTGCTGATATTCTGATAGACCGGCTTTCCCATATGACTTGGTGTTTCTCTCTTAGTGCTGTCAATGTTTTCTTACAAAATATTTTTTGTTTAATTATAATATGACTGCATATTTTAATATGTTTATAATTGATTGATTTTTTTTTCTGGTTGAATCTATTTAGTGTTCTAAATGTCTCTTGTATTTGGACTCACATCTCTTTCTTTGATTTAGAGTTTTCTGTGATAACTTTTCTGAATTTTTTTTCCTACACCATTTGAGTGAGATTCTTCTCCATGTGCTTTATTTAAAATACTTATATGTATATGTTGAAAGTAGCCTTTATTTATTCTAAGTAATTTATCTTTGTACGTGTCTGAATGTTCAAATAGCCACTATACCTTGTCTTCAAGCTTACATCTAATGTCCTCTCGTTAATCCGTATTTTTGGTGAAGATTTCCATGCAATTTTTTAAAATTTTTATTATTAGTTACATTTTATTAACTCTGTATCCCAGCTGTATCCCACTCCCTCATTCCCTCCCAATCCCACCCTCCCTCCCTCTTCTCCTCCCTGCCCCTTTCCAAGTCCACTGATTAGGGAGGACCTCCTTCCCTTTCATCTGACCCTGTTTTATCTTCAGGACACCTCTGTGGCCTAGCAAGGCTGCTCCTCCCTTGGGGGTTGGGGAGGTCAAAGAGCCAGCCATTGAGTTCCTGTCAGAAATAGTCCCTGTTCCCCCTACAATGCAACTCTTTATTTGACTTGTATTTTTTTCGCCAAATGCATAGGAACTTTACTTACTTTTAATGAACTGTAAAAATAGTTGTGAAGCAATCAGGTAAGACATATGTAAAAGTTATACTCAAAATGTTTAGCTCGTGTGTAGTTGGCAACAGTGAAGAGAATATAATCTATCTTATGTGGATGAGTCTCAAGTTTTGTACCTAAATCATTCTCTATCATATCTTTATTTGTCAACTGAAAACCATCTCTATACCTTAAAAATATTATTAAACCCTAAACAACTTAATCCCAAGTGTGAAACAATAACTATGTAGTCTTCAACACCATAAGAGACTTGAGAAGGAATAAAATTTTCACATACTAGGAAGCACAGACAAGCAGATTCAAAAACTAAGAGATGATAGTGATAGTTTACTGCCTGGTCATTTACTCATTCTCTCTCTGTAACATAGAAGCAGCATCAGCAGCTTTCTGGCCCAATGTATCTGGCAGCCATATTTGGGAAGCAGGAAATATGAAGGACTAGTCTACCCTGTCATTGCAGAACTTATAATTCTAAATATCTACCTATCATCTATTCTCTCTCTCTCTCTCTCTCTCTCTCTCTCTCTCTCTCTCTCTCTGTCTGTCTCACTCATCTATCTAGCTATTTACTGATCATAAATCAGAATAGACAAGTGGTGCTTGTTTCTAGATAGTTACCATCTGTTCAACTTAGGATGCATATTTCTGTGATAAACTAGAGTAGTGTCTGACATGAACATGAGTCTGTTAGCTTAAGCATTAATTTATATAAGTTAGTTAGACAAAATAGTTTATTATAGCAGCTTTTAACAGGACTGGAAGTAACCCTTCCATATATCAGTTTGTATTTTTTCACTATTTTCATCTCTTTAATGGAGTCCAGATTCATATATTGTGTTGACTTTCTTATTGAATTTAGCTATATGTCTTCTCTTAGAATTCATTCCAAAGTTTGTGGCTTTGATTTCTTTGAATAGAGTAATTTGTTTTAGTTTTTTGTCTGGGACTCCACAAAATGCACTTTACTAGAGATCATTATATGTCTATATGAGTGAGTATAGTTTTTGATCTCATCCATTCTCATGAGTATAAGGTAGAATCTCAGAGTCATTTTGATTTGCATTTCCCTGATGACTAAGGGTGTTGAGTGTTTCTTTTCTTTAATGTTTTATTATTTTGATTTATTCAATTTGTATCCCTGCTGTGTCTCCCTCCCTTGTCTCCTTCTAATCCCACCCTCCCTTCCTCTTCTCTCCCTATCCACCCCTACCAGCCCACTGATAGATGAGGTCTTCCTCCCCTTCTATTTAACCCTAGTCTATCAGGTCTCATCAGGAATGGTTGCATTGTC
The DNA here is from genome assembly GCF_030254825.1 of Meriones unguiculatus. NCBI lineage: Eukaryota > Metazoa > Chordata > Mammalia > Rodentia > Muridae > Meriones > Meriones unguiculatus. Next base: position 40,769,507 of record NC_083365.1, on the reverse strand, counting down.
TTTCTCCATATCCTGGCAAGGCTGCACCAACCACAGGGTGGTGATCAGAGAGCCTGCCACTGAGTTCATGGCAGAAAAACCTCCTGCTCCCCTTATTAGGGAAAACACTTGGAGACTGAGTCTATGGCTACATTTGATCTGGGTTTTAGGTCCTCTCCATGCATTGTCCTTGGTTGGAGTATCAGTCTCTGTTGGGCTCCCCAAGACTCAGTCCAAGAGTATTTCTTTAAGTGTTTCTCTGCCACTGGATATTCCCCTGTTGAGAATTCTTTGTTTAGCTCTGTATCCCATTTATTTTTAATTGGATTACTTGGTCTGTAGGTGTTTACTTTCTTGTGTCTTTTTATATTCTTGATATTAGCCCTCTGTCAGATGTAGGTTTGCTGAAGATCTTTTCCCAGTCTATAGGCTGTAGTTTTGTGTCCTTTGCTTTACAGAAGCTTTTCAGTTTCATGAGGTACCATTTATTGATTGTTGATCTTAGAGCTTGTGATGTTGGTGTTCTAGAAGTTGTTTCCTATGCCAATGAGGTCAAGCTCTTCTCCAGTTTTTCTTCTAATAGATTTAGTGTGCCTGGTTTTATGTTGAGATCTTTGATTCACTTGGACTTTACTTTTGGGCAGGGTGAAAAATATGTATCTATTTACTTTTTCTACATGGAGACATCCAGTTAGACCAGCACCATTTGTTGAAGATGCTATCTTTTTTCCATTGTACGACTTCAGCTTCTTTCTCAAAAATATAGTATCCATACATGTGTGAATTTATTTTTGGATCTTCGATTCAATTCTATTGATCAACCAGTCTTTTGTTTGTTTGGTTTGAGTTTTGGCCATTTCATTACTATTGCTCTGTAGTATAGCTTGAGATCAGGGAAGTTTTTTTTATTAGTTTTTTGATGTTTAACTAAATTGAAGAAAAAAATCCACTCTCATAGATTAGTATGATTAACATAGTAAAAATGACCATCCTACCAAAAAGCAATCTACAGATTCAATGTTGTTTTCCTGAAAATACCAATACAGTTCTTACAGACCTTGAAAAAACAATTCTCAACTTTATATGAAAAAAGAAAATAAGTAAAACTATCCTGTATATTAAAAATACTTCTGGAGTTGTCTCCAAATCTGATCTCAACCTGTATTTTGGACAACAGTAATAAAAATGGCATTGTACTAGCATAGAAACAGACTGGTTATGGCCTTTTACATCAGGACTTACACATCTGTAATTATGTCAGTCATTTAATTTTAACTTCTATTTGTTTATTTATTATTTATTTAACATCATCTTTATTCTTTAGGTTTTTATTCAGAGAAAGGTTAAGAGTTATGCTGTTGTAAATCTTGTATATTGTTTTCCTATCCTAGACACTATGCTCAAATCCCCGTATTTCCCACTTTGTTGGACTGTGCCTTGAGTCTGAGTCTCTTGATACTCCTTTTATGGTTCTCTAAAGTCTGTCTCACCTCTAAGTGGTCCATGTATCTTTGTCTCCCTTCTTTTTCTCTTCTGCCTCTCATGCATGGTGATGGAGAACAGTGTTTTATATTCTTCATTGAGAAGAGGCCCCTGTATTTTCAATATTTCTGATTTCCCCAGCATTCTATGGGCTTCAATGGTCTTCATGCTCTCAACAGATTCTGAAGTTTTCACTAAGATTCTGTTACAGGACATGCTTTGATCCATAGTTTAAAGTACTTGCTGGATGATCCAGAACATCTTTTCAGTTGATGGTCACCTCTCTAGTCATTATAACCTCTTCTGCTCTACAGAAACCACTCCCAGGATTCCATTGTCTTTGCCATGTGGGTAACTCCCTCACCTACATTTGTAGTTTATAGCTTTCTTAGAAGATGTTCAAATATGTCATTCTAACTGCAGGTTGGAATTTTGAACCAGAATGGCTTAATGAACTCAAGTCCAACAATCATCCCATGGGGAGGCATTAAAGGAAACACGGTGTTCAAGGATCAGAAACCCATGCTCAGCACATATTTAAATATGTGGCCTTCACGTCAGTTGTTTTGATCTGATTGCATTTAGAAATACTCTAAGGTCCAGTTTTTTTCTGTGTCTTTGATGATAACTAGCATCTGTATTTTAATCTGAAGATGGTTTGAATATGCTTTCATTCTAATATGTGTCCATTCCTAGATATAAAATTATTTTCTCTCTCTGTATTTCTAAGAGGCTTTAAGTGTTGATGTATATTGGTTTTCATATTTCTGTGATTGATCGGTACCATTACTGACAAAGTGTCTGCAATTATTGACCTTAAAAGAAGGCTTTTAAATAGTGAGTAGTTTGCATGACCAGGATTGATAGTTTTGTCGATCATGACTCCTGGCAAACGCTTCCTACAAACTCAGGAAAAAAATGTAATTATAGACTGTGGGTAGTAGAATTTATTGGTATAGGATGTGGTTAGCAAGGAAGATTTGGACTTACAGGGAAAGAGACAGAAAGAGAGGAGCTTGCATTTGTCTTATAGACCCATATTTCTGGTAGTAATACTCATATTGGCCATTATGATAAATATACTACTATACAAACAAAAAGTGTTCCTAAGTGTGAAAATGTATGACAAAGGGAAGAATGTCTTAACCTTTAGCAATCTTAATAAATGCTAATTATTTGAATAGGACTCAAATTTCTGTCAACAAATAAGCTGTCAACAGCTTAACAACTTTCAAAACCTGAATATTACAACTTCTACCCAGGGAAACCACAAACCCCAGTATAGACTGAATCAGGTTTTCCTCTGTGTCTGCCTAAATTGCATTAGTCTTCAAGTATGATGCTCTCAGAAAATAAATGCTGTTTGCTTATTTGTTTTCTTTTGTTTTTAAAGGACTATTTCAAATGTGCCCCTTCTATGGTTCTTTTTAGACAGATATTGGCATTTTGTTCTTTGAAGAACAGAACAACAAACAATTTAGCTTAATGGCATTTATTTTTAAGTACTACATATAGCCATTATATAAGTATATTTTCCACTTTAGAAGCATCTAGTTCTTTCACTATCTAAAGATCTGACTCTTGAGAGAGATACTTGGATTAACTTTTTCTGTGATTAAAAGTCTGGGATAAATACCTTATTAAAATTAAAGGATTATGTTGTTTACCGCTTGGCCATGCTATGCTGTTGCTTTGGGCTCCTCGCAAAACTGACACAGCACAGTGAGTGGGAAGAATGATTTCTCCTATCTTCATTACAATGAAGAAAACTAGAACAGAAAAAAAGAAAAGCCCATGGACCCACAATGCTCTTAGAAGTCCTACCCCCAAAGGCAAAAATAATTACCAAGGGTCCCACCAACTCCTGGTAACACTGCAGTAGGAACACGTGCAGACTTTCAGAGTACACATACCCCAAATCACAGAAGTACTAAAGCAATAGCTATTCAAGTCAGTTCTACCAGAACCAACGCACTCTTCTGCAGCTTCTGTCTCCTCTCTTGCTTCCAGTGCCAAATACTAGATATTAAATTTGGGTTCTCAAATTGACTAGGAAAATACCATGCCTGTAAATATATCCCTATTGTCTTTACTCAATTAAGTGTATGGACATCCATCAGTGCCATTATTGAGAATTACTCTTATTAAGGACATTAGAAAACAATACTGTACAGGCCAAATCCCATGTACCTAGGTCCAGGAACCAATCCCTATCCTGATTAATGCAAACTCCCTAATTCAAACCACTTATGCTACAGCCCACCCCTCTCTCCCTTGCTTTATGGTTTCAACTTTTAAATATGCTGCACAACATACATTCAAGGACACAGTTCAGCTCTGAGTCTGTTCTGTGACCCTGATTGATCAATAGCAGCTTGATTACAACAAATTTTTGTCATCTGCATTGACCTGGTGTTCAGGTTATGTTGAATTTTAGCAGACCCCAGAAACCACAAGTCATACTAATGCTTCAGAATTTTCTCTGTACTCTGTAGATATCTTGATTTTTGCAATGAGTGTATAAGAAATTTCACATGAGTTTTTGTTCCCCACCTCAAATTCAAACTATGAATCAGACTTCCCAGAGGCACTGCCTAACTCCAGCAAGATCAAACTCATAAGATTATTTTTTTTAGAGACTAGTGAAAAATTAGGAGAAAGTGTAACCTTTGAGTAAACAAGAACAGATGTTTACTATGCCCTTAATTTCTTATTCCCTAACCCTACCTCTAACCGTGCACTCTCCACTTCGCAGTTGCACTTCCTGAAGCTGTAAGTTTTGCTACCTTTTGAATTTTGGTTGTTGGTGTACTCGTCTGTGAAAATATCAGAGGCCACTGCACTTTAACACAAAGTCATTTTTATTGTGAATTCCATTTTTGATTATGCAATTGATAAAAATATTTTATACAATCTAGACAATATAATTCCATGAATATATGTTAACTCATTCAGTTCCTATGATTTATCTATGTTAGATACAAATATAATTTAGGCTTAACAGATTAGCAATTCAAAACTTTGATTAAAGCTTGAGGGGATT